>NC_090934.1:1435759849-1436386280 GCF_040938575.1 Ambystoma mexicanum | reverse complement strand
GCCCCTTGACGGCTCGGGGGTGGGGGTGCAATGGACATGAGTGGGGGCCTGCTGGCCAGGTGCCCTTTCTGCTGGGGGTTGGGGGTGCAGGGGGACATGAGTGGGACATGAGTGGGGGCCTGCTGGCAGGTGCCCCTGACTGCTGGGGGGTGAGGGTGCTGGGGGACATGAGTGGGACATGAGTGGGGGCCTGCTGGCAGGTGCCCTGCACTGCTGGGGGGTGGGGGTGCAGGGGGACATGAGTGGGGGCCTGCCGACAGGGGCCCCTGACTGCTGGGGGTGGGGGTGCAAGGGGACATGAGTGGGGGCCTGCTGGCAGGTGCCCCTGACTTCTGGGGGGTGGGGGTGCTGGGGGACATGAGTGGGACATGAGTGGGGGCCTGCTGGCAAGTGCCCTGCACTGCTGGGGGTGGGGTGCAGGGGGACATGAGTGGGACATGAGTGGGGGCCTGCTGGCAGGTGCCCCTGACTGCTGGGGGGTGGGGTTGCAGGGGGACATGAGTGGGACATGAGTGGGGGCCTGCTGGCAGGTGCCCCTGACTGCTGGGGGTGGGGGTGCAAGGGGACATGAGTGAGGGCCTGCTGGCAGGTGCCCCTGACTGCTGGGGGGTGGGGGAGCTGGGGGACATGAGTGGGACATGAGTGGGGGCCTGCTGGCAGGTGCCCCTGACTGCTGGGGGGTGGGGGTGCAAGGGGACATGAGTGGGGGCCTGCTGGCAGGTGCCCCTGACTGCTGGGGAGTGGGGGTGCAGGGGGACATGAGTGGGACATGAGTGGGGGCCTGCTGGCAGGTGCCCTGACTGCTGGGGGGTGGGGGTGCTGGGGGACATGAGTGGGACATGAGTGGGGGCCTGCTGGCAGGTGCCCTGCACTGCTGGGGGGTGAGGGTGCAGGGGGACATGAATGGGACATGAGTGGGGGCCTGCTGGCAGGGGCCCCTGACTGCTGGGGGTGGCGGTGCAAGGGGACATGAGTGGGGGCTGCTGGCAGGTGCCCCTGACTGCTTGGGGGTGGGGGTGCAGGGGACATGAGTGGGAGCCTGCTGGCAGGGGCCCCTGACTGCTGGGGGGTGGGGGTGCTGGGGGACATGAGTGGGGCCTGCTGGCAGGTGCCCCTGACTGCTGAGGGGTGGGGGTGCTGGGGGACATGAGTGGGACATGAGTGGGGGCCTGCTGGCAGGTGCCCTGCACTGCTGGGGGTGAGGGTGCAGGGGGACATGAATGGGACATGAGTGGGGGCCTGCTGGCAGGGGCCCCTGACTGCTGGGGGGTGGCGGTGCAAGGGGACATGAGTGGGGGCCTGCTGGCAGGTTGCCCCTGACTGCTGGGGGGTTGGGGTGCAGGGGACATGAGTGGGACATGAGTGGGGGCCTGCTGGCAGGGGCCCCTGACTGCTGGAGGGTGTGGGTGCAAGGGGACATGAGTGGGGCCTGCTGGCAGGTGCCCCTGACTGCTGAGGGGTGGGGGTGCTGGGGGACATGAGTGGGACATGAGTGGGGGCCTGCTGGCAGGTGCCCTGCACTGCTGGGGGTGAGGGTGCAGGGGGACATGAATGGGACATGAGTGGGGGCCTGCTGGCAGGGGCCCCTGACTGCTGGGGGGTGGCGGTGCAAGGGGACATGAGTGGGGGCCTGCTGGCAGGTGCCCGTGACTGCTGGGGGGTTGGGGTGCAGGGGGACATGAGTGGGACATGAGTGGGGGCCTGCTGGCAGGTGCCCCTGACTGCTGGGGGGTGGGGGTGCAGGGGGACATGAGTGGGACATGAGTGGGGGCCTGCTGGCAGGTGCCCCTGACTGCTGGGGGGTGGGGGTGCAAGGGGACATGAGTGAGGGCCTGCTGGCAGGTGCCCCTGACTGCTGGGGGGTGGGGGTGCAGGGGGACATGAGTGGGACATGAGTGGGGCCTGCTGGCAGGGGCCCCTGACTGCTGGGGGGTGGGGGTGCAAGGGGACACTGCTGGGGAGTGGGGATGCAGGGGGACATGAGTGGGACATGAGTGGGGGTCTGCTGGCAGGTGCCACTGACTGCTGGGGGGTGGGGGTGCTGGGGGACATGAGTGGGACATGAGTGGGGGCCTGCTGGCAGGTGCCCTGCACTGCAGGGGGGTGAGGGTGCAGGGGGACATGAATGGGACATGAGTGGGGGCCTGCTGGCAGGGGCCCCTGACTGCTGGGGGGTGGCGGTGCAAGGGGACATGAGTGGGGGCCTGCTGGCAGGTGCCCCTGACTGCTGGGGGGTGGGGGTGCCAGGGGACACGAGTGGGGGCCTGCTGGCAGGTGCCCCTGACTGCTTGGGGGTGGGGGTGCAGGGGGACATGAGTGGGGCCTGCTGGCAGGTGCCCCTGACTGCTGGGGGGTGGGGGTGCGGGTGCTGGGGGACATGAGTGGGGGGCCTGCTGGCAGGTGCCCCTGACTGCTGGGGGGTGGGGGTGCAGGGGGACATGAGTGGGACATGAGTGGGGGCCTGCTAGCAGGGGGCCCTGATTGCTGGGGTGTGGGGGTGCAAGGGGACATGAGTGGCGGCCCCTGGCAGGTGCCCCTGACTGCTGGGGAGTGTGGGTGCAAGGGGACATGAGTGGGGGCCTGCTGGCAGGGGCCCCTGACTGCTGGGGTTGGGGGTGCAGGGGGACATGAGTGGGACATGAGTGGGACATGAGTGGGGGCCTGCTGGCATGTGCCCCTGACTGCTGGGGGGTGGGGTGTGCTGAGGGACATGAGTGGGACATGAGTGGGGGCCTGCTGGCAGGTGCCCTGCACTGCTGGGGGGTTGGGGTGCAGGGGGATATGAGTGGGACATGAGTGGGGGCCTGCTGGCAGGGGCCCTTGACTGCTGGGGGGTGGGGGTGCAATGGGACATGAGTGGGGGCCTGCTGGCAGGTGCCCCTGACTGCTGGGGGTGGGGGTGCAGGGGGACATGAGTGGGACATGAGTGGGGGCCTGCTGGCAGGTGTCCCTGACTGCTGGGGGGTGGGGGTGCAAGGGGACATGAGTGGGGGCCTGCTGGCAGGTACCCCTGACTGCTGGGGGGTGGGGGTGCAGGGGGACATGAGTGGGACATGAGTGGGGGCCTGCTGGCAGGGGCCCCTGACTGCTGGGGGGTGGGGGTGCAAGGGGACATGAGTGGGGGCCAGCTGGCAGGTGCCCCTGACTGCTGGGGGATAGGGGTGCAGGGGGACATGAGTGGGACATGAGTGGGGGCCTGCTGGCAGGGGCCCCTGACTGCTGGGGGGTGGGGGTGCAAGGGGACATGTGTGGGGGCCTGCTGGCAGGTGCCCCTGACTGCTGGGGGGTGGGGGTGCTGGGGGACATGAGTGGGACATGAGTGGGGGCCTGCTGGCAGGTGCCCTGCACTGCTGGGGGGTGGGGGTGCAGGGGGACATGAGTGTGACATGAGTGGGGGCCTGCTGGCAGGGGCCCCTGACTGCTGGGGGGTGGGGGTGCAAGGGGACATGAGTGGGGGCCTGCTGGCAGGTGCCCCTGACCGCTGGGGGTGGGGGTGCTGGGGGACATCAGTGGGACATGAGTGGGGGCCTGCTGGCAGGTGCCCTGCACTGCTGGGGGGTGGGGGTGAAGGGGGACATGAGTTGGACATGAGTGGGGGCCTGCTGGCAGGGGCCCCTTACTGCTGGGGGGTGGGACTGCAAGGGGACATGAATGGGGGCTTGCTGGCAGGTGCCCCTGACTGCTGGAGGGTGGGGGTGCAGGGGGACATGAGTGAGACAAGAGTGGGGGCCTGCTGGCAGGTGCCCCTGACTGCTGGGGGGTGTGGGTGCAAGGGGACATGAGTGGGGGCCTGCTGGCAGGTGCCCCTGACTGCTGGGGGGTGGGGGTGAAGGGGGACATGAGTGGGACATGAGTGGGGGCCTGCTGGCAGGTGCCCCTGACTGCTGGGGGGTGGGGGTGCTGGGGGACATGAGTGGGACATGAGTGGGGGCCTGCTGGCAGGTGCCTTGCACTGCTGGGGGGTGGGGGTTCAGGGGGATATGAGTCGGACATGAGTGGGGGCCTGCTGGCAGGGGCCCCTGACTACTGGGGGGTGGGGGTGCAAGGGGACATGAGTGGGGGCCTGCTGGCAGGTGCCCCTGACTACTGGTGGGTGGGGGTGCTGGGGGACATGAGTAGGACATGAGTGGGGGCCTGCTGGCAGGTGCCCCTGACTGCTGAGGGGTGGGGGTGCAGGGGGACATGAGTGGGACATGAGTGGGGGCCTGCTGGCAGGTGACCCTGACTGCTGGGGGGTGGGGGTGCTGGGGGACATGAGTGGGACATGAGTGGGGGCCTGCTGGCAGGTGCCCTGCACTGCTGGGGGGTGGGGCGCAGGGGGACATGAGTGGGACATCAGTGGGGGCCTGCTGGCAGGGGCCCCTGACTGCTGGGGGGTGGGGGTGCAAGGGGACATGAGTGGGGGCCTGCTGGCAGGTGCCCCTGACTGCTGGGGGTGGGGGTGCAGGGGGACATGAGTGGGACATGAGTGGGGTACTGCTGGCAGGTGCCCCTGACTGCTGGGGGGTGGGGTGCAAGGGGACATGAGTAGGGGCCTGCTGGCAGGTGCCCCTGACTGTTGGGGGGTGGGGGTGCAGGGGGACATGAGTGGGACATGAGTGGGGGCCTGTTGGCAGGGGCCCCTGACTGCTGGGGGGTGGGGGTGCAATGGGACATGAGTGGGGGCCTGCTGGCAGGTGCCCCTGACTGCTGGGGGGTGGGGGTGCAGGGGGACATGAGTGGGACATGAGTGGGGGCCTGCTGGCAGGTGCCCCTGACTGCTGGGGGGTGAGGGTGCTGGGGGACATGAGTGGGACATGAGTGGGGGCCTGTTGGCAGGGGCCCCTGACTGCTGGGGGGTGGGGGTGCAATGGGACATGAGTGGGGGCCTGCTGGCAGGTGCCCCTGACTGCTGGGGGGTGGGGGTGCAGGGGGACATGAGTGGGACATGAGTGGGGGCCTGCTGGCAGGTGCCCCTGACTGCTGGGGGGTGAGGGTGCTGGGGGACATGAGTGGGACATGAGTGGCGGCCTGCTGGCAGGTGCCCTGACTGCGGGGGGTGGGGGTGCAAGGGGACATGAGTGGGACATGAGTGGGGGCCTGCTGGCAAGTGCCCTGCACTGCTGGGGGGTGGGAGTGCAGGGGGACATGAGTGGGACATGAGTGGGGGCCTGCTGGCAGGTGCCCCTGACTGCTGGGGGGTGGGGTTGCAGGGGGACATGAGTGGGACATGAGTGGGGGCCTGCTGGCAGGTGCCCCTGACTGCTGGGGGTGGGGGTGCAAGGGGACATGAGTGAGGGCCTGCTGGCAGGTGCCCCTGACTGCTGGGGGGTGGGGGTGCAGGGGGACATGAGTGGGACATGAGTGGGGGCCTGCTGGCAGGTGCCCCTGACTGCTGGGGGGTGGGGGTGCAAGGGGACATGAGTGGGGGCCTGCTGGCAGGTGCCCCTGACTGCTGGGGAGTGGCGGTGCAGGGGGACATGAGTGGGACATGAGTGGGGGCCTGCTGGCAGGTGCCCCTGACTGCTGGGGGGTGGGGGTGCTGGGGGACATGAGTGGGACATGAGTGGGGGCCTGCTGGCAGGTGCCCTGCACTGCTGGGGGGTGAGGGTGCAGGGGGACATGAATGGGACATGAGTGGGGGCCTGCTGGCAGGGGCCCCTGACTGCTGGGGGGTGGCGGTGCAAGGGGACATGAGTGGGGGCCTGCTGGCAGGTGCCCCTGACTGCTGGGGGGTTGGGGTGCAGGGGGACATGAGTGGGACATGAGTGGGTGCCTGCTGGCAGGTGCCCCTGACTGCTGGGGGGTGGGGGTGCCAGGGGACACGAGTGGGGGCCTGCTGGCAGGTGCCCCTGACTGCTTGGGGGTGGGGGTGCAGGGGGACATGAGTGGGAGCCTGCTGGCAGGGGCCCCTGACTGCTGGGGGGTGGGGGTGCTGGGGGACATGAGTGGGGGCCTGCTGGCAGGTGCCCCTGACTGCTGGGGGGTGGGGGTGCAGGGGGACATGAGTGGGACATGAGTGGGGGCCTGCTGGCAGGGGCCCCTGACTGCTGGAGGGTGTGGGTGCAAGGGGACATGAGTGGGGCCTGCTGGCAGGTGCCCCTGACTGCTGAGGGGTGGGGGTGCTGGGGGAAATGAGTGGGACATGAGTGGGGGCCTGCTGGCAGGTGCCCTGCACTGCTGGGGGGTGAGGGTGCAGGGGGACATGAATGGGACATGAGTGGGGGCCTGCTGGCAGGGGCCCCTGACTGCTGGGGGGTGGCGGTGCAAGGGGACATGAGTGGGGGCCTGCTGGCAGGTGCCCCTGACTGCTGGGGGGTTGGGGTGCAGGGGGACATGAGTGGGACATGAGTGGGGGCCTGCTGGCAGGTGCCCCTGACTGCTGGGGGGTGGGGGTGCAGGGGGACATGAGTGGGACATGAGTGGGGGCCTGCTGGCAGGTGCCCCTGACTGCTGGGGGGTGGGGGGTGCAAGGGGACATGAGTGAGGGCCTGCTGGCAGGTGCCCCTGACTGCTGGGGGGTGGGGGTGCAGGGGGACATGAGTGGGACATGAGTGGGGTCTGCTGGCAGGGGCCCCTGACTGCTGGGGGGTGGGGGTGCAAGGGGACATGAGTGGGGGCCTGCTGGCAGGTGCCCCTGACTGCTGGGGAGTGGGGATGCAGGGGGACATGAGTGGGACATGAGTGGGGGTCTGCTGGCAGGTGCCACTGACTGCTGGGGGGTGGGGGTGCTGGGGGACATGAGTGGGACATGAGTGGGGGCTGCTGGCAGGTGCCCTGCACTGCCGGGGGGTGAGGGTGCAGGGGGACATGAATGGGACATGAGTGGGGGCCTGCTGGCAGGGGCCCCTTACTGCTGGGGGGTGGCGGTGCAAGGGGACATGAGTGGGGGCCTGCTGGCAGGTGCCCCTAACTGCTGGGGGGTTGGGGTGCAGGGGGACATGAGTGGGACATGAGTGGGGGCCTGCTGGCAGGTGCCCCTGACTGCTGGGGGGTGGGGGTGCCAGGGGACACGAGTGGGGGCCTGCTGGCAGGTGCCCCTGACTGCTTGGGGGTGGGGGTGCAGGGGGACATGAGTGGGGCCTGCTGGCAGGTGCCCCTGACTGCTGGGGGGTGGGGGTGCGAGTGCTGGGGGACATGAGTGAGGGCCTGCTGGCAGGTGCCCCTGACTGCTGGGTGGTGGGGGTGCAGGGGGACATGAGTGGGACATGAGTGGGGGCCTGCTAGCAGGGGGCCCTGACTGCTGGGGGGTGGGAGTGCAAGGGGACATGAGTGGGGGCCCCCTGGCAGGTGCCCCTGACTGCTGGGGAGTGGGGGTGCAAGGGGACATGAGTGGGGGCCTGCTGGCAGGGGCCCCTGACTGCTGGGGGTGGGGGTGCAGGGGGACATGAGTGGGACATGAGTGGGACATGAGTGGGGGCCTGCTGGCATGTGCCCCTGACTGCTGGGGGGTGGGGGTGCTGAGGGACATGAGTGGGACATGAGTGGGGGCCTGCTGGCAGGTGCCCTGCACTGCTGGGGGGTTGGGGTGCAGGGGGATATGAGTGGGACATGAGTGGGGGCCTGCTGGCAGGGGCCCTTGACTGCTGGGGGGTGGGGGTGCAATGGGACATGAGTGGGGGCCTGCTGGCAGGTGCCCCTGACTGCTGGGGGTGGGGGTGCAGGGGGACATGAGTGGGACATGAGTGGGGGCCTGCTGGCAGGTGTCCCTGACTGCTGGGGGGTGGGGGTGCAAGGGGACATGAGTGGGGGCCTGCTGGCAGGTACCCCTGACTGCTGGGGGGTGGGGGTGCAGGGGGACATGAGTGGGACATGAGTGGGGGCCTGCTGGCAGGGGCCCCTGACTGCTGGGGGGTGGGGGTGCAAGGGGACATGAGTGGGGGCCAGCTGGCAGGTGCCCCTGACTGCTGGGGGGTGGGGGTGCAGGGGGACATGAGTGGGACATGAGTGGGGGCCTGCTGGCAGGGGCCCCTGACTGCTGGGGGGTGGGGGTGCAAGGGGACATGAGTGGGGGCCTGCTGGCAGGTGCCCCTGACTGCTGGGGGGTGGGGGTGCTGGGGGACATGAGTGGGACATGAGTGGGGGCCTGCTGGCAGGTGCCCTGCACTGCTGGGGGGTGGGGGTGCAGGGGGACATGAGTGTGACATGAGTGGGGGCCTGCTGGCAGGGGCCCCTGACTGCTGGGGGGTGGGGGTGCAAGGGGACATGAGTGGGGGCCTGCTGGCAGGTGCCCCTGACCGCTGGGGGTGGGGGTGCTGGGGGACATCAGTGGGACATGAGTGGGGGCCTGCTGGCAGGTGCCCTGCACTGCTGGGGGGTGGGGGTGCAGGGGGACATGAGTTGGACATGAGTGGGGGCCTGCTGGCAGGGGCCCCTTACTGCTGGGGGGTGGGGCTGCAAGGGGACATGAATGGGGGCTTGCTGGCAGGTGCCCCTGACTGCTGGAGGGTGGGGGTGCAGGGGGACATGAGTGGGACAAGAGTGGGGGCCTGCTGGCAGGTGCCCCTGACTGCTGGGGGGTGTGGGTGCAAGGGGACATGAGTGGGGGCCTGCTGGCAGGTGCCCCTGACTGCTGGGGGGTGGGGGTGAAGGGGGACATGAGTGGGGGCCTGCTGGCAGGTGCCCCTGACTGCTGGGGGGTGGGGGTGCTGGGGGACATGAGTGGGACATGAGTGGGGGCCTGCTGGCAGGTGCCCTGCACTGCTGGGGGGTGGGGGTGCAGGGGGACATGAGTGGGACATGAGTGTGGGCCTTCTGGCTGGGGCCCCTGACTGCTGGGGGGTGGGGGTGCAAGGGGACAGGAGTGGGGGCCTGCTGGCAGGTGCCCCTGACTGCTGAGGGGTGGGGGTGCAGGGGGACATGAGTGGGACATGAGGGTGCTGGGGGGTGGGAGTGCAGGGGGACATGAGTGGGACATGAGTCGGGGCCTGCTGGCAGGGGCCCCTGACTGCTGGGGGTGGGGGTGCAAGGGGACATGAGTGGGGGCCTGCTGGCAGGTGCCCCTGACTGCTGGGGGGTGGGGGTGCAAGGGGACATTAGTGGGGGCCTGCTGGCAGGTGCCCTGCACTGCTGGGGGGTGGGGGTGCACGGGGACATGAGTGGGGGCATGCTGGCAGGTGCCCCTGACTCCTGGGGGGTGGGGGTGCTGGGGGACATGAGTGGGACATGTGTGGCGGCCTGCTGCCAGGGGCCCCTGAATTCTGGGGGGTGGGGGTGCTGTGGGACATGAGTCGGGGCCTGCTGGCAGGGGCCCCTGACTGCTGGGGGGTGGGGGTGCTGGGGGACATGAGTGGGGGCCTGCTGGCAGGTGCCCCTGACTCCTGGGGGGTGGGGGTGCTGGGGGACATGAGTGGGACATGAGTGGGGGCCTGCTGGCAGGTGCCCCTGACTGCTGGGGGGTGGAGGTGCAGGGGGACATGAGTGGGACATGAGTGGGGGCCTGCTGGCAGGTGCCCCTGACTGCTGGGGGGTGGGGGTGCTGGGGGACATGAGTGGGACATGAGTGGGGGCCTGCTGGCAGGTGCCTTGCACTGCTGGGGGGTGGGGGTTCAGGGGGATATGAGTGGGACATGAGTGGGGGCCTGCTGGCAGGGGCGCTGACTGCTGGGGGGTGGGGGTGCAAGGGGACATGAGTGGGGGCCTGCTGGCAGGTGCCCCTGACTACTGGTGGGTGGGGGTGCTGGGGGACATGAGTAGGACATGAGTGGGGGCCTGCTGGCAGGTGCCCCTGACTGCTGAGGGGTGGGGGTGCAGGGGGACATGAGTGGGACATGAGTGGGGGCCTGCTGGCAGGTGACCCTGACTGCTGGGGGGTGGGGGTGCTGGGGGACATGAGTGGGACATGAGTGGGGGCCTGCTGGCAGGGGGCCCTGACTGCTGGGGGGTGGGGGTGCAAGGGGACATGAGTGGGGGCCTGCTGGCAGGTGCCCCTGACTGCTGGGGGTGGGGGTGCAGGGGGACATGAGTGGGACATGAGTGGGGTACTGCTGGCAGGTGCCCCTGACTGCTGGGGGGTGGGGTGCAAGGGGACATGAGTAGGGGCCTGCTGGCAGGTGCCCCTGACTGTTGGGGGGTGGGGGTGCAGGGGGACATGAGTGGGAGATGAGTGGGGGCCTGTTGGCAGGGGCCCCTGACTGCTGGGGGGTGGGGGTGCAATGGTACATGAGTGGGGGCCTGCTGGCAGGTGCCCCTGACTGCTGGGGGGTGGGGGTACAGGGGGACATGAGTGGGACATGAGTGGGGTACTGCTGGCAGGTGCCCCTGACTGCTGGGGGGTGGGGTGCAAGGGGACATGAGTAGGGGCCTGCTGGCAGGTGCCCCTGACTGTTGGGGGGTGGGGGTGCAGGGGGACATGAGTGGGAGATGAGTGGGGGCCTGTTGGCAGGGGCCCCTGACTGCTGGGGGGTGGGGGTGCAATGGTACATGAGTGGGGGCCTGCTGGCAGGTGCCCCTGACTGCTGGGGGGTGGGGGTACAGGGGGACATGAGTGGGACATGAGTGGGGGCCTGCTGGAAGGTGCCCCTGACTGCTGGGGGGTGAGGGTGCTGGGGGACATGAGTGGGACATGAGTGGGGGCCTGCTGGCAGGTGCCTTGCACTGCTGGGGGGTGGGGGTGCAGGGGGACATGAGTGGGGGCCTGCTGACAGGGGCCCCTGACTGCTGGGGGTGGGGGTGCAAGGGGACATGAGTGGGGGCCTGCTGGCAGGTGCACCTGACTTCTGGGGGGTGGGGGTGCTGGGGGACATGAGTGGGACATGAGTGGGGGCCTGCTGGCAAGGGCCCTGCACTGCTGGGGGGTGGGGGTGCAGGGGGACATGAGTGGGGGCCTGCTGGCAGGTGCCCCTGACTTCTGGGGGGTGGGGTTGCAGGGGGACATGAGTGGGACATGAGTGGGGGCCTGCTGGCAGGTGCCCCTGACTGCTGGGGGTGGGGGTGCAAGGGGACATGAGTGAGGGCCTGCTGGCAGGTGCCCCTGACTGCTGCGGGGTGGGGGTGCAGGGGGACATGAGTGGGACATGAGTGGGGGCCTGCTGGCAGGGGCCCCTGACTGCTGGGGGGTGGGGGTGCAAGGGGACATGAGTGGGGGCCTGCTGGCAGGTGCCCCTGACTGCTGGGGAGTGGGGGTGCAGGGGGACATGAGTGGGACATGAGTGGGGGCCTGCTGGCAGGTGCACCTGACTGCTGGGGGGTGGGGGTGCTGGGGGACATGAGTGGGACATGAGTGGGGGCCTGCTGGCAGGTGCCCTGCACTGCTGGGGGGTGAGGGTGCAGGGGGACATGAATGGGACATGAGTGGGGGCCTGCTGGCAGGGGCCCCTGACTGCTGGGGAGTGGCGGTGCAAGGGGACATGAGTGGGGGCCTGCTGGCAGGTGCCCCTGACTGCTGGGGGGTTGGGGTGCAGGGGGACATGAGTGGGACATGAGTGGGGGCCTGCTGGCAGGTGCCCCTGACTGCTGGGGGGTGGAGGTGCAGGGGGACATGAGTGGGACATGAGTGGGGGCCTGCTGGCAGGTGCCCCTGACTGTTGGGGGTGGGGTGCAGGGGGACATGAGTGGGACATGAGTGGGGGCCTGTTGGCAGGGGCCCCTGACTGCTGGGGGGTGGGGGTGCAATGGGACATGAGTGGGGGCCTGCTGGCAGGTGCCCCTGACTGCTGGGGGGTGGGGGTGAAGGGGGACATGAGTGGGGGCCTGCTGGCAGGTGCCCCTGACTGCTGGAGGGTGGGGGTGCAGGGGGACATGAGTGGGACAAGAGTGGGGGCCTGCTGGCAGGTGCCCCTGACTGCTGGGGGGTGTGGGTGCAAGGGGACATGAGTGGGGGCCTGCTGGCAGGTGCCCCTGACTGCTGGGGGGTGGGGGTGAAGGGGGACATGAGTGGGGGCCTGCTGGCAGGTGCCCCTGACTGCTGGGGGGTGGGGGTGCTGGGGGACATGAGTGGGACATGAGTGGGGGCCTGCTGGCAGGTGCCCTGCACTGCTGGGGGGTGGGGGTGCAGGGGGACATGAGTGGGACATGAGTGTGGGCCTTCTGGCTGGGGCCCCTGACTGCTGGGGGGTGGGGGTGCAAGGGGACAGGAGTGGGGGCCTGCTGGCAGGTGCCCCTGACTGCTGAGGGGTGGGGGTGCAGGGGGACATGAGTGGGACATGAGGGTGCTGGGGGGTGGGAGTGCAGGGGGACATGAGTGGGACATGAGTCGGGGCCTGCTGGCAGGGGCCCCTGACTGCTGGGGGTGGGGGTGCAAGGGGACATGAGTGGGGGCCTGCTGGCAGGTGCCCCTGACTGCTGGGGGGTGGGGGTGCAAGGGGACATTAGTGGGGGCCTGCTGGCAGGTGCCCTGCACTGCTGGGGGGTGGGGGTGCACGGGGACATGAGTGGGGGCATGCTGGCAGGTGCCCCTGACTCCTGGGGGGTGGGGGTGCTGGGGGACATGAGTGGGACATGTGTGGCGGCCTGCTGCCAGGGGCCCCTGAATTCTGGGGGGTGGGGGTGCTGTGGGACATGAGTCGGGGCCTGCTGGCAGGGGCCCCTGACTGCTGGGGGGTGGGGGTGCTGGGGGACATGAGTGGGGGCCTGCTGGCAGGTGCCCCTGACTCCTGGGGGGTGGGGGTGCTGGGGGACATGAGTGGGACATGAGTGGGGGCCTGCTGGCAGGTGCCCCTGACTGCTGGGGGGTGGAGGTGCAGGGGGACATGAGTGGGACATGAGTGGGGGCCTGCTGGCAGGTGCCCCTGACTGCTGGGGGGTGGGGGTGCTGGGGGACATGAGTGGGACATGAGTGGGGGCCTGCTGGCAGGTGCCTTGCACTGCTGGGGGGTGGGGGTTCAGGGGGATATGAGTGGGACATGAGTGGGGGCCTGCTGGCAGGGGCGCTGACTGCTGGGGGGTGGGGGTGCAAGGGGACATGAGTGGGGGCCTGCTGGCAGGTGCCCCTGACTACTGGTGGGTGGGGGTGCTGGGGGACATGAGTAGGACATGAGTGGGGGCCTGCTGGCAGGTGCCCCTGACTGCTGAGGGGTGGGGGTGCAGGGGGACATGAGTGGGACATGAGTGGGGGCCTGCTGGCAGGTGACCCTGACTGCTGGGGGGTGGGGGTGCTGGGGGACATGAGTGGGACATGAGTGGGGGCCTGCTGGCAGGGGGCCCTGACTGCTGGGGGGTGGGGGTGCAAGGGGACATGAGTGGGGGCCTGCTGGCAGGTGCCCCTGACTGCTGGGGGTGGGGGTGCAGGGGGACATGAGTGGGACATGAGTGGGGTACTGCTGGCAGGTGCCCCTGACTGCTGGGGGGTGGGGTGCAAGGGGACATGAGTAGGGGCCTGCTGGCAGGTGCCCCTGACTGTTGGGGGGTGGGGGTGCAGGGGGACATGAGTGGGAGATGAGTGGGGGCCTGTTGGCAGGGGCCCCTGACTGCTGGGGGGTGGGGGTGCAATGGTACATGAGTGGGGGCCTGCTGGCAGGTGCCCCTGACTGCTGGGGGGTGGGGGTACAGGGGGACATGAGTGGGACATGAGTGGGGGCCTGCTGGAAGGTGCCCCTGACTGCTGGGGGGTGAGGGTGCTGGGGGACATGAGTGGGACATGAGTGGGGGCCTGCTGGCAGGTGCCTTGCACTGCTGGGGGGTGGGGGTGCAGGGGGACATGAGTGGGGGCCTGCTGACAGGGGCCCCTGACTGCTGGGGGTGGGGGTGCAAGGGGACATGAGTGGGGGCCTGCTGGCAGGTGCACCTGACTTCTGGGGGGTGGGGGTGCTGGGGGACATGAGTGGGACATGAGTGGGGGCCTGCTGGCAAGGGCCCTGCACTGCTGGGGGGTGGGGGTGCAGGGGGACATGAGTGGGGGCCTGCTGGCAGGTGCCCCTGACTTCTGGGGGGTGGGGTTGCAGGGGGACATGAGTGGGACATGAGTGGGGGCCTGCTGGCAGGTGCCCCTGACTGCTGGGGGTGGGGGTGCAAGGGGACATGAGTGAGGGCCTGCTGGCAGGTGCCCCTGACTGCTGCGGGGTGGGGGTGCAGGGGGACATGAGTGGGACATGAGTGGGGGCCTGCTGGCAGGGGCCCCTGACTGCTGGGGGGTGGGGGTGCAAGGGGACATGAGTGGGGGCCTGCTGGCAGGTGCCCCTGACTGCTGGGGAGTGGGGGTGCAGGGGGACATGAGTGGGACATGAGTGGGGGCCTGCTGGCAGGTGCACCTGACTGCTGGGGGGTGGGGGTGCTGGGGGACATGAGTGGGACATGAGTGGGGGCCTGCTGGCAGGTGCCCTGCACTGCTGGGGGGTGAGGGTGCAGGGGGACATGAATGGGACATGAGTGGGGGCCTGCTGGCAGGGGCCCCTGACTGCTGGGGAGTGGCGGTGCAAGGGGACATGAGTGGGGGCCTGCTGGCAGGTGCCCCTGACTGCTGGGGGGTTGGGGTGCAGGGGGACATGAGTGGGACATGAGTGGGGGCCTGCTGGCAGGTGCCCCTGACTGCTGGGGGGTGGAGGTGCAGGGGGACATGAGTGGGACATGAGTGGGGGCCTGCTGGCAGGTGCCCCTGACTGTTGGGGGTGGGGTGCAGGGGGACATGAGTGGGACATGAGTGGGGGCCTGTTGGCAGGGGCCCCTGACTGCTGGGGGGTGGGGGTGCAATGGGACATGAGTGGGGGCCTGCTGGCAGGTGCCCCTGACTGCTGGGGGGTGGGGGTGAAGGGGGACATGAGTGGGGGCCTGCTGGCAGGTGCCCCTGACTGCTGGGGGGTGGGGGTGCTGGGGGACATGAGTGGGACATGAGTGGGGGCCTGCTGGCAGGTGCCCTGCACTGCTGGGGGGTGGGGTGCAGGGGGACATGAGTGGGACATGAGTGTGGGCCTGCTGGCAGGGGCCCCTGACTGCTGGGGGGGTGGGGGTGCAAGGGGACAGGAGTGGGGGCCTGCTGGCAGGTGCCCCTGACTGCTGGGGGGTGGGGGTGCAGGGGGACATGAGTGGGACATGAGGGTGCTGGGGGGTGGGAGTGCAGGGGGACATGAGTGGGACATGAGTCGGGGCCTGCTGGCAGGGGCCCCTGACTGCTGGGGGTGGGAGTGCAAGGGGACATGAGTGGGGGACTGCTGGCAGGTGCCCCTGACTGCTGGGGGGTGGGGGTGCAGGGGGACATGAGTGGGGGCCTGCTGTCAGGTGCCACTGACTGCTGGGGGTGAGGGTGCAGGGGGACATGAGTGGGACATGAGTGGGGGCCTGCTGGCAGGGGCCCCTGACTGCTGGGGGGTGGGGGTGCAAGGGGACATGAGTGGGGGCCTGCTGGCAGGTGCCCTGCACTGCTGGGGGGTGGGGGTGCACGGGGACATGAGTGGGGGCATGCTGGCAGATGCCCCTGACTCCTGGGGGGTGGGGGTGCTGGGGGACATGAGTGGGACATGTGTGGCGGCCTGCTGCCAGGGGCCCCTGACTGCTGGGGGGTGGGGGTGCTGTGGGACATGAGTGGGGGCCTGCTGGCAGGGGCCCCTGACTGCTGGGGGGTGGGGGTGCTGGGGGACATGAGTGGGGGCCTGCTGGCAGGTGCCCCTGACTCCTGGGGGGTGGGGGTGCTGGGGGACATGAGTGGGACATGAGTGGGGGCCTGCTGGCAGGTGCCCCTGACTGCTGGGGGGTGGAGGTGCAGGGGGACATGAGTGGGACATGAATGGGGGCCTGCTGGCAGGTGCCCCTGACTGCTGGGGGGTGGGGGTGCTGGGGGACATGAGTGGGACATGAGTGGGGGCCTGCTGGCAGGTGCCTTGCACTGCTGGGGGGTGGGGGTTCAGGGGGACATGAGTGGGACATGAGTGGGGGCCTGCTGGCAGGGGCCCCTGACTGCTGGGGGGTGGGGGTGCAAGGGGACATGAGTGGGGGCCTGCTGGCAGGTGCCCCTGACTACTGGTGGGTGGGGGTGCTGGGGGACATGAGTGGCGGCCTGCTGGCAGGTACCCTGCACTGCTGGGGGGTGGGGGTGCAGGGGGACATGAGTGGGACATGAGTGAGAGCCTCCTGGCAGGGGCCCCTGACTGCTGGGGTGTGGGGTTGCAAGGGGACATGAGTGGGGGCCTGCTGGCAGGTGCCCCTGACTGCTGAGGGGTGGGGGTGCAGGGGGACATGAGTGGGACATGAGTGGGGGCCTGCTGGCAGGTGACCCTGACTGCTGGAGGTGGGGGTGCTGGGGGACATGAGTGGGACATGAGTGGGGGCCTGCTGGCAGGTGCCCTGCACTGCTGGGGGGTGGGGCGCAGGGGGACATGAGTGGGACATCAGTTGGGGCCTGCTGGCAGGGGCCCCGGACTGCTGGGGGGTGGGGGTGCAAGGGGACATGAGTGGGGGCCTGCTGGCAGGTGCCCCTGACTGCTGGGGGTGGGGGTGCTGGGGGACATGAGTTGGGGCCTGCTGGCAGGTGCCCCTGACTCCTGGGGGGTGGGGGTGCTGGGGGACATTAGTGGGACATGTGTAGGGGGCATGCTGCCAGGGGCCCCGGACTGATGAGGGGTGGGGGTGCTGGGGGACATGAGTGGGGGCCTGCTGGCAGCTGCCCCTGACTGCTGGGGGTGGGAGTGCAGGGGGACATGAGTGGGGGCCTGCTGCCAGGAGCCCCTGACTGCTGGGGGGTGGGGGTGCAGGGGGACATGAGTGGGACATGAGTGGGGGCCTGCTGGCAGGGGCCCCTGACTGCTGGGTGCTGGGGGTGCAGGGGGACATGAGTTGTTGATCATATTGCATGGTGACATGTGCCTTGGCTGGGGGGCATGCCCATGGTGGATGGGCTGCCTGCGGGACATGACCAGGGGTGCAGGGTAGTCCTCTGTGGTGTGGGCTGCCTGCAGGGGTCGTGGAGGGGGTAGAGGGGACACCTGGGAGGACCCACACTGCCAATTCACGTGTAGGACTCCCCGCACACCCCCGAAATACACGTTCTCCGCTCTGACAGCAAAATCGTGTGTGAAACTTCCCACGCACCCCTGAAATCCACGTACCCAGGCCAATTGCGTGTGAAACTTCACGCTAACCCCTGAAATACACGTACCCGCTACCCCAGGACCAATCGCGTGTAGGACTTCCCGCGCACCCCCGAAATACACACACACGCTATTTTTCACACAGCGGGTGTCAGTGTTTGTCGCGTACCCCTTTGCACGTCATTTGGCCTAGAGGGCCACAGTATGGGACATTCATCATGGCTGTATATACGTGCTTTTTGTTAGCGCACATTTTGGCGCACATTTCTTTCATGCGCAGGGACGCTACCGCCTGCCTTCGTGTGGCGGACGTGTGTAGGCCTGTGCGCGTCTTTGCCCGTGCGCTGGTTTGCCCTATTTGATTCCATGAATACGTGTTGTAGGCGAGCGTGTGGGCGTTCCGCGCACTTGCCTCCTGTACTTCCCCCATGACGCTCCCACATTTTCACGCGTTGTTCCCCATTCCGCGTGTCACGCCCCGTGTTACGCCTACTTTTGTTGTGTGCGCCGCGCTATGTGCGATTTCGCTGTGCGCTTAGCGCACGCGGTTTGAAGACGTGTGCGCCAGCGTGCGCCACGCAGTATTTTGGCCCACATCCTGGAATTTCCTCGCGCACCGACTTCCATGAATCGCTGTGCACGAGTTTCGCTGCGATTTTCGTCCTGGCACTGCGATTCGCACGCTTTCGCACGCTTGCGCCGAAAATTTCAGCGCACATTAGTTCCATGAATCGACCCGTTAGTCTGTTCTCAAACGCCTCAACTCAGCCTTTCATCCTTCTGAGGTCGATAAATGAGTACCAACACAGGTTGGGTGATATTGGGTGTATATTTTTTCTATATAAAGCACTTAATTATCATTTGGTCACATTGACAGTAATTTGGTAATATGGGCCTATACACACTGATCTTAACGATACAAATGACAATCCATTCTTGTATGAAATGTACATCACATTATAGTGATATCGTAACCATATTTTCGTAGTGTACAATGCTATGTGATGCCACTTCCTGTTTTGTCAACGGGTGAAAGGTCATGTTCCATCGCTTCCTGCGATATCACTTAGGGGTGGGGTCAAATGACATCACTTCCTGGTATTTTGGTGAAATGACGTCCCTCGAATCCGGCAGGACACTTCGTTAACGCCACACACAGTGCCAACTGAAGTAGCGAGGCATATAGGTGTGTGAATAATCTGCATAATTCACGACAATGATACATTTTTTTTTTTTTAACTTTTGTTTATTGGCAGGAGGTTAAGACAAGTACAGTACATTGGAATCAGAGACAATCAACATCATAATAGCGTACAAAGGTATTACTACATATCTATTTCAGACATCACCTGGTAAGGGGAATTGCGAGCATAGACAGGCAAATATGACAGGTTACTTAGGAGGAGTCGGTGGGGGGGTCGTACTCCATTCAACCTCGTCTCTGTTGTTCAAGTAGGTGCAGAATTCTGACCACACATTTTTGGGGCGCGAAGATAAAGGCAGGGATCCGATATAGTCTTCTTCACACCTCTGTACCCAGGTAAGTGTCTTCAACCACATTTGTGGGGTGGGGGATAGCGACGCTTCCAGCACTGCAATATACATCATTTAGCAACAATAGTGCTTACATTTAAAAATTTCGACATCTTCCATTCACTTTCCCCAACCCAAATTCCAAACAGTAAGGCTAATGGGTCCAGGTCTACTGGGGACCCGATTATTTCAGAGAGCGCATTTGTCACTTCCACCCAGAACGATTTAATTGCAGCGCAGGACTAGAACATGTGTAGATGATCTGCCTCATCTGATCTACACTTCGGGCATGTGTAAGTCGGGGTGCGTGTGAATTTCGCCACTCTATACGGTGTGTAATAGAGCCTGTTTAGGAGTTTGGATTGTATGCAGCGGACTCTGGCACTGAGGGAAACTTTGCGCGTATGTGCGCACATCTTACTCCACAGCTCCTCTGTCATTTCCGTTTCCAGCTCCCCAGCCCATGCTTCCCGTGGTTTGAAGGATGTGTTTGCCTCTTTCGCCAGCTGCATTTTGTACAGGGAGGATTTTATGCCCCTGCTACCTGCGGAGTTTGCAATGTATTGGAGTTCAGGTGAGTCTGGGGGTTCATCTGGGTATGAAGGCCACATTGTCCGTACCGCTGCTTTAAGCCTGTAGTATTGTAGCATCTCAAGCACGGATTAGAGTGATCAGGCCGCCATGTTTGAGGGGTGATAAATGTACCATCAGGGAATAGATCAGTTAGGGCCCGATAACCCAGATCTTCCCAGTGCCGCAAAAGTAGTTGGTCCTGTGTGGGGGAGAGGCCAGGAAATTGCTGCATGGGAAGCCACTTATAATATGGGCATTGCTCTTGTGCAGACTGAAGAATATTCTTCCATGCCTTGATCGTGCTGGCCACTGGGTCTGCCGGGGCAACTGTTCGGAAGGAACGGTGCAGTAATAAGGTCATGATGTTGGCCCCATCCCCTGTGAGTTTCTCTAATTTTACATGCAGGGCCGGGTTTAGATGCTTGTACCAGTGGGAGGCATGCTGAGCCTGCGCAGCGTTTCAGTACAATAAAAGATCCGGGCCGTGAACCCCCCTTTTTCATGGGGTAAGGTCATCTGTTGCCACTTCTTGCGGACCGCCCCGGAGTGCCAAAGGAATTGGCCACACTCTGAGTGGAGCCGCTTGAATAATTGCTTCCCAGGCCAAACAGGTACTTTCACGAAGATGTATAGGAGCTTGGGGACCAACACCATTTTTATTAGGGAGAGCCTGCCCGCAAGAGATAGTGGGAGAGTGCGCCATTTGAGCATCTTGGATTCAATGAGCTGTGCGACAGTCTCATAGTTGTCCGCCAGTAAGGAAGCGCTGGACAGTGACACCTGCACCACAAGGTACCTGATACCACACGGGGACCAACGTAGGGGGTATTCGCATGACAGTTGTTGAGTTGATGTAGTGAGAGGGAACATTTCTGATTTAGAATAGTTGATGGTGAAACCAGAGTATGTGCCTATTTTGGTTATGTCACGGATGATAGGGTCTAGGAATTTAGAGGGGTTTCTGACATACAGGAGTACGTCATCCACGTACAGCGAGATGATTTACGGCTCATCCTGCAACCGAATACCCTTGCTGGAGTGTCGTTCCCTTACATGATCTGCCATATGTTCAATGGCAAGCGCAAAAAGGATGGGGGAGAATGGACATCCCTGACGAGTAGCGCGAAAGGAGAGGAGGGAATCGAGTTGACCAGCACCCTGGCCGATGGCCCCGTGTATAGTAGTTTTATATAGGAAATTATATTTGGTCCCACTCCCATTTTTTCCAGTACGGCCCATAAGACAACAATGATAAATTGAGTGTAAACGTTAGAAAGAAGGCAATCTGTTCATCTATGGGAAATTAAGTCTGCAAGCAAGGTTTGCAGCCTTCAAACCCAACACATGAACCTTTGCTGGAGAGTTTCTCAACAAACTAAACAAACCAAGTGGCAAGAAGAACACTGAGTTTCCCGCTTATTTTGATGTAAAAAGGGCTTATCCAGATTTTTGTTGGAAATATAATTGAATGCTCATTTTTGCTGGAAACCAAATCCACAAATTAACGTTTGGTGCAAGATTTCTCTGGAGACTAATTGAAAAAAAGTCTAACGTGTGGTTTCAACTTTCCAGACCATGATTCTAATGTAATTTTTTTTAAAACACATTTGCTTGAGAAGTTTTCAGCAATCTAAGTAAAATCTAATAAGTAAAAAGTAAACACTCTTCCATGCTTTTCTTTCCAAAGTGCGAGATATTTTTGGTTTTCTGCCAAGCCTTTTGTTATTCACGTCATGCAGCGCTTCTGTAAAGACTTAACATGCTCTGCTCATGATGTGCTGCGCTATTGCAGTACCCCCAGGGACGTAATTTCACCAAAATGCATGGGGTAGCGGAAGTGACATCACACGACCCCTGACCTCTGATGACATCACAGGACATGATGTCATTTGACCCCACCCTGAAGTGATATCACGGGAAGCGATGGAACACAACCTTTCACCCCTTGATAAAATAGGAAGTGGCATCACATAGCATTGTTCCTTATTACACTACGAAAACTATGGTTACGATATCACTATTATGTGATATACATTTCATACAAGAATGGATCGCCATATGCATCATTAAGATCCGTGTGTACAGGCCCATATTACCAAATTACTGTGAATGCAAGCAGACGACCATGGCCAAATGATAATGATGTGTTATTATATAGCACTTATACTTAAGTGCTTTAAGCAGGTCCGATAGCACAGCGAGTAGAGTGCTCGCTTTGACATCTATGCAGCGCCTACTAACCCAGGTTCGAATCCCGGCAGGGCCAAACTCAGCCTTTCATTCTTCCATGGTTGATAAATGAGCACCACACATCGTGGGTAAAAATAAGCAGTGCTCAGATGCCTGAGGGTGTGTAGCACTATATAAATGCTAAATTAATTATATAGAACAAATATACATACGTCACTGAAAACATTACACTGGCTACCAATAAAACAATGAATAAAATTCAAAACAATGTGCATCACGCAGAGAGAAGTACACAGCCAAGGCGCCAAGTCCCTGAGAGACAAACTACGTCTACACCAGCCAACAAGAACGCTCAGATCAAGCATTGACTTCCGCCTGGAACCGAAACCCTACAACAAAAGAAAACTCGGAGGATCTTCCTTCTCTCACCAAGCGCCAAAAACCTGGAGCAACCCTCCAAAGCACACACGTAACACGAAACCACTAACTATTCAGGATATTACTCAAAACTTGGCTCTTCATGTCATAACTAGAAAGACTGGCCACAGGGGCACACTCACAACTAAAAAACATTGATGAATGAAGAGACAGACCCTGATCCAAACCAAGCAACCTACAGAAAAACCCTAAGGAAAAACCCCAAGACATACCAAATGTGTAACTGAGAGACATCAGTAATAGGTCCAAAAGAGGGAATACATAGCAAGACAAAGACAGAAACAACAGGACAACCCATCAATAGGACCCTGACCCTAAACTATAGCCATTCCCAACAGACCTAATCACAGCAGACAGCTAGGGAATAATAAACCCTGTACCATTAGCTCCGATCCAGAGGGTGATACACAGAATAAGCACCCACTCTACACAATGCCCATCAAGATACAGCGGGGAGCACAATGTGCCATCTGACACAAACTACAACTAAAACTAGCCCTAAGGAAGTCACCCCACGGAAACCAAAGAACCAACTGAAAGATAGTCATGATAGGAGGAAACTAACGACAGAATAAACAGGCTGACCAAGAGAAACGCATAGGATGCCTCATCAACAGCATTCTGACCCTGAACCATTCAAAGCTTCAACTGACCAATGCCACATTAGATAACAAGAGAATAGATAGTACCAACCAGTTCCGTACCCGAAGAAATGGTTCAGACACACCTACCACCCCATACAAGACTCACTATGACACAGCTGGATATGTCCAGCACCACCATATCGAGACAACCCATAAGGAACCATCTACAACCCCACCCACAGGGATACAACTCAAACGGAACCAGATGTACCTGGACCAGGATACAGACCCCACCAACCCAACGCTCAATTTTCTGCATACTCAACCCAGACAAAACTCACACAACCATTTCCCTCCCAGAAATCCGCACGCACTTCACCACACTGCATCAACAACACATAGACAGCACCTACAGCACACGAGGCCTCGCAGATCCGATACTTGCACCAAAGCTCAGTACTCGGTGGATGCCGAGCTGAAGCTTCCAAAGGCACACCACCTCTCCAACTCTCTTACTCCTCTCCTCCTCGACTAACCCCACCAGCCCTCCTCCGGTTTACAGATCCGCCAGAGCACTTGGGGACCAATTCCATTGGTGACGGTGCGCTATATAAGTACCTTTAAGATAACATTACATACAATATCATCCAACCTGTGTTGGCACTCATTTATCGACCTCAATAGGATGAAAGGCTGAGTTGAGGTGTTTAAGTAACAGACTAAATCAGTGACTCACTCGCGGAAGTGTGCCTGAAATAAACCTTTAATGAATCTAGCAATTATTGTATAGGATTGCAGAAAGACAAATTATTTTCCTATTCTTTCTTATTCATGGTCACTGCTGAAAGTGTTAGACTTGTGGAACTCCTGTATTTTTTTTTTTGTTTTAAAGAGGCCCGAACAAGAAAGCCAGCCACTCCAGAAGCAAAGAGCCACATGGGGTAGCAAGGGAGACCACAGGCGTCTCAGTTGCGACCCCTGGTGACGCCCACATGACATCCCTGCGTACCCCAGGGAAAGCAAATCCGCAAATATTTATTTTAATCCGGAAAACGTTTGTTTGTGGTTTTCAACTTCAAGTACATTTTTGAAGTGAATGTAAAATAGCCAGCAATCAGGACTAGAGACTGCTTCACGGTAACTGCTGAAAGACCAGCCAAGTGCACCACGGCGGAAACTAGAAGAGGCCACTTTGATGGCCCCCCTTCTACATGAGGCCATGCCCTCAGATCCAGCATAATACCACCTTTGCCACTAGAATGGGTCTATACAATATCTCAAGGTTATCATTTATCTGCCACTGTGCACCAAAGAGTAATGTACTTGGTCCTTTAGCCCGGTCAAGCATACTCGGAGCATATCTTGACAATATCATCATTTACAGGCATGCCTGGGACAATCAATTGAAACAACAGACAGTATTTGGAAGACAAGTCTTACCGCCAATCTATGTAAATGTCATCTGTCTTTGAGGAGGATAGCTCAGTGGCAGCGTGCTCGACTTGGAAACAAGATGACACGAAGCAACACAGGTTCGAACCCTGGGTCCGCGCTTAGAAACCTCTGGGTATTAAGCGCGTTATAAATAACCTATCATATCATATCATATCATATCATAACTCAGTTGAATGTGTGGGTTTCTAAGTTGGTGAAGAAATTGTACAATCCTGAATCACCAAACTCAAGAATATTGAAAGAACTTTAAACCTGTAAACCTCAAAGGAGCAGCACACCTTCCTGGGTCATGTGGGCTATTATCGGAGGTTCATACCAACAAATGGACTATTGGTGGAACAATAATAGATCAGCTGAATGGATTAACGTTCATCAGAATCCAATGGGACAAAGCTACCATTCAGTGAAAGCGTGCCCTATGCCACCTCCCTTACTGATCATGGGCAATTTCACAGGTCCGTTTAGTCTCCAGATCAATACATTACAAGGAGGTTAGAAGCCGTGGTTTTCCAAGTAAGCAACAGGGTGGAGGTGTCATGCGCCCATTCTTGGTGCAACTATGGGACCGATGGAGACGTGGCCGCCATGGAAATGTTCCATCACGTTAGTCTGCAACACACGCGGCGGTCTAGTATTTCCTTCCATCATGGCCTCCGCTGGCTTTTCTGGTGCTCCCAGCCGGTGGCGTTCGCGTTGCAACTGTGTTGCTTCCTTCACTTTGTTGCCAGCGCTCAGTGATTTCTCTTGGCTCCGCTGAGCCCCGCTTTCCTTCGCCCTCTCTTGGCACCTTCTACAGGTACTGTTTTCTGTTTCCCCTCTCCTCGCTACCCAGGTTTCTTCTCTGGACTCTCTGCCTGACAGGTTCTTCCCATACCCACGTCCTCCCTCTCTCTATCCCATCTGGACTTTTCCCCGCTTGTTCCCTTCCTTTCCTGTTTGCTTTGGACTTGGAATCCGGACTCCTAGAGCTGTTCTCTGTCCACTACTCTTTGTGGGTACATCCTCATATTCGTATTGATCTCTTACTTACACACCGGCAGATCAGAGCGTCCATCCTGCGGAAGACACTTGTTTTTTTTTTGCCTTTGTGGCTTTTTCCCCTTTCGGCGGCTGCGGATCCAGGGCCTCTAGTTACCAGAACTTTTTCCGGGAACCAAGGTGGCGTCAATCCGCGGTCGGCCATATCTGCATAAAAAGAAACCTGCCATCCGTGAAAGAAAGAAGAAGGGAACACTCAAGTCCGAACCCTCAGGTGAGGAGGTTTGTGTGGGTTCAGAATCAGACATAGAGTTAGACGGTCTTGACAGGAGGAACCTATCTGATATGTAACCAGAAAGCTGAAAACCAGGGAGAAAATGAATGACTGAATGTCTAGCGATTGGATGGGCCAAAGAAGCCCTCAACTGGTACATGTTTGCTCTAGTCATTGACAATGTTCAGCTGACTAGTATGTCCAGGGACAAAGACACCAACCAATGAGTCATGCCGTAGTCTCAGATGGTGGTATGTCTAGAGCCACCTGTTTGAGGTCACTCTAAAAATAAGGCTTTTTTTTTACTTAGTCAGAGCAGCTCAGATAGGGCCACGATATGAAACAACCCCTGAACCTACCATACAAGGTAAAACCTCTGCCAACACCCCTTGCCCGCTGAACCTTGTCTTCCTTGGCCAAGTTGCCCCACTCCGCCACCCACAGAACCCACCATGTTATGTTATGTTATTCTCATTTATAAATCGCACGTACGCTGAAGCATCTCCACGCTACAGGGAGTAAAACAGGGAGACAACATTTATGGCACTGGAACAAGTAGGTCTTTGATGCACGCCAAAAGGCAAAGTGATCTCTCGTGACACGAAGAGTGAATGGAATAGAGTTCCATAATTTGGCTGCTGTCACAGAGAAGGAACGACCGCCCACCCTTTCTAGCCGGTAGCGGGGCACAGACAGAAGGCATGCATCCTGACAGCGAAGCAGACGGGATGGCTGGTAGGGGCAGAATGTTTCCTGCAAATACTCCACCTCTTGACCATAAAAAGCCTGGTGGACAATGTAGATAGACTTAAATTGCACCTGTTGTTGTACCAGTTGCCAGCAGAGTCAGTGGAGAACCATCGAAATATGAGAGCCATATGGAGTATCTGTGCAGATCCGAGCAGCAAAGTTCCGGAGCTGCTGCAAACGATGAAATAAGTAAAGAGGTTGGGCAAGAAATAGGGAATTACAGTAATCTAACCAAATGCGAACCAGAGAAGCAGTCACCATTGGATGGAAGTGAGCAGGGAGAAATAGTGAAAATTAACGAAGAGCTCTGAGCTGAAAAAACACAGCCTTGTAGATTGCACCAACCTATGCAGAGGCGGACAGAGATGAAGAGAACTTAAAGCCTAAGTTCCTCACCTCAAGCAGAGGTGTAGAGCAAGGACCAGGCTCAGGGGGCCAGAAGGCTGAGGA
Source organism: Ambystoma mexicanum (assembly GCF_040938575.1). NCBI lineage: Eukaryota > Metazoa > Chordata > Amphibia > Caudata > Ambystomatidae > Ambystoma > Ambystoma mexicanum. The sequence goes on along the minus strand of NC_090934.1, from coordinate 1,436,360,121 downwards.
CCAAGCTGTGGCAGAAGAGGACAGAATAGAATGGGGAACGTGAGAAGGGCTAACCACTAGTACCTCCGTCTTGTTCCCGTTATGTTTCAGCCACTCGTGGCCCTTCTACCTATCCACCTCCACCAGGCAACTCCTAAACTGAGCCGCTGTGTCTGGCTGAGCAGAGTCCAGCCCGGACGATGATTTGAGTGTCATCAGCATAGGAGTAACACCTGAAGCTGTGGGTGTGGATGAGCAGAACAAGAGGGTGTATGTAGATGTTGAAAAATGGGAGGGACAAAGCAGAGCCCTGGGGGATCCCACACAAAGGTGAAGTAGAAGCAGAAGAAAAAGAGGAAAGTGTTAGAGTCTGGCTTCAGTCAGTCAGGAACGAGGCAAACCAAGAGAGGATCTGTCCCGAAAGGCTGGTCAAGGCAAGGCGATCCAGCAGTACAGAGTGATCCACTATATCAAATGCCACTGAGAGATCTGAAAGAATCAGGGCACCACCCCCGCCCTCTAGTCAGCCATCCGGCCCATGTCATCAGGGACTGAAACAAGCACGCTCTCTGTACCCCGACCAGGACGGAAGCCAGATTTGAAAGAGTTAAGGAATAGAGAGTGCTATAGAAAAGAAGTAAGAATAGGGAAGACCTAGGATTCCAGCAACTTCATGAAGAAAGGAAGGAGTAAATTGGGCTTAGTTTCAAAGGTACAGAGGGGTCAAGATAAGGCTTTTTAAAAAGTGTAAAGGCCACCAATTGCTTTAACTCAACAGGAATGATCCCTGAGGAGCAAGAGTTATTAACTGCTTGTGAGACCCAAACTAAGATATGGGGCATAACCTCCTTTAGTATTCTGAAAGGGATTGCATCAGAGGGCGATGCAGATTTAAGTCACATGATGGCTGCTTCAATGTCATCAGCAGAAAGAATAGGGAAAACGTACCATTGTTGTTCAGGGATCAGAGTGTGGGATACAGTGCCTACTACATCAGTGCATAGGCCAGATAGACATATCTGATCACATATGTTACTGACCTTAGTTGTAAATAAATTGGATAGAGCATCACAAAAGGCCTGAGAGTGAGTCATGCTGACAGAGGCGTCGGATCTAGATGACAGTGTCCGTACCAGGGAGAAAAGTTCCTTCGGACGATTACAAGTGTTTTCCACTCTCTGGGTATAGAAAGAAGATTTAGCCAGGCAAATAGCTTGATGGCAGGACTTAAAAGTCGGCAAGAACCCCATTTTATCATGTGGGGAGTATGAGATGTGCCACTTACACTCTGCTTGATGTTTTAGAAGTTGTAGGGCTTTCAATTCATCATTAAAACAGGGCTGGGAGGAGGGACACACAACCTCATATAATTTAAGCTGAGCCAGTACATCGGCAGCCGACTTAAAAGCTTGATTCAGGACAGAAACATCTATTTTATCAAGGGTTCAACACAGAGCCTGTTGCACACTTCCCTGCGCTGACCTCTGGGCATCCCCTATCCCTCCACCCTCATTCTAACCAATTAACTCTTCACCACTCCTAAACCCTCCTCCTACCATCTTCTGGGTCTGTTCTTTTCAGCACTGACTTCTTCCAGTTGTGGGCTTCTGTATGTGGGATTATCTGTGTAGCATATTTTCTGGGCTGTCCAGGAGATGTGGCCAAAAGACCTGAAACGTTTTTGCCCCTCCATTTTTACAGTGGTCCACTGGGCAATGTGACGTCAGGCTAATTTTGACTACCACAGCAGGTAAATAGTTGAGGAAAGCCTGTACCAAAGGAAAAGGGATATAAGACAAACTCCCCTGCTCGGCTCTGTGGACAAGTGGGAGAGTACCCTTATGGGCTGGGAGCCTACCTGAGCGAGCGGGTTATGTGCCCGGTGGCACAATCCCACTTTACGGACTGCATGGCAGGGAACGGTCACATTGGGGCCAACATTCTTGCTCCCAAAGTTAAATCAGATGCTAGAGATCCCCTTCCTGACACCATTTCTAACAGATCTACCACTCCCTGAAGCAGATGTCTGGCCCCCTGAAACCTCTCATATTCTGTGGTTATGCATCCACGAAGTTCATAGGCAAGTGCAGGTTCAAGCACCCTCTTGTGTCATTTACAGAGGCCCCTCAGGACTTCTGACCCACTTAGAGGGTGCTGAAACCACTAAGGTTCTCACACTCTCCCACAGAGTGCAGCTACCCCCTTAAAGATCACAGGCTCTCTCACAGAGTACTGCCACCCCTTAAAGATCTTGGGGTCTACCTCAGAGTGTTGTTACACTTTACAGACCACAAGCTCTCCCACAGACTACTACAACCCACTAAAGATCACAAGTTATCCTCTGCTAGAAGATCACTGCTACTCTGTTGTGCGGGAATGTTGAGCCTCCCTGCGAGGCAAGTCCCTCCGCCTTGCCCAGTGACTTAGAGAAGGAAAGGATGGTGCTGCTGCATATTCCTCTCCATGGTAGCTGCAACTACTATGGAGTCTATCTGCCCACTGATTAAAGGCATCAGGAAATGTAAGCAATCGGTACCTGCATGCCTCATCACCCAATACCAGGGTTTCTACTGGTGTATAGGCATATGCCACATCTAACAACTTGCTGGGCTGTCAAAGCTGCAACAGGGGTTTTCTGCTGGCTGCAGTTGCAGGTGCCACTGCCACCGGTTGGGCAGGCTGGGTAGGTACAGGGATTTTATGCAGATTCGTGAGGCATGCCAGAAGAGGCTCTGATGCACCCTGCCAGGTGCTAGGACCTGCCTCCTCACCACTGTTATGGGGTGGTGGTGGCAGCTGTCTTGCTAGTGGGCTAAAAAGAGACAGGGGCCTCATTCACCCGGTAATTTATTTTCTACCACCCCACAACATCCTTTACAGTCTTTTCCAGATGACAGGTCTCAGAACTCCCACAGCTAGGACCATGTGGGCTGTGTGATGGGGCATAGATCTTTGCTCCCGGTGAGCACAGTGGCAGGTAGATTGCACAGCTACTCCATCAACACATCCCCCAACCCCTTCTATCACATGCCCCTCAGGCAGGTCCACAACCTGTTCTTGCACCCAATAACCCATGCTCTCCCGGGTTAGGTGCGCTATATAAATAATACACTAAACTAAACTAGTACGCCGGTCCTTCCACTAACGCTCATCCTTAAGGACCTCCCCTTCCTCGGCACACTCGCCCTCTTACGTGATATGATATGATGTGATAGGTTATTTATAGGTTATTTATAATGTGCTTAATACCCAGAGGTTTCTAAGCGCAGACTCAGGGATCGAACCTGTGTTGCTCTGTGTCGCCTTGCTTCGAAGGCGAGCATGTTGCCCCTGAGCTATCCTCCCGAGGTGGAGACCACTTCCTCCTCAGAAATAGTCCCCATTCAGACAGAAACTCTCCTACAGTGCTAGCCCTCCGGGTTACTTGCTGCATCCCTCTTATCCACCCAGATGAGGAACACTCCCATGTTCTCTGACTCATCAGATGTGCCCTCCTGCTTCACCACTGTTCCTGCCTCCGTGGGAGTCTCTACCAGATATCCGGATCCCCCTGCCACTCTGGAATTATCTGCTGGAGTCTGTGCTCCCTGGTCTCTCCCCACCGCCCACCCTGTGATGGTTCTGCATCTGCTCCAACTCCTCCCCATTAGACCACCCCCAATGCCTCAACAGCCACCACTGCCCATTTGGAGGATCAGAGATGCCATGCGGCTCAGGGTGATGAAACACACCAACAAACAGCACAAGGACCCCCTCTCCGCCCCATCCAGGGGAATTTCCCCTCCTGCACAAACCTACTTCCTTGCCAAAGTCTCAAGTGTCAATGAAGTAACCCAATGAACAAGTCCCAATTAAAGACACAACACTACAGTAAAAATAATGATATATATATATATATATATATATTTTCAAAAAAACCGGCTTAACGTCAGTCATTTAAGGAGCACTCTCCTTCATACCAGGCTTCAAAAAGTAGGCGGTTATCAACGTGTCATTAATGGCTTCTTTATTCGTTTATAATACATCTTCCATGCTTCCCAAGAAAATTGACGCGTTTCGCAGCATTACTTGCCGCTTGTTCACAACACCATTTTACCACCACCACGTATATATATATACACACAAACAGAGCAAGTGGGGAGAATAGATGATAACAACAAATACCCAGGGGAAAACTCAGAAAGAGTACACAATTCTTTTTTTTGAGTGAGGTTTTTTTGGGAATAGGATCAGGATACAAACCTTATTTTGGCTTTTTTAGTTTTATCAGGGTAAACAAAATGAAAAAGGTACAAGACGAAAGGGAAAATGTTCTTTTTCTTTTTTTGATATTGAGAAACAAAACATTGAACAAACACTAAGCACACAACGGGGCACACATATGGGCAACAGAAATATCCCTAAGAACATCAAACAACACAAAAATAAACATCTAACTAATAAAAACTCTCCTGCAACGGCACAAAAACCTACTTAAAGCTCTCCAAAAAGATGAAAACAACCTCCAGGTATGAGCCTTCCATGTGTAAGATCTTCCCTCACATTCTAGAAATACCTTTAAAGGAGAAAAGAAGTGAGATGGGTCTTTTCTACAGTCTCATACTTCCTTTAGGAGATTTGAGAGCTCTGATTGGATAAACACAATCAAAGAATCAGCCTCAAAGGACGTTCATTGGCTGAAGAAACCTAACAAACAAGACCAAGATATCACCCGAGAACGAAGACCCCTGATTGGTCTACGAATCAATAGGGACGAGGAACCCTCCCATGAGTTCAACATGGCATTTGACCATGCCAAAACCATTTGCATGCATATGGTTTAAGATAAATCATGTCGAAATGATTCGAGGTTCCTGTAGGTCATATGTAATTAAGTTTGTCCTGGCTTAATTACAACCATGCTTCCGCGACATATTGTAGGAAGTGTTGTCAGACATTCTGAGGTACATTCAGATTTGAGCTGTTTCCCCCAATGCCAACCCTGAAAGAATAATCTGGTGAAAGCAGAGTTCTACAATATTTCTTATCTGCCAAATATAGTGAAATCCATACATTATTCAAATTTCTGTCTCATCTCACCAAGTGCAAATGAACAAATATTCCAAAGTCGGAAGATGCACTACTCCATCGTTATGCAAATGACCTGCAATGAAGATGTAATTATTCCACATTACAGTGTGCAAGTTCCAGGCTCAGTGGTGTTCTCCTTCCCAGCAGCTACCATGACCTCTGATCAAGCAAGGCTACTCATAGCCCACTTCACAGTCTTATGTCTATTGCTTCCCCACAGATTCTCTCTTAGAATGCTTGCATACATTCCTGGGGAGTTCTGCTCTCAGCACCCTGTTGAGAGCTCAGCATATTGTCTGCATCACCCTCCTCATACTACAGGGAGGTGTGATGTTCTGATATGATAGGTTATGATATATTTATAATGCACTTAATGCAAAGAGGTTTCTAAGCGCAGACCCGGGGATTGAGCAGTGTCGTTTTGCTTCCAAGGAGAACGCCTTGCCCCTGAGCTATCCTCCCGAGACCGTGAGGGGTTCCTCAAGGGGCAGCCCTTGTCTGGGATTTTTTGCAATCATTTGCGTCCTGACCCTGCTTTCTGAAGTTAGTTGGAGCACCTGCAGATGTTATGGTCTATGTCCTTGTCTCTCTATGGAACCACGCAGGTCTACGTTGTTTTGCCAAAGTAAAATACTTTGTTGGACTTTCCTTTGACAACATAACTTCATGTTTTTCCCCCTTATTTTTTAAAAGGAGGTTCCACTGCCTTTCACCCTATTATGTCGAAGTAAAGTACAATGAATTATTTTACTTGGTCAAAACAATAGTATGTGTAGCCAAATGCCAAAATAACACCTTATTTCTGCCAGGGCTGGAAAGTGTACCCCTCTCTGATTGCATGTTCGTTTCTATGGCATCCAGCCCCTGCCAAAGTCTCACTGGCCTCCCACCGTGTGTAGCCAGGCCCTCACCTCTCTTCTCACAGAAAGGGCCTTTAGAGCGCGGGGCAGATTCAGGCAGGCTCTGGTCATTAGAACTCCTAATGTGCCAGAAATCACCTGGACACCAGTTTGTTGCTGCACAATGTGATTTACAGTCTAAGAGACAAATAAGTAGATGGGCTGCTCATTATCCCCCTAGAAAAAGTGATATCGTTACAGCTCCACCTATATCACTCAGATGGGAATTAGGTGATTTGGTTGGGCCGGGAGATAGGAGATGGGATATAATAGTGTTGCTATTATTAGCTGGGTTAACAAGCCTGTAAGCAATCATTGCATTGTGCATTTTGAGCTGAGGTTGCACATTGGGGGCAGGGAGCACTAGGGTGCATGCAGTACATGCCCATTTGACACACACAGTGGGAAGGACAATCAGAAATTTGGGACAGTGTGCACCTGGATATTTTATTAAGAGCACCTGTGGGCAGAGAAATTGTGGCCCGCTGGCATCAGCAGTACCTGGACTGCCACCATTGTAGCCAGTGCCAGACCTCTGTGTTTTCCAACCCTCTGAAAGAATGCCCAAGTATGCCACCTTCACCCACCCACATTATATCACCTCAGGAATCAGAAGTGGTGGAGAAACAAAACATTTCACACCACAGGCATAAGACAGGACCCAGTGCATGTACCTGGCACATTTGTTTTCCTGCTCCCTTTCATTATTCCTTCCTTTCTTCTAGCGCTTTCATTCTCACATTATCCTTTTTTTCTTCTTGGCCTAATTTTTGCCTTTGTTTCTTTTTTTTTTTTAGAGAATAGTATTTTTTCTCTTTCTATTTCTCACCTCTGTGCTTTTCTTGCCATCTGTCTCCCTGCCTGCATTTATTTATGAACATCTTTCATCTTCACCCTTTCTTTATTTCTCACACTCCCTCTGTTCTTTTTATTCTCTTCTCCGTCTTGGTTACTTCAAGGTTCGGCGACAAGGACCTGACTGCTTATATGTTTATTTGCTTTGTTTATGGCAGAGCAAATCTGGTGTCTCAGGCACATGTTTGATGTATCTGATTATTGGCAGCAGATACCTACTAGAACATGTGAGATTAAATGATCTGGACATGGGACGTCAAGAACATAATAAAGATGATGGCTGATGTGGTTACAAGAAGGGCCGTTTTGAATGGGCAGGATTTCAACTTTACTAAGTGGATCCTCATTTTGAGGAACAATCAAAGTCATTTGTGTGTTTTGACATTGCTACTTTCACGTCACCAATACAAGAGGTCCCTACGGTGAAACCAATATGATTTCAAAGACTAATTGTCAGCAAGATCATTCTTTGTTCCCCAAACTGTTATGGAAATTAAAAACATGCTATATTGACAAAACATGTATTACTACATAACAGGTCTCACTGACAGTGTTACAAAAAGTCAATATACATTTGAATATGTTCATTATGTTAATGTCAAACACTGCTTGTTTTGTTAGAATTTCATATTATTAGATTCTCATTCTAGCCCAAGTTGTGTTAATATGAGAATTCAAAAACAGAGTTACAAACCTGTTAGGCAGAAACCTGTGCAGTTCCCTCTGGGACCACTGCAAAATATTTAAGACTACAGGTGGTTGGCAGTAAACTGAGAATTAAAAAACAGAGTTACAAACCTTCTGAAATCTGTAGTTTGGCCTTTCAATCTCGCTCTAGTGCTAGATCTTCCCTTATCACATTTGGAATCACACTTTTATGTCACTTGTCAGGGGCTGGAAAACAATTATCTCAAACCTGAACTAATGTCCAAATGCATTTGGTAACCTTCAAATATAATGGGATAGTTGCTTAAACAAAGGTAAGCTGTAAAATTAAAACTTGTCAGCAAATGCTTCCTTTACTTATCGGAGATATGCATCTAAACGAATCCAGGTGTAGGATTCTAATATCGTCGTCGCTGTGTAGTTTCAGTTGCCTTCTTTTCTAAAATAGAAAATACTTGCACATGAAAGACTAACTCAATGTGTCCTTTTTTAACATTAAATGTTATTAGAAACTAGGACTAGATGGATATAAGAATGTTTCAAGTCACTACCCACTTATTCCCAAATTTGGTAATCATGTATAATATTGGTCTTGTTTCATGTACAAGTATTTCGATATCAGAATTGATTTAAACATCACTTACATAACAGAATGCCAGATGTTACCATTCCAGAAGGAAGACATAGATATCTGTGAGTTAACACATAAATGTTATGTTATGTTAAATTGATGTATACCGGCCACCACTGCCGTGTTCATGACCTCCAGGTGTTCTTGGACAGATACGATTCATTCTAGTGTGTAAACTTCAAGAGCACCTTTAAGATACCTTCCACCTCTTTTTTTTTCTCTACACTTCCTCATTATTCAACCTAGTTCACCACTAACATTCCATGTGTCATGTAGCTGATGGGGATCTCCAGCATCTTGATCTAGATGTCCTTAGGAATCTCTTTTCAACTGTCCCATGTGATGGTCACCATACTGATCAAGTCAATAACATAAATAAAATAGTAGATACAATGTAAAAAATAATTGCATTCGTCCCTAGATCCTGTGCAGTAATTGGGATTTGGAATGTGAATGCATTTCTTTTCCCCATTTCCATCCACCATAAACGATGATTCAAGGAGCCCGTATTTTTGGAGCAGTATTCCTGGTGTAATATCTTATGCTATTCAGAAGGGTAAAATGGCATGATTTAATAATTACCCCTATGGCATATTAGAGGATTCCAATCAGCTGTCTCATGTAGGACCTTGACATGTGAGTGAAGATGTAACCCTCCAATGCTGTTAGAGTCCGAGCAGCAATTTCATACATAATCCCATCACGTTTTGCCAGATCCAACACAATGTATTTTATTTACAAATCGGCTTGGTTATTCACCAACAATAGTTGAACTATAGGTGATGTCATAATTCCAGTCCAAATTCTAAATTTATTTTCAACCCTTCTTTTCTTGACAGCTCTCATGGGTTTCTCTATATAGTTTTGCTCCACTGACAAATTATACAATGAATACAATTCCTTGTTAAACAAGTAGCCTGCTTTGCAAATTTCATGTCAATGCAGAGACCGATAAATAAAAGAATTAGAACACCAGACCATAGGAAAGGACAACTAAAGACAAACAAGAAGCATCGCCATCATTTCTGTAACTCAGAAAAATAAACCAGTGCAAAATAGGTTGTCAAAATTGTCCCAAGTAATATACTACTAAATCAGTGGTGTTGAAAGTAGGGCCCGTCCTCCCCTTAAGGCCCACAAAAATGTCCATTGTGTGGCCATTAGGCTCATTTAAGGAAGGAGGATGATCACTGAGTTGACTAAACCAAATGGTGGCTCTGCTCGCTAAAGGGGCACAGAAGATGTACAGTGGTCAAGCATTAGGTACTTTGAAAAAGGGAGGTTAACTGCTTTTAATACACAAATAAACATGCTCATTGTACAACAGTTTGGAAACTCCTGCAATAAACAGTGTAAACACGGTCTGTATCTGAGATATGAGCCCTCATGTGCCCTTTGATGTGTTGGAATACATCATTAGCTGCAATTTAAATACAGTCTCTGCAAACATATGCGTAGCTTCACACGTGTGGGCACATTACCCATTTCATTTTCAAAATGTTCTAATTCTGCTCAACATACAGCTCTTAGAACACTAAGCTTTGGGGGCTAATTATTAGATGTATTCTATGACTTCAAAAAGTGCAGGAGGTTTCCTCTCTCCGATAAAGACAGATCTCGGATGAAGGATCATTGTTCTGAAATGCATTGGATTGTAAGATTTTTGTCTACCCGTAATTTAGTAGTTTAGATTGGATCTATTGTTTAGTTTGATTAAAAACTAAAAATCCTGTCTCAAAAATTATCTTTTGGTATAATTCAACCGTTTTGGCAGTGTACATACACTAGAAGGTTACACCCAGTGCCCAGAAGGAGGTTGTCGGTCTATTGGTTCATACTGTTAAAAGACGCTATCCCAAATGATGGCTACCCACACCCTGTGAAGCACCCTGCTGCTCTTGAGTTAGGTCCACGCTTTAAACAATCAAATAAAATAAGGGTTGATTTGCACTTCATTACTCAGCATCTAACCATGAACCGGGGGAACCACTTATCAGGTGTGATATGTCATCAGAAGATATGTGAATCTTTTCCTAGATCAGGGAGTCCTCAGCATCTGAGTAATATTGCAGAACAGGAGGGGATAAAATCAGCAAAAATAAGTATTACATAGAAAAGGAATAAGCCTGTGGAATCCCACAGGAGCAATTATTTTATTGTTAATTTATAATATGATTAATACCAGTGAGTGATTGGGATTCGAACCTGTGTTGCACTGTGTTGTCTTGCTCCCAAGACAAATGCGTTGCCCCAGAGCTATCCTTCCTCCCCAACATTAAAGCCACATCTAAAGAAGAAGGACCTATTATATTTCTCTGGGACCTATTAGGCAACCAATGGCAGCATTAGAAACCTTTCCTATTTCAGAAGGTCAGGAAAGCAGGATCCAGCGTTCAACATCACCAAATGACACTGATAAGGCCAGCATCACCAAGACAGTAAAGTATCCTTCATCAGCATTAGACATAAAATCTTCCCAAACAGACACAATGGCTGTTATTGGAAGGCCAAAAGCCAGACTGCAGTGGCTCCAGTAGGTCACAATGTTCTATGTGTGATTCAAGCTGAGAAGCTACAGTCCTCTTTAAAACCTTAAAAAAGCATGAGCAGGGCGGCTTTTGGGTGACAGATTTTGGAATAGCTGAGTCTATATTGGGGTTTTTGAGTAAACAGAAAAATACAGGCTCCTATTAGGGCCAATGGAGCATCGCCTTTATGATGGGACAGATTAACACAATGGCCCTCATTACGACCCTGGCGGAAAGTGACTGACCGGACCGCCACAGCGTAAATAGCGTTTCCGCCATTGCACGAAGGAGCAAAGTGCGGTCCATTCCGACCCATCGGGCACGAGCACCACGGCATGGCGGAAGTGCAAAGTCCGCGATGGCGGAAATGACCCCAAAACGGCCCACACCGCCGCCGTACGGCGCCCTAGGTGCAATACCGCCACCCATCACAGCGGACACCGCAGTGTGCGCCTACCGGAAAGTACGGTGACCGTAAATATACGGAAACGGAAGTAAAAACATGGGCCCGGAACGGGAAACATCCCGCCGTACATCTATAAAACCACAAAAACCACACAACCACTAAAAACACTACCCTGAGACACACCCCAACCCGTCATCCACCCTAGCGAAACCAAGAAAAATGGGAAAAGTAGCGAAGAAAGCGTGCGACCGCAAGCGGCAGGTCCACTTCTCCCGTGAGGAACTCACCGTGCTAACAGAGACCCTCCAGGAGAATGCTGCCGTCGTCTTCTCCACGCAAATGACCAGGACGGCACTTGCGAACAAGAAGGCCATATGGGCTCTGGTGGCACAGCGGGTAAGTGCGGTGGGGACCGCACCCCGCAACCCACAGCAATGCAGAAAGCGATGGGACGACCTGCGGATACGCGTCCGCAGCATACTCTCTGCCAACCGCAACATTGCCACAGCCACCGGGGGAGGTCCTGAATCACCCATCAAGTTGACCCCCTGGGAAGAAATCTGTGCCTCCACCATCGGAATGGAGAGCATAGAGGGAGTCGGAGGGATGGAGAAAGGAGTGCAGACATCCGAAGATTCAGGTAGGTGGGCCAGATAAAACAATGCTAAATCCACAATGTCCAATCATGTGAAGTACCATGTGTCCACATAGTGCAACAGAAACACATGTCCAGGAGAACGTCCACACACATCGGCCTGATAGCGCACTTCAAAACTCACAATAAATACATAAATAATTTAAAACCCCTAAAACACGCACTACACGTGCAGCAGGCACACCCTAACTGCAGGCTGCCAAACAACTGCACCCTCACTCCACACACAAATGAAAGCACCTCCAAGGCCCCGACCCAAATCACCCTCAGGTACCACCCCAATGCATGTGATACAATGCCATTCCAATTCCCACAGACCCATTAATAACCCTCGCCCTCCTTTACTCCACCACAGGGTCCGATCCAAACGACGAGCATCAGGACACCCCTACCAGCACACCTGCAAAGAGGGCCAAGACCAACGGCCAAAGACCCTCCACCTCAGCTGCACGCATCAAGACACGGCAGCAGCACAAATCAGGTGGCAGCACAGAGGAGGGAACATCAACAGGCACCCCAGCAGCCAGCATGCCCACAACACCACCACCACAGGTCCCCCCAACGGATGCCACAGAAGGCACTGCCTCTGGTGGCAGCAGCACCATAGGTGACACCCCATTGATGGCAGCATGCTCCGACACAGAAGACGGGGATGTCGAAGTCAGATCCATCCATGACCTGTCCCAATCCCCCTGTCTGTCCCATCCCGTACAACATGAGGATACCACGCAGGGGCACCCACAAGACGACGACTGGCCATCCCCCACAAGCTCTGTGGCAAGGCAACATGAGGTCAACAGCCCCTCTGTGACACCCCCGCAAATGGCCATGGCCCAGCAGAGGCAACAGTCCCTCGACCAGTTAATCGTGCAACAGCAGCAACTGGCCACGCTCCTCAGGACCATGCCGATGAATGTGGGGGCACTAAGGCAGACATAGAAACATCAACTGAGACACTTAGGGCAGAAATGGAGAGAAGTACAGAGACACTAAGGGCACAAATGGAGAGTAGCACCGAGAGCCTGAGAGTCCAAATGGAGAGTAGCACCGAGAGCCTGAGAGTCCAAATGGAGAGAAGCACCGAGAGCCTGAGGGGGGAACTGCATGCGACGTCCAAAGACGTATGTGCCGAACTTGCCGCAGTGCGCCGTGTGCTCACTGAGCTCTCGCAAACCCTTAGGGACATGCATGGACGTGAGCAGGCAGAGACATCATCCGTTGCAAGTTCCGTCCAGGGCAGCCCCCAACGTAGATCTGGGAGGAACCTGCGCTCCACAGGCAAGGGTGCCCCTGATACCCGCAGAGGGGGCTTGCAATAGCGACAGCCCACTGACAATGAGCATCTTTGGACACTGGTGTTCGGGGGGGAGGTAGGAGGGTGGAGGGGGTGTGTTGGGCTCACTTGGGTGGCGGGTCGATAGGGTGTTCAACATGATATCACATATGCCATAAACAGTGCACGATCAACCAATGAGATGTGTGGACAATGATCTTTGTGTACTAGGCCATCATAGGCGTACAGTCCATATTGTGCATGTACCAGACACACACAGTGCCACGAGTCCCGTGTCCATGTATCAGCCACCAGGCGTGAGTGCTAGAAGCATGCATCAATGAGATGCTGACGAATGTCACGGCCCTCCGGTGCCTCGCAGACTCCTTGAGGTGCTGCCACATCCCCACCCTCATCATGACCATCATCAGGTGCTTGCAGTTCTGCGTCAGGGGGCATGGGCACATTTCTACGTACGCACATGTTGTGGAGCATGACACATGCCATGACCATCTTTGCAACCTTCTCATGGTGGTACAGGAGTGCCCCGCCAGACCTGCTGAGGCAGCGGAAACGAGTCTTCAGTAGGCCGAATGCCTGTTCAATGGCTACACGGGTACGTGAGTGGGCATGGTTGTAGTCCTCCTCATGCTGGTCCCGTGGGTTCCGGACTGGTGTGAGGAGCCATCTCTTCAGTGGATACCCAGCATCACCTGTATGTGGACGATAAACGTATGATGTGGAATGCCATTGCTACGTACGCACACCCCCCCCCCTTCCTGCCAGGTCATTGCCGCATCACATACCCCACATCATCATGCATGAAATGAGACTCACCGAGTAGCCAGGATCTGTTCCCTGCGTGTCGCTCCATGTAGCGTGGTATAGTAGAGTTCCTCAAGACCATAGAATCATGGGTTGATCCAGGGAATCTGGCACAACAATGTGTAATGATCCTGTTGGAGTCACACACCATTTGTACATTCAGGGAATGAAATTGTTTTCGGTTGCGGTACTGGGCCTCCATGGCATGTGAGACGACCAATTCCACATGAGTGCAGTCGATGGCACCAATGCAACCCGGTATGCCGGCAAGTGCATGGAATCCCACTTTTGTGTTGGTAATTTCCTGCTCCGAGCGTGGCAGAGAGATGTAGTCGTCTGCGTGCTGCAGGAGGGCATCGAGCACTTGCAATAGTGTCCGTGAGAACAGTGGCTGAGAAATGCCATGCAACTGTCCGACTGTGTGCTGGTAGGTGCCTGTGGCCAGGAAGTGGAGTACAGACACCACCTTCAGTAGGGGTGGGATGGCGGTTGGGCTATCTATCATGCTGACAAGGTCAGCCTGTGTCATGTCCACAATGGCGGCTATGGTGTCCCGGTCCAAACGGTAGAGGGTGTGGATCTGCTCATCAGTGAGGTTGAACGGATGTGCTCGGAGGCGTGGGATTGCGGGCTGCCTGCGTGGTGGTAGTGGCTGTGCTGGCGGCCCTTGCTGGCCCTGCCTTGCCCTCCTCCTCCTCCTGCGTCTCCTCCGTGCGGCCAGTTGTAGTTGGTGTTCGTCTTCTTCTTGGAGTTGGAGTACTTGCAGTGCTATCAGGTCCCCCAGGGCCAACATCGCGAGTCCTGCCGGTAGCATTTCGGAGTGGGTGTGGTTATGGGAGGAGACTGGGTGTGCAATTTATGTGTTTTCAGGCTGTATGGCCTCCACCTGTGGTGATTCATTCCACCTGTGCAAGCTGCTCTCCCCTTTGGCCGAGCACGTCCCGCACACAACGCTGCAATTCGAGGAATGGCATCTTGCTATTGCAATCATGTATTTGTACCCGATGGCCGTGTAACATTTGTTGATATGTACATTCGGATATGGTCCCATTGTTTCACATACAATCTTTGCAGTCGCGAACAGACTTGTGATGGGTCAGTGGAACGTAGTACTCGAGTAACGGTGGGCCCTCATGCATCACTGTACCGAGTTGCAACGACGGGCGGGGCGTCCCATTTGTGGGTGAAGGCAGTTGCCATTTTCACACACAGCCGCACTAGATGGATTAATTAGTGATTTCAAACGGCCACAGATGCCTTTTCGACGTGATGTTGCAAATGAGGAATTCGAAGGGCGGCGCTTTCGGTTTTCAGCTAGCGGCGAGGAGATGCCCACAGGTCTGACTGCAAATATAACGTTCTATTGTTCAATGTCCTTGGGACAGGGGCCATGGCGAGGATGCAATGATTGATATGAATGGTTTGGGATGCGCAATAGCGACGTGGGCGATGAGGCCAGACGTTCCCAAATACATGTTACTTCACAACACTGGAATTACGGGCTGGGGCACTGTGGATTTTGCAGGCTGCATAACGCACAGACTCAATGGATATTTCTAATGTTATGTGAGTAAGTATTCAGGCGTTTTTATACCGGGACGAGGGAATGATGAATGGATGCATGGGCAGGTGATTTGATACAGAGTTTGCCATGTACAGGGCTTCTTGGAATCTATCCGCCTCCCCTGCGCTATGTGATGCAGGGCTGCCATAGTGGGACCATCGTCTATCTGGCCTTGTTGGGCCCTCCCTGTCTCGACGCGCCCTCAGACACTTGTGTCCATGCACGTTACCAATCCCATCTGATGGATTCTGTTTTGACAGACGCATGCACAGGTACACTCGTTTGTGATGGTGTTTACACCTCGATATAGATGGTTATGAGTCGCAAGTGGTTTTGGGGTGGTGATGATCCTTTGGAGTGGGCTAGCATGCATATGGCTGTGGATTTAGTGTGATCATTGATGTGAGTTGTTCGAATGTAGTTCTGATGGCCATTCTGTTCTTTTTCTTTTCTTTTGGTTGACAGGTATCTCCTCCCCTTTTGCCACTGCCATCTGTATGCCACTCCTGCAGATGGCTTTTACTCCCGACACCTGCTGCTTCGTGTTAATCAGTGGAGCAGCATTACGATCTTATGGGATGATCGCCAATGGGCCACATGCCCTTACGCAGTACTAGTGGCTCGGAGCAACATTTCGGCCTTTCAGCTGGACTAGTGCCTCCCCATTGGGACGGCCCTGCGGTTCTGTGCGCTTCCATGTTGCCTTTTCGTACGTGAATGTGGCTCTGTGTACCATGATGGAACAGGGCGTCACACAAGTAGTAGCTGGTCATTTCTTGCGGATGCAGCCCACAATGGTGAAATGTGTTTTGGAGTTCATGGCCTAATGGCTGTATGGGCTTGGTGATTTTGTTGTGCATTAAATTTCTATTCTGATTTGGCCCGTGTAGCGTTCTTCTTTGCAAGTGATGTGGCATATTCCTATTTGGGGAGCGATGTATTGGGAGGAGATCTGCATTGGGTTCCAGCTTCGGAGTTTAGTTGCGTGGTACTGTACTGGGCGCGTTTGCCTACGAAGCCCAGTGAGGTCAGGGATGGGGGCTGCCAATATGACTGTTTGAATGTTGTCATGCTCAGGGGCGGGGGATTGGGTTTTGTGTAACAGTTGCCGGTCAGCCAGGTGGACTGGTGGAATGATGTGATTTTCGGAATATTGCTGGTCACAGGTGCCTGTGTTTGCCTGCGTTTCGGGGGGGGGACTGTGGTCATGTCCATTGGAATGGCTTCTGTATTCGTGCCATCTGTGCCCTGCAGCTCCCATTGGCCCCTCTTGTGATTCTTTTGTTCGTTGGCATGCATGGGTGACTTGTACATTTCACTGGTTGCATTGTGACTTCATTGCACCTACGGGGAGTTGTACTTTGTGGGCAGGGAGCGGTGTACAGGCACTCAGTGGGGCCGTTTACGGTTGATTCGCGATGCCGTACTTCTCACCATGTTTGATGGCGTTAGGTACATGTCCGCTAGGGTCGGAATTCGCGTACCCTTGCGCCATGGTGGTATTTACGGTTTGGCATGGCGCGCGCGCGCGTACTTGGTGCAGTTAGCGTTGGCGTTCACTACGGTGTCACTAATGGCTTCGTACTTTGCGGTGACGGGTCATAGTCGCACCGAGCGCTATTCGATGGCGGTATTGCATTTCCGCCATCGTTTTCCGATTTCCGCCAGGGTCGTAATGAGGCCCAATGTGTGTTTAGTGAACTGTGCGACTGGGCCATGCATCCTTTGAAGTTGAACTTTAGGTAATTATCATTTGAAGTTTTAGTGTCTTGGTTGATTTGCTATGCAAATGTTATAGGTCATTTCACAGTGTGCCTTACTCAATTATTGTTAGTTATGAAACAATGTGTTTGGGCACAGTGTGGGTTAATGCTGGCAGGGGGTTATGAGGATTCATTGTCATTTGGTCATGGATATATAGGTATGTTTTTTGAAGCGCTGCATACAAAGCACTTTCCTTTAATGTGTTTCTGACATGGTGCATGTGTGATGTGACTGGTATGTATTTTTCTGATGGTGTGGAAGTAAAAGCATGAAGGGGATGCATGTGAAGGCCACTAGTGATGTAGGACTGGATGGGCACGTGAGCTTGAATGACCAGAGTCACTGCTTGGGTCTATTGGACACCCTGGCAAATAAAAAGATAAAACAGTAGATTTTAAATGTTTCTTATCTGAGAGTTCCATGTACGTGCCTGTTTGTATGTGTGTTAAATTGCTCTGGATTGCGAACATAACATGTAGTTTGTGGTCCGATCAGCTACACTAAGGCTTGTTGTCTCTTCACCAAGCTATCAACAACCTCACAGTGGTTTTATTTTTTTAGTGTCTGTGTTATTTTCATTGTTTTATAGTGGGCAGGACTACACAGTTGCCTGTATGTGTGATTGGTCATCGCATTCTCATGCCATGGGAAACATGTTGCATTTTGTTTAAAGGCTTGGAAGCATGTTCTCGTACATTCAAAAGTTCATTCCTCAATACCTTCCTTCGCTTGTAACAGCAGTCTGTGTGTGCGTGCGGGTGTACTGCATTTGTGTATGGAGTTGTCTTGTATGGTGTTTACTTTTCTGTGGGTTTGTGTGTGTGTGTGTGTGTTGTGTTTCGTTGATGGATTTATGCATTGTGCAGTAAATACCAGAAGTGCTGTACTTCCTTGTGTTTATCACAGTATAACCTTTATTTAGTTTGTATCACAGACCTTACTGTATATGAGTTTAATGTTTAGATTGCAAATGTGTCTGTGTGTTGGCTGGTATAAACCGCATTTAATGTTGTCATCCTTTGACCCTACTGTGCATGTCTGGGAATATTGGTACATTTTTGCTTTTAGAAGGGTTTGTCTGATGTGTTTTTCAAAAGGTGTGTGGAAGACACTACTTAACCCTAAGGCCTAGATAGGTGCCACAAATCTCAAAAAGCGATGTGGACATACTTTTTATATGTGAATCTCAATGTAACCTTAGTCAGACCTATATATTCAGTGAACAGACCTTGGTTAAAGTGACATTAATTTGATTTGACAGTTTAATGCAATAAAACTTATGAAATGCAACAAGAGAAGGATTCAACACCATCATAAATCCGAGCACCACGTGACATCATTTATGACATCATAATGATATCAACAATTGTAATCATTGCAAGAACAGTTCACTTCTGAAAATGAAAGTGGCATAATTCAAGGAGAAGCCCCCTTGTTGTGCAGCCCATGAGACAAATTATCACATCAAACATGCCATCTTTGATGACATCCCATGCAATATCACTATTGCTATTATAGAAGACATTACAGATGCCAGGTCTGATGACATCACTGGTGACATCGAAAGATACCATCCCTGTTGACATCATCTATGGCAGCACTGCAAGGGCAGTTTACTCCTGAAAATGAAGGAGGGGCATCATTTTGCATACAAAACCGTAGAGTGACTGGAGTCAATTTGCTCTATTTCTCCATACTTCACATCTAAACACAACATCTCTTTACAACTATGATATTGTGAACGATAATACAAACATTCTAGTCACTTTATGAATTTGTATTTTTTCATGAAAACACAGTTTGGTCAATAAAGAACCCAAAGTACAAAGTTTGACCGTGGGAAAATGTTGACAGAACATGTTTATTCAAGCTATCATATCATTGAGAAGTATTTTAAAGCATGATTAATATAACACAAAACAGTGACAGAAGAGTAGAGATGCATTTTTTAGCATGCTTTAAAGGTATAGTAATAGCAATGAGTGTAAACAGTATGACAGGCTTTCTTATTCTTAACGGGGGAAACCAACCATTAATTTCACTAAGGACCTTGTGTGATTCAAACATGTGAAAAGGAAATAATGAGGTAATATAGTTCTACGTTTGAATTACATCATATATCTTATTAAAAATGCATATTTTCTGCTGCTGGTTATAGTAGTGATGTTTGTAGTGTACATGACATTGCAATTTAGGTACAGCTAGTGTGTGCACTGTATGTCTAGTTTAATGTATTTTTTTTAATGTTAAGTGTGAATTACTCACCATATCTAGTAGTATACAGTGATACCAGTGATATCAACTGTGATATCTTCGTTGATTTCGTCAGTGAAGTCATCATGCTTTGTATTTCTATTTGTAATCATTGTTTTATATAGCGCCTTAATCCAAGGCGCTTTACAGTTAACAACAAGAATACATAAACATGGAACAGTAGAAGCAATAACAGTAAAAATGAATCAAACCAGAAAATTGGCATGTAGAACAATTTGCATGAGAAAAGGGGAAAGGAGAGGAAGGGGTGTGTGGAAGGAGGGAAGAGGAAGAGAAAGTAGTGAGTGGAGTGTAGTATTGTTCTCATGGACTGCACAAAAGGGGGATGAAAGTTGTGGTGACATTCCTTTGAACACTCGCCAAATTTCGCAATTTTTCTTGCATACAAGCTGTGAACTTAAAATCACTTTAATCAAGGATGTTTCTATTAATTTTAAGCATTTTGTTGCTTTGAGCAGATTCACCTTACCTATTTCAAAACAAAATGCTTTTCACTGAATTTCGAAGGTTATAAATTGCACCAGTGCCATTTCTTCAGAGTATACTTTGAAATGATTGCAAACATTATTTGCTATGTGCTAAACCAGGGTTCATGAGGACACATTTGTATACATTAAGAATCATTGTATGGAAATTTATCTCATGAATATTAATGAGGGGTATCCTGAAAACCTATCATGGATCCTGCCCTCGGGGCCTCAAGTTGGAAAACCCTGTTCTAAACCAACATATTAGGAAGTGTATATACATCAAAAGTAATCATGTTTCAAGTTTTCCTGTCATAAAAATTGAATGGCAAAACACAATTTAAAAAAACGCAATTTTCTAAATAATTTTTAAAAACACAATAATATGCTCACCTTATACGATGGTCATATTCCTTGACTGATATTTATGGTATGAAAATCCCTTACAACAAATATGTTTCTGATATAAAAATGTAAAAGGAACAAACATATATATATATATATATATATATATATAGTGAAGGAATGTATGGTAAATAAAACCTACTACTACATAATGTAAGAATAGTTTTAATTTCTGTTTTTGGCCCTTACCATCAGTCCTAAAAGAACAAAATACTTTATCTTTTTACCTAACGGCCTAAGGTGTTATATATGATCAGAGCAGAAAACAAGTTTCATATTTATTTAGAATGTCTTTGTTATATGGACAACTAGCAACAAAATACAAAATTGCTTTAGTGTGTCCTCTATTAGGCAGAGTATAGATTGTCATGGAAATATATAATGTAAACCTCAGATGAGGTAAAATAAAAATAATGAGACTCTAAAGCTAGGCACTGTAAATGTATTTACTAATTAATTGACTAAGAGAGATGGTGTGAAAGTTTGCCCAGAACATTGCCAGTGGTTCAGATTAATTCAAAACATTTCACCCACCACTTTTTTGATTGTAGTTTTGTATCTCTATGTGAGAGATGGTATGCCCGACGTTGGTCCCTTGCTGGCTGTGCAATAGGAAAGCAAGCTGCACCTCACTGAGGAGGCCCAACAAAGCCTCAGCATTTCTGGGGTTGCTTGTGTTTCTGTGCAGAGGGGCCCTGGCCTAGCAGTTTGGCTGGGCTGCTACCGTTAGTGACAGTACCTGACTGATTTGCATATGACTGGACTCCTTTTGCAGTGGCACAGACGGGTTAATAAACAGTGGTGTGGAAGGTTGCCCAGAGCATTGCCAGTGGTTCAGGTTCATTCAAAAAGTTCCACCCATGACTTTTCTGGTTGTAGTAAGAGCGATTTGGCAAGTGCTTCTACTTTTAGACCAATTGTAACTTCACCTATACACAATTGTTAATATGATCTTTGTTAACTGTAGTCTTTAGTTTCTGTTTGTTAATCCATGAATGGTTCCCTTATAATCATATACTGTACATGTTCTAGAGACAGACCTGACAGTGTAAATGCATACTACATGAAATAACCCCCTTATAGCAATTTAAGCAAAATAGATCTATATGAAAAAAAAACATACTCAGAAATTGATAACCAATACTAAAGAATTACGTAAAAATACATTACTTGTATACTATTATATGTTCTGAAACAATATACAATTGAAATTCAGGTTATTTATCATACCCTAAACAGGAAAATATTGACACTTATCATGTCACATGGTTTACAGAATAGTAAAAGTCATCAGAGCAGTGTACAATACATTCTGGCAGTATACTATTACATGAAACCATCATATGGAAAGCATATTTATCTAGTGAATACAAACATATACATATCGAGTATTTCACAAACATGCGCTTAGTATCAAATTGCTTGCGACAATGATAATGTCAAGGATGATATATATGTTCATGGAATGCATTGAACGCATACTAAACTAGATGAGTACAAGTTTGCAAAGTCGCAGATTTCTCCTGGAAACCATAGGCAGCTATTTTTGGAAGCTCATCTTTCTGAGGGTTGGTTCCAATTCAATAAACCCAGTTCTGATATAATTACATACAGAAACTTGCAAACTGGCTATATTCATGATTTTTTAATAAAATGTCCATATTTAGCTAAATGCATGTTAAGTATTTGGTGATTTAAATGCCACGTTATAGTACGTATTTCATATTGAAATAAAACACTCATCACATCCTATAGGCAGAAATAATGTACATTTACGGGGTAATTCATAGAATCCAGTGCACAAGTGGCGCACGCGGCTGGCGCACAGTGTGCGCGTGCGACAGTCTGCGCCAGCCGCGTGCGCCAAAATCCATTTCCGCGCACAGCTTATTCATGGATTTTAACATCCATAACCAGCTGTGGCGCAGAGTGGCGCAGCGACCCTGCAGCAGTGCCAGTTACGCCCCCAAACCCTCCCCGTGCGCCATGTACAGCGCACAAATCCCGTACATGGCGCACAGGCCCCCAAACACAAAAACGCCTGTAAAACTCCCCGCGCACCCCTCCGAATACACGTACCCCGCTGCGCGGGGAGTTTCACAAGCGATTGGCCGTGTGCGAGTGGGGTACGTGTATTACTCGGGTGCGCGGGAAGATTCACACACGATTGGCCATGAGCAAGCGGAGTACGTGTATTACTGGGGTGCGTGGGGAGTTTCACACGCGATTGGGCCTGTGCGAGCGGGGTATGTGTATTTCAGGGGTGCGCGGGAAGTTTCACACGCGATTGGCCCTGTGCGAGCGGGATACCTGTGTTTCGGGGGTGCACGGGAAGTTTCACACGCGATTGGCCCTGTGCGAGCGGGGTATGTGTATTTCGGGGGTATGTGGGAAGTTTCACACGTGATTGTCCCTATGTGAGCGGGGTACGTGTATTACTGGGATGCGTGGGGAGTTCCACACACGATTGTCCCTGTGCGAGCGGGGTGCGTGTATTACTGGGGTGCGCGGGAATTTTCACACGCGATTGGCCCTGTGCGAGCGGGGTACGTGTATTACTGGGGTGCGCAGGGAGTTCCACACGCGATTGGCCCTGTGTGAGCGGGGTACCTGTATTACTGGGGTGCGTGTGGAGTTCCACACACGATTGGGCCTGTGCGAGCAGGGTACGTGGATTTCGGTGATGCGCGGGAAGGTTTACACGTGATTTGGCAGTGTGGGTCCTCCCAGGTGTGCCCTCTACCCTCTCCACGGCCCCTGAAGGCAACCCACACCACAGGGGACTACCCTGCACTCCTGGTCATGTCCCGCAGGCAGCCCATCCACCATCGGCATGCCCCCCAGCCAGCCCACATGTCACTTTCCACTAGTGATCACCAACTCATGTCCCTCAGCACCCCTACCCACCCAGCATTGATGGGCACCTGCCAGCAGGCCCCAACTCATGTCCCGCAGCACCCCCACCCCCCAGCAGTGAGGGGCACCTGCCAGCAGGCACCTACTCATGTCCCCCAGCACCCCCACCCACCCAGCAGTGAGCCTCAGGCCCTGACTCATGTCCCCCAGCACCCCCACCCCCCAGCAGTGAGGGGCACCTGCAGGCAGGCCCCAACTCATGTCCCCCAGCACCCCCACCCACCCAGCAGTGAGGGGCACCTGCCAGCAGGCCCCGACTCATGTCCCCCAGCACCCCCACCCCCCCAGCATTGATGGGCACCTGCCAGCAGGCCCCGACTCATGTCCCAACAAACAACATGTCCTAACAAAACAGACCCATGTCCCTAAAGCCAACCCTAATTCCCCTTGCCCCCCAATCGAAGCATGCAACCATCCACAGAACCCACTCCCAGATTACCCATGCCATGATAGTCTAAATGAACCACCATGCCCATGCAGGAATGCACAACGTAGCCACACAGTGGCAACACGTGACTGAGCAAATGTTCAATGAGACATGCACAAAACCAATGACAGAACACAACACCAATTCAGAAGTTATAAAAATTGTATTAAAAACATAATGAACTGACTTTGAGGAATAGTAAAATGAAAATCAATGTACAATGACCGATTTAGAAAAAAAAATATTGTAAATCCAATGAAGTAAAAAAAAAGAAAAATCATGTACAATAAAACAGTGGTCCATTGCCAATGTCCATAATAAAAACATAATCCAAATAAAAAATAACCATTGATCCATGGGAATATAGAAAAAGAAAGTATGTTCAAGTCTGCAACTATATACAATGTAAGTCCATATGGTCCATGAGTCACAAACAAAAGGAAACCTACAAAAAAGTCCTATGACGAAAAAACTATATACACACGAAGTGGGGCAATGTCCATTAACTCCAAATTAAAAGAAAAACAAAGGAAACCTAACACTATCTAACTATATACAATGGCGGCGGGCAAGTCCTGCGGCTCACTCTGTGATGTCCCGGGCCAAGGCATCATCGAACTCCATGTCGATGTCCCGGAGGCGGGACTCTGCCCTGGCCCTGAGGTCTCGCAGGGATGCACTCATGGCCTGTTCCAACTCCCTGCGAGTTGCCTCGAGGCACTTTGCCCGCCTCAACGCCCGATGCATGGAGAATTCCGCCCTGACCATTGTGAGCCGCGCCTCTTCTGCCTGCCGCTGCTCCGCATCTATACGCTGGCCCAACCGCAGCCACACGGAAGACACAACCATTCCAGGGTCCTCCTGCCCTCTGGCCGATGTCTTCCCCTCTGATGTCGATGGCCCCGAGCCATCATTGCTCCCACCTAGAGCCTGCTGCTGTTGCTGCTGTCCATGTGCCCTGTCCGATGCCTGCACATCCTCCATCTGCTGGTCTCCAGTTGTTGGGGTGTCCACCCCTGCTGGACTGCCGACTCCCGACTGTGGCAGGGATGGGATCTCCACCAAGCTGGCTGTGTTGGTCAGGCCAGGTCCACAGGGGGCCCTGGTGGAATCTGGGCCGCAAGACGGCAGGGAGAACGACTGGCGCATAGTCTCCACAGAGGAGGAGAGGTCCGCCAGAGTGCGTGACACATGTAGGAACCCACCGGCCAGGGCCCCTCCCAACAGTGCCACGTTGCGATTCTGCTCTTCGTGATGGCGTGCGTGCTCTGCCCAGGAAGCATGCACGTCATCATGAATGTCAAGCGTCCTCAACGCGACACCAACCAGGACAGAGCCCATACGGTCGTGGGACCCCTCGCCCGCAGGTAGTGGAGAGGCAGATGACGTGGCACTCCACCCTACCTGCGGACGGGCCTGGGACGGGGCATCCCTGCTGGTGCATGGTGGTGCAGTCACAGGGTCAAGGAGAGCGACATGCACAGGCCCCTCTGCAGTGACCTGTGCTGCCTCCTGACCCTGGCCCTGGACTGCACCACTTGCACCAGTGGTACTACCCCCATCAGGCCCCATGTGCGGCTCAGTAGCGGGCTCCTCCTCCTCTGTGGAGACCACCAACCTGGATGTCGCCACACCGTCTTCCGCCATTGCAAGCCCCTGTGGGGGCTCACCAGGCCCTTCCGCTACAGTCGTAGTGGCAGACACGGCACCAGCCCCCTCGCTCCCGGATGATGGCAATTCTTGGGAAGGAGGCTGGGCCTTTGGTCGCCGCCCGGTGGAGGCATCCCCGCCGCTTGGCTCCACAGCGCCGTCTACGCTCTCTTCTTCACTTGATGCTGCGTAGAGGGAGAGATAGAACACAAGCATCAGGGTACAGTACAATATTCCCCTAGACAGGAAGCAATAAGACATGAGTTGCACTGTCAAATGTCACTTCCATCCTGTCCCTCCACAACACATGGGTGAATGCACGCAACACACATGCAGAAACAGTCCTGGCGCCTGCAATCAACATCAGCATGCATGTGCAAGGGCCTCTGTTAACCAAAATGTTGCCTTCAAACTCACATGCATCATGGCTCACACTGATCCCATGCACACACATCACCGGAGGGTCATGCATCATGGCTTGTACACCAAAGACACAGTGGATAGATACAGTGGATACAACGGTGACGGCACTGCATGAGTGAATCTACACATCATCACGGACATGTGTCATGCATCCATGGCATTTCAAAGTCACACACACACTTCTCAGACACACACACATGTGCACCATACATGTACATGACAGCAGCACCCATCCCTCAAACCCCCTCCATGTCCAAGAACAGAGACTGGCATGCTTTCATGTGTGCATTCCGCATTTCCGCATACAGCTCCCCATGTTGCATTGGAACACATGCACCATCCATGTGGTTCACACATTACTGGTCTCACATGCATGACCATGATGTCCCTGCACACATACATCCATACATACAGGCAAGTATCAGACTACCAGCACACTGCAACATGCCCTGTCTCTCACAGCAATGCTTGGCCACTTACTACTCAACTCCAGATGGGTCTGCCTCCGAAGGATCTGGGCGTGGAGCGCAGGGCCTATGTGTTCCAGGACCCTCATCTGGATGTTGCTCATGCTGCCCTGGCCCCACTCCGCGAGGTGCCAGGCCTTGTAGAGGGCCCTGGACCTCAAGTCCTCCCAGCGCTTCTTGACGTGCTTGATGTCGTGGGTTGCCACCCCCTCCGCGTTGATGGCAACCACTGCATCCTCCCAGATCCTCGACCGTCCTTCTTGTTAGCGCGTGATGTTCCGAAGAGGGCATCATAATGCCCCAGGACATGATCCACCAGGACACCAACTTCCTTCTCACTGAAGCTGGTGGCCCTCTGCCTCTCTGACTGGGGGTCGCCAGTGGTCTCAGATGGTGTTTGCCCCGACATGGCGAACCCCGAGGCAGGCGTGGGTGGGCAACTGGGTCCTGGGGCTGGGCTGTGGAGCGATAGTATCCCAGTTGGGAGTCTTCTGTTCCAGCAGCGTGTGAATGCGTGTAATCCGAGGAAAGGGGCTACGCGTGACTCGCACGGGCGTTTCCCTCAGCACGGGTTAAAGGTGAGCGGGGCCAGCAGTCCGCTGTACATGCCTTTCGTGGAGACCGACGTGTGTTGCTACTTCATGTTGTTTCGAGTGCCATCACAACTTCACAGCGGATCAAGGACGTACCTCTTCTTTTGGTGGGGGTATTGGGTATGCATGTTTTTCGTTATCATGCTAGTCAGACGGTGAGTCGCGCACGCTATTTTTCCCACTGTGGGTCCCCCTGTGTATCGCACCCATTTTCGAGGTCATAGTAGCCTGCGTGTCCCACGCGTACGTGTTTTTTGTGTTACTGGGTGCCACCGCGTACTGCGGGAGGTTGATTCCATGCACATAGGCTGCAGGGTTGCGTGCACGGTTTTACTGCATTTTTGGGGTGCCTGAGCGTTGCGTGACCCGTCACTACATCACCGGGGTCACATACAGCCTTGCAGGGGCAGGGGGGCTGTTAACATCTTGCATCCTGCCCCCTTCCCCCCAATTTACCCAGGACAATTGTGGTGTACACCTCCCATTGGCACTCCTCCATCTGTGCCTGCACTACTCCATCTGTGCCATGGTTGGGAGGCCACCAAAGGTGAGGGGTGCCTCTGCTGGGCGTCCTCCTCGTGGCGGGTGTGGATAGGGACGTGGCCGGGGTGACCAGGGGGTAGGGGGGCTCCAAGGTGTCCAGGGTGGCCGCAGAGGAGGAAGAGGCAGGGGTGCGCCACTTGAGCACGATGTTGTGCCATGTGTCGGTGCAGTCATGCCACCACCCCCTGTGGTTCCAGGAGATGTAGCTTCTGCATCTGGAACTGGCACCCGTGTGACCCGGCAGTCTGTTTCATCGACTGCCACGGGCCCAAGGGTAGTGGTAGCTGCAGGTGCAGCAGTGGACACCACCACCCAGGCTCAGGGTCTGCCAGCGCAGGCTGCGTTGGCACTTGAAGAGCCCTTGGAAGATTTCCAACAGGCCAGGAAGGAAACCATAGCTGCACGCAGGGCTGCCCTGACAAAGACACGTGTCCCTGGGGCAGTAATGTCATCTGCTGCCCCGAACAGCTGGGTGTTGGCAAGTGCAGGGGCAGATGCAGCCAACAACACCCCGGTTGTGAGTCTGCCAACCAGGACAGTCGCGGTCAATGACCCTGCCACAGCGGATGTTGCTGTGCATGGTCCATTAGAGGGCACCCAGCTGCCACTGACGCAAGTCAGGCCTTTGGTCGTCCCTCCACCTGCCACTCCCTTGGCTCAATCCACCGGTGCTACTGGCCATAGTGATCATGGCGGCATTTGCCAGCCAGGGTCTGCGCCACAATCCAAGTGGAGGAAGGTTGCATCTGCAGCACAGGCTGGGACCCCACACACATCCACGACCTCCTGCATGTCGAGGAAGAAGCCTTTCTGCAACCAGGAACTGGACTACCTCGTGGACTACTTTAGTAGCGTGGGGTGACCTTCCTCTCAGCCCAGGGACTATGTCATAGCATGACTGACGTGCATGTGTCCTCTGCCTGCATGCGGGTACTCCATGTAGGCATGCTCCCTTGCCCCTCCACCCCCCCTCTGCACCCCAATTCTACCTTAGCACTGGTATGCTTCAATTTTGCTGTTGAGTACTTCTCTATTCATGCGTCCTGTGTACATGCTAACTTCCAGCAGCCAATCTGCCAGACATATGCTGTGTGGTACATCCTTTGTACTTGATGCAGGGTGTCTCACTTGGACTGTGCAGAGGTCAGATGCCCCGCAGGGACATGACTGCCCATTCATGCTCCATGTGTATTCCACTCATGCCCCTTTGTTTCCTTGACTGGATGATCATTGGAGTACGAGTCAGGGGGGACCTACATTGCATGGCATTTCACCAGCCTTCCCATGTCCACTGTGGCTCAGTCCTGCGTTGCACACATGTTTAGGGTGTGACAGTCTGTGTGGGTCACAGGCCTCAGCCTGTTTAATGGCCAATGACTCTGTCCAACTGGTGTAGTGTCTTCTTCACACGTGGGTGTACTCCGGAGGTTTCATCATGTGTCCTGCTTACTATCCCATAATCATTTGCTGTGTTGTCACTTGACTCACATGATGCAGTTGATGCTAGTTTACACTGTCTGTCAATACACAGGTCTATGGTCAGCCTTTTGATACCATGCTAGGCATCCCGGCATTTGCACTTGGGGGGAGGGGTGGTTTGCTTGTAGCCATGCTAGCCATTGCATGCACATTGAACGTGATGGCTGAAGTTGACCTTGCACTGCCTTCACATTTTCAGATACATATCATGAAGTACTTGCACATGTAGACAGTGAGTAACGTACAAATTTGCTGCACTGCATCGACCCACTTCTGTGCAAAATGACACCATTCTACATGCCTGATCACGGAAACAGTGTCAAGTTGACCCAGCATGCATGGCAGGTTATCTTTTGTGTGTGACATGTCTGCTTGATGTGTTTGGTATCTGTGTGATGTCTGTGTGTGTGTGTGTGTGTGTGTGTTGTGTGCTTCTAACATGTGTAGTGACCTTTTTTCTCTCTACTTGTCAGATGATGATGCAATGGAGCCAGAGGATGGTGTTGTCATGCCAGGCACAGGGTTGTTATCACTACAGCAGCCCGACACAAGTGGGGGTCGTGGGGTGGTAGGCCACGAAAACCCACATGTGCTACAGTCCATCTTGTCTCTGGCTGGCAATGAGTCCAGCCCTGATGACCACTCTGACGTCCATGTCGAGTTGGGTGAGCATCAGGTCCATATGTCAGGGGTGAGTGATTCTGATGTGGGCACTCCTCTGTCCGTGACACCTGCAATGAGGGGTCAGACAGTCTTGGAACCTCCGCCTGTGGTGGATCGGGATGCAGGGTCACTCTCCACACCAGTCACTGATGTGCCTGGGCCATCACATCGACGGGGGCATGTAGTCGTGCAGCCGCGGGCGGTGCCAACACAACGAGGACACCCAGTCCTTGGGTCCCGCAGGGGTCAAGCCCAGCAACGCGGTCGCCGCACGCAACCGCTGTATACTGAGTGGGAGCAAGACATGACTGCCAATTCTGAACGCCAGGGGGCAGCAATGGAGAACATCGCTGTGAGCATGGAGCGTGTGGCCCAATCCGTGCTCCCCCCTGCTAGGTAGGTGCTTATCCAGCAGCAGGCGGCATGGTCCACGGCTCGCTTGCTCAGGCTGGGTATGGCAGCCTCAGACAGGGCATGCCAGGCTGAGATGGTGTCTTTGCGTCGAGCAATTGCTGCTCACGCAGAGATAGACATGGAGGCCCTGAGGGAGGAGTATGCTTCCCTCAGATCCACTCTGGGTGTCCTTATGATGTCCCAGAGGGAGCGGGCAGAGGAGAGGTTTGCGCAGCTTCAGCGTACTATCTCGGCTGAGCTACATGCTTGCCGGGAGGTGCAACAGTTGTCCAGCCAGGCTTTGCAGGAGGAACTCCGTGTTACACATGTTACCTTGCAAGAGGAAGCACGCGTATCACGTGAGGTCCTGCATGCAGACCTACGTGTTATCGCCGCACAGAACCAGGCTCACCCGTCCGGCAGACTTGCTGCTGACGAGGGGCAAGCTGTGGCAAGGCGTGGTCAGGCTCATGTGCCACGTCCTCCTTTCCAGGAAGAGCCAGACTCGGACGACAATCTATCTCTAACAAACGTCAGGCTGTGCAGGCGTTAAGCCCTTGGAGGGTTTTTTTTTCCTCAGCATCATTGCATGTGGGTGTTGAGCAGCACCCTGTACCTCCCCCCTCCTGGGTGCCTCCCCCCCCCGGGTCTTATGTGGCCATTTTTGATTTTTCTTTTAGTTTATTTAGTTATGTTTCTATTTGATAGTTAGTTTAATTAGGTAATGTAGGTTTTCCATAGTTAGTGTAATTAATTAATGTAGTTTAAAATTGCTTGTCTATTGTGCTTTCATGTGAAGGTGTGGTGCTTTGTGGCTTTTGAAAGCATCTACTGTCTGTTCCAGCTGGGCCCTTCAAGCTTGTCTTGTCTATGTGTTTGCAGCTTGGGGTCCTTGACTCACATATGTCACTCCTTCTTCCCTTATCCATGGGCTCGCAAGAATGGTTCGGTGTAACAGCCTATTACAAAAGGGCTTTGGACTGTCATCTCTGTAGCATGTCTGCTGCTGTCCAACTTGTGTTAACACCCCTAGTGGGGATGTTGGGGTGTTATGACCACTGTTCTTCTTTCGCTAGATGGGGGGTTTCATGATTCATGTTTAAATTCATTGCTATGCATTGTGTAGTATGTTTCTTATCTTTACTGTACATGTGCTTGTTGCAATTCATGCCGTAGATAGTGTGTTCCACACTTTGCCTGTGAAAGACGGACTGATGGTGTGATTTCTGATGTACATCTCTGACATGGTCCAGTCATGAAATGCCTGAAGAGACACACACAGATGAATTTAAAGCATTAATCATGTATTTCATGCCCTTTCTGCAGGGGATGAGCCTCCAGACCACCTTTGCCAGCAGACATGGGCCATTGGACGTCTGGAAGCTGGACACGTTTGGTGGTGCCGACATGCACATGTGTGTGCAAGCAGAGGCACAGGGATTGGGCTCATACATCCAAAAACAGCTGACATGTTTCAAGGGACTCCAGGCAAGGTGAGCAGCACAGGGGGACCACAACACAGCAAACCTTACACCAGGCCAGTTGCACATGCATGCTTAGTACCAGCACTGACGGTGACCTTGGACAAATATTGGTGTTGAAGCGCACAATACAGCTGAGATGTGTTGGTGGACTAATGGCTAGTTGATGGGAAAGTTCTTTGGGCCACCTGCAGGGGCAGTGGCACATACCCTCCGGTCCACCATGGTCCATTGAGGCACTTGTATTAGCCATGTAGCGTTGCGAGACATGGAAAGAAGCAGCTCACAGGGACAGACAGCAAGGGACAGACTTGCGTGCAATGCATTTCATTTCCATGTAGAATTTGACACATGCACTATCTACTTTATTTCGGTCATGGTGGAACACGGCTTGTTCTGAAGTCATACCTTGCTATATGGGTCTGGCTTCTTACCCAGGGAACATTGCATGTTGAGTAAATCGTGACACATTGGTCTTCCATTTGCCACGCACCCACCGGCACCTGACTTACTGCATTGACTGTGTATGAACCATCACAGGGGTAATGTTACGTATGGGTACGAAGCATCCACGCCAGATTGTTTGTTTGTAGAGTAGTTTGTTAGTTTGGGGCATTTATGGTGGTGTGTTTGTGTGTTATGGGCACGCACAGATTAGTAACTGTGGCTCTCTTTGCAGCATTGAACTGCTCCTGTAACCGGACCTGAGAGTGCGCAGGCAGGAGGCCAGCACTCACCCCAGTGATAAGTTTCTCTTTGTCTTCCATTTGAGTAATTTGTTACTATGTGCATGATGATCAAGTTTGGTGTACTTGTGTATGTGTTAATGTGAGTAGTACAGTTTTGTGCATTTCCTACTTTCCCGTGTCAATCCTACTCCCCTCTCCTGCCCCGCATTCCGGTTATCCAGTATAGCAATGCCTGTCCCGACTGCATATCCCTGACCCTCCTTCCCCCCCCAGGGTCTCAGAGGCCTGTGTGAGTTTAACCTTGCAGGCACCCAGACCACGGTGGGGGTGGTTGGTTTGTGCCACTCCTGCGCCTGTACACAGGAGCTGTGACAGTACACATCAGTTTGTGGTGCATCATTCTGTGTTATGTACCACACATGGTACACATCCTGTTGTGACATCGTTTTACTGTGCTACCTTGGTTGTTACGTCATTGTGGTAGTATTTGGGCTTTGTGACGTACTGCTACTTCAAGTCATCTACTGGAGGCTCTTCTGGTTTGTTTTGCTGCCTTCAGGCTTTTCGCTTGGCTTCTGTGTTGGCCTGCTTTGAGTTCTCTTTGATGTGGTGTTTTTGCAAGTCAAGGTGGCCTCTGAGGGTGCTGTACGCTTTTTGCACACAAGATGGGAGATGGTGACAAAGGGGAAGGGTGATCCTGTGGCCAGGTGAAAATCAAGGATGAAGGCTACAAAACCCAGGTGCAGTTGTTCAGTGGGTCATGGTGATTTGTTAGGGAGGGTGGGTGTTTTGTTGTTGACAGTTGCCTTGCCCTACAGTGTGATGCACACCCTGACATTGTAATTGCGGTATCCTATGTAAATGATGTATTCTGCTGATCAATGCCTGTTCATGTGTTGTGTTTACCTTTCAGGTGTGAGGGAATAGTTGTGTCTTGACATGCTGGGTTGTACACATGGTGAATGTTCACATGTGATGTGTAGAGGAAACTGATGGTCACTTGATTGCACATGCATATATTGAGTGCATGTCCCTACTGACCCACACACTCGCACTATGATTCACTACATGTACAACCACCCTTCCATGCCCACATGTACACTCTGTTTGCCTTCTGGTGCCCACTGTGTCCCTGCAGCACATGATCTATGACCAATTGTGGATCCTGTACATGCGTAATTTGCTTTTTGATGTAGTTTGTCGCTTAGATGTGATGCTCAGGGTGTGCGTCACACACAATGGCTGTTCACTATGCTGTGCGCTGAGCAGTGTGTTGCAGGAGGTGGGCACGGCACACAGAAGATGCAGTGTTGATTTTGCAATGCACAATGTGCATGTAGACAGGCATTCATTGTTATGTTACAACTACAACTGTTGGAATGCATTTGGGTATGACTTCTTTTGGGTGGGAGGTTGTTGGTCAGTCATTTCATCTGATTCCATGTCAGGCATCATTGTCTGATGCCATTTCTCACATGTCAATGTGTACCTTATTGGTACTGTGTTGGTGTATAGCTATTGCTTGCCATGTCATGTTGTGGTTTGGGATGGTTTGGGTGACATACCAGTGATAGTCATGGCCTGTTTTGCAGGTCGGTGTGATTCACACCTTGCATGTGTGCCTTTTGGTCACACAGGATTGCTTATGTTTAAGTAGCTAGGGATGCACACAATGTGGCACTTCCATGGCAACATTCTCAGGGTGGTAAGGTTGTGACAGTTGACTGTCTATTGTCATCATCGGTATGTGCCAGGTCTGTGTGCACTCCGCAGGGGTGGGAGTTTAGGTGAAAAATGTGGCCACAAGCTGGGTGCGGGCTTCCTCGCCACGTGCCCTGTCCTCTCCCATGGGCAGCGCCTGTGCCTGTGGTTGGGGATGTGGGGGCACCACCATATCCACCGGTACACCCTGCCGTGTTGGAACATTGTGCAGGACACATGCTGCCACAATGATCCTGCACACTACTGGGGGTGCATAGAGTAGCTGCCCGCAAGAGCGGTCAAGGGAGCGGAAGCGTGACTTGAGCACTCCGAATGTGCGCTCCACTATGGCCCTGGTTGCAATATGGGCTGCGTTGTATCTTACCTGGAGTGGTGTGGTGGGGTTCCGGATTGGCGTCATGATGTGGTTGCTCAGAGGGTAGGCGCTGTCCCCTGGAGAGGCGATGATGGTTGTGATTATTGGGGTTTGTGTATTTGTGTGTGTGTGTGACATGCATGCATGTGCACAAGCATTTGTACTCACTTAGGAGCCATGTGTCACCATGCTACCCAGCTTCCAGGGCCCGGCTCAAGGCGGACATTCTGTATATGAAACTGTCATGGGTGGAGCCAGGGTAGTTTACATAGACAGAGGTGATGTTTCCCTTTGCCTCGCATACCACCTGCACGTTGATGGAATGCCAGTGCTTGCGGTTTCGGTAGATGTGCTCAGTGGCCCTAGGTGGACGTAGGGCCACATGGGTGCAATCTATGGCACCAAGCACTTTTATACTGTGCGCGGGACGCTTCTGCCTGCCTTCCTGTGGCGGACGCGTTGACACCCTGCGCAGGTTTCCCGTATTCAAATACATGAATACAGGTTGTTTGCGTGCGTGTGGGCGTTCTGTGTAGTTCCCTGCAGCACTTCCCCAGTTACGCCTTCTTTTTCACACGTTGTTCCCCATTCCACGTGTTCCGTCCACTGTTCTGTCCACTTTTGTTGTGTGCGCCGTGCTATGTGCGGTTTCGCTGTGCAAGTAGCGCACGCCGTTTGATGACGTGTGCGCCCGTGTGTACCATGCACGGATTTGGCGCACAACCAGTGGAAAACACATGCAGCACCTTCCTTGAATCGCACGAGTGCGCGTGCGCTTGCTTTCTCACGCTTGCGCCACCTTGCGCCTGCTTCCGCTGGGATTTTCGGCACACGTTTGTTCCATGAATCGGCCTCTTAATCTAGAGATACAAACCCAACAGTACTACAAACCTTCAATATATGTCATGACCACTGCTTCCAAGGAGTCAGGACCAACCCAACACCCTTGGAAGCAGGCTCATAACATATACCATTGGCGCCAGCAAGTCCCAATGGGAACCTTTTGGACCCTGTCCTGGCACCGGTGGTGCCAGGCTCATAAAATGGACCAGTCCCGGCACAGGAAGCGCCGGGCTCATAACAAGTGTGAAAGTGCTTGGGTGGACCTACCTGCAGCAGACCATGCTGCTTACTTACCAGCAGAATGATGTTTCATTCTCTTCTGGCAGGGACTACTTTTTCTTCTGGGTGGGGCAGGCACCACTCCCTGGATCATTGATGCTGGAACCCTTCTGGAAGCAGGAACTCTTTTACCTGGGCGAGGCTGTGGAAGGAGACACCTAAGCACTCCTGTGGGCTATTTAAACCACACCCGATTGGTGCAACGTGCTTCGCGTTATTCTGCATCTGCAGCAGGACGCTCACCGTGTCAGCTCCAGGGAATCTTCAGCTCCGGATCCTGTGAATAAGAAAATTACCTGCTGGAACCAATCTGCAGTCTTCAGCAACTCCTGCAAAAACAAAAGGCACAGGTTAGGCAAAAGCAAGGTTGGCGCTTCAACTTACCCGATCCATCGGCAGCATCCAAGGCGTTTTTTCTGCATTTCTCGTCCGGCATCGGGCCTGCAAAGACAAAGAACATTGGTTACTAACGCTTAGTTGCAAAACGACTTACCTGCGTTACGCTCGCCCCAACTCTGCTCGCGCCGAATTCCATCACCTGTAAAGACAAAAAGAGACATTAAGGTGCATTCTACAGCCCTAGAGCAGCCTTTCTTCTTACGTGCCATCCTATTCTTCATCTTCTTGCTTCGTTCATTGCCACGAACCGGGAGGGCATCTTCTTTGGCACCGGCAGCAACTGAAAAGGAAAAAGACACAGACATTAAAAGAGAGCAATCTACAAAGAACTTTAATACTTACAAGTCACGCTCGTGCAGCAAACGGCGGCATCGCTCTCAAATCACCCTCTGCAATCAAGAGGCTGAACTCAAATCCAGTGAAGTAACTGGACCCAGCGCCCCTGCACAAGACGCAGGATGGAGAGCCCGGCATTCACCTATTTAAGGTGAGCGCGACTACAACCCAGTACCACGGGGAGAGAGGGAGAGAGGGGCTTGGAATTTCTCCCAACCTTCCAGCCACTAATACCTAGATTTTCTACTTGCAGACACCTCACCCTTCAGGTCAAATTTTCAGTGAAGAAGGGGCCTAATCCGGGAGCCAAACAAATCCTACGCCTAACGCTGAAGACTGTTTCACCACCCAGTCAAAACCCGCGCCTCCGAGGGAATCAGGTGAACGTTACAATATATAAATTAATATGCACAGTATGTTTTATATTTCTCCTTGTGCATCTATTTCAAAAGCTCTTTCATATCCTAAATTACCTGTCATTTGATCTTCACCTTTATGTTCAATTTCTTTGCCTTGTCTTTAAATGTGTTCATGGTTCAGCACCTCAATACTTCTAGATTTTGAACACTGTTACTTATTGTTTTGCACCTTTTTGCTTTCTGTAGCTCACCCCTTTGGTGAAGGTGCAACAGAAGCTAATAAATAGCAATAGTATTATGAGGTTCTAGTGCAACCACAATTTGAATTTTGGATGCAGTAGTAGAAAGTTTTCCTTAAATTCCTAGGCAATCTAGACTTGTATGAAACTACAGCAACATTACATTAAAGCCCGAAATGCCCTTTTCTTCACAGCCAAGTTGTGTAGTGTCCACTGTTTATTGTAAAACCTTCTTGGAATATAATTCAAACTGCTGCAAATGTTCTCCATGAATGAGGACACCTGACCTTGTACAACTTTTATAATTGTATTATTGATATGTTTCCCTTTCCTTTAGCTTTTCAACATGAGAATAAAACATTGCATAAACTCTAAGTTCCTTGTTGAAGACTGGAGATAACATCCACAGTGAGTGCAGATGAAGGCCTTGGACGCATTTGTCAGCAGGTCTAAAAACTGCACATTTTCCTGACCAGGTATTGCAAGGTATAGAAACGTTTTAGATAGATCTGTCGAAACAATCTGACTTTGACCAGCTGAACCAACCTGAACCCAGTGTTAGGATGATCAAACTCAAAAATCCACCGGTGCATGCACCCCTTCCAACATCACAGAAATAAGTCTAACAAATTAATTTGAATTTTATTGGGAGTTTTCAGAAAACTATGTATGCTGTGATTCTGCCGGTACCAGGTAATGAATACCAGATACAGTGAGTACCTGGCAAGCTTTCGTAGCAATCAGGTTTTAAGAGTGGTCACTCTTCAAAAGAGAGAATGTTGTGAGAAAGCAGTAATTGTTTGTATCAGGCTTTTCATTTGAAACAACACACATAAGATTGAGCATAGGTAGCAGTGAACCTCACTTTGACTAGTAAATTAATGCTTGCTAGGTTATTTTTGAGTGTGGTCAGTCTTCTGCTCATTAGCAACTACTGGCTTTTTATTAGGTAACTGCACTTTCCTGTTTTAGTGAGAGTTACAACTCCCTTTTTCTTTCACAAAGGGTTTTGCAGGTTTAGGCAGCCGACCAAGGTGAAGAGCACAAAGCAAATGGCACGTTGTACTCAACACATGCATTGTCAGCTGCCCCATTAGACTCCTCAAAAGCAATGTAGTATAATCCAGCCATTCTTTTATGATATGACTTCCTTAAAATCAGTGTGGCTTATATCAATGATTGCCACATCTAAACTCAATCCCTGAGACTTTCGCCCGGTGATGGCTTAGGCAGAACACCCAGGAAATTGTGCCTTTTTCACAAACATAACTTTCAAAAAGCGTAAAGTGAGCAGAAGTTCTACCTCCGAGATGATGCTCAGTAATGTAATCAAACTGGTAAAGAGCTTACTTAATTGAAGTACTGTGTGAAAAGTCAGAAATGCAACCACTATTTCAATATTCCTATTCACAAGACCAATCTTACATTCAAGTAACATTGTAACATAACTTGACGGTGGAGACAGTCGCACTGAAAGCACGCTCGTCAAGAAATGGACTTTACCAATTCAATAAAGCAAACCTGTGCCTTTTCATTTAAATCTAAAGTCATCATAAGACAAACTAAAATGTCAATCGACTTCAACTGATAGTTAATATGGGGTGCAGAGTCACAACTCCTACATTAAGGTCCAATCTTTCGGAGGGATTACCGAGAATACAAGATGCCTTCACAACTTGGCCTCCACCATCTTGCTCAGTTTGGAAAACTGCTCAAATTCAGCACACCTTCATACATGAGGATGGGAGAAAGAAACTTCATAAAGTACAAGTTGTTGGCATTCTGCCAACATTAGCTTCAGCTTAATCGGTGAAAGCGACCTTTTGGCAGGACTAAACACAGGTTCGACTGATTAATGGGTTAAATACATGGAAATGACAGAGACATAGGGCTTAGGGTGTTCAAATCACTAGAAACATCTTCCACTTAATTATGTTGGGGAATATTGGTTTTGGCTCAGTTCAAAAGCATTTAGAATGTTCTGAATTGACCTGTGCTTCTCACGAGATGTGCCAGACTGGCTAAGCGTGTTGCATGCTTCTTTCATGACCTCTTGATAATAGTGGTGTTGTAAGCTACTGCATGTTCATCCTCCATCCATGATACAGAATGCTTATGAGTAGGTGAAGATTTAATTTTAGGGCTGCAGGTTTGGTTCCTTCCGAAGATGCACTTGGTGCATCTTCACCACTCTCCCATCTTTCTCCATGGGTCACTAAGACTCGCAGCTTCACTGTCGGCTACGCTGATATTCAGTCGCCTCTAAAGGCAAGGCTTTTGGGGGTCTTGGGGAATGCATTGCGCGTGCAATGAGATTCTACGTGCCCATAAGTGCCTGATCCTCTTTTTGGGGTTTGGAGGAACCAAAAGAAGAGAAAGTTAACAACCTAAGTTCACATGAAGTGAAACTTTATTCTGGAGCTTCATCTCACAGGCCCTTCCAGCAAACAACTGGCCTTGTTATAACATGTATTCATCGGCAGTCATTTCTCGATGGGGTTTCCCACAAATGTCTTCTCTCGAAAAAACTCCTAAAAAAATATATGGGGGTGTGGGCAAGGATATAAAAGCGGTAGGGGTGGTGAATAGTGTCAAATGATTATGGGAGGACGGATTTTAGGTGGGGCACCCCCCCAAAAATAAAAATTCATTTTCGATGACTTTTTTCAGAAAATAAAATTTGGGAAAAAACTCATCGAAAAAAAGACTGTTGATTATTGTACATAGAACCCAGGTCTCCTCACAACGCATCTCAGTCTAGGTATTGGAGGAGCATGCTCACGTGACCTCCTGCCGGGAGAGCAAATCAGCAGCCGCCGTAGACTTCTCTTGTATTGATGCTACGGCAATGATATGGACGAAGCATAGTAGCAAGAATTGAACAACCTTTTCCAATGTCACTTCAATAAGCTTGGGTCTTATAACAATTCAATATATCAGATAGAAAACATAGAACACGCCACATTATCTTTATTTTGGGGGATTGTAAATCATATTGGCTGAAATAGAAAGGGTTACGCTTTGGGGGTTCTGTCTTGTTTGGGGCTGATCATTGTCTACCCTGTATAGACCCTCCATTGCATATGATGATAATGATGATAATGATGTGTTATTTATATAGCGCCTTGATCCAAAGTGCGTTACAGAGCACATATCTACAGACAATATCACCAAACCGAAATTGGTACTCTTTTATCGATCTCGCAAGGATGAAAGGCTGAGTTGGCCTTGCCGGGATTCGAACCTGCGACCTGCAGATCGCGCTCAGATCGCTGCAGCGACCGCTCAGGTTTGGAAGAACATGCGCAATAAGGAATTTGTATGAGACAGGGTTCTGTGCTTTCATCCTTTCTCCTCTGTCCACTCTTATTCTACTTTAATATCTTGTCAAAGACGATCTATCCGAATGCAGCTTTTGTCCGGAAATAAGAGAATATAAAAACATATTAGAAAATACTGTTTTGATGTTGCAAATTGAAAATATGATTCTTGAACAGCTGCAAGCCTTCCAAAGCTAATAAAACAAAACTGATGACAATCAGCCAAAGAC
Source organism: Ambystoma mexicanum (assembly GCF_040938575.1). Lineage (NCBI taxonomy): Eukaryota > Metazoa > Chordata > Amphibia > Caudata > Ambystomatidae > Ambystoma > Ambystoma mexicanum. Next base: position 1,436,320,054 of record NC_090934.1, on the reverse strand, counting down.
TTTGAAGAACACATTTTTAAAAGATGAGATAAATATTGAATGAGTGAAAGGATTTGCTTACCTTTCAATATGATTTGCTTGCAAATTAGCACGGAGAGCGTATTTATAACAAGGTGACACTGTCCATAATGGCTTGCAAAGTGGTGGCAGCATACAGGGCTACATATTGAGCGTACACTTTCAGGGCACCATCATAGAGATAAAAACAGTCCCTGCTAGCCATTCACTCCAATACTCGGTCTAGCCCCCTTTTCCATGGAGGATGCACAACAACACAGAATGACAGCGCTTCTTTGGAATAGAAGGGTATATGCCCTCAGGCCTTTCAGGGCAGTAACCTGATGCTTCAGTTCAAGCCCCACCAGCCAGGTGATGAGGGGCAACCACAAGGAACCCTCAACCTATAAAGAATCCTAGTGAACGGAGACAAGCGAACAATTAAATGATTTGTACTCTTCCCTTTATGCAGGTGCACACAATCATTTAAAGCAAAACAAGCCAAAAATGCATAATTTCTGAACGGAAAACGCCCTTTCCTAGAAGGATAAAGGCCTGTGCAAAGCGCCCAAACCAACACTCCCCAAAGCGGACCTTATACCTTAAATGCCACAATACAATGTTCCTAGTTTAGGATTAGGGGAAAGGCAGGAAATTGACAGTGAAAACTACAAGGCCTGAAAAATCAAGCCACGCCGAGTGCCTTGAAGATTCAGTCTATGTGCAGGTGAGGCTCATGGGAAAAATGTCCAGAGTACAGGTCCTTCCAGCAGGTCCTTTCACCAGATCGTTTCACCAGGTGCCACTATACTTTATAGCTCCTATGAAAGCGTTGTGCCATGCCCAGGGGGCGGTTCGAAGTCGGTGTCTACTACTTCCCTTTCTCTGCAGCTTCTACTTCCCAGCCAGAGGCAGCAGACCCGCAGCAGAGTGGTCTACGTGAGGACTCCCTCACTCTTACTCCCCACTCACTAGAGCACCCGATGACGTCTCCTGGCACATTTGCCACCCCTCCAGGCAAGAAGAAGAATGTTGTATTCTAAGGTATACCCACAGGGCATTCCTTGTCAAGAATCTTCTGCCCCCTGCAGATATGATCCAGACAGCAAGTGGCCAGGGCAGGGGCCAGGGATGGCAGTCAAGGAGTCGCACTCAACAGTCCTTCTCAACACACTTCGGGTACCCATCAAGTAGAACAGAACGCAGCATATCTCAGCATACCAGCTGCTCCTTAAACTGTCCAAACCCCAGTATTGTCAGCTGCTGCTCAGCATTGAATGGCCACTTCTGAAGCTTGGAAACTCTATGCAACATGGAAGGACCAGCTCTACAGCCCTGCACCTTTCATGAACCCTAAGTAGCCAGAAACAAAGGCTCCTAACCTCAGACTGAACAGAGTCCCTAACATCGCTAATCCGAGGTTAGTTATTGTGAATATCAGGGTTCTTCTCTGATTAAATAACTCATAATCTTTGCTCCCCATTTTCGTGCTGGACTTTCCAGAAATCTTTTTTCTTCTTCACATTTGACCCCTTTCAAGGTCCTGCCTAGAGATTGTACTTGAGCATCCGTGGGATTGCATTTTGCCTGTCCAATAACAGGCTACAGGTCAAGTGCTTCCCTATCCCATGATTTTGCCATTAGGAGTGAATTTAGTTTGCAAATTGTCGATGAGAATCTTATTATATTTGATATAGAGGCATTGGGAAGAATGCCGATGTCTAAGGGGACCAGATGACTCCATGCTAGCAAGGACATCAAGTAACTGTTCTGAACATTTCCATCTACAAACAATTATTATCTGCTACTTTAGACAATAAAGTACATTAAAAGTTATTGGCAGATTGAAATCATTACAGACTTCCTCTCAGCCAATCAGAATGTTCAGTGTGCAGTCAATAACTACTGGTATTGACTGCATTTTAACTTCAAAAGCAGACACGGAAACAACCATGCAATTCTCAGGAAATATTTCTTTCAACAAGACACTTCCTCTCTAAGAGAACCTTTTTATTCATGGGAAATGTTCTATTTAACTGAACCACAAGAAAGCTAAAACATGGGATCATTCTTTTACTTTCTTATAGAGGAACCGTTTACCTTTACATGACCATTAATGGATGCTCATGTTAAACCCGCTCACGATTTACCAGATTTGCAATTGAAATGAAGACAAGCTTGTTATTTAAATATTTAAATACTACAAAATATTATCACATTTAAATGATCTATTCGGTTTGTCGATTTACTTTCTCATTATTAAACTAACATTTTTACGCATTGGCTAAAGCTCCAAAACATGTATTGCTCCTGCTGTTATGTGCTAATAGCCTTACAGACCTCAGGAGGGTTCTTTATCACTTGGGATAATGACCCTTTGCCAACTTGGTGGTGGGTCATTATCCTGTGATAATGACCCCTCCCTCAGTCTATACGGCTATATGAACACTAAAGTGTCCGCCAGAAGTCGGAGAATGGAACACAATGTCGCTTGGGATAATCACCCTTTGCCACCTTGCTGGTGGGTTATTATCCCGTGATAATTACCCCTCCCTCAGTCTATAAGGCTATATGAACACTAAAGTGTCCAGAAGTGGAAGACTGGAACACAATGTGTCCTATGCCATGAGGGTTTTTTTTAGTAACTCAAAATAAACTAGCACTTTGCAGTAAACCAGTTAGTTTATTTTGATGCAGGGATTCTCCAGCACACCTCGCTGATGATAGCCCAAGGACAGAAGCATGTGTCAGGGGTTGCTGGTAGTACTTGTGTTCAGAGGTAAACTGTTTAGCACTTCAGTGCTGGACTAGCTAGCCCTGAGGTCCGAAAGTCCCGACATTAACGTAGCCCCGGACCTTTTAAAGACCTAGCAACCCCCCTGGTGGGACCAGACTGATATGTAAAAGGACAATACTCCCCAGTAAGGCATGGTGAGCTAAAATGTCAATGCAGACCCTCCACAGTGCGCCTCATTTCATAGAACAGGGTGTTTTGTCCTGTTCATTCCCAGCAGAGGGGCTCTCACATTTTGATAAATGGGATTTCAACTTAATTTAGTAAGGTTAATCCAGGGATTTCCTCCTTACCTTCTGTGCCTCGAGAGGCACCGCAGCACATTCAGACCTCACTGACAATGTCCAACATGGCATAAGCCCGCTTCTGGGATCCCTGGAGGTACTCGTGTGCAGCAGTGAACTGCCTAGTATTTTGGTACTGGTTTGCCCCAGTGAGTTGGACGGGACTCAGGATATGCACATGGATATTGCTCCTCTGGAAAGGTACAGTCAGATAGAGCATTTGGGACCTACTCTCTTCCTGAGTTTGAAGCTCTAAATATAACAGATGTGGCCGATTGGAAGGGTTCTATGTCATTACATCAATGGGTGTAATTTCGATGGGCTTTTTTCCGAGTATTTTTTACCTAAATAATTCATCGAAATTGATTTATTTTTTATTTTGTGGGGGTTCCCCCTAAACCTCCATCCCCTATTGTTTTTTTTATCTATTCCCGAACCCCCTCCACCCCCCGCCACATCTTATACATTTCCAGTAAAATGTACTCGGAAAAAAACACATCGAAATTACACCCGTCGATGAAAGAATGCTATGCCATTGGAAGATGATCGACTTTCAAATACGGCTTCAAATCATCCTGTCATATTTGATACACTCATAATAATATAACTGACTTGTAAGGCCCATTTCATCGTTCCAATTTAATAGACTGAACAGAGCAGCACTGCTAGCTGACTTCAGGCAGGTGATTAGGTTTCTTGCACTAGAAAAAATCAAGCATCACAATTAATATTATTCCTCTATTGCATGCATTTGCTTTTTCTCAGTGCCTAGGAACAAGTGATTTCTATTGGTACTATATTTGTGTCTAGACCCACTCACTCACTCGATAACAAATACATTTAGATTTTTGTTCGTTAGGGACAGCACATTTGGGGTGATGGGTTAAGATGTAAAGGTAGGGCAGGGTGGAGGAACAGCTTATTTTTTAATGCATCATAATACCCTTGCAATATATGTGAAAAAAGTGCCATTTCCGATTGGTCATAAGTCAGAGGCCTCTAATTTCACGCCTGCCTGATCAGCAGTTGGATGGTAGGCTTTGCTACCGCCATCTCCTGCGTTGAAACCCCTGCCTTTACCCATCTCTCGATTCACAGATTGCATTAGTGATGGCAAGCGTGCCACCAGAATAAGAATTGTATTATATCGTATTGAAGTAGTCATTCATATAGCACCTTTTCCCATTTGTATGGCTTCAAAGCACTCCGTGGTAGGAACGTCCTCAAGGACCGAAGTCCAGGTATGGGAAAGTTCTAAGAGGAGGCTTAAGATGCATGTGTGCATTTGGCCAAGTTAAAGACTTAGGAGGGCTGGCTAGGCTCCAGTAAGCAACCCAAGAGGTCAGGCACGTGGGCTGGTGCTGAGGGTAGTCACGACAGAGCGCTAGTGTAGGAGACTCGATATGTACCCAGAGGTGTTGAGGCAAGTCTGGTGTTTCAATGCAAAGTGGTTATGTGACCATCTAAACCGAATTAGTCATAGGTTGTCACTGTATTCTAATGGCAGAGGTGTTGAGGCAAGTTTGGTGTTTCAGTGCAAAGCTGTTATGTGACCAGCTAGACCGAATTTGTTATAGGTTGTCGCTGTATTCTAATGGCAGAAGTGTTCAGGCAAGTCTGGTGTTTCAGTGTGAAGCGGTTATGTGACCAGCTAGACCAAATGTGTCATAGGTTGCTGCTGTATTCTAATGGCAGAGGTGTTGAGGCAAGTCTGGTGTCACACTGAGAAGCGGTAATGTGACCAGCTAGAGCGAATTTGTCATAGTTGAAGCTGCATTCTGGAGTGCGTAAATGGATAGACTTACCCTTGCATAAACCGGTTGCCGGTGGGCTGCCTCTCTCTGTATTGCCAAGGAAATGCAGTGCTGTTGCCACTGGTCCCATTTCTGTGTGCTAGCTGCTCTAGGGAGCTAGCTAGCATCCTGAATGAGGCGGCAGGATTGTTTAGGCGCCTAGAAACTCTCAGCTAGCAGTAAATCAGGCAGCATCTTCTCACTTCTGTCTGACCGAAAAATAAACTTTTAAGAAAAAACGAGGGCGATTCTCCATGGTAATTGTTAACACTATAAGGCCACTGCAACTCTCTACAATTCCTGCATGAATAGGTTGTTGTACGTAGTAGAGAATATCGGGAAACATTCTTAGAATGGCATGTTGCCTGAACATAGAGAGGCGTTGCTAAGGTGGGGGGACTGGTGGGGCTATAGCCCCGGATCTTTTGGTTGTAGTCCCAGATAGAAGCTCACGGGCTACAAACAAAAGGCTAGCGAGCCCCTAGTCCCAAGTCCTGACAGTCCCGACATGAGCGTAGCCCCAGATCTTTTCCATACCTAGTGACACCCCTGCAGTATCACTCTTATATCGGCCCACACTAGGTTCCTTTTTTTTTTACCCATGCAACTTTTCCGGCTGTCAGTCCACCCGTCAGTCTCGGGAGGATAGCTCAGGGGCAACATGCTCGCCTTCGAAGCAAGACGACACAGAGCACCACAGGTACGATCCCGGGTCCTCGCTTAGACACCTCTGGGTATTAAGCGCGTTATAAATAACCTAATATGTCATAGATCCTGCTTTCATCTGTTTTCCCCACAAAAAAATCAAAGGACTTCCAGAATTGCTAATTCACTGTTTCTTATACTGATCTGTCCAATGTATCTTCGGTATCAGGTAATTATGTCCCCATACATAATATCGCTGGGAAAAGCCATTGGCGACATTATATATGGTGACATTATGTATGGGGACGGGTGGCAGAGATGTCCCCTGCTCCCCTTGTAATAAAATAAATATATTCAGGGGTTGCAGGGTTGTCCCCCCATGTTCAATGTAATAATGTCTCTGCAAAAAACAGTGTCTTTTTTGTCAGGAGACATTTGTGCGGCGACATTATTACATGGACCCGTATCTTCGACTCGATGCTCTGTTTTATGCTTTACAGGCTAAATGTTTGCTGAGTCGGCATATCCTGTTAGGGTTAAGCCTGGTCTGTTTTCTTCTTTTACCTTTTGCTTTTTTCTACAATGAAGACAAGTTGGGGAAACAAAACGTCAAAGTCCAATAATCCACGTAGTTGAGCCAGCATCTTCCCAGCTAAAGGCTTTCAAATCTTCTTGTGACTACATTGGCCACGAACTTCCCACACAAAGAGCTTTTGTCGAAATAAGAAACTGCTTCTTTCAATATAATTTTTGTTGAATTTATATGACTTCAGCCCAAGAAGCTATACATATTTACACAGAGGAATTAAGAGTACACAGCTACTGAATATAATGGTAAAATAGTAGTAGGGAGAAAACGATACCAGTGCAGATACAATTTGCAATGAGAATACAATGGTGTAAATTAAGGGACAAAGGGCAGTCATGATTTTGAGCCTGCACCAGAGAACGCACGGTATGGCAATGCAACACAGAATGGAGGACAACATGTACAAAGGGCATGGGGATATGGCACAAAAGAGGGAGATGGACTGCACAAGGCTACAAGTGTACAGAGGAATTGAAATGCCACACAGCTGTGCAGATAACATGGAACTAGGGAAGCAAATCTAAATACCCCCCAAGTGTGAGGTTATTAGGGTTTTTCAAAAGGCAGTGAACTATTTTGTAAGGGACAGTTTGTAAACTCAGGCACACAAGTAACACAAGTACACCCTGACAAAATAAGTGACTTAGACACACACACATATATATATATATATATATATATATATATATATATATATATATATATATATATATATATATATATATATATATATATATATATATATATATATATAATATTTTTTTTAAGGAGAGTGAGAAAGGATCTGATTCAGTGCGGAGGTGGTGAAGACAAATTTGATGAATATGTAGAAAGTGGAGGCTGGAGAATGCAAGACAAATCCAACATAATGCCAAGGTTATAGTTCCCTTATGAGGCAAAACACACTATCAAGGTTTAACATAATAAATAAACTAGGACTGCATGTAATTGGAATGTCCGCTCCCTTCCAGCTAAGAAAACATAGTTAGAACCTTCTGGAATCCTTGTGTGTTTGCCGAACAGCAGAGACCTGCCACATTTACAGCAAGTCAAGGATAAGGAATTTGGCACCATGAAGAAAGTCAGTGTGATGTTCCTGATGGGGAAATGGGTCCAGTGTCTCGTCAATAACATCTGCTTTTCTCAGAAGTCTACTTTCTGAAAGCAGAAGGATTGGGAAATAGTTTTCAAGACTATGGTACGCTGTTTGATTCTTACCTATAGACGGCACGGCAGTATAGATCTCTCCTTGATGACTCCAGCATCAGCATCCCCTACAGAATGAGATAAACATCATTTTAGGATAGGAAGACAGTACATGTGGTTTAGTTATTTCTGATGGGAGAATTGTCTCTTCACTTAGACAAAAGGCCATAATATGGCGTTATTAACCCATTCCATGGGCAATACCAGGGTTACCGGGCCTGAGCGAAGCAAGGGCATTTAACAAGGGTTCCCGGGATGTTACAACCAGTATAGCCCATGGAACGGGTTAATAATGCCATTAGCACCCCGGGTTAACAAAGCAGTAACATGGGGTGTTAAAAAAAATAGCGTATTGTCATTCACACAGCGTCCCTTAAATTGAATGAAAATACTGTGCAATGAAGGCCAGCATGGTTGAGGAAGGCACGGCTTCGTACAGGGACCCTCTTCCCTTTCCATGGTGGCCAAACCGAGCAAGGAGTGAAGCTGCAGGAGCTGCAGCGGCAACTCCTGCCACAGCAAACAGGTGAGTGGTGATTGGGGGGAGAGGACAAAATTACTGTGGTGGGGGGGGACGGCGAGCAGGGGAGCTGGCAATCAGTAGGCTTGGAACGCATGTTAGTTCGGGAGTATCACCCTGCATTTATAGCCTCCTGATTGGCCGGCTCCCACCCACAGAGTGCTAATACCACATAGCACTGTGGATTGTTGTCATAACCAAGTATGCAGCAATTAATAAATAGATATGGGTGTGTGTGGGAGGAGTGCAGAGAGCCAGTCAAAACATCCAAGATCTCATAGAAAGGCCATCCAGAAGGTTTGACAAGCACATGAGGATTATTTGCCTTGACAAAGGACTGCAGGGCTTGAAACGTGTTGATAAAAGTCAAATAGAGGCCTGAGTTCAATGATAAAATTAATGTCTGCATGAATTGGCTCCAGCATTTGGAGCTACTTGAAATGAAGCGACCCATGATTCAGGTATTTGCAAAACCCATTTTGCAAGATCCCATGGTCAGGACGCGAGCCTCCCAAAGGACACGTCTTATTAAAGTTGGTGTCACGTGGTGCAGAAATAGAGCGTGCCACTTTTCCTCTCTCTAAAATGTTGTGCCATTGTGTGGTTTTGTGTTGCTAACACCACCGTAAGGCCACTTCGAAACACTGTGGTGTAAGAAAACAGGAAAGAGGGAAGGTGGGAACTGTATGCTATGTGCAGACGTTGCTTGTAAAACTGGAGCATAACGAGTCTAAGCTATTGGGGAGAAGGGATGGAAAAAAGAGCAATTCAGCGGCGTCAGGGATGGTTCCGGCATGCAACATGCTTACATAAGCATAACGTTAGAACAGAATTGTCTATGGAGACCTTTTTAGTTAAAAGGGTTGTATGCCCTCTTCAGAAAAAAAGCAAACTGACCATCGTGCCAGGTAATAGGGAGATGGCGTTCACCAGTTCGCCTTTGTCCTGCCACTGCCCGCAAATTAATTCCTTGCGTGATCCACAACCCTCAGCAGATATCTTTCTTCCTCCATCCTCCCTCCTTCAATGGGACACAGTGCACTAAAGAAATTGGGATTGGGCAATGATGAATAATGGACTGGTGCTGCCTTCATACTACCGTCATTCCCTTAAGGACCATAACTTCAGGAATTTTAGGGTTTGAAGGAGCACCAGTCAAACCATCTCTTTCATTAGGCTGCAGGAGCAAGTCAGCAGAAGATGTGGGCCTCGATTTACATGTCCAGTCTGATTGAGGGTGTGGTAGACTACAACTTAAAATGCAGATGACATTGATTGCCTGCCCACACTTGCTTCAGCCAGTAAACGTTTAGAGTCTAAGATGAAAACATCATTCACAAAACATTTCTTGAATGAAGGACATCGGTCCTCATTACGAGTTTGGAGGTATTTTGGTGGGAAATTACTGCTGGATTACAAGCAGTGGTAGGCGGAATTAGTCCCCATTTATGGGAGTCCATAGGAGTCCATGGGGATTTTGGCTATGGGGTGTAATCAAAGGACCCAAACCTACGGAACTGAAGGGCCATGTGAAAAAGGCCTACTCTCATTACCAAAGGAAAAGCAGCATTTTAATTCACAAAGGAAGAAGAAATTCAAAAGTCCCTTTCAAATGAAAAACAGGATTTTAAAAAATGGACACAAAAAATGGCTTTACATGTGTGTTTGTAAATTAAAGCAAGACACAGGAAAAATGTCCCCCTGCCAACATAAAGATGTCAGGGAAAATACATGATGTGTTTGTTGACAAAAAGTAAAGTAGATCATGCTTCACGTGCAAAATACTGGGAAAACATTTGAAAAGAAAAGCCTGCTTGGTTGCCATGACCAGTTCCGGTAGGCCTGTTTATGCAGACTATGCGGGTGTCTTCCTGCAAGGGAAGTGCAAAAAAGGCTAAGACAAAATTGTAATCCAAGCGCAGATTACACCTCCCATTACTGGCTGAGAAATAAATGCAGCATTGTCACTGAAACTGCCACCCATCAAAAGGTGGTGCACTGTGACAATTCAAATTCACTTTTCAGCAAGAAAATGCACAGCAGATAATTAAAAGTGTATTTTATTAATGACTGATAGAAACAGCCCTGTACTTTCAGCGAGGTAGACCCTGAAAACACAGTGTATGTCAAGGAATCAAAGCTGATGTTAGGAAAACAATGTTTGAGTTCATTTCAGCCAAGGACAAATAGTGGGACTCTGGGCAAAATTCACAAAGAACTCCCCCACTGTCAGCCTGGTTTTTGTACCCCAACTCTTTACAACTGCAATAGCGTTTGGCTGCTAAGAGTTGTTGAAAACAGACTTTCCCTAGACCTACTGTCTCTGAGGGCAGTTCTGAGCAGGCCAAATGCTTTGGCTGGTGCATGACCAAAGTCAAGGGAGGTGTGAACACAGGAGCTATAATTAAGGCTGAACTCTGGAGAAAAAACTACAGGAAAATAGAAGCTTTTCAGTTAAAAGGACAGGATGCCAGATGCCTGCAGTGGGGGATCTCTATGTAGAAAATGCATCCCCCATTTACGATCTGCACCCTACATCTCCAACAACAAAGAAACTAAACAAGCAGACTGGCCCAGAGAGACAAATAATAAATAAATAAATAAATAAATAAATACATAAAAATAAATAAATAAATGCATGGCCTGGAGGAAGAGAACCTCATATTTGCACATATCAAGATTCCCTTTATTTAAATGGACTGTCACAATGTGGCTTTTTCTCAGAAACTACAAATCACACTGCATACATGTATGTTTTATTTTTTAGATCATTTTAAGGTGATTTTTGGTCATATAAAATCACTCAATCTGTGACTTAGTTAATTGTAATGGAAAGCTAACATGTGTTCTTTGCTGCATTTAACATGTCCTGAATGTGAGAGTTGGTGTGCTAGTGGAGGGTAAAAGTAGGAATAGGGCTAATAAATTACATGTTCCTAGCTGTTATTTTTTTTGTAAAAACAGCAGAAAATTGCCAAACGGCCATGCAACATGATGTGTTTTGGCTGTTATTTTATTACATTCCCCCTAATTAGCTGAATCATAAAATATATATATTATGGCAGTTGCTAGTAGAATTGTTTAAGTTTTATCACATAACTAGTTTTGCCAAAGATATAACATGAGAACAAAGGGGACTGTAAATGGGATTTTCCATATATCTGTTCCAGACTCCTAAACCAATCCTTAGAGAGGGACATGAGTTGAGAGAGAGAAGTGTAACTGACCAATCTTATTTGCGGGAACTCTTGCAGGGTACTCCCCAAGATTGTAGACTTAATGGTGTAATTGCTATATTAAATGGATGCTCTATGAGGAGGGGACAAAGCTGCATACATTGACCATTGGGGAGAGCTGCTGAAAATTACCATCTGACACCTGCCAGAAACACCAAAAGGAGACTTTGCAGAGAATGCCTCTAGGTTGAGCTGTCTATTCCTGGGAAGGCCTACAAGCTGACTGGGTCCTATGGTGGACAGCTGGACAGCTGATGGCCATCATTGAGAGTGGAGTGACCAGATCCCTGCCCTGTTCTTCCAGAGGCTCCTGACATGCAGCTGCCTTTTCTGATTTTAAACAGAGGTTTTCTAAGTAGAATTGAAGCCTAGGAGGCCAAAAGGTGGGGTATCTGCTTGCCTTAAAACCTTTCCCTTTATAGTGGTTGGGGTTGGAGGGGGGCTCCTTAGCCTATGGTGAATTTTGTTAAAAGTCAAAATTAACAAAGCTCATTCCCAGTGTGTGCCAAAAACTATTGACTGTAATTTAATTGGGTAATTTTTCTGCCCAGCTTCCCAAACACAGGCCTTTAAGTGGAGTGTGGGGGTCTGAAACCTAGCATTCTCAAATCATCCCAATTTTTACCATTGCACTTCCCCAACACATGCCTTTAAGTGAAGGGGGGTCTGAAATCCAAAATTCTCAAATCAACCCAATTTTTACTGTGTTTATTTTAAACCAAAGGTGTGGGTGAAATCATAATTTCCATATACATTTGTACCAATCTATAAACCCAACTGTTTGCCTTTTAAGCATGCAGGAAAATCATCAAAATTGCACAGCAATACAAATGTAAATGACTTTTGCTCGTTGGCCAGTTTGATTATTTCTTGAAGTGTAATCTGTAAAAAAAAAAAGTATTGTAATTTGTGTGATTTATTTGTGCAACAAGAATTTAATTGTGGGACACAAAGAAGGTAGTGCGTGTAGGTTATTGTGATTTCAAATACTTCTAATTTAAATAAATACAAATATATTTCCTGTACAACGGCCTGGCTCTTGGCTCATTGGTAGCTCAAAGGAGAGATCCAAGGGGTATTATATGAAATGTAGATGAGGCTGAATAAAAGAACGGACATTAACCGTTCATTGTGTGCCACCAAGCTTGGGGAGGGTAGGATCACCCTATGTTGTGGGTGGCCTCTCAATAAACCGTTACATGGCAGAATTATTGCTGGCTTTAATTCAGCCGATTTTGCCTATTTTTCGGTGGAAAGTTGGCAGATTTACCTCCAGCATGATGCTTGACGTAAATCCTCCAATCCAAGGCCAAACTAAGACTATTGCAGATTGGTAAAAGTAGTGGTTATTCCAATTACCGCCACTTTTGTACCGTTCCACCATACTCGTAATTAGGGCCATAGTTTTTTGACTTGGAAAATGTACACATAGGTTATTATGATAGCAACTTGGAAACTAAATATTTAGAACTGTGCTCAGGGCTGCTAACTTGGTTTGGTTGCGCCTTTCTAAATAATGGGGCAGAGTTGTGCCTTATCCACTTATTTCACTCTATTCTGAATGTTGATTGCTGTTGTGTCCTGCTCAGAGAGCATCCGGACAGGACACACAACTGTTGGTAAACACCCAGCAGGATCAACCGTGCTGCGACCATGCAGCCCGGAACACGGCATGGGGCACCCACCTGTGGTTGGGATCACCGGACCGGACACAGGCATTGGGATCACTGAGGGCGCTTGTTCCTTGGCACTGTGGTCACCCAGGCCAAGGCTCTCACACAGGCCATGGACATGCGGCTAGCACACCATCTCATAAAGTGCTGACACAGTGTTATCACTCTCTGGGTCTACTGTGCACAGAGGCCCCTTTTTATTGACTACAGTCATGATGAAGTCATGACTCATTCTCTTAAACGGGCAACACACTACTGTTAAAGGGACCACACCACAGTTGCGTCTCAGACAATTAGCACCCCATGAATGAGGGCACCAACTGGTGCTTGTTGCCCACATTTCTGGCGCACGTACTAGCTGTGACTTAACTAACCCCTGCTTATTTGCGCAACTGTTTGCCAGCCTCTCCCTTCAAAACATCTAATGTCCATCTCTCTGTGCCCCCAGGCTACTTCAGGTTTCATCTGCAAGGTTTCTTAACTAAACATAGAACTGAATGAGGGCATTAGCTAGGGCAGCTGCCCTTCATCCTTGTCAATGGCCTTTGCTTCGCTCATGGTGATTAATTCAGGTTCCATTAGCCCACATTAGTGCCCTTCGTCTATAGCATCAACGGTCTATTGCAAGGGCTGTTGCTGCTTTCCTCCAAATATTCTGTATGAACACTCAATGCCTACTTTAGTCATCACTGCACCATGAGAATGCCCGCTCTAACATCCCAAGCACATTCTTTGACTTTGCTCAGCTGATGCTTGTCGGCCTACACACTATTTAGTTTATGCTTTTGCCATTTTATAAAGACATTAGAGCTCAACAGGCTGAGGGCTGTAGCAGGTGTTATCATCCCTTGCCTTCATTAGCCCCCCCTGGTCTGAACTAGTGTCATAATCCACCTGTTACAGCCTATCCCCAGGCAGTAATACCACATAACCTCATTGATAGGGCTAGCTTGGATGGACTGAACATATAGACAAGATATATGAGGATTTATCAAGATTGTCTGTGATAGGCTGTTTGTTCACATTAACAATTAAATAGATGTCTATATGCAAGAAATGTTGAAATACTTGAAACATCTCCGAGACACTCCCATGCAAGCTGTGCAACGTATCTTTGAATTGCACAACTAACATTGTCTGAGCAGCACCACACACCCTACAGCAATATTCTGTGAGTAGATTTCAAAAGAGATAAGACATATTTCTGATACTTAGGTCTGGTGGAAACCATCAAGGCTCAGACCAGCCCGGGGCAAAACAGGGAATTTATCACTACCCTCGTTTTGTCCAGTTTATTTATTTATTTTTTTTGTTGATAGCACCCAAACCCAGAGGTTTCACAGCGCTAAAGGTACATAATTAGGATGAGAACAGTAAGGTTACATTGCAACAAGGCGTGAGTCATAGACAATAGGGTGGTAACGTTACATTTTAGGATACGAGTCATACAAAGAGGATAGTTGTGTTACATCAAGAATAGAGTCGGGTTAAGAGTAGCAGGTCTGGCCCGAATAGTAGAGATATTTGTTGAACAATGATGTTTTTACTTTCTTGTGGAAGACTGCATAGGTAGGTTCAGCGTGGATCTGCTGAGGGAGGGCATTCCATGGGGTGGGGGCGATGGTGGTGAAGCAGGAACCCCCGGCTCGCTTTCTAGCCAGTGACGTTGGTTGGGTGAGTTTACACATGTTTATACACTGCAGATTTCTCATAAATGAAGAGAAAAAGTCTTGAAGAGGGTTTTGAAATCGCTTTAATTGAAGATTTTTTAGGGGTAGCCTTGGTGGATGACACGTGTTTCGGCAAACATAACTTGCCTTTCCCAAATCCAGGCTAGATATACACACAACATACACAAAAAATAAAAAGGGAAAGCAGAAAAGCATAGGACATGATAAGTCACTCACGAAAAAATCACACATAGATCATTTATCATGTCATTACTAGATTAATATAGGGTGCTCTAAATATTGTAAACTAGTGTGGGTATAGGTGGAGCTTAGTAGTTAGCTGGCCCGTGCTTAGATCAAGGTTAGAGAGGGAGGTGGAAAGAGAGAGAGGGGAACCGGAGACGTGGGTTGACGAAAATGTTTGTTAACATTTAAATCAGGCAGTCACATGTCCCAGAGAAAGGATAATTAGACCTTATGTCGGTAAATGAGAGATAAAAAGAATGCAGTAGTAGGATCATAGTGTAGACTCTTACCCTTGCTCACTTCCGTGAATGTAAGCATAATGCTAGGGGATGTGCCAAGTCATGGGCTCAATCCCACCTGTGTGGAAAATAGGCAATCCCATCTGTTGAATTTGTTTATTTGGTAGATATCATGCAAGCCCCAAAAAGGGATGGCCATGCCCTGTATTTAGCTAAAAATGAAGGCTGTTTCCATTTGGTAAATCTGTATTCACAACGCATGCCGTTAGATTATTAATATAACATCAGTTTCTAGAAAGCTTTTCCTTTTTCCATGCAAGTAGTGCGCGATTAAAAAGAATACATATATATCCTGGACAGAAAATAAACATTTATCTTATTAGGTTATGGTGGATCTCTTTTCATATAAAAATTGTGTTCACAGAGGTATACTGTTTACTTCCTTGTACAAAAAAGCTGTCACAGAAAAGTGTTACTTTGTACGTGTAAGTAAAGTGGGTTGCAGCATCTAAGACTGATTAAGGATCGAAATTACCATTGATATAAATACATGCGCACACGTTAGGCAGCACCTGTACAAGTGTGGTGGGATACAACGATACAGACCCCCGTGGCTGGGTGGGTGGGTTCCTACAGCTTACCTCATGCCGATGAGTCCACCGCGTACTGAGTGGTCCGCGTTCACAGTGCCGGCCGGTATGGGTGAATAGAGTTAAGGAGGGTGAGTCCTACCTTAGTGTCTAGCGCGGCGGCTATATTTTGGGAATCCAAATCGTACGGCACGTAGTCTTAATGGGGGAAAGATCCAACTCTAAATGTGAGCGTAATTTAATACAGAAAAAGGTCTGTTCCTTCGCCTCTAGCAGATTTTTTGTGTTTTCACATGGATGATTTAAGTGTAACCTTCATGGAGATTATGCAATTGACAATTGCATAATTTCCATGAAGGTTACACTTTTTTTTAAAAATCATCACCAGTAGCCTACTCTTTCTAGCTAGTGGCTTCCCAAATAAGGGGCATAGCCGTTCTCTGATGCTGACATACCGATCCCTATAAGCGTGCTTTGAATTTTAAATAATGTGGTTAGATGATGCTGTTTGACATTACCACGACACACGGACAAGAGCGGCTTCTGTCTGCCTTCATGTCCCACCGCTTAGTCTATCAAGGAACTCATAATTAGCAGCTTCCAATGGCCAAAAGGCTGTTGGGAAAGGCCTTGCTCTTTTTGTACAAGCTCTCTTGAAGTCTGATTTCTTCCTGGACTAGGCATGGCTTGGAGTGGATCAGAGAGGACTGGCAGGTTTAGGAATGTTTTTGTACAAGTTGTTAGCTAGGTACGTGTGAAGCCGGCCTGTCCATCCAAACGTCAAGCCCGGTGAAGAATTCCAACCCCCTAGTCTATCCATATGCCACCATCTAGCCCCTTTCCAGAGCACAATCTCCAGTTAATATTAAATGGTTATTTATAACGCGCTTAATACCCAGAGGTTTCTAAGCGCGGACCCAGGGGTCGAACCTGGGTTGCTCCGCATTGTCTTGCTTCCAAGGCGAGTGTGTTGCCCCTGAGCTATCCTCAGGAGAGTTCTCATCCTAGCCCCTCCCCTACTCCCTCAATACACCACACTGCAAACATCAGCACTGGCACCGCTGCAACTCCATCCCCCTGCTACATCCCCAGATCCAACATCCACCTCTGTCTCCTCCTCCCCCCTCACCCTCTCTCAACTGATATCTTCGGCATCACACCTATTGCTAGGAAGCAGCTATCATCCAACAACTACATCAGCTGCACACATATCCGGCGCACCCACGCACCATACAACACTATCCCTATCTACTGACCTGACCTATGGTTCCTGAGGGCGTTCAACCTACCAGTGCTTTGAGGTCATACCAATGATATATAAGGCTCTATATAAATGCCAAATAACATAACATAGTACCATCATGGTTTCTATCATCCAGGCCACCATCCAATGACCCGAACACCTGCTGAAGGCCCCTTTTCCTCTGGGCCTCATTACGACCCGTGCGGAATGCGTTTAACGGTGCCGGTAATGGTGCCGGTGCTGTTAAATGCATTCGGCACTATTATGAGGTACCCTCGCGAGACCCGATGTGGACGTCTGGTTTTACCAGACATCCAGAGCGGGTTCTGCGAGGGAACCAGGGAGCTAACAACGGGCTGGTCGTAATGGCCCCATTGTTAGATCCCGCACCCATTGCCATTGAGCCCTGTGGGGGCTCATATGGGAATGGGGCATGCCGGGCCCGGTAATTCCTCCTTCAGGGAACCCGGACCCGATTTTGGAGGCAGCCATGCCCTTATTAAGGGCATGGCTGCCTCCAAAGTCGTAATGAGGCCTTCTACCACAGCTCCACCATTTGGCTCCAGTGCCACAACCCCATTTCTGTTTGTCCACCGCAAACCCAGCTCCACCATCTAGAACCTGTGCTAAGCCCGAACCCCCTCCCCGTTCACCCTTGCACAGCAGTGGGTTTAGACAGTGTAGGGCCTGAGCAGCAAGGCCCATCCAAAATCTGGAAATGCCCAATGGGCAGTGCTGTTTGGGCTTTTACAGATTTACCTATTTACTTATTTATTTATACATTTATAGCAGCACATAAAGCACATAGGCATCAATGCGCTAGTTACATACATAGGTTAAGAGCAGGGAGAAAACTCAGTGCAGTAGTTAGTGGAAGAGGTGCATTTTCAGTTTCTTTCTGAACAGCGGGTAGATCTTAATGTCACAGTTTATACGTAGAAGGTGTTAAAACGGCAGAATTATCCAGTGTGAAATGGCGTGTGTGGATAACACTTGGCTATCATTTGAGAGGGTCCATGATCTCAACCCTCCCTATTAAATGGCATAAAATATACTGGTTGTCAGGATGTGCACCAATCTTCCCCGAAGCCCTGCCAATGATGCTTTAAGTCACAGGGGTCTCCAACCTTTACGTTGGCAAGAGCTACTTATAGTTAACAGACAATAGGCGGGAGCTACTGGCGAGAGCTACTGGGGTGGTGGTGTCCATGAGTATGAGAACTTGTACCAAGATTATTTTGTTCCATTTATTTGCTCTTTAAACAAAACAAGGAATAATGTGCATTTATCATATTAACATCTTCAAAAACATCTTTATTACATTCTTTTTTAATTAGAAGCTGTCTCCTACAAATTGTCAAAAAATATCAGAATGTAGGAAACTAATCGGGCCATTCGATGTGAAGGCTGACACTGCTTGCTATCCACCAGTGCTCAGTAATTTGGTGTGCAGCTTGAAACAGCACTCAGATGCTGTCAAATGGGATCAAAGTTTTGATTTCAGGAAGTTCATCTGAAAAGGGCATATTTGCAGAGCCAGACAATCATAGTACAGATACCCTACTTGCCTTAGTGTGTGCACCTAACTGCACACCTGACATGGCAGACACAAATTCAGGGCAGTTGTTAAAATCTTTAATACCAGGCTGTCACTGGAGTCGCAGCGTTCTACACAATTGCACTATTTGCAAAAGTACATTTGTTTTTCATCAACAAATTAGCAACTTTGAAGGATGACTCTGTAACAGCATTTGCACTGCAGCATTTAGTTTACCAACTTTTTAGGATCACAGACAGCTTCCCTTGGGAACATTATTTTCATAGTTTGTGTGTATCATTGCAACAATGCCCATCAGGTTATGATTTTTCCCACCATAAATTAGGCACTTTAGATTAAAGATACACATTTTCTTTTATGCTGGAAGAAAATAAAATTGTTTCCCACTCAGGATGGAAATGGGCATCTTTTGCCTTTTTGGTAGATGGTGCATCCGCATCTGTCTTCAGGATTTCAACAAGGGTAGTTTGTGTTTTTTTTTTGGGGGGCTGCATGTGCAAAATAAATCTGAAGAGTATTTCAATCAATATGTTATACTTAAAAAAATGAAATCAGCATATACCACATTTGCTATGTCAAAATAAAATCCTCTGCTAGTTTAGCATATCCCCAATTCATGCAATTGGCTCACATATTAAGTCAGAGAATTCAGCCAAGGAAAAGTAGCTCAAAGCCTACTTTGTTGACTACCCTTTAATGTTTTTATGTCAAAATAATTGGCAAGATTGAAAAGATTAACTTGTGGAAACCATGTGACGAAGTTATATGTAAAAAGTGTAAATCACAGGGCTAAAATTACAGTTTTATAGCGATGACTTGAAACCTGCACAAATCATATAACAACCCAAGTAGCCCAAATACAAATCATTAAATAAAAATCTTGAGCAAAGAGAGTGTGGTTGTAGCGAATGGTGACTAATTCATAATGGGTAACGACCTGACACCCATCTGCCCTTTATGAAAGAGGCAATAACACAGAACAGATCACAGGATCACCTCCTGTCCATGCAGGAATCATGCAGGTCCTTCTGGTGCATGACCAATGGGCCATGCCGGGATTGCACGTGCAGCTCCCTCAGACACATGGGAATTTTCCATGTCTAAGAGAATTACTTGTACATTGGGTGGTGCGTTGCCCAATTGTTTAGGAAAAACACTGCTCCTAAATGGCACCATTTCGACCCAGTATTGAAAGGTATTGAAAGGCTGAAAACCCCTGCCAGAATTTGAACATATTCATGCAGGTTGCTCACAGATCTCTGTAGATCTCCCCATTTGTGTACATAGCCAAATGGGATCAACCCTATTAATTATTCTTCCATGCCATGGCTCTCCTCAGTGTTCTCTCCCTGTATTCACCATCCTGTTTTGTACAGTGTTCTTTTACTTAGTAACTAAGTTTACCCTATATTAATCTTATAAACATCTAAGTCCTGGCATTAATGGCACATGTGACTTTACATTTCCTGTTTAGATTTTATAAATGTAGTGGCAAGCACCAGATTGCAGCCCGCTAGTAGTTTTCCACATTTACATAAGTGTAACATTTCTGTTAGCGGTTGAATTCCTATGTTGGGACATGCATAGAGGTGGCCTCCTCCATATCACAGCAAATTCCATCTTAACCTTTAATACAGTTGGGGTACTAGTGCCTTAAAACTGAGAACTCAGTATCTTCAATCAAAAAGAATGCAGAGTTTCACCATAAAGATCAACACTCAATGCTAGATGTACCTTTTTTCTGGAAAGCTGGGGCTCGGATTGTCTTTTTTCTACACACAAGCACACACACATCCACACTCGACAAACTAATTCACCTGTAGCTTTATTTTCTCCATTCTGATTGAAAGCCTACAAATACTAGCATGCAAAGTAATGCTAACCGAAATAAATCTAAAGAAACACAGTGAGACAGGAACAATCAAAGCCCCAGCTTTGTTTCACATGGCATGCTGATTTATGCACCCCTTCCCTTCCTAATCAGCCATCATTTGCATCTCTTGGTGACAATGGCCACAACACACATTTCCCATTTGCTTTTGATATCGATATGTAACCCCTTGTTGTGACACTGCCCGAGCCCTTCGAGCCCCGATGCAGCCCCTCCTGTCACCGTCCACACAGCTTTTAACTGTTTGCTTTGCAAAAAGAGGAGATTGAGGTGGTAGGGGAAGAGGCCCAGGGACTTCAGACACCAAAATAAACTCACAGTGCTCATTTTGGTGTCTGATGCTAAGAGCTACTGGGAAGCCCCGGGAGAGCTACCAGTAGCTCACAATCTGCTGGTTAGAGATCCTGGCTTTAAGAGCTTGTCAACTTGCTGACATTTTGAGAAAATTTAAGAGATCGAGCGCTTTCTTGTGATCCTGAGACCCCTAATCATAGAGGTCTCATGAGGATTCCCCATCCTTTTATTGATCTATTCTCCTAATGAGGAGGAATCGAGAAGGAAACAACATGTCAGCGCGTTGCCCAGACCCTTCCGACACTTGGTGGAGCCCAATGTTGAGTCTGTGTAATATTTACGGTCCTCCCAGTCACTTGCAATTACCACTCAGTTTTATACCCTTCTTGCATCAGACCTGGGGGAGGTGGAAGACGGGCCATTGAAGCCCCATGCCAGCCCCACCATCTTCCTGCCTCTGAAGCCCCATGCCAGCCCCAGCATCGTACTGCCTCTGAAGCCCAATGCCAGCCCCAACATCGTACTGCCTCTGAAGCCCCATGCCCGCCCCACCATTGTAAACCCTCGGAAGCCCCAAGCCAGCCCCAACATCGCCCTGCCTCTGACTCGGAAGCCCCATGCCAGCCCCACCATCTTCCTGCCTCTGAAGCCAATTCCAGCACCACCATCTTCCTGCCTCTGAAGCCCCATGCCAGCCCCACCATCTTCCTGCCTCTGAAGCCCCATGCCAGCCCCACCATCTTCCTGCCTCTGAAGCCCCATGACAGCCCCTCCATCTTCCTGCCTCTGATGCCCAATGATCTTCCTGCCTCTAAAGCCCCATGCCAGCCCCTCCATCTTCCTGCCTCTGAAGCCCCATTCCAGCCCCACCACCTTCCTGTCTCTGATGCCCCATGATCTTCCTGCCTCTAAAGCCCCATGCCAGCCCCACCACCTTCCTACCTCTGAAGCCCCATGCCAGCCCCACCATCTTCCTGCCTTTGAAGTCCCCTGCCAGTGCCATCATCTTCCTGCCTCTGAAGCCCATGTCAGCCCCACCATCTTCCTGCCTCTGAAGCCCCATGAGAGCCCCTCCATCTTCCTACCTCTGAAGCCCCATGCCATCCCCACCATCTTCCTGCCTCTGAAGCCCCATGCCAGCCCCACCACCTTCCTGCCTCTGATGCCCCATGATCTTCCTGCCTCTAAAGCCCCATGCCAGCCCCACCACCTTCCTGCCTCTGAAGTCCCATGCCAGTGCCACCATCTTCCTGCCTCTGAAGCCCCATTTCAGACCCTCCATCTTCCTGCCTCTGAAGCCCCATGCCAGCTCCACCAGATGTGAGCCGGCCCTTCCAGGAAAGGCCCTGAGGTTAAGGCCCAACAACTGTCCACAGACTGTCCCGAGCTGGCCAGTGCCCAGGGCCAGACTCCCTGATTATGCACCCACAGAAAAAGCCACATGTTGAACACTCAATGGAAGGTAACTTTTGCTACACTTTCTAAGCTTGACTCAACCACCCCAATTCCAACAAACCTTGATTCAGGCTCCTGACGCAGAATACGTTCCACTGTAACACCTATTCCCACTCAACTTGCTCTTCCTGAGTCTCGAAGTGATGTGTACACACATGGGACTTCTGGCTGCGCTGTGATTCTCGCATTTAGGTGAAACACTGCCCTAGTTACTCTATGTACTCCAATGTGTTTTTGGCTGCGCTGTGATTCTCGCATTTAGGGGAAACACTGCCCTAGTTACTCTATGTATTCCAATGTGTTTTTGGCTGTGCTGTGATTCTCGCATTTAGATGAAACACTGCCCTAGTTACTCTATGTACTCCAATGTGTTTTTGGCTGCGCTGTGATTCTCGCATTTAGATGAAACACTGCCCTAGTTACTCTATGTACTCCAATGTGTTTTTGGCTGCGCTGTGATTCTCGCACTTAGATGAAACACTGCCCTAGTTAGCTCATCTGTACTTGCCTAGTTTGCCACTACTTGTACCTGCCTAGTTTGCCTGCCTACCTAGGTCCTAGCCTATTTGTACTTGCCTAGTTTGCCACTACTTGTACCTGCCTAGTTTGCCTGTCTACCTAGGTCCTAGCCTATTTGTACTTGCCTAGTTTGCCACTACTTGTACCTGCCTAGTTTGCCTGCCTACCTAGGTCCTAGCCTATTTGTACTTGCCTAGTTTGCCACTACTTGTACCTGCCTAGTTTGCCTGCCTACCTAGGTCCTAGCCTATTTGTACGTGCCTAGTTTGCCACTACTTGTACCTGCCTAGTTTGCCTGTCTACCTAGGTCCTAGCCTGTTTGTACTTGCCTAGTTTGCCACTACTTGTACCTGCCTAGTTTGCCTGCCCACCTAGGTCTTAGCCTATTTGTACTTGCCTAGATTACCTAACTACCAGTATACGGTCTCTTACTAGATTGCTTAGATCTCCCTGCTACCGAATTGCCATAACTAATATAGTTACACGTCTTTGCACATGGCCCCAGTCTACACCTATAGCCCAAACTTGGATTTGCCTATCATTAACACCTTCCTGCCCACGACCATAATGAAAATCACGCAATACCAAACATTACACCTTGTACTGAGCCTCCTCACCACCATGGCACTTGCATCTGCTGTCTTATACCCTCCTAAGGATAGAAACATGAGACTGAGGGCAAGATTGTCCTGTCTCCATGAACCATCATCCTACCACAATTATAGAGGCTATATCGATCTAGCAAACAAACGTTCGCAATACTTCAAATCTGCCCCTCTCTACCCTGTCCTCATAACAACTAACCAGTCACCATCACAAAGAGTCACCCTAACTAAAAATAAACAACTTCCCTCTACTATACCAACTAGCACCCTATCACTAACTGGGTCACTCATCAATGCTAGATCCATGGTAGCCCACGCTACAGAGATCTCTGACACTTTAACCAATGAGAACTTAGACCTATTGGTCATAACCGAAACCTGGCTCCATGAGCCGGCTGGCCCTGCCATCATGCTAGCAATACCTGATGGCTACCAACTACTAAGGGTCGACAGACCTAATACCAAAGGAGGTGGCCTAGCCATCATCCACAAATCCACCATACCCATCAGATTAGCTACTACCTTGCCGTTTCAATCATGTGAACTCCTTACTGCTAAACTTCACCTTTCTTGTAACCGCACCCTAACCATGTATGTCATCTACAGACCACCTGGACCACTAGGATCCTTTGAAGACGACCTAACTAGTATCTTAACTAATAACACTAAAGACCACACTCAAATTCTACTACTGGGAGACTTTAACCTGGGCTTTAATGACTGTAATGACAAACACGCCCTATCTGTTGCGTCACTATTGAATGACTATGCCCTAACACAAAAAGTCTCCTCGCCTACTCATGCCAGAGGTAGGACCCTAGACTGGGTTGCTGATCGGAATTGCAACATTAGCATTACCAACATAACGCCACAATCTTGGACTGACCACTACTTAATTGTATTCAATGCCTCACTTGACCTTATCCGACCCAAGCCTATACTTATGGCCCCGCCACTCCCCACCAGAAGTAAAAAAGATATCACAGCAGAACAACTCTTACCCTATCTCCTCCCCACTCTCGACAATCTAGAGAACATCACAGACCCCACATCGCTTGTGGAAGCCTACAACAAAACGATGATTAAGGCACTTGACTTGATTGCCCCCACCAAAATACGTAAAAGCAAACAACTTTGTCACCTAAACAACTGGTTCACACCACAGTTGAAAGACCTCAGAATTCAAAAAAGAAAGCTGCAGTTAATTTGGCAACACTCACCCACTGAGGAGAACAAAATTAAACTAGCCACTCTCGCCAAACAGTATAAAAAGGAAATCATAAGCACTAAAAGGAATACCTTTAATGATAGAATATCTAAGGCTAAATAAGATAACAAGAAGCTATTCTCCATCCTCCGTGAAATGGAATCACCCATACCCCCGCCTGATAATATTCCTAAAAATAAGCTCTAGTTCACTATTATACAAAATGCCCTGGCGGTTAAAATTAGCTTGCTCCAAACCAAAATTGCCAATAATAAAGCTTCCCTGCTCCTGACAACGGAGCCTACACCTCAGTCACAGCTTCCTCTAAACCAGCTTAACACCCCTCACCCATTTAGCTTCAGACAAATAACTATATTAGAGACAGAAAAAATCATACTATCTCTAAAGCCATCCAACTGCAAAGGAGATAATTGCCCTGCCCAAATTATAAAAGATGCAGCTAGAGACCTAGCCCCCTTCATCTCTAAACTAATCAATGCATCCTTTAAGTCCAACCTAGTGCCTAATAACCTAAAAATAATCTTGGGTGCTTCCCTTGTTAAAAAAACAAACACTTGACCCCGCAATACCGACAAATTACAGACCCATCACCACCGTCCCATTTCTGCTTAAAATCATTGACAGAGTAGCTTACCTGCAAATTCAGGACTACTTAGAAACTAACAATTTACTAGGCTCACGTCAATCTGGCTTCCGTCCTCCTCATGGTACTGAAACAGCCCTGATTGACCTTAAGACCCAAATTGACGAGTTGAAGGACAATGGCAAATTAGCTATGCTACTCCTCCTTGACCTATCTACGGTCTTCGACTTGGTAGATCACGCAGTCTTATGCAATCACCTCAGTTCCGCCGCTCATTTTTCAAGTGATGCCATAACCTGGGTACAATCCTTCCTTGCAAACCGGACAATGAGAGTCTTCTCCCCCCTAGCAGCCGCTGATCCCACACAAGTTTCATGCGGTGTCCCTCAAGGATCATGTGTATCTCCGACGATGTTTAACATCTTTACTAAACCTTTGTTTGACAAGTTGGACAGACTGGGTGGCATCTACACTAATTACGCAGATGACACTCAGATCCTTCTCTCACTTTCGGGCAACTTCTTGGAAGACACGGCCTTAGTAAATAAGATATATCTCCTCATTCAGGCATGGATGGCATCTCACGGCCTCTGCCTGAATGACGACAAAAATGAGTTACTGATCCTCGGCTCAGAGTTGGCCATCAAAAAACTTGACCCGAACTATGCCTCATTCAACATCGACAATAATGTCATCAAAGTGATGCCTGCAGCCAAAACCCTCGGGGTCTATCTCGACTCAGCGCTCACCTTCATGAAACAAACTAACTCTCTAGCATCTTCCACTGCATATACTTGTAAATTGATCCGAGCATGTAGACCATTTCTAACTGAGACTAGCTGCATTACACTAGCTAATCCACTCATCATATCTAAGCTGGATTACTGTAATGCTCTATATGCAGGATCTAACAAGCATATCCTTGATAAACTCCAAACGCTCCAAAATAACGCTATTAGAGTAGCTTTAAATATTCCTAATAGAGCTCATATCTCCACCTCCAGAAAAAATATCCATTGGCTAAAAATCAAAGACAGGATTGCCCGCAAAACCCTCTCCCTCACCTCTAAATGTCTTAACAAAATAGCTCCCTCCTACCTGGTAAACAGAGTCAACAAGAGATTCTCAAACCGTCCCACTAGAATGACCAATGCCTATACCTTAGCGGTGCCCAGATACAAAAAGAGTACAGCTGGCAGCTCCAGTTTTGCGGTCATAGCTGCTCAAACTTGGAACAGACTCCCTCTGGATCTCAGAATGGACCAACCCTACCCTAGCTTCAGGCGGAAAGTCCTCACCTGGATACGTTCCAATGACACTTAGCTCGACCTCCCCACTGCCACTTGCTCTAGAGACCCCTGATGACTGTAACTAGATTGATTGGTTTCTGGTCAACTAGCTTTAACTGTATTTTCGCACTTGCTTGCACATGCACCTTTGTTTCTAATTTGAACTGTATAACTGTATTTTCCTGTAACCAAGTTCTCAAGTATCCTTGTATTGTCTGTGCCCAGCTACCCTTTGGGTTTGGTTTTGCACTATACCAAATAAACAAACAAACAACAAACAAACCATGTAACTGCCTCTGAAGCCCCATGATCTTCCTGCCTCTAAAGCCCCATGCCAGCCCCACCACCTTCCTACCTCTGAAGCCCCATGCCAGCCCTACCATCTTCCCACTGATGAATCTCCATGCCAGCCGCACCATCTTTCTGCCTCTGATGCCCCATGATCCTCCTGCCTCAGCCCCATGCCAGCCCCCCACCTTCCTACCTCTCAAGCCCCATGCCAGCCCCTCCATATTCCTACTGCTGAAGCTCCATGCCAGCCCCACCATCTTCCTGCATCTGAAGCCCCATGCCAGCCCCACCATCCTCCGCCTCAGAAGCCCCATGCCAGCCCCACCGTCTTCCTACCTCTGATGCCCCATGCCAGCCCCACCATCTTCCTGCCTCTGAAGCCCTTGCCAGCCCCACCATCTTCCTGCCTCTGAAGCCCCATGACAGCCCCACCATCTTCCTGCCTCTGAAGCCCATGCCAGCTCCACCATCTTCCTTGACACCTTGTTAGCACAACTTAATTGATGCCACACATGTCATTGACAATATATTCAATTTCACGTTTTTCATGGCCACGCTTTTCGCTCTTCTCTTGGATCATGGTTGGCTCTTAAAGCTACACTAGAACCCCTGGCTCGACCCTATCCACCAATTCAGTGGGTCCCACATCTCTCTATTGAGACCCTCTAGGCATCGATACATCTACTACATCAAGCCCCCGAGCTGGCGCTCAGGGGAAACGCATTGTCAATTTTCAACTCACCAAGGTTTGTCCGCAACTGCAAAGCGAAAGAGTAATTGTCGCGCTGCTCAGGCAATTTGCCTACATTTCAAGTCGTGCTATATTTAAGCCTTCGGAAGAAGAGGTGGATAGCTCGAAACACGTGTCAGGCTGAGAATCTCATCATAATAAATGCAAATTGGCATCTTTATTTGAATAACTGTGGCACAGTGTCTCTGGGATTTCTATTTAAAGCCTTAGAACAGATTTAATTAGATAGCTGATTTGGAACAACAAATCACATTGTTATAGGCAGTGTCATCTTTAGACTGATTTAGATTTTAGACTGTTGGGGGACGAGCTTTCTCGGTCATTGCACCGACCCTGTGGAACCTTCTTCCTTTGACCTTGCGCGCCACCCCTGATCATTTGGCCTTTCGGAAGAGCACTTACTAAACACATTTGTTTTAGTTAAGTTGGGTTTCTCCTTGTCTCCGGTGTGACGTCCCAGTTCGTTGTAGCGCATGCGCGAGCATCGTTTGGGACCTGCGCATGCGCAGGTTAATAAACCGCGCTTGTGAGGGCAGTAGCCGCCGGGACGCGTAGCAGGCAGCATCGGTTCCCGTGTCTCTCTGAATGTGTGCGTGTGTGCATGTATGCATGTGAGCCACCCGAGGCACGGGTGGCTATACAACAACTGGCGACGAGGCGGGATACCATCGCAACGTGCGCTTGATGAACACGGCGTGATTTACATCGGCGACGCTACACGGTGGTGAGTCACGGACCCGGCGGGAACAAATCCATGGTGCCCTAGCATCTGGTACGCAGCAGTAGCGGCCTGAAAAGGTGCTCGTGCGCTGCTCATACCACATTCACAGAATTTTTGGAACTACCGAACAAAAGGTGGCTGGAGAGCTCAGCTGGCAACAAGGGAGACACACAAAGCTGGAGGAGAGCAATGACATGCTGAATTCCACCGTACAGTAACGGGAGGTGCGTACGCTGCCCACCCAAGTCAGGTTTGCGGCCTCTGAGCCATAAGGAGGTGCCTGTGCGACCTGTAGACATGGCGGAAAGTGACGGAGAGGCGGAAGCGGCGACTGTGGTGGTGAAAGCACAACAGGGGTCGTTGTTACCCATGCAGGAGTTTGATGAGTCCGGTTCCCCTTCGAAGTTGGGCCCAAGATGGTTGTTATGGTTAAAAAAACTTGATATGTACTTTGCAGCGACTGGGATAACCAATGACGACGCGAAGAGGGCCACTCTTTTGTACTCGGCAGGCCTGGATGTCATACGCATATATGAATCCCTGAACCTGCAGGTAGTGACCTATGATGCTGTCAAAACTGCTCTGGAAAATCACTTTATACCACTCTCTAACATCGACTTTGAGAGGTTTCTCTTCTGTGGCAAAAAACAGCGGGAGGAGGAGTCACTGGATCAGTTTTGCGCTCGACTGCGGCTCATGGCCACCACGTGCCGATGGGACAATGACGAGTCGATGATTAGGAATCAAGTACTTCAAGGGTGTAGCTCAGGAAAACTACGAAGGCAAGTGTTGAGGGAACCGGGCTGGACTCTGCAACAAATCCTAGACAGTGGAAGAACCTATGAACTGGCGGAGTCGAGAGGTGCCAAGATGGACGCAGCAGTGCGCCCTGGGAAATCGGAAGAGGCATTTGCTATCAGTAAACAGACTGCGTCGAAAGACAAGTGGGGTCAGAACGACAGGAAACTCGTTCCCCGACAGGGTCTGGATCGATCTGCCAGTATCTGCCAGTATTGCGGATATGATTTGCCCCATTCTGAGGAGTGTCCGGCCAAATCGAGGTCATGTGGCCGGTGCAACGGACCAGGACACTACACCCGTATGTGTCGTGCCCTAGCTCCCGTGCCAACTCAGAGGGGCCCGGCCAGGGTACGGGGAGGTGGTTCGAGAAGGCAGAGGAGCATTGCGGCTTTGAAGCAAGAAATGCAGAGACTTCAGCTAGCTGAAGAGGAAGAAGAGGAGGAAGACGAAGTATTTTTCATCTCGAGCATCGCTACTGGGGCGAAGAGCAAAAGGCAGCCCAAATGTGTCATGAACATTCAAGGGGTGCCGACACAAGTGCTAATTGACACAGGGGCCTCAGTATGCGTGCTAGCCTCGGAACACTACCAGAAGATTCCTGGCCCTCCCGCGCTGGACATTTCGACGGTGAGGATTTTCACGTTTGGGGGAGACACTCCGCTCCCCATCAAGGGTGTGTTCGTAGCGCCTGTATCAAGGGGCGGAAAGACCATAAAGGCCCGGTTCTTCGTTACTGATGTGAGTCCACACTCTCTACTCAGCTGTGCGGCGTCCGAAGCCCTGAACCTGGTTCACTTTGCATTAGAGGTCTATCAGGTGGATATCGAGACACTGCTGGACAGGTTTGCGGGCATTTTCGAAGGAGTTGGGAAGTTGAAGGCGCCCCCGGTTCGTCTGCACATTGACGACACGATCAGACAACAGCTCTCAAGCACAGGCGTATTCCGTTTCATCTGCGAGAGAAAGTGGAAGAAGAGCTCCGGTCGCTTGTCAGTATGGACATTATCGAGAGAGTGGAAGGACCGACGCCCTGGGTCTCGCCCATTGTGGTGGCGCCCAAACCGAAACAGCCTGGGGCAGTGAGAATTTGTGTTGATATGCGTCTCCCCAACGCCGCGATTAAGAGAGAGAGAGACACTTAACGCCGAACCTCGATTATATCATTGGGGAGTTGCAGGGGGCGAAAGTTTTTTTGAAATTGGATCTACGGGCGGACTATCACCAGCTGGAGCTCTACCCAGACTCTAGATTCATCACGACCTTCACCACACATGACGGCCTGTATCAATTCAAGCGCCTGAGCTGCGGCATTTCATCGGCCGCCGAAGTCTTCCAGAACACTATTAGGGGGGCGCTGGCAGGCCTCAAAGGCGTCTTGAATATGAGTGACGACATTTTGGTGTTTGCCGACTCGGAAGCCGAACACATGAAGAGGCTCGAGAGCACGCTGAAGAGGTTGAGTGATCTGGGACTTACCCTACAACGTCAAAAGTGTGAATTCTTTAAAGACCGGATAGGGTTCTTTGGATTTATTTTTCACGCTGCTGGAGTGTCACCGGATCCAGCTAAGATCAGAGACATTCGAGAAGCCACGGCACCATTATCCCCCACGGAGGTAAGGAGCTTCTTGGGGATGGTGAATTACTGTGGGCGCTTCATCAAGGGTTTGGCTTCCTTGTCTGAACCCCTCAGGGTGCTGACCAGGAACGACGCCGTGTGGAGGTGGGAGAGCAAGGAACAGGAGGCATTTCAGGCCCTCAAGAATGCTCTGTCCGATGGGACACCATGGCGTACTTTAACCCCTCCGTGGAATCGGAAATTGCTGTGGATGCCAGCCCCGTGGGTGTTGGGGCAGTACTATTGCAGCCTGATGAAAGGGGGGACATGCGTCCCATCGCGTACGCGAGCAAGGCTCTCTCCAACACCGAAATGCGATATTCGCAAATTGAAAGGGAGGCGCTAGCAATTCTGTGGGGCTGTCACCATTTTCGACTGTACATCCTGGGCAAGCCTGTCGTAGTGGTGACGGACCACAAGCCGCTGCTGCCTATATTGGCGGGGGTATCTTCGAAGCCGCCGCCTAGGATCGAGAGGTGGATGTTAGCCCTAATGGAGTGTGGGGTTCGACTAATTTACAGGCCGGGAACCAACAACTCGGCGGACTATCTCTCACGACACCCCAACACAGAGAATATGGACAAGGACAGTGGTGTGTCCGACTGCCAAGGTTTGCTCTGTCACGTGGTGGATGGTGCGCTACCGGTGGCCCTGTCGAGGCTGGCTATAGCAACGGAGTCATCCAAGGATGAGGTGTTCGGCATCATCAAGGCGGCCGTGAGAAGTGGCGACTGGAGAGAGGTGCTGCGCAACAATTCAAGGCGACAGTCCGATGCCCAAAAGGACCTGCAGGCACTCTGGAAGGTGCGGGATAAACTGTCGGTCTCAGATGATGGTTTGATCCTAAGAGGGAGGCAGATTGTGATCCCGCAGGTGTTAAGGGGGCGCGTGTTAGAGCTGGCGCATATCGGGCATCAAGGGGCCGTCAAGACCAAGGCGAGACTTCGGCCCAAGGTCTGGTTTCCTGACTTGGAGGGGATGGTGGAGAGCTTTGTGAGAAAGTGCTTGTCGTGTCAGGCAGCCAACCCAGGAGACAAGGCCCCACCCATCAGTTCTGTGGAACGGAGCGAGAAGCCGTGGGGAACCGTCCACGTGGACTTTGGATCGACGGGTCGAGGCATGTATCTTCTGGTGGCGGTGGATCAGTGGTCGAGGTATCCGGAGGTGGAGGTAGTGGAGTCCACAGCGACGGAGTTTACCGCGAGGGCCCTAGACAAAATGTTTGCCGCGCATGGATTCCCAGAGATACTTTGCTCGGACAATGGACCGCCGTTTACCGGCAGCCAGTTTGCCCAGTATCTCCAACAGAGGGGGATCCGTCACCGCAGGGTATCCCCGCTGTGGCCTCGAGCGAACGGAGAGGCAGAAAGGATGATGCGTACCTTGAATAAGGTACTGAGGATTTCCGCCAGTGGGGGTGAGGACCTTCTGAAAAAGCGTGTGGAGTTTCTGCGAGAATATCGCACCACGCCTCACCAATCGACGGGGGTTGCCCCTGCGGAGGCGCTGTTCGGGCTTTGCCCTCGGGGAATGATACCAGAAGTGGAGGGCAGGAGACCAGGTGTCATAGACAATGACAAAGTCTGAGAGGAGCGCGCCGTGCGCAATCAG
This sequence comes from Ambystoma mexicanum, assembly GCF_040938575.1. NCBI lineage: Eukaryota > Metazoa > Chordata > Amphibia > Caudata > Ambystomatidae > Ambystoma > Ambystoma mexicanum. Next base: position 1,436,288,115 of record NC_090934.1, on the reverse strand, counting down.
AAGGAGAGCGAGAGACGAGGACTGCACGACACCGAGGTGTGTGTCGGTGACTCTGTGTTGGTTCGGAACCAACACCCCAAGGGCAAACTGTCTCTACCCTACGAGCCTCGCCCGTGGAAGGTCACCCACGTGAAAGGAACCATGGTGACAGCGGCCTGTGACCACGGCACTGTCACCCGCAACAGGTCTTTCTTCAAAAAAGTGGACACTTCACCGGGGGCCAAAGGTCTAGAGGAAAGGCCACACCAGGACACTATCCCCGAGGCCCCAGTCGAGGATCCCACCAGGGACATCGCCCCCGCGGACGTCAGTAACAGTGGGACTGTGCCAGGCACCTCGAGGTATCCCGTGCGGAGAGACCGGAGACTGCCGGCTCACCTCAAGGATTATGTCCTGGACTCCGGGGACTGAGCAGATGTCTCCAAGGGTGGTCCCCAGTGATGGAAGTATCCAGTTTGTAATTTACCGGTTTTACGTTGTTAAAGCACCATGTTGATGAACTGTTTTGCTGATGGAAAAAATAAGGGATGTGACGTCCCAGTTTGTTGTAGCGCATGCGCGAGCCTCGTTTGGGACCCGCGCATGTGCAGGTTAATAAACCGCGCTCGTGCGGGCAGTTGCCGCCGGGACGCGTAGCAGGCAGCATCGCGTCCCGTGTCTCTCTGAATGTGTGCGTGTGCGCATGTATGCATGTGAGCCACCCGAGGCACGGGTGGCTATACAACATCCGGGTTTGTGTCTTTCTTTTTGCACCTGACTTCTCGAATTCTACAGCGCCATGATACCCTCGGGTCATTATCTTCCTGCCTCTGAAGCCCTTGCCAGCCCCACCATTTTCCTGCCTCTGAAGCCCCATGACAGCCCCACCATCTTCCTGCCTCTGAAGCCCATGCCAGCTCCACCATCTTCCTTGACACCTTGTTAGCACAACGTAATTGATGCCACACATGTCATTGACAATATATTCAATTCTACGTTTTTCATGGCCATGCTTTTCGCTCTTCTCTTGGATCATGGTTGGCTCTTAAAGCTACACTAGAACCCCTGGCTCGACCCTGTCCACCAATTCAGTGGGTCCCACATCTCTCTATTGAGACCCTCTAGGCATCGATACATCTACTACATCAAGCCCCCGAGCTGGCGCTTGGGGGAAACGCATTGTCAATTTTCAACTCACCAAGGTTTGTCCGCAACTGCGAAGCGAAAGAGTAATTGTCGCGCTGCTCAGGCAATTTGCCTACATTTCAAGTCGTGCTATATTTAAGCCTTCGGAAGAAGAGGTGGATAGCTCGAAACACGTGTCAGGCTGAGAATCTCATCATAATAAATGCAAATTGGCATCTTTATTTGAATAACTGTGGCACAGTGTCTCTGGGATTTCTATTTAAAGCCTTAGAACAGATTTCATTAGATAGCTGGTTTGGAACAACAAATCACATTGTTATAGACAGTGTCATCTTTAGACTGATTTAGACTTTAGACTGTTGGGGGACGAGCTTCCTCGGTCATTGCTCCGACCCTGTGGAACCTTCTTCCTTTGACCTTGCGCGCCACCCCTGATCATTTGGCCTTTCGGAAGAGCACTTACTAAACAGATTTGTTTTAGTTAAGTTGGGTTTTTCCTTGACTCCGGTGTGATGTCCCAGTTCGTTGTAGCGCATGTGCGAGCATCGTTTGGGACCTGCGCATGCGCAGGTTAATGAACCGCGCTCGTGCGGGCAGTTGCCGCCGGGACGCGTAGCAGGCAGCATCGGTTCCCGTGTCTCTCTGAATGTGTGCGTGTGCGCATGTATGCATGTGAGACACCCGAGGCACGGGTGGCTATACAACAACTGGCGACGAGGCGGGATACCATCGCAACGTGCGCTTGATGAACACGGCGTGTTTTACATCGGCGATGCTACACGTTGGTGAGTCACAGACCCGGCGGGAACAAATCCATGGTGCCCTAGCATCTGGTATGCAGCAGTAGCGGCCTGAAAAGGTGCTCGTGCGCTGCTCATACCACATTCACAGAATTTTTGGAACTCTGGCAGTTCTCTACAACCCAGAGGACAGCCAACATCGCAGAGCTACCGAACAAAAGGTGGCTGGACAGCTCAGCTGGCAACAAGGAAGACACACAAAGCTGGAGGAGAGCAATGACATGCTGAATTCCACCGTACAGTAACGGGAGGTGCGTACGCTGCCCACCCAAGTCAGGTTTGCGGCCTCTGAGCCATAAGGAAGTGCCTGTGCGACCTGTAGACATGGCGGAAAGTGACGGAGAGGCGGAAGCGGCGACTGTGGTGGTGAAAGCACAACAGGGGTCGTTGTTACCCATGCAGGAGTTTGATGAGTCCGGTTTCCCTTCGAAGTTGGGCCCAAGATGGTTGTTATGGGTAAAAAAACTTGATATGTACTTTGCAGCGACTGGGATAACCAATGACGACGCGAAGAGGGCCACTCTTTTGTACTCGGCAGGCCTGGATGTCATACGCATATATGAATCCCTGAACCTGCAGGTAGTGACCTACGATGCTGTCAAAACTGCTCTGGAAAATCACTTTATACCACTCTCTAACATCGACTTTGAGAGGTTTCTCTTCTGTGGCAAAAAACAGCGGGAGGAGGAGTCACTGGATCAGTTTTGCGCTCGCGGCTCATGGCCACCACGTGCCGATGGGACAATGACGAGTCGATGATTAGGAATCAAGTACTTCAAGGGTGTAGCTCAGGAAAACTATGAAGGCAAGTGTTGAGGGAACCGGGCTGGACTCTGCAACAAATCCTAGACAGTGGAAGAACCTATGAACTGGCGGAGTCGAGAGGTGCCAAGATGGACGCAGCAGTGCGCCCTGGGAAATCGGAAGAGGCATTTGCTATCAGTAAACAGACTGCGTCGAAAGACAAGTGGGGTCAGAAATGACAGGAAACTCGTTCCCCGACAGGGTCTGGATCGATCTGCCAGTATTGCGGATATGATTTGCCCCATTCTGAGGAGTGTCCGGCCAAATCGAGGTCATGTGGCCGGTGCAACGGACCAGGACACTACGCCCGTATGTGTCGTGCCCTAGCTCCCGTGCCAACACAGAGGGGCCCGGCCAGGGTACGGGGAGGTGGTTCGAGAAGGCAGAGGAGCATTGCGGCTTTGAAGCAAGAAATGCAGAGACTTCAGCTAGCTGAAGAGGAAGAAGAGGAGGAAGACGAAGTATTTTTCATTTCGAGCATCGCTACTGGGGCGAAGAGCAAAAGGCAGCCCAAATGTGTCATGAACATTCAAGGGGTGCCGACACAAGTGCTAATTGAGACAGGGGCCTCAGTATGCGTGCTAGCCTCGGAACACTACCAGAAGATTCCTGGCCCTCCCGCGCTGGACATTTCGACGGTGAGGATTTTCACGTTTGGGGGAGACACTCTGCTCCCCATCAAGGGTGTGTTCGTAGCGCCTGTATCAAGGGGCGGAAAGACCATAAAGGCCCGGTTCTTCGTTACTGATGTGAGTCCACACTCTCTACTCAGCTGTGCGGCGTCCGAAGCCCTGAACCTGGTTCACTTTGCATTAGAGGTCTATCAGGTGGATATCGAGACACTGCTGGACAGGTTTGCGGGCATTTTCGAAGGAGTAGGGAAGTTGAAGGCGCCCCCGGTTCGTCTGCACATTGACGCACGATCAGACCAACAGCTCTCAAGCACAGGCGTATTCCGTTTCATCTGCGAGAGAAAGTGGAAGAAGAGCTCCGGTCGCTTGTCAGTATGGACATTATCGAGAGAGTGGAAGGACCGACGCCCTGGGTCTCGCCCATTGTGGTGGCACCCAAACCGAAACAGCCTGGGGCAGTGAGAATTTGTGTTGATATGCGTCTCCCCAACGCCGCGATTAAGAGAGAGAGACACTTAACGCCGACCCTCGATGATATCATTGGGGAGTTGCAGGGGGCGAAAGTTTTTTTGAAATTGGATCTACGGGCAGGCTATCACCAGCTGGAACTCTACCCAGACTCTAGATTCATCACAACCTTCACCACACACGACGGCCTATATCAATTCAAGCGCCTGAGCTTCGGCATTTCATCGGCCGCCGAAGTCTTCCAGAACACTATTAGGGGGGCGCTGGCAGGCCTCAAAGGCGTCTTGAATATGAGTGACGACATTTTGGTGTTTGCTGACTCGGAAGCCGAACACATGAAGAGGCTCGAGAGCACGCTGAAGAGGTTGAGTGATCTGGGACTTACCCTACAACGTCAAAAGTTTGAATTCTTTAAAGACCGGATAGGGTTCTTTGGATTTCTTTTTCACGCCGCTGGAGTGTCACCGAATCCAGCTAAGATCAGAGACATTCAAGAAGCCACGGCACCATCATCCCCCACGGAGGTAAGGAGCTTCTTGGGGATGGTGAATTACTGTGGGCGCTTCATCAAGGGTTTGGCTTCCTTGTCTGAACCCCTCAGGGTGCTGACCAGGAACGACGCCGTGTGGAGGTGGGAGAGCAAGGAACAGGAGGCATTTCAGGCCCTCAAGAATGCTCTGTCCGATGGGACACCATGGCGTACTTTAACCCCTCCGTGGAATCGGAAATTGTTGTGGATGCCAGCCCCGTGGGTGTTGGGGCAGTACTATTGCAGCCTGATGAAAGGGGGGACATGCGTCCCATCGCGTACGCGAGCAAGGCTCTCTCCAACACCGAAATGCGATATTCGCAAATTGAAAGGGAGGCGCTAGCAATTCTGTGGGGCTGTCACCATTTGCGACTGTACATCCTGGGCAAGCCTGTCGTAGTGGTGACGGACCACAAGCCGCTGCTGCCTATATTGGCGGGGGTATCTTCGAAGCCGCCGCCCAGGATCGAGAGGTGGATGTTAGCCCTAATGGAGTGTGGGGTTCGACTAATTTACAGGCCGGGAACCAACAACTCGGCGGACTATCTCTCATGACACCCCAACACAGAGAATACGGACAAGGACAGTGGTGTGTCCGACTGCCAAGGTTTGCTCTGTCACGTGGTGGATGGTGCGCTACCGGTGGCCCTGTCGAGGCTGGCTATAGCGACGGAGTCATCCAAGGATGAGGTGTTCGGCATCATCAAGGCGGCCGTGAGAAGTGGCGACTGGAGAGATGTGCTGCGTAACAATTCAAGGCGACAGTCCGATGCCCAAAAGGACCTGCAGGCACTCTGGAAGGTGCGGGATGAACTGTCGGTCTCAGATGATGGTTTGATCCTAAGAGGGAGGCAGATTGTGATCCTGCAAGTGTTAAGGGGGCGCGTGTTAGAGCTGGCGCATATCGGGCATCAAGGGGCCGTCAAGACCAAGGCTAGACTTCGGCCCAAGGTCTGGTTTCCTGACTTGGAGGGGATGGTGGAGAGCTTTGTGAGAAAGTGCTTGTGGTGTCAGGCAGCCAACCCAGGAGACAAGGCCCCACCCATCAGTTCTATGGAACGGAGCGAGAAGCCGTGGGGAACCGTCCACGTGGACTTTGGATCGACGGGTCGAGGCATGTATCTTCTGGTGGCGGTGGATCAGTGGTCGGGGTATCCGGAGGTGGAGGTAGTGGAGTCCACAGCGACGGAGTTTAACACGAAGGCCCTAGACAAAATGTTTGCCGCGCATGGATTCCCAGAGATACTTTGCTCGGACAATGGACCGCCGTTTACCGGCAGCCAGTTTGCCCAGTATCTCCAACAGAGGGGGATCCGTCACCGCAGGGTATCCCCACTGTGGCCTCGAGCGAACAGAGAGGCAGAAAGGATGATGCGTACCTTGAATAAGGTACTGAGGATTTCCGCCAGTGGGGGTGAGGACCTTCTGAAAAAGCGTGTGGAGTTTCTGCAAGAATATCGCACCACGCCTCACCAATCGACGGGGGTTGCCCCTGCGGAGGCGCTGTTCGGGCGTTGCCCTCGGGGAATGATACCAGAAGTGGAGGGCAGGAGACCAGGTGTCATAGACAATGACAAAGTCCGAGAGGAGCGCGCCGTGCGCAATCAGAAGGAGAGCGAGAGACGAGGACTGCACGACACCGAGGTGTGTGTCGGTGACTCTGTGTGTTGGTTCGGAACCAACACTCCGAGGGCAAACTGTCTCTACCCTACGAGCCTCGCCCGTGGAAGGTCACCCATGTGAAAGGAACCATGGTGACAGCGGCCTGTGACCACGGCACTGTCACCCGCAACAGGTCTTTCTTCAAAAAAGTGGACACTTCACCGGGGGCCAAAGGTCTAGAGGAAAGGCCACACCAGGACACTATCCCCGAGGCCCCAGTCGAGGATCCCACCAGGGACATCGCCCCCGCGGACGTCAGTAACAGTGGGACTGTGCCAGGCACCTCGAGGTATCCCGTGCGGAGAGACCGGAGACTGCCGGCTCACCTCAAGGATTATGTCCTGGACTCCGGGGACTGAGCAGATGTCTCCAAGGGTGGTCCCCAGTGATGGAAGTATCCAGTTTGTAATTTACCGGTTTTGCGTTGTTAGAGCACCATGTTGTTGAACTGTTTTGCTGATGGAAAAAATAAGGGATGTGACGTCCCAGTTCGTTGTAGCGCATGCGCGAGCCTCGTTTGGGACCCGCGCATGCGCAGGTTAATAAACCGCGCTCGTGCGGGCAGTTGCTGCCGGGACGCGTAGCAGGCAGCATCGCGTCCCGTGTCTCTCTGAATGTGTGCGTGTGCGCATGTATGCATGTGAGCCACCTGAGGCACGGGTGGCTATACAACATCCGGGTTTGTGTCTTTCTTGTTGCACCTGACTTCTCGAATTCTACAGTGCCATGATACCCTCGGGTCATTGTCGCGCCGCAAGAAGTTCTGGTAACATAACATAGACCAGGCAGATTCCGCTCTGAGTTTAGCGTACATCTATTGTAACGCGCGCACATGCAGCAGAAGATGTTCATTCTATATAAAAGATTCGATATAAACACTGTATACCGCTGCAGAAGCACTCCAAAGAGGGAGGCAGCACCGGCCGTCATGCTGTGAATGACTGATAGCCTCGTGTCTGCTAATTTACTCTCACACCAAGGCACTGCACAGGCGTTCACCAATTTGCTGCTAAATGTGTCTTGTTATTCAAGCGAGCGGCTGATTCCAGCCTGAACAGGTCTGCTTCCTCCCCGCCACCCTCCACCCTCCCTCCCAAGACTGCGCCGAAAGGAGCAGTGCCTTTTTATGCCTGCAAGGGAAGTATCATGTCCCTTAATTAGTATGATATATTGCTCCTTGCAGGCTTAAGCAAAGGCTACAGATGATTCACTTAAAAGTCTGCTGCTGCTGTCGTGTGAAAGAAATGTGGCTTGCAATTTGCAAGGCTCAGTGTTTTGGTGAAGAATGAATATGCGGTTCCACGGGTTTTTGAGTGTTATTTAAAACGTGCATTGCGTTTTTGAATGTATTTTACTTAGTGGGATGGGATCTGCTGTTTCTTACAGTGCAATTCTAGTTCTTGGTCTTTTGGTGCCATTACCACAGAGCATTTAAGACTAGCAGTGTCCTTTCCCAAAACTGTTCAGTAAACATTTTCATTCTGTTGCCCCTCAAATTACCCACCCCTTGTGAAGTAACGAGGAGCTTTCTCAGGGGTAGCTAGTGCATTTATTTACTGGTTGGAAATATATCCCATTAATCCTATGCATCCGCCAACCATAGGTAGGAATCCTGCACTATCCAATGGGGGAGTCTTCCTGACATCATGTGACTGTCTGGAGGTTGATCAGTTTGTTTTTCTTGCCCACATCTGGCTTTGCCAGAGGACCCTGTGCATAAAGCTCCCTGAGCCTACAGCACCCAGGACTCTACCTGCACGTGTGAAAGCCATCTAGAGGACTGTGATTGGCTCCTGCAGGAACATGTTACACAAGGCCTCCCTTAGTCAGTCTCCCCTGGGCATCCAGCCTCGGCATCTGCAGCCAAGCCACAAAAGCAACAACGGGCAGCTACCTGTTTGTGCCTGTTAGGGCTGGAAAAGGTTCAGGGCCAGAAGCCCAGCTCTAGCCAGGTCTTCGCCAAGCTCACCCCTTACATGACATGGGTCCTTTCACCCATTCACTATCCTTTCATCATGGAACTTCTGTTGCCTCTCAGGACCAAGGAACATTGCTCTTGTTGACCTATTAACTGTCTTTTGGTTACCTATATCCCCATTCTAGCCCAGCTCAGATCTTACACCTACTTCTTCTCAGCCAACCACCCATCCCTTTACTTTCCTCTCACACACCTACCCTCTCACCTGAGTTACATCCTTTTTTCATTTTCTTCACTTGTCTGTTTCTTCTAACATTCATTGTGCATCTTGACTTTACTTCATTCTTCTTTCTACTCACTCTTCTCCTTCTCTATTCTCATAATGTTTAGCATCAACTTGGTGTAACTTCTGCACCACTCTACGGCCTCCCCATCTTCCCCCTCTTCCACCTCTTCCCCTTCACCCACACCCCTCAAATAAGACACTCCAATTCTCCTAGGATCTCCAACCGCTTCTATCCCCCTCACCAACCGTGCAACACCTGCCCTCTCCCTAGAACCTCCTTTCACTCTTTTACTTCTTAATGTCACAGAAACCTGGATTGACACTCATGACTCTGTTGGAACAGCAGCCCCCTACACTGACTCAGCTATCTCCTCCCACTCTCCCCCCGACTTGTCTTGGAAAGGGCTGCAGTGTGGGGTTCCTTATTAATTAGGGCCTCAACCCCGCCTGCCTACCCCCGTCCGACAGAACCCTTCCTCTTTTGAAAATACCCCTATTCAAATCCTCCTTCTTACTCGTCTCAGTGTTCTGGCTCTTTATATACCCACTGGTCCTCTAAACTCCTTCATCCCTGATCTGACCCTTGTCCTTGAGTCACTTTCTACTGAAATCCTGATTGTCATGCTGGGGACTTTAACCTCCCCATGTTTTCTGCAACAACTTGCTATCTGCCCACTACCTCCATGACCAGCCTACTCGTTCTTATGGGAACTCTCTTGGCCTTGTATTTCTAATTCACTCTCCTCCGACTTCTCTATAGTCTCCTCTCCCTTTGATCACTCCCATGTGTACTTTAACATCTTGGTCCCTCCACCTTCTCCACTCTCTTCTCCCCTCTTTAATGAGGAAATTCATACATGACTCTCTTGCTCCTTACCTTGATGATGTGAGGACATCTCGCTCCCTTCTCTTTCCCTTATGCATGCCTCTTCAATAACTGTGCTTTCTCGGACTCTCGCTATGTACTTATGATTTCATTTGACCAACAAAATCCGGCTTGCACATTCACATCTTCCCATCGCTTCCCAAGCCTTGGATCACCTCAGACATTCAGACTCTCAAAACAAACATGCACCATGGCCTATATGATGGCCCAAACTATGAACACCTACCCCATTCCCAGCCTCCAAACGTATCCTTTCTGCCCTTGCCTCTATCCTGGACTCTGTGAAATCCACCTAATTCACAAACCTAATCTTCTCCCTTTGCAATAACCCCCTGAAACTTTCATCTACCCACACATATTTGCTCACACCTCCCAAGCCGATATTCATCCCCTCCTCCCTTTCTGCTAATGACTTTGCTCATTACTTTTCATCTAAAATCTCAGAAATGTGTGACACTTTCACAGCCATTCTCTCTCTACCACCGAAACTCCCTTATCTCCATCGTGCCTCCACTCTACCTCTTCTACTCTTGGCTAATTCTCCCCTCCCTCTCCTTTTGAGTTAGCACCCATCCTTTGCAGTGCCATTCAAAGCTGTGCTGTGTTCAACCATTTTACTCCCCAAATGGTCAAAGACTTAGTCTCAAACACCTTCCCATATGTCTCTGAACTCTTTAACCTCTCTCTCTCCCCTGGACTCCTCCCTGCCTCCTTCAAATCTGCTAAACACCATTGAAGAAACTCTCTGCTGACCCAAATGTCCCAGCAAAATATCTCCCAGTGTTTCTCCTTCCCCATTATGCAAAGGTCCCTGGGAAGGTGGTCCTTGTTAGGATCACTATCTACCTCGAGGATTATGGCCTTGGAGACCCTCTTCAATCTGGCTTCCGTAGTAAACACTACACGGAGGCTGCACTCATTAATCTCCCCAACATTCTCCCTAATGCTTGCCACTCCAAATTCTCTTCTATATTCATCCTTTTGGATATTTCTGCTGATTTCAACACTATCAACCGTTCTTCTCTCCTTCCCATTTTCCAGGACCTTGGATTTCCCAAATCTGATCTTGCCTGGATCACCTCCTACCTGAAAGGACGTTCATTTACAATGTCTTGGAACTCACAAAGCTCTGATCCCGCCCTTTCACTGCTGGCTTCCCCCAATGATCCGTCCTTGGACCTCTGATCTTCTCCCTCTATGCCTCTGCACTAGAAAGACTTATCTCATTGTTTGGCTTTGTAAAGAAACATAGAAGGTCCTCACCTCTCCCCCCGGATCCCCCCCAAAACTACGCTTGGCACCCCATAGGGGACAGTGAAAGCAAGATCTCTTTGAGCTTTCACTCCCAATTAGGGGACAGGAAACCCCCAGAGAGGAACTTAAGTCCCCATCCCTACCCCAATGACACAACCACCTTTATGATATATGTAGTACCTAAACTATATGAGAACCCTATGACCGTTGGTACAATGGCTGACTTCTAACCCAAGCCGTACCTATTGTTCAAGGAAGACAGCAGAAAGATGAAAAGAGCAGCCTCCAGGGGAATCGTCACTGGAAGGAAACTTTACCTATTGCTCATGGAAAAGAATGCACAGACCTATAGACCAGCCTCCAGAGGTTGAATCATTAGAAGAACCAATCAGAAGAGGAACATGGCGCAGCCCGAAGAGTTCAATTGTGCAGCAGTGTACACACGGGGTGTGACCGGTAAGAGAGAAAGAATGCCAGATGCAGTTTCCCGGACTGTGGCGTGCACTATGCTAGTGCAACCAGGCCCTGCAGATGAGCAGGTCAAACCATCCGATGTGGCAGTGAGAATTGACCTCCTCGGAAAGCCAAGAGGAAAAGCTTCCTACAGTGCCTCGCACCATACAAGCAGGAAAGAGTCAACACTGTCTGACGTGGGGTCCAGCTGATTAGTCAGTATACACATCAATGTTGCCGAATAGCAACTTTGCTGAATACGCTTTTGAATATTTTTGTTGTTGTGTTTTTCTTTTTCCCACAAACCGGTACATGGTAAATTGGCATAGAGTATATATTGGGTTGGGGTGGGAGGTAGAAGGAAGGGTGCCAGGGGTCCCCCCTGATGTTTGTGGTAAAAGAAAATGGCAAAAGTGGCATAAATTTGGACAAAGCTTCAATTAACCAATTAGACTCATAAGTGACTTTGCAGTGGGAGGAGGATCAGGAAGACCACACATTACTCTTAGGGAGCACCGCTTGTCAGAAGCAGGTACTCAGTGGTTCCATAGGAACATAAAGAGACAAAACCCGGAGTGGGAAATGCGGGGGTTGGGAGAGAACGAAGAGCTCCAGAGTGGGGAGTGATCAGAGCAGTCCCACAGTGGGACAGAGGATAGAGAGACATCCCAGAGAGGAGAGAATGAGAGAGAACCCCCTGTGATGAATTGCCATCTGGCAAGTGTGAGGAGTTAGACATGTGAGACAGACACTTAGGTATAAGTTTGTCACAAGTCGCCATTTTATTAAATGATAAGGGGTGAGACAAACGCCTATCTTTCTCTAGCCTAACAAAGGTTTCCCTACCTGACAAACTAAGACTAAAGGAAATTGACCTAATGTCCAAAATATCTGTCCCTCACACTAATACACACAACACAATCATACAGGAACAGCTTGGTGATACAACTTCACAAAACAACATATAACTTCAAACACAAAGGTTTCCATCCAAGAATCCTTGTAACCAGGGTTGGATCCCCTTCCACTGGATCAATTCAGGATGTTTCCAACAAAATTTCAATTTCAAAACAGTTCTTTTCACAAGCCAAGTTCCACTCCAGGTAGGAAGTAGAGTTATTTTCATTCACTACATCCTCATCTTGGCAAAGCAATTGTCTCAATTCAAACTTGAAAATATTGGTTACATTTTCCACAACCTATTGCTCAGCAAATCAAAAAGCCTACTGATACCTCCTTGCCATGGACAGTATTGTTTGGAAACGTGGTAGTACTCAACTCCAGAATCACCTGAAAATAATTCATTATATTCATTAATCACAAATTAGTTTTTGCTACAGAAGTGGCAGAGAAACCACACTCATCTGTCTCTTTGATGTGCTTCTTAGAATCATCAGAGACTATCGAGGCTCCTGCACTTAATTCTTCTCGACTTATTGGCTACTTTTCACACAATGGATTGCCTCATTTTTATCGAAAGTCTATTCTCGTTGCTGGTCAAGTCTTGAACTGGCAAACATTATGTTTCTCTTATCAACCTACACCACCAGACTTGGTGCCTTCACATCACACAATATATTTCAGAAAAAAATGTCATTGGGGACTTTGGCAATGCTTGCGTGACAAACCACCAAAGTGAAATCAATGCATGGATGAAAAATAATGCATTCTGCCTCAGTATTTTGAAACCTAAAATAATCCCCCTCTATAAAAATGTGTAGTCACTACTGCCTTTTCCCTGGCATCACAATCATTGTAAAATTCCCAATCCGCCAGTGAAAATTTGAAATTTAGGAGTGACCTCTGAGAGACACCTTGCTCTTACTTACCTTGTCAACAAAGTCAAAACACCACCCATGTCACAAACAGCATAAATTCAGTTCTTGTTTACTCTAATGCTTTTTATGCTAAACTCCCCATGTTGACTGCAACCTCCAAGTTGCCCAAAATCATTCAGGTTGATGCATCCCAGGCGCGACTACACAAAGCTTGGCAACAAATCTCTGCTCTGGCTTCCAATCAAAGAAAGAACCCCAATCAAGCTGATCCGACTCATTCACAGATCTACCATCAGCAACAGCCCTGAATACATCAAAAGGCTGTGCTCTTATTTCACCAATGCTTATGCCCAAAAATCACCCTCATGCCCCATCAGCTAATTGTTCTCCATCGCCATTTGCCAAGCACCTTAAAATGGCAAATGGTGGAGGAAAATTTCAAATACGTAAATCTCAAATACGTAAATAAATTGATTTGGCATGTATTCATCGCTTAGGTACGGGAAATGGATGAGAGCGTGGGAAACTGTGCATGCTGACAGCAATCTACCCATCCGCAAGCCAACACACACAGACTCCAGTTTCTTCTGGTTCTGGACCTATCCTATCATTCTACCGTCACTAACACACTCCGCCCTCTTTCTTGCAGGGCCACGTGAGTGCCTAGAGACCGTCTACGTTCACAGAGCAGTGCAAAGTGTATTTTTGCAGTGCAAAGTCAGTGCAATATACTTTGCACCGCTCTGTGAACCAGGGTGTTTTTTCCCCCACACTGCAAAGTCAGTTTGAACCAGTGCAAAGTCACATTGCACCATGCTAATAATTCAGTGAATAAAATGGCCGTGTGCTTGGACAGAGGAAACCGTCCTGCGCGTGCTGAATGCAATTCAAGTATTGTGTTTGTGTAGGAAAGCGTCTGCTCCTAAATCATGAAGCACAATTACCAGGATTACAAACATTGTGGCGAGAGCTTTTGGGATTTTTGGGTGATGCATTCTTGGACATCAGTGCTACTGTTGAACACAGATGTTGAACACAGATGTTGAACAGGAGGAGTGGAGAAAGATGACTGCGGAGGAGGAACAAAATGGTTGTGCAGCTCCAGGTAAACAAGGGTCAACATGTGAGGGAACATCACGGGCAACATTGAGTATTTTCTTTGCATATGTTTGTGTGCAATTCTTCACTCTATTGGCAGTGCCATGTTCATAATTGAGGTCAGTGCGTGTAGCCTACGGGCCCGATTCATGGAATTTTTTGCACGGTTCAAAGTGACTTTGCACTGCTGATAATTGACTTTGCTCTGCCGACACAGATCCTGATTCATGGAACTGTGCAAAGTGTATTTCTGGCGTGCAAAGTCATGTGATACTGCAAAATGACTGCACTGACTTACCACAGACTTGGCACAGCAAAAATACACTTTGACCCGTGCAACAAATTCCATGAATCGGGCCCTAAGTGTTCTTGGCTGGTTGTTTCAGCGAATCTCTGAGTGTTTGCAGATTTGTTTTGGCTAAAAGCAACTTTGCCGGATTTCTTTTTGTGCCTGATTTTACCACTTTTTTACCTTAAGAAATAGGGAGGTGTCACGCCAGAGGTGGATTGGCCTATAGGGACTTCTGGAGATTTCCCAGCAGGCTTAGCACCCACAACCTCTTTTGTGTGATAACCTATTTTATTTCCAAGGTTTGAGCTTGCTAAAAAAGTGTAATATGGGGCCACTTTCAACATTATTTCCGGGACCTCTTTTAGTTCCCAGTCCACCCGTGTGCCTCACCTTACACCCTGAAACCCACACCCCCTCTATATACCATATTCATAGATATCATCTATACTTTTGAGGTAAAAAGAAAGTGGAAAAAAAAATGGCAAGACAATTTGCCAAGATTGCTTTCAGCAAAAAAAGTGTGGTTCCAGCAGCAGGAATGTTTATTACCATGATAGGTGAAACCAGTTTGCATTACCGGGATTGAGAATACAGTGAGCCTACTATTCAATGGGAATTCTTATACAAGTGCAGGGTAGGCATTGGGCTGCAACAAGACTGAGCTGCACTCTGGTAAAAACGTATAGACAATCAGGAATGAGCGAGAGAGGAGAGGAGGCTGAGGGGAGCCTGAAGGAAAGCTGAGTATCATCTGCATCACACTGAAAGTTAGGAGAGAAGGTAGAGATGAGATGGGACAGAGGTGGTGGAGAGATGGGACCCCAGTTGTACCTGGGATTGTCGATCAGAGAGGAAGGAGGCCAACCAGGCTAGGGCCTGATCTGTGATGCCAGTTTGTCACAGAGCCGATTGATCAGGATGGCGTGGTTGACTGTGTCGAAAGCAGAGGAAAGATCAAGGAGGATGAGGACAGAAGGAAGGCTAGAATCGAGATTGGAGAGCAGGTCTTCACAGATGTTCAGGAGAGCAGTTTCCATGCTTCTGGATGTTCTAAAGCCAGATTAATGCTCATGGAGACAACCAACAGATTCTGTGTGGAAAGTAAGCTGGGAGATGGACAGCCTTTCCAGGAGGTTGCCCAGGAAATGAGTGATAGAGATTGGGCTGTAGTTTGCCAGAGAGGAAGGATCAGCAGACGGCTTCTTCAGGAGGGGGTGCACATCTTGTTTAACATCTACCCACAACCACTGATGGCAATTTTGAGCAAACATGAGGTCGGCTTTCAATCTAATGCCAACGATACCCAAATCTATTTAAGATTGGGTAAATCTGAGGAATGTCTACCAGAAGTCGGCAGGTGTCTGGAAGAAATGAGTCACTGGATGACCCAGAATCGGTTACAAATCAACCCTAGTAAGACAGAGGTGGTGTTATTTGGCCACAGGCACCTGTTATCTAAGGATGCTGATGGTCTTCCCCCAACATGCTTCGTGGGTTACAAATAGAATTATGCACCCAAAATTAAGAACCTGGTCTGCATATGGCAATCCGATTTAGATTTTAATAGCCAGGTAGTGGCCAAACTGCAGTCTGTGTTTTACTCTCTGTGCCTTCTCCACCGGGCATTGCCATATATGTCTTCTCAAGGTCATGCCGTGGTTGTAGGTAACTTAATTAATTTGAGACTGGACTACGGCAACTGCATGTTAGCTGGTTTTCCTAAGGGCCAGCTTAACAAGCTGCACAAAGCTCAAAATGCTGGTGCCAAACATGTTGCAGACGGTCATTCCCTCTTCTCATTGTGTCACCAGAGGGGATAGATGATTTTCAGTCTATGGTCCTAAACTTTGGAAATCCATTCCTTGGAGGATTAGAAATCTGAAAGAGCTGCCACAATTTCAGAAAGCCTTGAAAGCACATTTTTTAAATCTAAGTCTAGAGGTCCTTAATAAAAAACTAACTTGTCTCTTCTTGCTGTACTGGTCGATGCTCTATTGAGATCTGCACCCAGGCGCAGTTAATTCTGACCAGTCTGCGCGGTATAGGTAAATCAAATCAAGTCCCAAGTAATGTGTGGAAGAAGCTAGATGAGATGGACATCTTGTAATATGTGGGAGAAGCTAGATGAGATGGACTTTTTGTAATATGTGGGAGAAGCTAGGTGAGGTGGTCTTCTTGTAATATGCGGGAGAAGCTAGAATAGATTGAGTTCTTGTAATATGTGGGAGAAGCTAGGTGAGGTGGACTTCTTGTAATATGCGGGAGAAGCTAGAATAGATTGAGTTCTTGTAATATGTGGGAGAAGCTAGGTGAGGTGGACTTCTTGTAATATGCGGGAGAAGCTAGAATAGATTGAGTTCTTGTAATATGTGGGAGAAGCTAGATGAGATGGACTTCTTGTAATATGTGGGCGAAGAAGCTAGATGAGATGGGCTTCTTGCAATATGTGGGAGAAGCTAGATGAGATGGACTTCTTGTAATTTGTGGAAGAAGCTAGATGAGATGGACTTCGTGTAATATGTGGGAGACGCTAGATGAGATGGACTTCTTGCAATATGTGGGAGAAGCCATTTGAGATGGACTTCTTGTAATATGTGGGAGACGCTAGGTGAGATGGACTTCTTGCAATATGTGGGAGAAGCCATTTGAGATGGACTTCTTGTAATATGTGAGAGAAGCTAGATGAGATGGACTTCGTGCAATATGTGGGAGAAGCCATTTGAGATGGACTTCTTGTAATATGTGGGAGACGCTAGATGAGATGGACTTCTTGTAATATGTGAGAGAAGCCATTTGAGATGGACTTCTTGTAATATGTGGGAGACGCTATATGAGATGGACTTCTTGTAATATGTGAGAGAAGCTAGATGAGATGGACTTCTTGTAATGTGTGGGAGACGCTAGATGAGATGGGTATCTTCCTGATGTTGATTAGGTGGACTAATTCCTCACAGGGCACTGCAAGGATTTTTTTTCTTTTCAGAGGGCATATGAAACCGAAAAATGTTTCCACTGAATGAGTGACAGCTAATGGGTTGCTGTTGTGTTTATTGAAAATGTGTGTATATTTGCAACCACGTCAGTAGTAGGAGCAACAAAGTTTGGTGTCCAGGCTTTATTGTGGTGACTACATGATATTGCTGGCACTGGTATGGCAGTCTGACTGGTGATTGGATGTACAATGATGTTCCCCAGTAAAGTTATGATAAGAATCCTAGTAACAGTTTAGTGTTTCCGGCAAGGAGTAAAGACAAATGGTGCATGATATTCTGCTAGACAAAGGTGGATGCTCATATGCATGCAGGTATATGTGGTAATTAGATCACTATGCATGTCTTTGGCTTATTTCATGTCAGAGTTTGTCACATGTGTCTCCCCATCTCTGTCTCTGAGCTTTAATGATTGTTTAGTGTGTGGAATATTTTCTCATTGTCTCAGGGTTATAACATATGTATCTCTCCTGTAAGGGGAGAGGATGCGCAGTGCTCAGCGAGCAATTTGTGGGGATTGGATGTAATTTGTCCCAGTTGCTTGGAAGGATCCCAGGCAGAGGTTCTCACATATTCTTTCCTGTCTGAGTAGCAGACCGGTTGCTGTGTGGTGTGCTTGTCAATAGAGTTCTTGGATATACAGCTGCGTGTTGGCCTCTTCACTTCACCACAAGCTAAGAAATAATTTGTTGACATTGAGACCAGGAAGAATATATTCCAGCCTCAAATATTGGCACATGCAGGAGTCAAACATATAGGGCCTCATTCTAAGTGTGCCGGTCCGGAAACAACGCTGCCGGTAAGCTTACCGGCACTGCTGTTTCTGGACCGGCCCACTACAACTCTGCGGGCGGGCGCCATCCCATCCGCACGGTTTTCACTGAAGAACCGGCACCATTAACAACAGTGCCAGTGCTTCCGTGTCCCCATTGCCATAGAGTTCTATCGGACTCTATGGGAATGGGGACTAACGGAATTATCAGCACCTCACTTCCAAGGCTGCCGGACTTGGAATAGCTTGGTGGCACCGGGAATTCAGGCATTGGTAGTTTTTTACGGGTCCGGCGACAACCTGACGGAATCACCTGCACGGTTACCGCCAGACTTGTAATGAGGCCCATAGTCTTCTGCTTTCTAGAGACCCTACAGATGTACACATTAGCACAGTAGTAGTGAAGCCTCTCAGAAAAATGATTCTTCCATGGCAACAGTGCTGGGATGTCTTTCTTCCAGATGCCACACACAGTAGCATATGATCTACCTTTTCTGCAAGTTAACACTGCTGAAACAGCACAAGTGTGGTTACCTGGGCAAATAAGTAATAGGGATCCATAGTTTTAAGTGGAAGACAGGTCTTCCACTAAAAACTGTGGATGTCTTTTATGGTATCTATAAATTTGCAAAATAGGTAAACGCAACATCATTATGATGTGAGCCAAATGGGCTTCTGCCCTGCGGGAGTACAGGTGTGAGTAGAGGCTAGCATGCTCATCCAGCCCTCAGACTGCTACAAACCAAGAGCCAACACAATCATAACGGTAAAACAGGCCCAGTCAAGAAATATGCCTCCTTCTCCTTTTGTGGTAACGTGGCCCGAGGGAAGGCTATACTCTTACGAGGGGTGTGAATGTGATTCAGTAGCACCCAAACAGCAAAGTATCACTGTCCATAATAAAGGAATGTCCAACCAATGGTCTATAAAAATATATACACTTTATCGAAGTACACCTTGTGTAATAAAAACTAACTAGAAAAACACAACACAAAACACATCCCTGAGGAAAGAACACAGATTAAGCAAAGATAGTAGATGCAGCACTCTGGGTAATACATCACGGGTGAAAGGCAGTCAAAAGCAACAATGTTCTTGTAAAATAATATGTACTTGTGAGCTAAAAGGTTTCAGAGTGACCTAATCAGACTCTATGGCCTAATAATGAACTAAGTGGGCAGTTAGGAGTCAATAGTACCTTATTTGCAGTTCTTGGTAGTTGGGCAGCTGCAAACCAGCCTTCTTGGCACTGTGTGAAGATCGGAAGAGAGCAAAAGGCAGCAATGGAGGGTCCGGATGGTTGAAATGTGTTGAAAAGTTCTTGAAGCATGCTCCAAGCAGTTCAATGGCAAAAAAACACTGGGATCCCGGCTATATGGGCTCTTAGGATGCTCTGAGTCCCAATACAGGGGCTCTGGGACAGGATGAGTCCCTTTTCTGTGTTCCCAAACATGGGGGATGCTGGCACACAAATGCAGGGGTCCTTAATCTTGGTGCAGTCCTGGTTACCACTGTGGCTGGCAGAGAGGCAGGTCCTGTTCCCGCAGCAGTTTTCCCCCAAGGGTCCCTGGGAATGGTTAGGGGGAAAGAGCTCTCCTCTGCCTTGGAACACCTGCCTTCACCTGACAACTGGAGGACTCTGGAAAGGACTGCTCTCCCAACAAGGTCCAACAAACCCTTTTCATGTGATGACCCAAAGATGCTTCAAGATGATTCTAAGAGGTGGTGTGGGACCCCTTCTTTTAAATGTGAAACCCATAAAGGCTATTGGACTAAAGCTAGCCCGCTTGAGGGGTTCAATCCCTGTTCTTGAAATGAGTGGACATTGCATCTGACATCACCCCCAAAGTGCTTTGTGTGACAAGTGGACAGGACAGGAAAGATAAAGAGAGGCACAGAGAAACAAAAGACAGAATTCTCCCCAAACTGTACAGATCTCTCGCTGGCTACACTAACTCTGCACCCTTACCTTCTTAATAGAAACAAAGGCCTTTAGAAATGCAACACCCCGCTGTGAGGTCTGGCTCTTTGTGAATGGGTGTGTCCTTTGATTCCTGTTCCCAGGCCAGTCCCTGCTGAGTGGCTGTCCCTGGGAGGAGTGGGTTGCCTGCCCTTACAAAGGAACAAAGAGAGGCAATCCCACCAGGCTACATTCCTGCCAGTAGAGCAGGGTCTAGCCTGCCTGGGGGAATATACATAACCCTTCCACACCTGAACTGGGCTCACATGGCTGACACATGTGCACGATCAATTTACTGTGGCTGGGATAACACTGAGAGATGCTGGCCACCATACACTAACTCAGGTCTGGCTTATTTCTACAGTTTAGCGTGCCACCAAGACAATGGGCCTCATTACGAGTCCGGCGTTAACCGAGGCGGTAAAACCGCCTGGTTAACGCCGGACTCGTATTACCATTCCGCCTCCGTGATTCCCGGAATTACCGGGGCATCACAACCCCGGTTTTCCGGGAATCACGGAGGCGGAATGGTGTAATCCCCATTCCCATTGAGTCCTATGGGACTCAATGGGAATCGGGATCATGGAAACACCGGCAGCATCTTGTAATGCTGCCGGTGTTTCCTCGTCCGCCTGCAGGCGGGCGGTGTTAAACCCGCCAGGTCAGACCTGGCGGGAACATCACCTCCCGCCTGCAGGGGTCGGGATCAGGCGGTCCGGAAACAACGGTGGCGGCGGGTTTACCGCCACCGTTATTTCCGGACCGCCACGGTCGTAATGAGGCCCAATATCTTCAGACGTATGCAGTTATTGGAACAGGGGTGCATATTTTTTTAATGCATCACCTGATCTGCAGAGACTTTGATGTCACTCCGTCTGTTAAGAGGGCATCTGTGACCTCTGAACCTGCTCTGTGCCACTGGTAGAGCGGGTGCTGTGAACCAGGATGCCGATACAGCAAGGCACAAGTACACACGATGCGTTTGCTATAGATTTTAGGAGAGTGGAATCTGATTAGAAGATTTCCATTTGAGAGATGGAATTACCCTCATTATTTTATTATTGAATATAAATAAAACAAACTGCTCATTCACACCCTTGCCGGATGGCAATTCATCACATGATTATTAAGTTTATTCTTTACAGAATATAGCAAATAACTTTCTAGAAAGCAACAGCGTACAGTACCAGATAGAAAGGATGTAACAGAGAGAGAGGAAGTCAGGATTGTTAGGGATGGGGAAAAAGTGCTATGAGGGGTTCAACAGACGATGAGGTCTTCCTTGAAGAGAAGCGTCTTCAGGTCCTTCATGAAGTGCAAGACTGATGGAGTCCGGCTGTGTGTGTCTCATGCTTAATGAAAGCTGGCGGATGGGAGGAGAAGCCATGATTTCCGGCACTTCGCTCATTAGACTTGGAACTGAAGGATCACAGAATCACAATTCCACATGCTGCATTACTGGGTCTGCTTACCCGTCACCAAATAGCGAAAAACGATTAATAAATTGGTGAACAGCCGCAACAATGAGTACTTCATTTAGCGTTACAATAATTATAGATTTGTCAAAATGTAGTAATGTCCTCAGTAAGAGTGGGTGAATTCTGCCTCCAATTTTGCTTTGCCGCCAGGCTGATTTTGTCTTAATTCACTTCTTTTGGGGCGAATTTGACTTTACCACCAATTTCGTTTCTGGGCACTTTTGTCAAAAATTGTAGCCAATTCCAACGCCGAAAGATTTTGCGGCTCCCTAGTTGGCAAACATATCTGCCAAAAGCACTCAAAAACAATGAAGAGCATATTTCAGACATTTTGGCCATCACTAAAATCCAGATGACATTTTTATGCCTTCCGAAATATAAAAATGTCACCTGTGGTGTAACATGACCTTACAACAAAGGCAGAGAGTGGTGGTCCGAGTATTACACAAATAAGTCAATTCTGCTGTGGCGACCACCAGCACCTCTGAAAATGGGAAACAAACAAGCATTTCCCCACCTAGCAAGGCAAAAGGGATATCCACCATGATAAGATTGACCATTTAACCTGATTGGTAATGACAGGGATATGAGGTCATCGGAAGCAGTGCAAGTTCCTCTGTTGCCAGGATCATACCAACAATGTAAAAACAAAGGGCTGGTGGCAAAGTTAAACCTCCCACATAATCAGGTGCAGGCAGCCACCAACTTCTGAGACTATGAACTAAACTAAATTCAAAAATGTGCCACAGAATTAACTTCCTGTGCATCACCCACACATTGGCACGCATCCACTCCTTTATCCAATCAATGTCCATCTCACTGGGAAGTGGTCTAAACACATGCAGGCGGTCAGGCACATTGTTCTTTGTTTTTCCCTTTTTTTGTGAGGCTGGTTTCAAGAGTCCAGCTCATCATGAGTTCAAAGCCTCAGACCTAAGCACCACCTAGACTTGCTTCCCTGATTCAAACCACTTCTTGCACTCTGGGCTTGATTTACAGTTCCCTTAGCCCTCTGGGTGGCTCAGGAACCAGACTCAATGAAGCTGGGACATAGGCAATCACAATTGTTGACCCACGCCAATAGGTCTCCACTGAGCATGAGAGCATGAGAACTCTTGATGTGCTTGAGCCTTGCTCCATGTTCAATACCTTTGATTACGGTTGATATATTGTTGGACATCACTGAGAGAGGCCTCTCATTGGCTGATAACTTCCCAATTCAAAAGCTGCCTTCAGATGACAGATCTATTCAGAGCATTTGCTGCAATTCAAATTGGGAAACTTTCTCCTTCTGGGAGTCTACATGTGGCCCCTTTGAAGGAAACAAGTATCTCTCCCCAGATCAACTTTGCAAAAAGGAGGGAAATGGGGCAATTTGAATGACTATGTTGTCCTGCTTGTTAACCAAACCGACCACTGTAAAGGGAAATGGGGAAGGGGGATGGGGACATCTGTTGGCTGCTTGAACTAGAGCGCTGGTTTCTGATTTTGGAGCAGCCTGCAATTCACGAGTTCAAATCCCATAGCAGGACCGACTTAGAATTTCGCCATTTTGCGAGTATAAATCAAGCAGCATTACAAAAGGGGGTAATGAATGCACCTGTTATAACAGTGCTTAGAAGCTGGAGGAATCCAGCACGCAGCACCATATAAGAGCACCCATTATTATCATATTGACAGTCATACAAGCAGGCAATTCGCATTGTTCTATTCAGGAATTCATTATTTATGTTCTTTTAATTTTGTCAAAAAAGTGATGGCTGCTGCTTGCTTCTATGATGGCCTTTTACTTGACTATGCAGATGCCTTGTCTGGAGGATCAATTAAAAGGAGTATTTTATGTTTCACTTGTGAATACTTCTGCATAAAGTTAGGGACATTCTATTCGAGGATTGAAAATATGCCCTGAAATTGAGAATAGGGTATGCTTGGGCCCCTTCCTTAGTGCCACCGACGTATAATAATAAAAAAAAAACACTATAATCGAAAATATGAAATTAAGCAAAACATGCAATTTACAGGGATTCTGTATTATGCTTATTGTTAGCAGAATGGGCAGTAAACAGACTACATTTTCTGGCCTGCCCCCTGTAAATGACGTGGTTTGAGTCATTTTCTACCTAAATTGGATTTTCACAAATCAATTTCGCTACGCAGTGCGCAGGGCGTTTCTAACTGTGAGTCCAAGGTCAGAGCAGTGCTCCCAACCACACTCAAACATGTTTTTTTCCCCCGCTAGGCACAGTCGACAGCTCAAGCAAGATGCACCATTGTGCAGTGCCTCACTCACTCCTAAAAACAAACGTGTCTAAGGACATTAAACCATTTAGACGATGCGACTTGCTCCTTTCAAAAGTCTGAACAAATCCAAAGCAGTGAAAGCATAGAACGGTTAGTGGCAGTGGCAGCTGGTGAATTTTTTAACTGTAGGGGAGTAAATATTTGTCCCAGATATGCCAGGGTGACTGAGCATAGGGACGGGTCCCGCACCACTCAATGAGAGTTCCGAGGCGTTCTCCCCACAAGATATTGGGTGAAAATGGCGCATTTTAGAGCACACATTTTAGAAAAAGTGGGTAAAAAGCCAAACAGTTTGCAATTGTGCTTTGTAGGATAACTCATGAAAAGAATCCAATAGGGGCAAGTCACCAACAGAGCACAGGAGCATTTCTCCAACACATTTTCATGCTGCCTTTTCCCACAATAAATGCCAGCATAAAAAGTTTTCACACTGGCTGTGCCCACACATTTCCATGCGGACTGCACCATTATACCCTGTTATTCTCATATAAGAACATACTCATATTTATTTGTGCATAAGGGCACTAATGATACTATAAGAAAGCATGACCATGTTTGTTCTGCCAATGTAAGAAGATACAATAGTTGGCTTTACCATTAAAAATGCATGCCAAAGTATGAAAACATGTCCAAACTGGCTGTACTAAAATGCTGGTCTTGCTTAATAATAACAATTATCATGCTTGTGTTACCAAAGATGCCCAATGCAAAATGTCATTCCACAATAAGAAATGACTAGACTGGTTGCATTGGAATGCCAGTCTAGCTACATAATAACACTTATGCTTGTTTTACCAAAATATGCCTAATACAAAATGTCAATCCACAGTAAGAATAATACCACGGATTCTGCTTGCTTTATCAAAGATGCCCAATACAAAATTTTATGCCTCAGTAAGAAATGCCTAGACTGGTTGCATAAAAAATGCCAGTCGTGTATCGTAATAACACTTATCATACTTGCTTTACCTAAAATGCCCAATACAAACTGTCAGACCACAATAATTAATGCCAGTCTAGCTACATATTAGCATATCTTGCTTGCTTTATCAAAGATGTCCAATACAAAATGTTATGCCACAGAAAGAATAATACAACTTATCATGCTTGCATTACCATAGCTGCTCAATATAAAATGTCATACCACAATAAGAAATGTCTAGACTGGCTGCATTAAAATGCAAGTCTAGCTACATAATAAAACTTATCATGCTTGCTTTATCAACCATGCAAAGTAAAAAATACCATGCCTGCTCTATGGTGTGCCAGCGCCTTGCAGTCAGACATAATCACATTAATGATGAATGTGATTATGTGTGATTGCGAGGCGCAGGGGAGTCCAGGGGGCAGATGCCTGTCAGTACCTGGGGTCCCAGGGTACAGTCAGGGCATTTTTTATTGGGCATAGATGCCAAGGAAAAACTGCCATTCCCTACCCCTGAGGCCCAGAGCACCTCACAGGCACACATTAATTGTGGGAATGCGAGGTGCTGCGGGGCCCAGTCATGGCCTTTTTCTACTGGGCATCTATCAAATGCCCATTGATAAATGGCATTCCTCCCCTAATTGCCCTCCAGCCCCTCACATGCCCAGATGATCAATTGTGTGTACAGGCGAGGCGCTCGGAGGCTTAGGGGCCAGGCTTGACATTGCATTTGAGGCGCTAGGAATCGCAGCGGACAGGCTGGCATTCTTTACTGGGCATACTGTAAGGAAGGCATGGTATCAAACAGTAAAGACAGACACAACTGATCACAGTTCAAGGGTGTTTATTGAACTTCAATGGCCTGGGTGAACGCCTATCTAACCCTAAATCTAAGGATGGGATCAAGCTATGACCATCAAATAATAATAACACAGTACTAGTGGAGTCTCTGTCAAAATAAAATGGCCTATACTAATAAACCTATTGCCAATCTGTATTTCTAAATATAAATCGTGTGGGATAACAATCTATGCAAAAAGAAACATTTTCAAAAAGGATATGTCAGGATAGTTGAGCAGTTGGCTTCCCTTCCCCATGTTTTCAGCGCGGGTCAAGGCGGCATGCTCGAGTTTCGCACACACTCTCGCTTCTCTGCCACGAGGATACAGGTCAAAGCATAGGTATCAGGGCCTTCTGCCAAAGTCTCTTTCACAACAAGAGTCTCTTATTGCAGAGGGACTGACGTAACAAACAAGCACCAAACTTCCTTTTTTATCAGGATTTCCACATTCACAAGTTCTCAAGTTCACTGTTCACCATGGGTCTCCCTACTTCAGGCTTGGACTCCCTTTCAACACAATATTCCCAATTGGTCTCCCTCGATCAGGCTCGGACCATGGCTCTCCCTCATTCGGGCTCCGTCCCCTTTATTACAATGTTCATAATTGGTCCCCCTCATTTGGGCTCAGACCCCTTAGCACAATGTTCACAATTGGACTCACTCGATCGGGCTCGGACCATGTAATCTCACTTTCTAAACGTTCTTCTTTGTATCAAAAATCAAAGACTTTTGATTGTGCAATGGATTTTGCTTAAACCGTCGCAGAACCACTTCGATTCACTTCATTTCTCATTCTGATGTTTTATTTTTGCTTCTGTCACTTCTTGGCTGGATACCCCACAGAGATCTTCGATTTGAGACACGCGAGGTGCCGGACCACTCTGTCACTGGTATTGTATCTTTCTTTGTTAAAGTTCAAACATCCATCAGCAATTAAGCTTTCATCACGTCTTTCATTACACGCG
Organism: Ambystoma mexicanum; assembly: GCF_040938575.1. Lineage (NCBI taxonomy): Eukaryota > Metazoa > Chordata > Amphibia > Caudata > Ambystomatidae > Ambystoma > Ambystoma mexicanum. The sequence continues at coordinate 1,436,261,898 of NC_090934.1, read as the reverse complement.
TTACCAATCTTTGTTCTTGTGCTCTTTTTGCAATTTTGTTGCTTGCATCCTTGATTTCAACACAGACCGGTCTTGCATCGGTCCCCCCAACTCACCTGCTGTGTTGATCTCTCTAGCGCTGCTTTGATCCTGGAGCCAAGGATGGTACCATGGCAGCTGCTGCTGCTCCACGACTCGGTCAGCCATGCTGGATTGCCCTGGGTATCTCGGACACACAATGCAGAATTCTTAAGTCTGGTTTCCTGGCCTTACACATTTTAATAGAAGGATTCTGGAAAGTAAGGGTTTCTCAACGGAAAAGTCAAGGTTATCTCCCTCCTTGCACACCCTTCTTGGCTTGCCGTCTTTCTTCCCTCATTCAGCTGCCTTTGGGAAAATTCTGTTCCTTCATGTGCTTTGCCTCGCTCGGAGTGTGCTCTAGTGCTCCGCATTTTATCCATGGGGGGTGCTCAATGGAAGTCAGGTGTGAGTGGTTACCAGTAATTGCCTGACCTTACCTGTCCATAGTAGTGGGACATGTTAGGTACAATGCTCAGGTGTGAATCTATTTTCTCCCAGAGCGGGCTGTGTGTGTGCAAAAGTGTTCATGAAGGGAAAGTTGGGGGGGGGGGGTAAAGTTCCCACATATCCTACCGGGAAGGAGAGGGTAAAGGTGTTACAGGGAGAGGGATACAGCATCTCGCCATCAGGTGTACCACTCCCACTCCCCGAAGACTCCTCACCCAGGTGATCCTCCAGCTCTAGTTCATCCTCAGGGTCTGGATCCAAAGGGGATGGCCGTGCCCTGGCCACCAAAGGGAGAGATGCCTGGGCACTAGCAGGTGAGACAACTTTTGGTTTGTCACAATACCCAGTAATAAGTGCCATGCCAGCCCCCTGGGCCCCAATGTCTCACTTGCACATGATGAATGTGATGTGAGCCACTAGGGGGGACGCTGGGGTACGGCATGTGTTTTTTGCTGCACATCAACAATAGATGCCCAATAAAAAAAATTACACGCCTGTCCCATGGGTCCTGAGCTCCTCACACATGCACATAATCAATGTGGTTATGTTTGTATGCCAGGCACTGTGGGTCCAGAGGGCGGGGATGTCATTTTCTACTGGACATCTATCATAGATGTCCAGTAAATAAATACCATGCTGGCCCCTGGGCCCCACAGCTCCAAACACACACACAATCAAAGTGATTATGTGTGTATACAAGGGGCTGGGGGGCCAGGGGTCAGGTATGGTATTTTTTACTAGACATCTATCATAGATGTCCAGTAAAATAAAACATCCCTGTACCCTAGGCCCACAGCACCTCAGACGGAGAGCTGATTTTGGCCGGTGGGGAGCGGGGTATTGCAATAAAGGCATTTTTAAAATGCCTTTGTTGTACAAACCTCCACTCGCCAAAATCATCTCGGAGCAGCACAGACACACACACACTTGCACAACATACACACAGAAAGCACTCACTGTCTCATTCACAGTCACAAGTACCCATCATTCACTCACTCATAACACAAGCTTACATGCATCCTTACACACATTTAAATAATAAATAAATGAACAAACAAACACACATTTACACAACATACACACAGCAAGCACTCTCTGTCTCATTCACACGAACACACCTCATGAACTCACTCATAACACAAGCATACACACATCCATATGCATATTTAAATAAATAAATGAACATATAAACACAAATATTAACACAACATGCACACAGCAGTCATGCTCTCATGCACACCATCAACCATCATCATACATTCATTCACCTAACAACGCAAGCATGCACACATTCATACACACAGTATAAATGAAAAATAAACAGAACATAAACAAACTTAGCTTCTGCTGCGTGTCTTTCCTCACCAACGCTCAGGCCCATGCTAGCATGAACAGGAATCAGGAAGCCCCCTGGTTTGAAACCACATCACCACACTGTGTAGTGTTTAGTTTATTTTGTTTTAACATGTGGGTGGAGCAGTGGACGGAGTCTCTTGCATATACGGTTGGGGCATCCGGTGGCCTAAATCTCCAGGTTTTTGCTGTTTTCAAATGTAGGCAGTGCTGCGTGGCAGCCTTGTGTGCACATGGTGCTTGGGTGCATTGTACTTGGGAGGTAGTATGTAAGTTGATTGTCTAGGTGTCGAGTTATGTTTGAGAGCTGCAAAGAGGTATTTCAAATTGCTGTGTTGGAGTGGCATGGTTGCTTTGCGTGAAGTGTGTTTGGGGTTGTGCAAGAAATACTTCATACTGTGAACAAGCAAATATTCTAGGATGCTGAGGAGCAAAATACAGAGGGGAAACAATTAAACTTGGTCCCTCTTGTCCGGCTAATTATCGGGCAATTTCCATCACTTCCCTTTTAGGGAAGCTCCTGGAAAAGCTGGCCATCTCCCAGCTTAACCTTTCTTCAGACTCTGTTGGCTCTCTCCATGACCACCAATCTAGATTCAGAGCTACCAGAAGCACGGAAACTGCTCCCTTGAACATCCGTGAAGACTTTCTCTCCAACCTTGACTCTAACATTCCCTCTGTCCTCATCCTACTTGATCTTTCCTCTGCTTTCGACATGGTCAACCATACCATCCTGCTCAATCGTCTCTGTGTCAACCTGGGTATCACCGATCAGGCTCTGGCCTAACTGACCTCTGTCCTTTCTGATGATCGACCCTGCCAGGTCCAATGTGGGTCCTTCCTATCCTCTATCTCCCTCTATACCTGTGGTGTTCCCCAGGAGTCTAACCTCTCACCCTGACTTTTCAACCAATACCTGGCAACTCTCGCCTACTGCATTTCCATTTTCTGCTCAAACTTCCAGTGCTATGCTGATGACACCCAACTCATTTTCAGGCCTCCCTCTGACACCTCCTCTCCCTCCCTCATCTCTGATTGACTAATCGCCATTCAAAACTGGTGTGGCACCAATGATCTTTGCCTTATTACCACCAAGACTGAGATCCTCCTCATTGGCACACCTTAACTATCCTTTCCCCTCTCTCTCTGGTTGGCCTCCCTTGGCCCTCCTCCTACCCCTACCTGAGAGGATAACAATCTCAGGGTCATCTTTGACTCCACACTTTCCTTCTCTGCGCACATCTCTGACATCTCTAAAAGTCAAACTTCTTACTGCACATCCTTAGAGGTATTCTGCCTTTCCTCTCCTTCCCTCAGAAGCTCACTGTCTCCCAAGCTCTGCTTCTCTCTAGGCTGGACTACTGTAAAAGCCTCTTTCTAAATCTATCTGCCTCTACTTTCCGTCCTTTACAACTAATCCAGAATGGGACTGTGAAACTTGCCCTTGGCCTCAGGCCCTCGTATCGTATCTCTCCAGCTCTGAAATTCCTTCATTGGCTCCCTGTGAATGCAAGGATTAAATTGAAAACCCTTTTCATTGTCCACAAGGCTTTCTGGGGCCTGGGTCCAAAATACCTTCAACTATCCCTCCATAAATACCTCCCCTCTTGAACCCTTCACTCCTCTACTTCTAACTCCCTCAGGGTCAGTCATTTTTCAAAGAAACGATCTGGGGGCACATCTCTGTCTTTGGCTCGTCCTCCCTTTAGAAAAGCCTCCCGGCCACCTTGAAACATGAGGAGAACCATCTCCGGTTCCCGAAGCACCTCAAGACTTTCCTCTTCGCATCTGCCTATGTCGTCTTCTCCCCTGCTGACCTGTTTTTCTCTCTCTGCACTGTGCACCTGGCCACCCTCTGTCCTTCGGGCCGAGGTACCTGCTCATCCTGCCTCCTTCCGGCACTGCCTCCGGGCCACCCCTTGCACTGGAATCTGTAACTGTACCCATACTGACCCTCATTTTTCTCTGCACTTAGCAGATATACCCTATCTGACTAAACATGCACTTGCGACTTGCTGGCTGCACTAGCACTTTTCACTGCATTTTTAAATTTTATGTATTGCACTTATTATTTATTCAGTTTTCTCTCCTTAGTTCTGCACTTTCCACCTCTCCCCTTCCCACGCACTTTCCCCTTTTCCCCCTTTTCCATGCACTTGCGTGTTCTTAATGTCACTGGGCCTAGTAAGATTGCTGTTTTTGTTTCTCCCTTGTTCCCCTCCCTTTGCTTGGTCCCGCTCTGAAACACTTGTGTATGAGCGCGATATAAATAAAATATCCTATCATATCATATATCATATCAAACATTGCAGCTACAGCAAACAATTCATGGAGGGCTAAGGAGCAAAATACAGTGGGGAAACAATTAAACTTTGCATCCATATTCAGTATGGATATCCTGAGAACCACAAAATATTTTAATATCCCATGCTGCAGTCTGCAGGTTCAGGAATCCAGACCTACATGACCATAGTATTATAGTTTGCCTTCCTCTAAACACACCTCCAAGGAGGCGGTATGGGAAAAGTGAGATAGTGTTTAATTTCTGTAAAACCAATCAGGCCTCTTCTTAAGCTCCATGCTTTCAGCATATAGACAGGAGGGGGGGCGGGACTTCCTGCAGAGGCATTCGGCTGCTCCTCTACAGCTCCTAAATAGGAGTGGACAAATATATAAGATCCTGCAATTTGGTTGGCGGACATTTTAAATCTGATTGAGTTATTAATATATTTGTAGCGGGTGATGCAGGAGATGCTATGGTCTCCAGGCACTCTGGGGGGTCTGAAAGACAGAGGGTGGGCGGGTTAGGCTAGTGGGAAGAGAGGTAAAATGCAAGATAGCTTTGCTGCTGTGTTGGCGCATGTAGTTCAGGAGTACCCAGGTACCGTGCAGTCTGTGTGCCATTCCCAGGTTCTCTGTGTGATAACGAATCAGAACCAAAAATGGACTTTCTTATTTTAAAATAAGAAAGTAATTGGTGGGGCGCACGAGCTTCTGGCCTAGATGGATGAACACTGCTCTGGGAGTCCCATTGCCCCCCCACCCCCCGACCACTTATTAGGGGGCAAACATGATATTATTACCTAATGCACTCCTTTCCCTACAAGTGACGTTTTACAAGATACTTTTAAATTGAGATTTGCAATCGTCCATCTGTAATACGTTCATGAGAACGATATACTGGCAGCGTGAATAACTTGAGGGCGCACCTCGCACTGAGGTCGGTGGGCTTCCGGTGGAGAAGGGCCATTCTCTCGCCATTCTCTCCTATGCTCCATCCTGTTAGATCTGTTTTGCTCTTCTCGAACCTTCCTGTGAGTGCCAGAATGTCCTTGTCAGGGGAATGGTGCTGTGCTGAGGAACCTTGGCATTCTGATGCCAGACTATCGAATGTGTGTGCAACAATAATACAAAATCATCAAATTCACTTTACACCGCGCAGAAAGGGGCAAACAGAGTTCCACAAGTCCACAGTGCTTAAGATTTTTGCGTTGGGGCACAAATGAAGGAGGCTGATTTTGTACTTTTTTCTTTTGCGCGACATGAAAAGAAATAGATTTTTCTGTAAAACAATCATGGCGGCTTTCGCATTGGAAACATGGAGTAACATTGTTGTTGTTTTTCCTTAGTGCACAAACAACAAAAATCAGTTTGTGGGCCAAGAATGATCCCTTGGTTCAAAATGTTATGCAAGTGTCCTATTTAAATTTGGACAAAAACTGGGAAAACAGCCATAACATATCACTCTCACTCCTTTGCATAAATCTTGATCCAATAAGGAATGGAGCAAAACCTATTTGCTTAATTTTATATTTAAAAAGCAGCAAAAGTTCTGCTAACCGATTTTCCTATACTTTGAGCACCAGGGTAAACTTGGGATAATGAGGCAGCGTGATATGGTAGTAGGCTTGATACCTGTACAACTGTAAGGTCTCCCAAAGGGGGTTATTGCATGCTAGGCGGTGCAGCACAAGCGCCAGTAAAAGTGACTGGTTTGCCGGCGGGGGTTACCTGATTTACCTGTAGCAAAGTGCTGTAGGTAAACCATGCCCCCATCAGCAAAAAGCAGACAGTATTGCCGGCACTGGTAAACCATCATCCCTCCATGGAGTCATGGGACTCCATGGAATGGGGAATGACTGCTGTTGCCGTCACCTGGAATATTCCGATAATACCGGGATATCAGATGCCGGTAATGGTAGGTCTGCTTGCCGGTATCCCGCCGGAATTACCGCCGGGATACCGGCAAACATGTAGTGACCAACAATGTCTTATATATTTATAGGCCCTCATTATACATTTGCTGGTATCCTGCTGGTAATTCCCAGTGGGATATTGGCAAATGGGCCTACCGTTACCGGCACCTGATATCCAGATATTTAGATTTTGCAGGTGCTGGCAATGGTTGGTAAATCCCCAATCCTAGGACATCATGGGGGGATTGCCAGTATTACCGGCACCGGTAATATCACAGCAGGTATTACCGACTGTTTTTTGGCAAATTTGTAGTTTAGTGGTGAGGGATAAGTGGCAGTAACGGAATTACCACCACCTTTACTGCCACTTTTACCGCAACAACAAACTTTTAATGAGGCCCATAGACTTCTGCATATGCACCTACATGCTTGAATGCCCTGCTGTTGGAGCTGTCCAACCAGTCAGCGAGTGGCTTGGTAGCATTTCCCCTTGAAGACTCCCACCTAAAATGGATATATTCCATGATTCAGTGAGGCAGCAGCACCACAATGGCCTTTGTCAGAATCTGCAGAGAGGAAAAGCAAAAAAAGACTGCCACATTTAGATCCGACAATAGTGCTGTTGGCACACATTGAAATCAAGCAGACCTACTTTCAAAATGAAGGGTCTGCAAGAGGAAGGCACCTGCGCATCTCTCTCCTTTTTGGGGTACACGTGGCGGGCCCGCCCCAGTGGGACAGATATTGTAGCTTCTTTACTACAAATATGTATGACTGCTGCATGAAATTCCACTTGCTCACTCCATTAAAATTATCTTTCCTACATTCCAACTACCATGTCCACCCCTTTAATGATCACTAAGCTGCCCTCTCTTTCCCCCACGCCCGTGGATCTTTTCAGCCATCTATCAGTTGGGGACAGCCATCCACCATTGCCTATGTCACTGGTGTAGGCAATACAGAGAACCCCCCAATCTCCTCCCTGCCTGCAAGAACACTCTGCTGACCCTCACCAGGGCTCCCGACACAGCCAAATCCTCAGAGAAAACCAATCTTATTTTCTGTCTACTTTAAACATTATGATCTATCCATGATTCTTGAGGCCATAATTCCCCACCTTGAACCACTCTATTCCTTCATCTATCATGACGTTTCTGCTCACTTACTAACTAAAATCAATAACGTACCGGACACCCTGTCCACCATTCTCTATATCTCCCGCACATTCCTTCATTCTCCACCTTCTATCTTTCCCACCCTTTCCTCTCTATTCCACTTTCTGCCACCTCTCCCTCTGAACTTCTGCCCATCATTCACTCTGCTAAACTATTCAGAGCTCCAATTGACCTCTTTGCATCCCAAAAGCGTTAAAGAACGTACACATGCCTCCTGCGTTCACCTATCATATTCTGCTTTAAGCAACCTATCACTCTCTCTCTCTCTCGCTCTCTCTCTCTCTGTCTCTCTCTACGGCAGTCATCATAGCCTGCTAAATACAGCTATAGTCAAATCTCTTCTGAAGAGACCAAGTGTAGATCCCAGCAACCCCTCATTCTACCGATCTGTCCTTCTTCTTCCTTACTACTCTTAAATCCTCAAGAAAGTTGTTGTAAACTTCATAGTTACATCTCTGGAGGAATACTCAGTTGTTGAACCCCCTACAAACTGGATTGCAAACCAAACACTTCACATGGCTGTTCCGTCTGCTTTTACCTACATCACCAATTGTCTTATCTTGGCCACCAACTCACAACCCTCCTTCATCCTTATCCTTCCAGACCTTTCTACTGTGTTCAGCATTGTTGATCATCCCTTTCTCATTCAAACTCCTTCCCTCCTTGGATCCAAGGACACCATGCTCAACACTTTCTCGATTTTCTGAGATTCCTACAGCTCCTCTCCAATATCCTTTTCCTTGGATGTTCCTCTTGGTCTCTTCTTAGGCCCACTCCTCTTCAAGCTGTATACATCCCCCTTGGAAAAATAATGTCTTCCTTTAGTTTTAGGTACCACCGCTTTGTTGACCATACTCAGATCTTCTTCTCTTTCCCCTGTTTCACATCTGCAATCTCTGAATGAATAACTAATTACCTAGCCACCATCCACCTATGGATGCTCTATGATGTCTCATGCTCAGCTATTCTAAGACAGAAGTCATCTGCCTCCAATGCCAACTCCACTCTATCCTCCCCCATCTCTTTTCCAGTTCATCATGGGCTCTTCCACCTCTGCCAGACTCAATCTCCTGAAAATTTGAAACATCTGCCCGCACCTCACACACCACCAAACAAAAATCATTCTCTTTACTCTAGCTCAATCAACTTGATTACTGTACAATCCTACTTCTAGGTCTGCACCACTATTCATTTGCGCCCCTCAACAATGTCCTCAAAATTGCCGCACAAACCCTTTTCAACAACCCAGACCCTCCTCCACCTTCTTTCGCCATGCTGGATGGCTCGCCATACAAAATCACACTACCTTTACATTCCTGCTACTCAACTTTAAATCCATCCATAGCCTTTACTCATTCAACCTCGCTGGCAGAATATCACTTCACACTCTATGTTGAACTCTCCATTACTTGTACCTTCACAACCTATCAGACACCCTGCTTCCTGGTTCCACCTCCCACTTTCACTCATTTTCCCTTCTTGCCCCACTCCACTGGAATACTACCCTCTGGCCATATCTTCAGCAAAAGTCTTCAAAACAGACTCAGGCTCCACCTGCTAGCAATGGACGTAGTAACTAAACCCACCCCAAACATCTCTCCTAACTACCCCCCCCCCCCCACCACCAACATTTAGTGCATTCTGTCTGTGGCTGCTACAAGTAACTCTGTGAACATATAAATACAGGCATCAGGTTCTCAATGTTATGCAGTCTCTCTGACATAATTTCACACGAAATGTGAACTGTGCTTGATTTAAGCTTAGAGGAAGTGCACATAGAGTTAATATTATGTACTGCCTGTTAGCTTTGTGTATAAAATACTGTCATCTTCAAACCCTTGTTTGGGGGATTATGGGACTTGTGCCCTAAAGATATGTTTATTCATAACATTGCCTAGTTCACTGCCCAATAAATTATAAATCCTGATGTAATTTACTTCATTCAGTATTTGTAGGAAAAATACATTTGATAAATAGAACATGATCATTGGTAGGCTGAATTGTATTTCCTCGAATGTTTACAACTAACCAAAAGGTGAAGATAAAATTAAAAAGCAAAGAAATGAGGCTTGCCAATTTAATTACGGCTCAACAATCTGCAAGGCACCCCGAGAAGCTTGGAGGTAGCACAAACAGATTGATGATGTTTGCCCAATTTAGCTATTTTTAAACCTGTCAGACTCACGGAACAGTTTAGCTGTAGGAAAGGCATAATTTGATGTTTTTCTGGCACCAGTCTTTCACTGTAGTAAATATGCGTGGTGGCTGCTGAATTTTTGAACTGGAGGAGTGTAAATGTACGCGCCCTATAGCATAGTGGCCGAGTGATGGAGCCCGAACCAAACAAGGGGGTTTCGTGGTGTTCTACCCTGAGAACGGTTTTAAATTGATGGGTTACATGGTGCATTTTACAGAAGATTGTGAAAAATTGGGTAAAAAGCCACACAGTTTGGAAACAGTTGTGTATGGTAGCACATGCTAAGAACCCAATAGATGTAAGTCACCAACAGTGCACACAACAATTTTGCAACTCTTTTCATAATGCCTTTGCCCACAGCATATGCCAGTATATAAAACATGTTCATCCTGACTGTGCCCATACATGTCCATGCATTCTGCACTAATATATTCCAGTATTATAATATAAGGCCTCCCAGCCAGTAAAACATGCCATACCACAGAAAGAAGGTATATGTTATGTTATGTTGGCTTATACCGCACACTGTTACCACTGGCATGGTGTCCAGGTGTTCACGTGGCTCTGTAAGAAAGAGGATGGGTTGGGTTAGTGGCGCAAGAGGGATAGGAAAGAGATTGTGCTCTTCTGTTGATGCTTGCAGAACCAGGAGAAACGGGCATCTGTGTGTGTCTGCTTTCTAAGTGAGTTTTTATTGTGTTGGATTGTTGTATGCGGAGGGGAAAGCCCCAGTGTCTGGGTTTGTTTGTTCAATGCCGATGGTTGATATGATGGCAGTGTGTTTTGTGTGTTTCGTGTGTAGTTTGACTGGCCCATAGGGCATGTGTGGTACTTGGAAGGTATGCAGGAGCGGAGCAAGAGCACGGGTGGTTAGTTCATTAGCTATCCCCGAAGTCCTTCTAAGGGTAATGCATTGGCTAACCTCAAAATTCTTCTAAGAGCAATGCATTGCTATCCTCAGCATTCTTCTAGGTGTAATATATTGGCTATCACTGCCAAGACAGTTTTGAGATTTATGGTTTTTCATAGCACCAATGTGACGAGGGAGATTACTCCAGTGGAATGCTTGAATTGTGGTTCTCTGAATAGCACTACTGTGACGAGGGAGATTGCTCCAGAGGAATGCTTGACTCTTGATTCTCTGTATATTACTAGTGTCATGAGGGAGATCACACGCAGGGGATATGTGACTCTTGCTGGCTGCACTACCATGGATTATCACCCTTATTTTTTTAAATTTAATTTAATATTTATCCTGTTTCTCTCCTCTGCACTTTGCACCCCCCCCCACATGCACTTTCCTCCTTTTCGTTGCACTTTCTTAAATGTCACTGGGCCTATTAGTAACACTGGTTTTTGTTTTTGTTTGTGTTTTTCTCCCTTGTTCCCCTCCCTTTTTGCCTGGTCACGCTCTGAAACACTTGTGTACGAGCGCGATATAAATAAAACATCATTTCATTTCATTTCATTACTTTGACAAGTGAGTTCACTTCTGAGGGACACTTGAGTCTTGATTCACTGGGTATCACTACTGTGATGAAGGAGTTCACTCCCGTGGAATACTTGACTCTTGGGGATCCCTGGAACCCACCCGGCCCTTCCACAACTCCTGTTACCTGTATCTTCACTGGGGAGTGCTACCAGTTCTTCCCGGAGTCTCAGGTCGCTGTTGGCTCTGCACCCGTTTAGTGTGTACTCCTGCTTTCCTTCTCGTTTGTCTATGTGGAGCCATAGAGTACAGGGTGAACGTGCACGGTAGAGGTTTTATAACAACAATAACAGAGTCATTGCTGCAGCGGTCTCGGCATGTTTTATGGACGCCACGGTCCGCCTCGAATAGACCATGGCACCGATGGATTCTTCCTGCTTCTGTAGCGAGTCGGGTTGGTCCTAAGATCGACTGTCGATGTTTCGGGCAGGTATCTAGTCAAATTAATCTAAACCCATTCCATCTAATGCCATTCCATCGAAATGTTTCCATTAAATAAAATGTCCATCTAATGCATGTTTTTGGGGGGTAGAGGGTTAATTTTTGTTCAGGTGCATTTTAAAGGGTGAATAACATGGGTTTGGGGCGACCCCCCCCAAAAAATGAAAAAAAATGAAAAAACGCATTAGATGGAAAGTTTTTAGATGAAACATTTCTATGGAATGGCATTAGATGCAATGTTAGTAGATGAAAAGACCATAAACCTTCGAGCAGCACGGTTTTGAAATTCCCGGGCCCTGCAGGATGGACACCAGCTTGCCTCACTGCTCTCCCAGCTCTCTAGCACCCCTAGCCCTTCCTCAGTCTTTACCTTATATTGCTGGGGCCAATCCAGGGTAGCGTCAGTGTTTGTCATCAATGCCTCTAAAGTTGTCTTCATGCCTCCTAATGGCCTGCTACTTACAGTACTTTGGCAATCCTATCTACTGTTGCTGTGTATGTTTCTTTGCTTCTTCACATAACCTTCACCTTATGGATTTGGTTCCCCCATCTTCCTCAATGGGAAATCGAGATAGGAAGTCTACATTCCCCTGTTCCTTACCATTCCTATGTTTGACAAAAAACAAACGGGTTGGAGGTCTAAGAACCAATGCATGCATAATGCAGGATTAGTATCTTTGCTTAAACTAAGCCACGTCAAGGGAGAATGGTCAGATACCAATTAAAATTTATGACAAGTTAGATTATTTCGTATATATACTACAGCCCACTTGACGACAAGGACTTCCAACTCAATACTGGCATTGTTTTTGCCTGATGAAAGAGCTTCCGGCTCACATAGAGAACAGGATGTTCTACCCTATGATTGTCTTGGGAAAGAACAGCCCCAAGATCCACCTTGGACGCACCCATCTGTAATATAAATTCCTTGTTGAAATTATCAACTTTTAACACAGGTTCATTTCAGAGGATATGTTTCAAGGTGTCAAAACTGGCGTAATCTTGTTTTTCCAAACGCAATTTTAGGGGCTCAGCATTGTTCAATGTATCCATCAGACAAGATGTTATGGTAGAATATCTAGATACATCGTCTGTAATACCCTGTCAGTCTCAGAAATGCCAAATGATCCCTCTTTGTCTTAGGGGGAGGTGTTTCTCAGACAGCCTTGACTTTCTCTAGTTGGAGTGTACGCTGCCATTCCCCAAAAAGAACTGAAGGTACGTCATGGTTGACTGAACCAGAAGGCACTTTTTAGGGTTGGCTGTTAGTCCAGCTTGTCTCAGGGCCCTTATGACCTCATGGAAAAGGTGTGCCTCCCATGTTTTGCTGTATATCAATGTATCATCCAGGTATGCACTGCAGAAGTGTGAAAAGTGCCACAATACCTTGTCCATCAGCCTTAGAAGTGTTGCTGGTGCCCCATGAAGTCTGAAAGGCAGGACTTTAAAGTGGAATAACCCCAGGTAGTGGACAAAAAACGTTTTTTCTTTGTTGGAGGGGTTCAATGGAACTCATCAGCTCATCATGGAGATATTTGCAGCTGGTCCCAGTTTGTTCATTAGATTGTAAATCCTAGGCATAGGATAGTTGTCAAATTGGGAGAAAAGTTCAGCTCTCTAAAATCTATACAAAACCTCTCAGAATTATCTGGTTTGGCAACTAGGACTATTGACGAGGACCAGTGGTTTTCTGTTGGCTCTATTATATCCTCCTTCAACATTTGCTATGCTTCCTGAAGGATTACTTCCTTTGTCACCTCAGGGATCTTATAAGGTTTCAAATAACCTGCCTTCCCGGTAAGGGTGCAAATGCAATGCAGAAAATACCAAACTCTCCCTGACTCACTATTAAAGACATCTGGACATTGGTCTAAGCAATCCTGGATGTCTTGTTGTTCGGGAATTCAATCAGAGGAGATTAAATTGTTTTCGAGTACTCCCTCCATTAAAAATATGGCCATCAAAACTGAAGAGGTCTCTACTGGGTCCACCCTCCACTCCTTCAGGAGGTTTATGTGATATACCTGGGTTTTTACTTTCTGGTCGAGTAGTGCTACCCGATAATTTTATTGTCTGGCCATTTCCAATATTTTGTAGGGCCCGTCCCATTTTGAAAGCATCTTGTGTTCCGATGTGGGCAAAAGAACAAGTACCTTTTGGCCTACGGAAAAGGAGCAATAGACAGCCCTCTGATCGTACTAGGTCTTCTGGTCTTCTTGGGCTTGTCCCAGATGATTATTTACAAGCTCTCTTACAACAGCAATGGGTTCTTTCAGGCATTGTGTTATCTGTGATATGGGGAGAGCAGCGTCTACCCTTTCCTTCCAGGTTTCCCACAGCATGTCTAAGACATCTCTCAGATAACGTTCATAAAGAATCTCTCTTTTAGCATGGGCCCACATAGTAACCAAGTTCTTAATGTCAGCATGCACTCTCCTGGCCAGTAGAAGTGGGGGATAATATGACTTTGAGTTTTTGTAACTCCCAAATATCTCAATGTTAAATGGGCATGGGCCATTTCTAGACCTATCCATCGGTGGCAAAGGGGAACCACCAGCTGGGCTCGAGATACCCCCACAGGCTTCATATTGTCATGATATTAGAGCCCCTGTTTTAGAAAAAATAAAGTTTTCCCCTTGTGTTCTACCCTCAACCTCTGTGATGACTTTTTAAAAAGCTTCCATCAGGATGGGTGTCATTGCCAGGTGCAAAGGTGCAAAGGTCAATCCGGAATGATCTCTGTCTCATCAGCTACAGGTCTAGATGTTTCTGCGGTAGTTGAGTCATCTTTTGTTTCGAAGGGCCTTGATCTTTATGTCAGCTTCCCCAAAACCCATATCTCCCCTTTGTGTGAGTTCCTGTTCTTGAACTTCAAGTGGTTTGTGAAAAACAGTACACTCCAAAGTCCCTTGTACAATCTGCTCACCTGTTCTTACATGATAGGCTTGCTTCCCACTATTATGAAGCAGGATTTGTATGTCTCCCGGTGGTCGGGCATCATGCCTGCCTTAACATCTAGGCCATGTTTCCAAGCCACCCTTGACTTAGACACCAACTAGATGCAGCTGCCTTTTGGGGGAGACAATATGAACCCAGTTTGATTTAATTGGTGTTCTCCTACCATAATGGTGATGTCACTGCTGCTGTAAAGGTCAAAACCAATAGACTTGGGAGTGGCAACAGTTGGGCTGGAGGCTCTAGCACTCAGCTTGTTAAATGTAAGGGGTCCCCAATTTATTTCAGATGAGCAGGATCCCACCCCATATGTGCTGTGCTGGAGTAAGGATGTTGATGAGGAATTATCATTTTGGCTATAGACGTTTATTCAAAATAAACCAAATAACCTGTCTCAACGTATTCCTAGAGGGGGTTTCTCTATGTTATGTTAAAACAATTTGTATAGCGTACGGTCACCCTAAAGTATCATGGCGCAGAGAGAGAAGTAGAACAGCTGGTGAGCCCCATCTAAAACAAATACATCTTCAGAGATCTTCTCTACCTCAACACAGAATTACTTGGATACTCATCAGGATGTAAGTCAAAAAGCAAAATACTGTCCTCTGTCCAAACCAACTACTCTATCCTTACAACTAAGAAATAAAACAAAAAGTATTCAATGAACGTCTTATTAAAGTCACTAGGAGAATGGCTCTCTTTTCCTGGTTTAACAATCCAGTCTCAGGCTGATTTAACAGCAGTGTCTTACAGTAGGTTCAGATTGACCAAATACACTTAGACCATGGAGGATGACTCCCTTCTCCTGGTCTATCTGGAAGAGTTCTGGAGACTATCCCCTGATAGTCTTTAAAAAACCTCTTAATTTTCTCCCAAGGATTTGCAAACAACAGAGTTAAGGCTTTATCCACTCTTCTTCTTCTTATTGATGGCCCTTTAGCAGGACGTTTTATATCTTGAATAGTAGGGATATTATTCCCTGACAGTTCTTCGTCCTTTTAGTGTCTTTTAAATGTGTTTATTTTATTTTATTAAGCATTTGTAAGGTGCTTTAACAGAATTGTGTTTCAACGTGCGACACGCCTAAATGAAAAGGGAACAGGGGAAATAATAAAATGGCAAACAGTAATATACAAACATGGTTCTACTAGGCCATGTGGCATTCGGCTCTGCAAGTGGATTGAAGAGAAGTTCAGGGGAAGGTGAATGGAGGGGAGCAGAGGAATGGACAAGTGCTGGAGGAGGGGCACGGAGAGAAGTGCTAAGGGGCGCCAACGAGGTGAATCTCAGGCTACGTGCTTGTATAGGTGACTCAAGGGTGGCATCTGGAGCTGCCAAGCAGAGGCCAGTAGGGAAGTGCATTGGGGGAGGGGTGCTGGTATTGAACGGGCAGAAGGGCCTGGAATCCAGTAAGGGTCACGAGGAACAGTCCGCCAGTCACAGCAGCAGTGGGGTAATTAGCAAGGAAGGGAAGGAGGAAAAGAGGAAGAGAAGAGCAGAGTTTTGAGCAATCACCAGAATTTATGGAGGTCCAACTCATGTCTCAGGGGGTCATGGAGGCTGTTCCAAAGTGAGGCACCAGCCGAGAAGAGAGACCTGCCCCCAATTCTCTGCTTTGAGAAGTGTTTGATGGTTATAGGTCAAAGGATCGATTCAAAAGGATCGAATGGTCAAAGGATCGATTCAAAAGGACTGAAAACAAAAGGATTAAAAAAAAGGATTTATTTTTACTTTTATTTTTTGGGGGGGTCCCCTCCAATCCCCGTTTTTGTGGTAAAAACCACTTTTTTACCTATACTAAAACCCCCCAAAAAATATAATTAAAAAAAAATGTGATCCTTTTGTTTTCGGCCCTATTGCGTTGACCCTATTACATTCGATCCTTTTGTGGTCGACCCTTTGACCGGACACTGTGTTTGACAACCTGAGAATTGGAATTAGATAAACGTAGGGCCCTAGCAGGGGAGCATTTAGGGAGGAAATGTTGGAGATAGCGTGGTCCCAGGCCGCAGATGGCCTTATGGATGATGCAGGGCGTCTTGAATTTGATCCTTGCAGCAGCTGGGAGAGGTTTTGGGGCTGGAAAGATACAGGCCCTGGACTTCAGGCCAAGGATAAGTCTTGCAGCCTATTCTGGATTGCAGGAGGGGATGAAAGGAGGAAGTCAAGTCTTGAGAGGACAGAGCTCTAGAAACATTGGGCTTCCGGGGGAAAGTGAGAAAAGGAAGAATGCCTTTGAAGAGGTGGAGCTGGAAGTGGGACTTCTTAGTAAGGCCCATGATGTGAGGTGTGAAGCAGAGAGCAGAGTCGAAGATAATCCCAAGGTCTTTGGCCTCACAGGATGGAGGAGGTAGGGAGCCCAGAGACGGTGGCCAGAGGTCAAGAAGAAAAGAGGGCACAGGTGTCCCATTGAGGAAGATCTCCATCTTGCCGGTATTGAGACAGAGATCATTCACTGCGCATCATGCCTGATTGGCAGACAGTCAGGGATGAAAGAGGATGAATAGGGGGAATTAGAGGGAAGTTTGAAATCTGTGTGTCATCGGCATAACACTGGAAATGACGAAAGAAAGAGGAGATCAGGTGGGCAAGGTAGGGGAGATAGATTCTGAAGAGCCATGGCAATAAGATAGATCCCTGGGAGAAAGAAAAGCTAGAGAGTGTGGTGTTGGAGGAGAAAGGTCCCAGTTGCAGCTGGGAATGGCAGTCAGGAATGAGGTCAGCCAATCCAATGCCCTGTCAGTGATGCCAAGGGTGCCATGGAGTCGTTTTAAGAGGATGGAATAGTTGACCATTTCAAAGGCAGAGTAGAGATCCAGGAGAATGAGAACAGCAGGAGAGTTGGAGTTGGGATTTGTGAGCATGGTTTCACAGGTGTTCAGGATAGCAGTTTCTGTGCCTCTGGATGCCCGGAATCCAGATTGATGGTCATGAAGGCCTGTAACAAGATCAGTGTGGAGGGTCAGTTGGGGGAGGACCAACTTTTTCAAGAGTTTACCCGGAAGAGTGTAGTAGAGATAGGGGGATAGTTTGCCAGGAAGGAGGGGTCAGCAGAAAGATATTTTAAGAGAGAGTTCACAAGGGAGTGCTTGTGGGAAAGAGGGAACGCGAAAGTGGCGAAGGAGTGGTTACAGAAGTCAGCAAGAGCTGGGAGGAGATGTGTTCCTTGATGGTTCTGGATAGAGCAATGGAGCACCTGTTTGCAGGAGGCTTTCATAGAGCAGACCACTTAGAGACCTCATCCGGTGTTATGGCAGGAAGGAGGAGAGTGAGGGGGGATGGGAGGAGGGGGGCCAAGGGAGGAAGGGCTGAAGGCGTGAGAGGGGATATTGAGGTGGGGGAGGGTGAGGACAACATGTCCTGGGTCTTGGATGCAGAGTGAGTGACCAAGGCAGTGCGGAGAGCCTGGGTAGGAAGGAGAGAGGTGGATACTGCGACTGTATTGGAGAGCTCCTTGCAGATTTTGAAAAGTTCCACCGTGTTGTTAGTAGCTCCAGAGACGCAACCTTTTCCCACTGTGACAAGGGAGTTCACTCCCAATGCATTATTGAGATGTATGGTTTTTCATATCACCACTGTGATGAGGGAGATTGCTCCCGAGGAATGCTTGACTCTTGATTCTCTGGATATCACTACTGAGGGACACTTGACTCTTGGTTCACTGGCTATCATTACTGTGATAAGGGAGTTCACTCCCAAGGAACACTTGACTCTTTGGGCTCTCTGGACCCCACCCTGCCTTTGCATCACTCCTGTTACATGTATCTACACTGGTGAGCGCTACCGGTTTTCTCAGAGACTCAGGTCATTGTTGGTGCTGCACGTGCTGCATGCGTTCAACACATACTCCTGCTTTCCTCCTCTATGGTCTATGCGGTTCCATGGAGTCATAGCTGTGTCAGTTTCAACATATTTTTGGGACAACACAGTCCACCTCGAACAGGCCACGCCACCGCTGGATTCTTCCTGCTTCTGCAACAAGTCAGATTTCTTCTGGCTCACAGGATTCCTTTCAGTTTATCCTTCTGATACCAACTGTCACTGTTTCGGGCAGCGCGTGTTGGAAAAGCTAAGGCTCTGCTGTATCGACATGAGCTCACCTCGCTGCTCTTTCTGCTCTTGAGTACCACTAGCCCTTCCTTGATCTTTACTTTATATTGCTGGGACTGCCCAAGCATAACATCAATGTTTGTCATTAATATCTCTAAAGTTATCTTCGTGCCGTTTAGTGGCCACCTCGTCACAGTTTTTTGGCAATCCCTTCTACTGTTGCTCTGTATGTTTCTTTGCTTCTTCTTCATCTCAGTTTTATCTGATCCTATAAATGAGAAAGTAGAGACTTTACAATAATACACAGGAGTAGTTTCAGGTTGGGAGGGAGAAGGAGTTAATAAGGCCCTGTCTTCTGGGAACAAGGATTTAGGGAGGTCTTTCACAGGACAGGAGTCTTTATCCTCATGAGGATATTCTCTCCTTAGGAGATCCTCCTGCTTTTTACCACCCGTAGAGGGACTATTGGGTAGCAGCCTCACCTCCCTAGCCTTATTGGGAAGGGCTCCCCTCTGGGGAGAAATGACAGATCCTGTGAATCATCACACTCATAGATTCATCTAAATGGAACACATTAGTTACCCTCACAATTTTTCTAAGTGCAATACATTGACTATCCACAAGATACTTCTAAGTGCCATACATTGGCTACCCTCATAAATTCATATATCCAGACTGGGCATACCAGGATAAGCTAGGGAACCACGCGCTCACACATATGTTTGCTTTTATCCTTGATGCAAAGTACACATATGAATATATGGCTGAACTGGAGCCAGCAATGCAAGCAGCTCTAGACCTGTAATAACACTCATAACATTTGCTTTACCCTTGATGCCAAGTAAAAGTAACACATTACATGCCACAGTAAGAAAGTAAATGCACCCTGACACTTTAGCCGAAGCTAGCCACATAATGCCATTTATAATGTTGCTTTTCCCTTAATGCCAAGTACAACATGTCATGCCACCATAAGAAAGTAAATGCAGACTGGCACAACTAATGTAGGAAACACTTATATTTGTTTTTCCTTTGATGAAAAGTAAACACTGCCCTGCCACATTAAGAAAGTATATGAAGACTGACACTAGTAGTTGCAGTCTGCATAAGCCTTCTTAATTTGGCATGGCATTTTTATTTGGAATTAAGGGTAAAGCAAACATATCTTTTATTACCTGACTAGACTGGCCTACATCAAACGTAGGCCAGTCTATCCAGGTATTTACGCTTCTGTTTACTTTATCAATGATAAAGTAAACATAACACATAGAATGTGGTCCAGTGACAATACTTATCCTTGCATTACCCTTGATGCACAGCAACTGTGAATCAAGGGTAAAGCACATATCCTTGATGCACTAGTTAGACTAGTTACACTTCCCTACATTCAATATAGGCCGGTCTACACTTATCATGTTTGCTTTAGCCTTGATGCACTGTACTGTTTTTTATTTGTATTGCAAGCCATTTCTGTACTTTCCCCTTCAGGATATACATCTTCATTTGTATTTTTGGGAATTAGGAAGGTGTTTGCTTCCATAGTCAAGATGGTTGATTATCCCTGAAAATTGACCCCTTGCCTATGATTGTTCATGTGCTCTGCAGTTGGGGTGACTTACAGGTTCTCCAGGCGCTTACCTTTGCTATAGTTTATGATTACTTGAGTAATCCTTTTTCGTGGACAAGTCACATCCACATTTGAGAAGGACTGTGCCGAGGAACTTAATGTAGTGAAGATTTCTAGTAAGTTACCAGAGTATTCTTGTCCATAAATCCCTGCCCTGTCTTAAATGAAATTCATTAGTTTGAACATATTGTTATAGAAATGCCATTTATAATCACAGATAAGAAAATTATTGTTTGACAAGCTTGTGTTGCTTCTGTTACATGCTTCCAGCCAGAAAATTAAACTCAATACATTACAGGTTTGAAAAGCAAATCCTCATATTTGTATGAACAACTGAAGCCGGCTCAAGCATATTATCAGATGCCCATGTATACACCCCTAAATTAGGCACCGACAAAAGTACCAGCAAATGAACCCTGCACCAAACCTCAGCATATATGATCAAACAACTCCCTGCCCTACATAATCCAATAATGGCACGTCACAGTGTCAGGGCTTCACAGTCCCCTGTGTATCTTTAAATAAAGTTCTTACTGATGCAAACAGATATCAGCAACCAAATCCCTTTCCAAGCCTTGTGGGAAAATGACGTAATCCCTGCTTCAGTGCGGCAAGACCAGGGCGGCAAGACCAGGGCGCCGGGCCCTGCTGGGATAAAAATACATGAGGCCACTACTTAAGCCATAAGCGCCCGTTGCACTGGCTGGAGCGGGTGCTAACGGCTCAGGTCGGGAGTTATTAGCTATGCTCAGTCCTTTAATGACGGCTCCGCTGCTGGTACCACCCGTTCCAGCCCATGCAACAGTGCTTACGGTTATTGGCACCCTGTGTTTGCAATCCAGAAATCCGGGGTGCTGATAGTAATGCTTTTTGCATTAATAAATGGGACTCAAGGCGTCCTGTTTATTCATACAACAAACGGACTTCTAATGGCTGCCTCGGAGCTGGAAGACAGGGCTCCAAGCGGCCCCCTTCTTCTATTTCCATAGCGGGCAGCAGGAAGACAGAGCGGCAGCAGTGGCAGCAAAAGGGGCGCTGCCCCAGCAGAAGAAACCAAGTAAGTGGGTGTGGGCAGGACGATAAATGAAGGGGAAGCAAAGGGAGAGTTGGGGGGGGAGATGGCGGGCAGAGGAAGCAGCCGTCAGGTTGCTCAGAAACCGTGCTTGGGTCTTGCGGTTCAGCATGCGAACCGAGCAATCTGATTGTTTGCTCCCCCCCCACCCGGGTGCTAATGGAAAAGAATCCCACAATCGTGAATCCCTTTCATTAGTCTTTGAGAGTTACCTGTTCATTAAAACTTGAAGCAAATGGTACATTTGAACGCCTACTGGGCCTGTAACATTGGACATAACTACTAGGTTCAGAGTGCATTAAAAAGGTCTACATTGCCCCAGAAGAAGAGAAGCCAACACTTGCCAGATGTGCTGCCCCTTCGTGCATTGCTCTATGATGTGATAGGTTATTTATAACACGCTTAATACCCAGAGGTTTCGATCCTGGGTTGCTCCGTGTCGTCTTGCTTCCATGGCGAGCACGTTGCCCCTGAGCTATCCTCCTGTGACTATTGCCCCATAACCCAATCCGAGCCTGCAAGGGTTGCAAGGGTGCCTCCATGTCTTCAACATTCTAGTCGTAGACTTCAATGAACCAAACAAATTCCTTCAGGGTTGCAGTTCATTTTACATGAAGCATTTGGGCTCAATCCTGAGAATAACATTGGCATGTAAGGAGAGCGCAGGACTGGACATACTTTATCTAGGGTAAATGTATCTCGACGCTATATAGGTAATCTAAAATCCTCGACAAAACCGCCTCTATGGTGGCTGCGCGGCAATTTACGGCTAAGCATTTCCAAACATCCATGGCACCGGTTTCTGAATTTCTGTGTGTCCTGATGTTCAGAGACTGAAACAACACATCACGCCTGCCCAGCCTCTCACTGTTCTCCAGGGCAGATAGAGTGACAATCGATTCTAATTGGTTAATACTAAAACACGTTTAACTCTTTCGCTAAAGTGCACTTAGGTTTGCCAATGTGCTCTCTATACTGCTGTGCTTTCCTGATACGCCAGGCAGACCATCCCCGAGCATTCAACAACTTCCTTTAAAAATGTTTGCTCCTGTCTAATTTCTTTAAAAATAATGTCCAAATTGAACCTACAATTCCTTAGATGCATGTGGTAGCAGAAGCCACTGTGACTTCTTAATTGCATGACACAAAATCTTTTTACTAACATGTAGCTCAGTGTAGACTGGTTTGGATGACGTGGGTTCAAAGGTTCTGTGGTGAGATTAATAGATGTCACGTTACTTAGGAAGTTTACTTTTCAATTATGGGGAAAAATACACGGATTCATTAGCAAAAGATATTTCTCAACAGAATTTGTGCAATTGATTCTTATATTTTTTAAAACGCAACCTTTCTAAGCCTAAATGCACCTTTCGGCACAGATGCTGGCTTAATGTGCGGCCGAGAGGGCTGTTTTTGTAGAATTATGGTCAGCTAAGCATTTAAGGCTCCTGTGAACTAAATTGTAAAGCACCCCCTCCATTACGCGATGGCAATCTTCACAACGCCTAGTGATATCTGCTTCGTCCCAGTCCTCATCGCCCAAAGGAGTTTAGTCCACGGGGCAGGCAGCTCTGAAGTCAAAACCAAAGTAATTTCAAAATCCCCGCCTCCTATCCCATAAAAGGCCCGCGCACACTCTGTACACTTCCTGTGTCGTTCGGAGAGCAGGAAGAGGTTGGATGCAACAGCCAAATTGATGTGTGGGAGTATTGTGAGGACGGGGAGGAGGATAATTAACAAGGTAACAAGAAGCTGGATATTTCTAACTCTTGTGCACTGTGGTGGGTCGGAAGAAGTAGGCGGACACTTGTACGGGTGTTTATTAAAATAATATAGATAAGGCCTTTCTTTCACTGTTGCTAGAGGGTTACTTACCCATGACTATATAAATAACTAAATGTGCTTGTCAGTCATCAGAACGTCCATCATGAATGTGCCCACAGCCCAAAACTAGTTCTACGTGACCCTACAACTACTTTAACTAACTTGAATTCTACAAGGAGAATAGCTCCCCTCTCTGGTATTCTCTTATGGCAAAGTCTCATCTTCAGTAAAATATCTTCAAATAGTCCCTTCCACCTTCTGGGCAAGGTCTTGTAATTCTTTTACACTTGGGATTGGGATTAGGCTCACCACTTGGGACAGTTGTTCTCAAGTTAATTTGATCACTCTTTCTTGTACTTTTATTCAAGCTTATACACGTTCCTGCTTCTTATAACGCAGGCCTTTTCAGGCTGGATATTCTTTGTAGGGGTTTGACCTTCACCATCTCCTGGGGTTGTTCAGTTAGAATATCTCTTCTCTTTTTTTGGTTCGCTTGACTTCACTTCCCATTCATATTTATAAACGTATCCTTCTTTCCAGGGTGTATGTGTCAAGTTCTTAATACCTCCTCTTTCAGGCGTATTAGTCATGTTATTTACCAAAGTCACACAGTTCCACTTAAATGGCTTTGGAGCTCATTGGGAGTTCCCCGGTCCAGATAAAATGCCATTAAAAATGCTGGTAATTCATTTTTTCTGGACCGGGGAGACAAAGTTTTGCCAGCGTTGGCACAGATCTACCAATAGGCCTGACATGCCTGTAGGTCTGGCCCCTGCCAGCAAATGCCAGAATCACCGGCACCGGTCCTACCGGTGCCGATAATTCCAGAAATCCCATCCTATGGTGTCCAATGGGACTCCATGGAATGGGATTTACCCGTGTCTCTGCCGCCTGCAATACCCAGTAATACCGGATATCAGGCAATGGAGACGATAGGGGCAGTTTCCTTGTATCCCGCAGGAATTACCAGCGGGATCAAGGGAAACTGGAATGAGTCCTAACTTGTCTTTAGTATCTCATTAATTTCACTGGGACGAGTTCCTCCTACTCCATAACGATGCCCAGAGACTTCCTGATTTTCCGGTTCTCCCCGTTACCGCTGTATCTGCAGAGGAACATAAGAATTTAGCAAGAACTAACCTATCCACTGACTGCTGCAATTAATGCATGAATGAGATTGACACAAGAAAAACTGCCCATATGAATGTATTTACTTTTTTATGTCTATGAATGCTAAGCTAAGTCGGGAGCTGCCACTTGAACTGCCATAGAAGAACATTAATTGGAATAAGCCTCTCCCAACAACAATCTTCAATTGTTCATAACATTTTGTGGGGACGAACAGGTTGCTGCTGTCCATCGCAGGGGGCCTCTAAAGAAGGATTAAGGTGCCGTGGCTCTCTCGATGGTTTCACAGTATCAGCACAACATCAGGATTCCCCCCACTGAGGACTCACCTCCATTTTGACCCGCCAGTTTCAACAACATAGTACAGCGGGTGTCCGGCCTCCGGTGGTGGTGTGGGTGCGCTGTGGTTTCTGTCTAACTCCTGAAGCGGAAGCACCGCATAGGGATCGAGGGTCTACTGGCGACCAGGAGACTGGACGAGGCTTGCCCCCAGTGCCTAGTGAACACTACAGCAGTCTCCAGGTCTCGTAAGATGGTGGGCAGTGTAGAACGTCCATCGCCTGACGTCCCTCCTCAGGTGCTGAGAATTCAGCAGCCGTCCCTCAGTAGCTGAGTCACAAAGCGGGGTCGGGGGTGACCGCCGAACAGCTTAGGAGGTCATGATTCTGCTGGTTGCCCTCCGGTATCACAAAATTAGTTAGAAAAGCATATATATGTCCTTATTGAGACATTTTTATTGAAGTATTTATTTGTATATTTTCTGTCAGCTTTGCTGTTCAGTTAATTGTTGTATGTGATATTAGGGCAATTTATTGCTGAAATAAATCTCGCTCTTGACTGACTGAGAAGGAATAGAAGATGTGACAAATATGAGAGGTAATACGTGTTTAAGACACAACCTAGCCATCCTATAAGTCCCGGGAGGATAGCTCAGCACCAATGTGCTCTCCTTGGAAACAAAATGACATGAAGCAACACAGGTTCGATCCCGCGCTTAGAAAACTCCGGGTATTAAGCGCGTTATGAATACGCAACTACGAGACATATTCTTGTAACAGCGCCTCGATGCTCCTGGGCTGTGTGAGCGCTTTAAAAATGCAAATTAAAAATTTAAAAAAATCCTAGCATCCCCTACACACCCCAACCAAGCAGCACACATATCACCCCAACAACCTACACACATAAAGCAGATGGGTCAATGCAAGGGTGAACATATAGCAACGTCAACATAATACAAATCACCATTCCAATAACATATGCACTTTTATTAAATAGGTCCCCACAGCTGCAGGAATCGACATGTAACAACAACATTGAAGTAAAATCAACTACTTGCTCTTCGCCTGGAGGTGTCTCTGCGCATGGCCCATACTGTCATAAGCAGATGTTGTGCAGCACTGCCTCCACCCATCTAGTCGTGAGAAAAGCACATTGAAACAGGGCCATGCTGGACCTGTCTGGAACATATAGAGCACCTGCAACCATTTTTAAGGGACAGCTATGGTGGGCAATACATGACAATGTTACTGAGCATGTAGTGCATCCTCGGGGTCAGTAGAGATGCGTGATTTGCTGTTGTTTAGGATTTTCGTGTTCTGTGGAAAAAACATTTGATGTCACATGATACTGTCTTGTAGTATCTTCTTTAATTCCCTGAAGGCCTTCCAGGGGGTCTGAACTGCCTGACTGCAATTGGGAGAAATCTAGAGCCAGGCAGTTTTAAAGTTTACACTCCCATTTCTTTAGCAGTTTCTAGCAGGCAATCATTGGCAGCAGAAGTTGACAGGGTTCAGGACAAGGGGCCAGGGATGAATGTGTTCATTCCACCAGGAAGTGTTGGCAAACACTGGCTTCTCCAAGATGATCAGGTTTTTCTTGATTAACATTTCCACTGATCCACATGTGGCCACCTCAGGGATGCCCACAATATCGATATTGTTTCTTCTGGAATGCAATTCAAAGTCTTCTGTCTGCAATCTCACTGACTTGAGCTCTTTCTCTAATTCAGATACTTTGGGGCTGAGTCATTTTTTAAGGGTGTCTTTTGCTTTATTTAAGCCACTAAAGTGACTCTTGCTTCCTACCACACAGCTATTCTATTTTGTGCTGGAAGGCCAATACTTTCACAGTTAGTGAGCCTATTGTTTGTCCTAAGTTATTTACTATTAGTCTCATTTCAAGGATGAGTTCTTAAAGTTTTCTGTCAGCATTTTCCAATGTTCTCGACTTCTTCCACTGAAAGCCTTCGGGAGAGAGGATGTGTTTGCACAATTGGCCATGTTTTTCTGGGTCAAGGGTAGCATGCAGAGTTACAGAGTGAGACAAGAGCATGGATTAAAAGAAGAGGAGTGTCGCCAAAGCGGATATGATCAATGGTGAGTGCAATTCATATGAGTGCAAGCACAGTGTCCAGAGTTTATGTCCCACTTGCAGCTTTTACCTCAGATAATGTAGTATGCATTAATTACCTGTGCTTACAGTCTCCTGCTGTGATATCAACGTGGATCCTGAAGGTGCCCAGATGGCCAGGTAGATTGACGTTGAAAGATGCAAGCCCCCTTTGATGCCCAGTTTCACTGGAGGACAGTTCAGAAGATCCAAGGAGGCCACGACTGTTACACAGAAGCTCGCTGCATGCAGCATGGTGAACCACACCTGCCAGGAATACCACAGAGTTCGCCACTTCAAAGGTGCAGAGAGAGAGAGTGACTTCTGTGCAGGCACGGGCTGTTTGGTTTGCTCTTGCCACTGTCCGCTCAGTGGGTGAGGAGGGGGGTGACTTCAAGCGCTGAATAATCAGGGTCCACTTCCCTTTTTGGAAGGATATTTCTCAGCATATTTGGCATGGTATAAGGATCCCTAGTACCAGTTACCCATTAGGTCGCAGCCCAGGATACGCTGCTTGTGGGGGACAGACAATATCATACATGGCAAATCAATCTGGGGTTAATCACCCCTGGCTAGGCTAACACTAGGCCAGAGGTGTTCAAACTGTGGGGCCCCGCAAATCCCCCCAGCCTCCACATGCTGCATTTCGGGGAGGGAGGAGGGGGAAGTCCCCAGCCTGAAATTTTAAAAAACATCTTTTTTTTTTAAATGAAGGAAATGGGCAGGCGCGGTCGGACTGGAGCATAAAAGTGTCTCGGGCACCAAAGAAAAAGTGTCCCGCAGTTGCAAATGGCAATGCATTCCTTTAGTGGCAGACTGTTTGAATAGTACCCAACGGGTTGTTTTTGTTAAAATATAAGAATATTGTGATATTTAAGGAATATTTTTTCAGCAACAACGGTCAAAACTACTAGCTGCATAGTTAAGTAACTCCTCAAACTGGGCCACATTGGCCAGAAAAGTGGCACATTTAGACCCAATAAACTGGGCAACACTAGCATTTTTGGTCTGGCATTGCCCTATTGCCGTATAGGCCAGTTTTTTTTTTATTATAGATATCTATTTTAGCTCTAAAATGCAACATTTGAACCCATTATTTTAAAAGAATTCCTGGGGGGAACCCCTGAGACCCCTTAATTGGTTTGGGCTCCCTCGCTATGCTCGGTAGAAATGGCATATCTGGGGCAAATAGTTATTGCCTTCCACTTAAAAAATTCACCAGCCGCCACTGGCCCTGGGACTGTGCTGGGAGCAGGGTGGGGGAGCCCAGGGACTGCGGTGGGAGCAGGATGGGTGGAGCCATGGGATAGTGGTGGCAGCCGGTTGGGGAGAGCACAGGGTCTGTGGTGGGGAGGGAAGACCTCAGGGACTGGGTAGGAGTGGGATAAAGGAGCCCAGAGACTGTGATGGGAGCAGATGGGGGAGCCCAGGGACTATACTGGAAGTAGGGTGCGGTGACGGTGTGCGATAGTTCATAGCCATTTGGACTTATGACCATTTGGCATTTTTGGGGAGGAGGGTCCCGGCCTGCACACATTTGCTTGGGGGGGGGGGGGGCAGGCCTAAACAGTCTGAAGATCACTGCACCAGGTTGACACCTTTTAACAGCATCTGATCCTCGTTGGCTGCCAACGTCGATCTCGTTCAACCGGTCAGTAGTGTATGACAAAGGTAACCAACCTCCAACCAATGCTAGGAAAGGGCCACCGTCACCTTCTCTGGAAGTAAAGACAATGGAC
This sequence comes from Ambystoma mexicanum, assembly GCF_040938575.1. Lineage (NCBI taxonomy): Eukaryota > Metazoa > Chordata > Amphibia > Caudata > Ambystomatidae > Ambystoma > Ambystoma mexicanum. The sequence continues at coordinate 1,436,233,757 of NC_090934.1, read as the reverse complement.
AGGGTTTACCATGCAGGTCTTTCATTCACCTGGCATGTAGACCGCCTCATAGAAGTTACAAACCTTCCCTAGATCCACCACAGGGTCAAACAAAAGAGAGTCCTTCAAGTCGTGTAGCTGGGTTGTGGCTTAATGTTAAGAAAAGAAATTGAAAAGTTACAAAGGGTCCAGAATCAGTCCCATATTCTGCCAGAGCTGGAGCAAGATGGCTCTTACCATGACAGATATGGAATCACTCCACAGGTTCAAGGGGAATAATTAGGGGTCCAGGATCAAGTCATCATTCAGATACTTCAGGGTAAAAAAAGTACTACCTACCTGCAGAATTATATCCCTCGCTAAACACCTTCACTGAATGCCAGGTGCAACAATGGCAAGTCTCTGTGATGTCAATTTTAAGTGGAAGGAGAACACACTAAGCACATACCCGGGGATTGAACTGGTATCGTCTTGTTTCCAAGGCAAGCACGTTGCCCCCGAGCTATCCTCAGAAGGTTACAGGGACCCTAAAACGGAAGGTAGGGTGATACAACACAAGTCACGTCACATATAACCCACATCCAAGAAGGTCCTAAACATGCATCTCGAAAGCAGCCTTTGTTACTCTTCCAGACACTAGTGGGTGCCCTTATCACAAATAAGGAGCTGACCATATGTTCCCGCCCCTGGACAAGCCAGCTTCCCTGTGCCAAGAACTGGCCAACTAACAGCTATCAGAGCAGCTCCAATGCAATCCACATGCAGAATGATTCCACTCTGCACCCACCACTGTGAAGGGGTTGAAAGGTGATGTGCCTGCCATTCTGCAAAAGATCAAATAAATAAAAATACAAATGCAGCACGATGTGCTCACAAGGTTGTATTTACTGCAATACAAGGTGTTAACAGGGTGAGATATTCAAGTTAAATAAATAGTTGGCATGATACATGGCAGCTAAACAGAGTTCCCTAATAAGAGAAACATTGTTAGTGCTATGTTGAGAAGAGTTAATTCAAGAGGGGGCATATGATCTTTACATATATATACAATAATACAACTCATTTAAACAGAGTGTTGTCTAGGCTAATACTTTTTGTTGATGTAACATTCTGAATACCCCAAAGAGATAACAAAAAACTTATATCACAATGTATCCACGTTTCCCAATGTTGTCACTCTCAGTATTTGAGTTAAGCGTGAACGTCAATACTGCCTGTTATCAAAACTATTAATGCTATTGTCTGAAATCAGGAAAATGGCGGTCAATGGACACGAGCTGTGCACACCACCTTGCTCGAATGACATGTAGGTCAAGCAATCTCCTGGAGAAGCTTCTGCCCCTTGACCCATTGGATGACCTCATTTAAAGAGAATACAGTAAATGTACAGATCACATTTCAGTTCATAGTCTGCTTTATAAATTGAGGAATGGATCGTTATTGTTGGATAATGACTAAGCTCAATATATGACCGAAGGCGAAGTCGATGGACATAAATTGTGGAATGGTTATTACCCCAAGTGATAATGACTTCTACCGCGGTCTTCAAGACTATTAGCTCACAGTTTCTGCACCTGTGTGGTGAAGTAAAAAATGTTAGTTTAATACTGAGTAATGTAAATGGAAAAATTGAGTTAGTTAATTTTATGTGGTTTATTTTGTAGTGTTTGAATAACAAGGGTGCCCTTTGTAAGATAACCATTTTGTTTGTACGCATCTTGAACTGGAACGGATTTAACAAGATAATACATTGAGTTCAATGTTATTATTATTATGATAATTATTATTATTATTATTATTATTATCAGGGCATTTATTGAATACAGAACTAGTTTTGGGAAGCAACAGAGCTCTTAACAATCATAGGGGGAAGAACAAAGGGAAGCAGAGAAAAAAGGAGTGGGGAGCTAGCAGGGGAGGGTGGGCAATTGGCAGCATTTGGTGAAGACAGTGGGGAGCAGATCATTGAGTCTCAGGTAGGGTGGGGAGTGCAGAGTGTGTGGACCTAGGTGAAGAGGAAGGTGTTGGGCTGTTTCCTGAACTGTACAAGTGATGGGGCAAGTCTGATGTTGACGGGAAGGAGGTTCCAGAGTCTTGACACGTAGACAGAGAGGGTCTGTCTTCCAGTTCTTTCCTTCCTGCACTGTCGTAATTCAAGTCTGCACATTTTCTTACTTCTGGTAAGAGGAAACTCTAAACAATCGAGCTAGCAAGAATTATCTTTGCGTAGTATAAGAACCTGTGCATTGTTTTTGATCCCAGCCGTTGACCACAAAACAGCATTGCTACAATGATGTGTGTCAAGAAGAGTAGGATTAACAAATGATCCAGACTAATTGTCAAACTTGAATTCTGCCCCTGCTTTGTTGTGTGTGTTGTGTTTTTAGATCAAGCAGGACATTGTTGTTAGAAAGCTGTTAGGCAGGCTAGGAAGTACGTTTTACTTTAAATCTCCATATTTGGAAAATATTGTACGTGATTTCATCATTTAACTTTTTCTGGGAAACTACATCACCCATTGTCCTTGGGGTGCTTTTTCCTTCCAAATCAGGCGCATTAGCAGTCTGTGCTGGTGTATAAATATCCTAATTATTAAGTGCTCCTTAATTATCAAACTTGAATTGTGTTCGAGCTTCGTTGTATGTGTAGTGTTTTTAGATTAAGCAGGAAATTGCTGTTAGTAAGCTGTTAAGCAGGTAGGACATTTTTACTTCAAATCTCTATATCTGGGAAATAGTTTATGTGATTTCAACATTTTACTTTTCCTGGGAAACGACATCTCGCAGTGTCCTTCCGATGCTCTTTCCTTCCTAATCAGGGGCATGAGCGCCGGCGTTTGACGCCGGTTTGTGTCGGTTTGCATCTGGGACGTGTCGACGTTGGTAAGGCAGATTGATGTTACAGGTTGGCTCAAAGGTAAATTTGCTCTCTTGCTTTTAGGTTTCCTGTTTTGCTCTCTTATCTCTTGTACCTGTTCTTAAGTAATTGAATCTGTTGCCCCCTCCTGGCTGGCATTTCATTATTTCAGGGTGTTGTGCTTCTTTTATTTGCTGGGTTGGGTATGCACCCGATGCTCCCATCGACATAATGTGCAGTAACTTGCTGAAATCTTCCTCTGCTGAGCCCGCACTCTCTGATGCTAGACGGTCCAGCCGTGCTGAGATCCTTGCCTCTTATCTTGCCATGGACTTTGGCATATGTCACAGGACAACCATTGCCGGCCCAGTAGAGCATCCAGATCACTCAATGGTGTTGCAGGATTCACTTTGACTAATGATGCTTGCATTGATTCGTACAATGATTTTACCGGCTTGGTACCTCATTTCATGAGTGATCTTGCACACCCCGAACCTCCCCTCATTGACACCTTCTTGAGAGCTCTTACGAGTTATGATTCAGGGTCGAGAGTGGATCTGGTTTCCCCTGCTTGTCTGGTTGGGTCCACAGAAAGTGTGCCTGCCGCAGATGGCTCTACTGTGAAGGTAGTTAGTGCTCGGATGTTCTTACTCTCTACTACCAGCCCTCCTGATGTGCAACTCAATACTGCCTTCCCAGGCAATGTTCAGGCTTATGAGCCGTTTGCTGAGCTGGCAGGTGAGGTCACTTCTAACCCCTACCCTTTATTGCCTGTCAACTAATAGTTCAAGGGTGGGGCACAAGAATTTGGCGGCACAAAGCCTAGGCCCGTGCCATAATACTACTCACCTGAAAGATTCCCTATTGAGCACACATTCTTTTGTTGAACATGCAGGTGAACTAGCGGACTCCTTGATGGATTCAGGAGTGAACATCCTGGCTGTTACTGAAACTTGGCTCCATGATGCTTCCAAACACTCAGCCTTCCTGGCAACCCCTTATGAGTACACTATGCTCAGGGTAGTTTGGACTGGCTCCAGAGATCAGTGGTAGGGGAGGGGTGGCTCTCATCTATAAGGAGACCCTTAAAATGCACACCGCCAATGTGATGACACTTGACAACTGTGAATCCTGTACTAGTTAAATTAACTAGCTTGATTCTGCTAGGTGATTTTAAGGTGTGGGCTGATAATTATTTGAACCCGGACGCTGTGCCCCTCATGAATGCCCCATGGACATTAAGGCCTTTTCCACCATGTCTAGGCTGCCACACACAGAGAGGCCAATACTTTGGACTGGATTTTAACATACAACATCTGATACCAATCCTTGGAGAACTAAAACGGTGAGGAACCTAAAAATTTTACGCAGGAGGCCCTTCCTGCCTGAGTTATACCTAGCCTATCCAGGTTATCATCAATCACTAATACTAATTAATTAGTTGTCCAATTCCATTAGGTTATGCTGGGGGCCACTGACCGTTTGGCACCAGTCTGTTTGAAAACAGTAAAAAGTGAAATAAAGAAAAATACTTGGGTCTGTAATTAAATCATGTTGTGTAGGAAAATGAAGAGGGCCTGTGAACATGCCTGGCGCAAAGATCCATGTCCTGATTTCATGCTCACTTAAAAGAAGGCTGTGTTGGATTATAAGCGAGCCATTTTCTTGGCCAAGTAGTCCGATTATAATTTTAGAAGAGCAAAGGCCAAATCCAGTTCTAGGAAACTCTTTGCTATTTGAGAGAGCTAGAAGGGAAGTGGATTCAGGCACCTGAGACTGAAAAAAGCAATCTTTGGTGCCAGTCTATTCAAGAAGAATTCACAAGACATTAAAACTCAATGAACTCTCTTGGAGAATATCAAGCCCCCTCTTGATGCATCTTAAAGTATTCCACACTCTCCTCTTTCTGTAAGACCAGCCTAAGTTTACTTTTAGACAGGTAACTGAAAGTGAAGTGTTTACAATTGTGAACACATGAAACCTACCTCCTGTTTAGGAGATGTCTGCCAAGCTAACATTCATAAGGGCTCCCTAGACTTCCTCAACGCCTGGACCGCCATGATTGCTAATGCCTCCTTTGTAGACTCCAGTGTGCCGGATTGCCTCAAGGAGGCATGGATTATCCCCTGTTATAAAAGGAAAATCTGGACCCTGCAAAAACTAGTTATTACCGCCCCATTACTAATGTTCCTTTCCTCTTGAAGATCCTGGATAGGCGAGTGTACCTACAGCTGCAGGAGTTTATTGAGACACATCATTTACGTGCGTTCCGCCAATCTGGCTTCTGTGGCAAGCACGGGACACTGCGGACATTGTTGACAAAGGTCACATTGCTCTTCTGATAATGCTGGCTACAAGATTGGTTGAAATTGGGAAATGTTCTGGGAGTGCGTGGCTTGGATTGAGTCATTTTTGGGGCCCCGCTCTGCACAGGTTGCTGTGGTGATCATCAAACCTGCCCAGTTCATCTTACCTGCAGGCTATCGCAGGGCTCCTGTCTATCACCAACCCTTTTAAATATGTACACCCGGCCTATCTTCGACCTTCTGGACAGCTTGGGAGTCAGCTACACAATTTATGCAGATCACACTTAGATATTATTCAAACATTCAGGTGATCACGCCCAGGACTCTGTGGCCATTAACCAGATTTACACCTCGATTCATTAATGGATGGCGTTGAATTTGCTAGCACTGAATGAGAACAAATCTGAACTCTTGATTGTAGGTTATGGTCAAAGGTTAAGAAAACTGGACTCTTGTTATAATCAATTTGTGATAGCTGGCTGTCCTATTTCAGTTGCCCCTCATGGCAAAACTCTTGGAGTATTTTTAGTCGACTCCCAGCTATAGTTTAGCAAGCACACAGATAATTTGCGGTTTTCTTGTGCTTATATCACCAGACTGCTGAGACAGATTCGTCCATATCTTTCCAAGGAGAAAAGATCTCTCGTGGATTCTGCTCTCATCAACTCCAAGTTGGATTATTGCAACATGGTACCTCTTTATCTAGAGTAAAATTTAGACCACCCAGAATGGGGTTGCAAGGGCTGTTTGTGGACTTGGCAGGCGGGATCATATCACTGCTGCTAGCAGTTCCCTTGACTGGGTGCCTGTGAAGAAAGAATTCGCCACAAAACCCTCACTTTGACACATAAATGCCTTTTCGGTAATGCTCCCCCATATCTGGTTGATCGTCTGAAGGCTGCACTGTGTGGGAGAGTTCTTTGCTCGAATTACAACAAAATGCTCTTCCAGCCGCGCTTCAAACTGCAAAAGTACTGGAGAGTCTGATTTGATACCTGGGTGCCTAGTGCGTGGAATGAGCTTCCAGCCACACTGTGGGCTATTTCTTGTCTGAATCATTTTAAAAGAGCGATAAAGACACATCCTTTCAACAAAGGAGTTCACTAATGCTCTGAGCCTGGCATACCTCTTTATAATAATAATAATATTTTTAATGTGATACAGATTGAAAAAATTCAAACTTTACACATATTACATTTACATAACCAAAGAGAGAAAGGAAAAGAGAATAACATTTCACTTTATACATTTGTGTAGATAAAAGAAAAGGTGAAGTAAAAATACCGTAAAAAAAAAAAAAAAAAAAAAAGAAGAGACAGAGTGAAATATAAAAATAAATATATCTAAGAACATACATCTTTAGCGGAATCCAAAATCTTAATAAAACCTTCATATAAAAACACTTTTAGTCATTTTAGATCATAATGCCCAGCACTTTTTCAATTTGTAGCCATACATTGTATAATGCAATAAAAAGGTGCATATTAGATGTATTAGTGCAATATAACCAAAATTGATTTTCGGGTATAGATTCCAGGTTGTGAGCAAATTCTCCAAGGTATTTAGCAATTGAGGGTCTCATAATAGAGGATTCTGTCAGTAGGTGCTTGGCCGTCTCCAGGCATTCCGAAAGAGCACATAGACGACATATTCTATCAACAGTTGCAATTTTTTCCCTCGATCCCACATTATAAAAGGTTGGTAATTGCTCCAAACGGAAAAGAATAATAAACCGTCTAAGCCTTACAGAGGGGCATAAGTGCAGATAGGCCTGAGGTTTCATATAGCTATACAGTCGATACTTTACAAAAGCACATGACTTTAAACATCCTAGATGAGAAAAGTTCTCCAACCAATCCCATAAATCTACCTTTTTCCCCAGGGCTACTAAAGCCTCCTGGGAAACGGTCGACCCTCTATTTATCCAACCAATATCTCTCAATAATTGGATCATACTTTTCTGAAGAGGGGAAGAAGTATCTTTTTTACTTACTTCTAAATATATGGTAGCCAATAGAGGATTGGGAGAGCTGCTCTTCATCTTGAGATAGAAGCTCACCCTTTTTTTAAGCACCATTGCTTTAAGTGAAGGTAAACCCAATTCAAGTCTTATCAAGGCCATACGGACACTCGGTGGTAACCCCAGTATGCGCCGCCAAAATTTTCCCTCCACCACTTGAAGCCAGGCTAGGTCAAATGAGGTCAGGGCTTCCAGCCCATACGTGATCATCGGTGCAAACACCTGTATGTACAGGTGTCTCGTCCCCCATAATGTGAAACCAGCCTGTCTACGGGTAAATGACGCAATGAAAGCTGTTACTTGCTGCGCCCTTATTCTCCTGCCTTGTCTACACAGGGAATAATCACCCCGTGGTTCAATTTCAACTCCGAGGTAACGATAGGAGGGGGAATATAGTATGTTGTTATTCTGCACCCAGAGCTCAACACGTGAGACTTTTTTCTTCGTGAATCTTATAACTTTAGTCTTATCCAGGTTAATCGTTAACCCATTGATCTTGGCATATTCCCATAGTGCCACCGCTGAGCGCCTAATGCCAGCAACAGTGTTGTCAAAGATGACTGAATCGTCTGCATATGCCAACACTGCGCACGGTACATCCCCTATTTTAGGGGGGCAGTTATTCACCTCGGCCAGCATTGTTGGAATATCATGTACATAAAGATTATACACAAGTGGCGCTGTAACGCATCCCTGTTTTACCCCTCTATCTTGTCTCACTTGTCTAGTCAGGGAGCCCTCTTGATTTAGCCTGAGGTATACCATGGTATTATAATGCAGCTGTCTAAGATAGTACAGGAGACTAGGCGGACAACCCATAGCTTCAAGTTTCTTCCATAGCCTGGCTCTTGGAATAGAGTCGAATGCAGCCTTAAAGTCAATATAGAGGGCGTAGAGCGGGGGTTGTCCCTTATTGAACGCCCGAGTTTGTAGTGTATCCATCACCCACAAATTGTGCGTGGTAGAGAAACCCCGACGAAATCCACATTGGAACCTGCTAAGAATATTCGCCTGATCAGCCCAGTTTTGCAATTCTGTAAGCAAAAGCGCTGCAAAAAGTTTTCCCGTAATGTCCAACATGGAAAGAAGTCTATAATTGTTTGGGTCCATACGACAACCTTTTTTATACACCGGCACCATATCGCCGTTTGCCATGTGCAAGGAATCTTCCCCTGTGCTAAAACCTTTTTAAAGAGTATGGAGAGGAGAGAAGCCCAAAATGTAGGATGGTTCTTAATGACAACATTCGCTAGGCCATTAGGGCCAGGAGCTCTGGAAGCTTTCAAGGTTGTTATTTTATTTAGAATGGCCTCCTCAGAGGGCTCAAAGGGCGGGGGATAGTAATTCTTCCTGGTTGTAGTTATTGGTACATCTGCTTCTCCTGAATTACGATCCAGAAGAAATCTTACCCAGGTTTCCTCTCCAATAGGATTATCCAGCTGGCCCTTGACCTTCTCTTTGTTCTCTTTCAGTAACTGCCATATGTTACGCGAGTTTCCAGAGCAGATGGTTTTTACCAGCCTCAGGTTTCTCACGTTCCTCTCTGTATTTCTGATATTTCTAATGCTAGCTCTATACTTGTTTTTAGCTTTTCTGACTTTATCATAATAGATAGTGCACGCTATATTTTGTCCCCTGAGCCCCCGCATCTCTGCTCTAAGCCTTCTCTTGGCGTCGCGAATTTCCTTACTGTAAGGCATAATCGTACCTCCAAGCTTTAACATATAATTTTTCCTAGAGATGGCATGTAATCCTGAGAATCCCAGGATCCATTCTTCTATTTCATTAACGTTCAACTGTTCAAAATAGGGAAGAGGACCCTGGGCCGGATATGAGAGAGCTTCCGTAGCCTTGTTAATGTTTCTCTCTGACCAGATAATTCTAGAGCCTGCATGATTAGTTTGGATAGTGCCCGTGTTACACTTATTAGCAGGAGAGAGAGGGAGTTGTAGAGAGCACATCAGAGCCGCATGGTCACTCCATTGATTGGCTATAACCCTCATATTAGTTACTGTGGACAACATTTCAGGACACATAAATATATAATCTAAAGTACTGAATGATGTCCCATTAGACCAAGTGTGTTTCCCCGGCCTGTCACCCATTGTTCGACCATTGATCATGGATAATTCCCATGACTCAAACAATTGTAGCCATCCCATCCCTTCATTATCTCTTTTATCGTGTGTCATCAAGCAACTTTCATTCAAGGCAGCGTGGGGGGCGACAAGCTGGTCATCCTTCATATGACAATTAAAATCACCCATTACCACTACCGCCAAATTTCCAGGTCTTTGAGTCCAAAAGGTCAGTAACTCATGAATAGCTTCTTGTAGAGCTTCCCTTATCAGTGCTCCAGGGGGATTATAGAGGTTAATCAGTAAAAATCTGCTGTGCCCATTGTCATTGGGATAATGGACCTCGACCGCCAAGTGGTAATCAGTGGCGTTAACCTGGATCTGCCGCGAATTGACCGTATTGGCCACCCCTATAAGAAGTCCCCCGTACGGACGACCTTTGTCCCCTCTTTTGGCAAATGACTGATGCACCACAAAACCATCCAGCAGTAAAGGATTCATTGCCCAAGTTTCCTGGAGACGTATACAACTATTTTGCAGTAATAAGTCCATAGACCCATCTGGTTTTAAAAGGTGGGCAAATCCCCGACAATTCCATGAAACAAATGAGAAACTTCAGAGATTCTGTGCCATTCGTGGGAGAGCTTCCAGCAATATTTTAAGAGCTTGCTGTATTTCGGACATCGCTGTATTTTTTGGTGCCACTGTATTGGCCATATTTTCAGACACCACTAGACTGGCCAGAGGAGTATGTGACTTCTCAGTCGTAGCTACCTCAGGTTCTTCAGTAAGGTCTCTCTCCTGAGGATCTACATCGATGGCAATATCTACAGTTATCAGTTCTTGTTTAAATTTTCTGATCAACTGTGCTGAAGCTAAGAAAGTACAGTGTATTGCGGAAACATGAGGATTAGGAACCTATAAGGGTTCAATAAACGCGAAGTCGCCAGATTTCATAACTCTCATTTGGGGAATGTAATGCAGTCGAGTTAAAAATTCTGAACGCGCCAGCCAGGGATTTTTACCACTAGGGTACAGATTCTTAATATAACAAATGCGATTCAAATTCCTTTCCTCTTCCGAGCCTATTTGCACGGGCCGTGACGGCTCAGGTGTTTCGTCTGTACCAACTAGGTCGGTGTGATCGTCTGGGTCAGCTATAACACTTTCATCTTGATCAGTGTCTTCCTGTGTAACTTCATCTGTGTCAGCCAATTCATACTTTTCTCCTGGCACTAACCAATCAGCCAATGGCCCCTTTGCTTTTGCGGCTCGTGCTACTGCTCGCGCCTTTCTTTTTCTGATTTTTTTGGAGAAAGGTTCCATGGCTGCTTTAGGTCTCACGCTGGGAGGTATAGAGTTGTATACTACTTTCTTGTTTTTCAGAGCCCTTTTAGCCAATCTACGTTGTTTCCGCGTAAGATATATCCCAGGACTCTGTAGAATTTCTAAATCCTCTACTGTTATTGCTGACAGGTCTTCCACTGGGGGGTTGCCCTCCGGGACCATATTCAGAGGAGCATCTTCGGTGGCTTCTTCCATTATCTCTTCAGCTTCTTTCATCTCCTCCATAGTTTGAAGGGCATCCGATAGGTTCGCTTCTGTCTCATCCCGCGGGACATCCTTCCGCTCTAATGTCCTCGTGATGATATTAGTGTTTGTCAATATGTTCCCTACCATTTGCAGAAGTATTTTAAGAGCAAATTGTAGTGAAGCTACAGATGATTGAAGCTCGCTTATTGCCATATTGTTGGTATGCGGACTTAATTCTTCATTGTCCTCCTTTTCCGGGTCATCCTCCATAGAGGCCATCGCAAGATTCGGAGATGCCGAGAGACGTCCACTACTGGACACAAGATTGGCTTCTTCCAGTGAAGTATTAATACTATCTGTATGGTGGATAGGATTGTTAATAGCCTTTGCCGGATTCTGAGTTGACATCCCTCTCTGGATACTCAGACAGAGGTCCAGTAATGAATTATTGTCTATGTCCCCGTAGTTTGTAGAATTTAGTGAGACACTCTCCTTATTCCCCGATTCAGCAATTTCCTCGTTTATTGTTGAGTTAATCTCTAGTGGTGGATTCACTCCAAAGAAATCTGTGATGGCTCCTTGTACCACTGGCATTGTTTTTAAATTCTTTTTGCCTTTATTGCCTTTCTTCCTATTTTCCTTGCCATCACTCAATGGCATAGTCTTGCCTTTCCGCAAATTATAGATTGTCTGGGGTACTTTTCTCCCTCGCTGCATGTCCTCAGTGTATTAATTCCGCACGAGGGCGTATGCTAGATTACCAGGTTAAAGTCCTCCTTCAGGTGTGAGGAATACTAGACTGTGCGCTACCCCAGGTAGGACGCCACTACACTGGGACTGAAAGAGTGCACTAGGACTGTTGAGGCTTTAAAATTTACCTTTGGGGGTTCAGTGGGTACGACTATAACTCGCGCCTGCTGATCGCACCTTGTAAGCCGTCACCAGCCGTCACCAGCCTGAGCGAGGCCCTCAGCCCCAGCCCCCGACCCCCCCAGTCAGAGCTCAACCCTCACCCCTACTGCATTACATAGTACCGCAAACCGGCACGTAGGGTACTGGGGTCGGGGATCTAGCTGTGCCGGCTAGCTGTGCCGACTCCCGCTCCAGTCCTGTCACCCAGTTCTCCGATAACCTACTTGTGTAGTTTCCGGAGTGGCCCCACGTCTCCACACGTCTCCACAGTCCGTGTTCCGGAAGCTTCGGGATGCTGCCTCCGTGCTCCGTACTGCGTTCTCGGGGCCTCGGAGCCTCGGAGCCAAATGCCCTGCACTCCACTGCGCTCCTCTGCGTGGCCCGTGCCTCCTGTGCTTCCTGCACCTGCACCGCCAACGGCCAGCCGCCCGCAGCACAGCCCTCGGCCCGTAGCCCGCAGCCCGCAGCCACTGGATCTGAGGAAAGGACCTACAGACTATAGAGTCCACCAAGTCAAGCCGCACTGTCGTCCTGTCTCGTCCTGCCTCCAACCTCAGGACTCGTAACACAGCCGCTTCCGACTCGAACCTCTTTATTGTTCTTGTTTGTTTGTATCTGTTTTTTGTGTGCCCTGAGGCCTGCAGGTGTGTGGCGCTATATAAGTATTAAAGTAAAGTAAAGTAAAAACTGGACTACAAAAGTAAATCAGGGTAAACTTGGATTATTTAGACGGGTGGGGCAACGGGTAAAATGAAGCAAAAGAAAAACACTACACAACTTGTAGGAATTGTCACCAACTTCACGTTGCCCCCATGCTGACAACATAATAACTTGTTGCCTACAATGATATGTGACTTGTGGTGAGTTTGCTCCCCATAACCCCACTGTCATTCAACTCCCCACTTTGTTTCTCATACATGGTGCTCAAATGCAATATGTGCCGACTGTGATCTTGCTCCTGAAATATTGGAACAATGTTCTAAATAATCCATTAACTTCCCAACATTAGCAGTGTGACAAGGCTAGTAACCTGGCCTTGTCAATAGAGGACGTGAACCCCTCTCAGCCATGGTTGGAAGGCCTACCAGGTAGATCTCCAGAGCCAGTTCTATCCCTGAGGTGGATGGTGGAAGTTGAGAGGGCTTCAGTTCCTGTCACCCCTTCAGTACCGGCATGCGTCTGTTCAGACCACCATTATCAGAACGCACCCCCAATACCAGATACTTGCCAGTGTGTTTCTGTTTCTTTTAGAGAGACCTCAAGCAGTACCAAAGCCAAGAAAGAACATAGTAAGCTGAGATCAGATGCAGATGATCGAGCTGATGCCCAATCGCATTGCACCCAACAGCTGAAGGTGGAAACAGACCCAGAGAGAAGAGCTGCGACAACCCTGTGAATGGGCACCAACTTAATTGATTTACACAAGGGCAGTGGAGAGAGTCAGGCTCCTACGCGGCCAATGGAAGATCATTTTGTGTCCACCATGGGACTCCGACACACCCCAACAGTGAGACCTAGATCCCCTACACCACCAGAGACTAAGAGGACCAAGAAGGGAAAAAGTCCCACCCTAACCCGTTGAACTTACCTCAGAGACGCCAGGAGCAGGGCCCCGGAACATAAACACTAGCCTTCCCGGGCTGACATGACTGTTCCGCGGAGGGTTTGTGTGGTGGCAGTGGGTGGGGCTTAGTCAAACGTTTTAACCACACATGAAATATCACTCTCTTGAGAGGGGAAGACAGGGATAATTTGGCCAGGGAACGAAGGTCAATCGCATGAGGAAGGGGGAATGTAAGGGAGCACTAGGAAGCAGGAAGTGTGTGTTGTCTGGGTGAGCTTAGAGGTGGTGGAGGTGAACGACCAAGAGACCAGCAGAAGGAATGAAGAAGCAGTGGAGTGTGGAGGGGATTTTTGAGAAATGTGTTGTATTGAAAGTGGTACTGTGGTGTAAGAGTGCATGCTTCTGTTGCGAGCGTGACAAGAAAGGTTAGTGTAATGAGTGTTTATGAAGCAAATGATACTGTGTTGAAGCGGGTGTATGCGTAGTGTACAGGAGGGAGAAATGTTGTAGAGAGGGGAGGAGTAGTGTGGACTAGGGATTGTGTGGAGGAGGTATTATTAGTGTGGAGGAGGGCGTAGTAGTGCGAAGGAGGGAGCAAAAAAGTATCAAAGGGTGGAGGTGAGACCTAGAAGGAATGAGACACATCAGGGGGACAGAGAAGTGGAGGGAGAGGAAGTAGATAAGGGGAAAGAGTAGTACAGGGAGATGTGAGATTTGGCATGCTTGATGGAGGACTGAATCCTACATGGTATTTGTAAGGCACAATTCCCACATCTGAGTAGGACACTAATAACTAGATAGTGTAGGAAAAGTGAGGAAGTCCTTTAGGGAGTTGCGATAGATAAGGTGTTCTACCTTAGGTCTTCATAACGAGTCAAAGATAGAGTTAGACAATAGGGGTCAACCTTCTGTGTATACTAATTGAGGTGTAAGGGACGCCTGGGTTCGAGAGGGGGAAGTGCAAATCGAGAGGAGAGAGAGAGAGAGAGAGAGGGAGAGGAATCGCCCTAAAGACCACCAAAAACTTGAACTGCCTCTGAAACTAGGTGTGATGTGTGTGCCTTCAGTGACAACAGTCTCATCTTCCACGCTCAGACACACTAGGACCCTCATTACGAGTCCGGCAGTAACCACGCCAGTATTACCAGCGGGTTGCCCTGGACCCATAAGCATTTACCAGCGCAGGACTTGCTGGAAACACCAGTAAATTGTGAGTCCCCATTCCCATGGAGTCCCATAGGATTCCACAGGAATGGGGACAAGGGAAGCACCGGCACCATTATTAACGGTGCCGGTGCTTCCGTGACGGTCTGCCTACCGTGGCCGCTATGTCTGGCCGGGTTCGACTTGTCGGGCACAGCGGTTCCGGTAGGCAGATTCGTAGTTTGCCGGTCCGGAAACAATGGTGCCGATAAGCTTACCAGCATTGGTGTTTCCGGACCGGCAAACTTGTAATGAGGTCACATATGTAGATCAACGCTGCTCCTCCCAACCAGACACTACACTTAGACATTAAATAATGGAGCTCTAATATAACTCACATGACACTGCCCAGGTCACTACATCCTAGCAACATGTGCACACAAGGCTCCCATCTGGACAGAAATGCCTCTATGCCCTAGACACAAACATCCTAGAAATAGACTCGTGCATAGCTGATGTTGCTTCTGGTCTGTACACACCGACAAAATATAAAAGCTATCTTGCTTTTTTTCTCTCTCACCAGATCAGCCACCGCACCCAGAGTCCATGCATATGACAGCCGTGCACAGTGTAAATCCTACTAACAACACAATTTATACGAAAGTGAAAGCCTTTCTCTGGGGTTTAGCATTCAATATAGTGCATTATATTGCCTGTCATGTTGAAAATGCAGTGAAAAAAGGACACCTGCAGAAACAGAGTTTCATGTTGAATTAAATCCTTCTGGAAAATCGCATTGCTATACTTCAATGCAGAGAAATAATTTCTAGTGTCTCCCTTTTGGTTTCGAAAATCAGCATGATCAAAATGCAGTCAATAACGAAGGTTATTGACTGATTTCTGAACATTCGGATTAGCTTATAAAAGGTAAATAAGAACTTCCTAGTGTTAATAAAATATAAAATATAGGAATGGGCCTAGAAAAGCACAAATGAGTGGAATGAGTGGCAAAAAACATTCTGTCAGTGGCTCCTTGGATCTGAAACACTACTTAAAGTCCTAAGCCATCCACTTAATACAAGAGGAAAAGTCTCCAAATGCAAATCCCAAAATTCAGGAGACCCTTCTTAATACCATTTCTAATATGGCATAGAAAAATCCACAACAGCATCATGGTTGCCAGAGCGCCAGGCCATCATGTTGACATTATTTTGCAAGATGGTTTTCCAAAGTAAGACACAAAGGGTCTGATTCACATAGCTTTTCCTATGGGAGAGCACCATTATAAAACACTTTGGTTAATCAGGCCTAAAGTTGTTTATTCAAAAACCAGGAAATCAGCCATTTAGCATCAGCGTCTAATTCTAAAGAGGGTTTAAATGGTAGGTTATTTTTTTATAAAGCGCTTAATACCCAGAGGTTTCCAAGCGCCGACCCGGGGATCGAACCTGTGTTGCTCTGTGTCGTCTTGCTTCCAAGTCTATAAAGTTTACACATGCAGACAACTCAATCTGAGATTAAGCACCCTGCTCTGCAACCATGCCCGGACCACAGGCGCCATGTTTATGAACTACCTGCATTTCTGCCGCCATTACAGCCAGGCAAAAGTCAAAGGGTGTCGTCCCAAAGCCACGCCCTTACCTTCTTTTGCACAGGCCCAGTACTGAGGAGTCCCTGTCAAAGTTTTCAACCGCTCTTCTAACAACTCTGAGGTGCCGATTCACAGAGCGTTTTCCTATGGGTTTTTCCATTATAAAACGCTTCTGTGAATTAGGCCCTGTATGTGTTTGTTCACGGGCAGCTTCCCGAACAGGATTCTGGGAACCCGACAGCTGCATCTGTTTCCGTATTTGAACCTTCACACTTCTTAGTGGAACCTATGGTGAAACTGACGAAAAATGAAGAAAAAAAAAACGTGATTTTCTAGGATGAATTGCTAACGGAACTGGCGGAAAAAGGAAAAGGTGGGTAATAATGGAAGGGAGGAGGGAGGATATGGCCTAAACCAATAGGAGAAAGGGGAAAAAGGGACTAAAAAGATGGAAGCTGGCGAGGTTCAATGGAGAAGGGTTAGGGAATGGGGAAAAAGAAATGAAAGACAGTTGAATTAGGGGAAAAATACAAGAAGGGTGCGGGAAGAAGTGGGAGAAGACGAGGCCTAAGTGGCGAGGGCTAATCTAGTCAAGCTTGGCCATCTACTGAAGCCTGCCGCGACATCCGGTTAGGATGGGACACCTTGCTTGTTGGCGGGGCTTCTTAGATTAAGCATCTGACAGATCAACACAAATAAAACCTCATATACTATTTATTTAACAAATACTTATTGCACCCGGCGGTACACCCTGGCAATTGGAGACAATGTACAGTGTCTTGTTGAGTACAAGGAAGAAATAAAGCGCAGAGTTCGGGTTAGGAGCTAAAATGGATGGAACGTGTTGAGTCTGTTTCACAAGACTCAGTAGCGCTGCACTCTGAAAATGTCGCATACCGCTACATGGAATGGGCTTATCCGGTCCCACGTTTTCAGCAGAACGTTCCGAACCCGCTCCAGTCTGTAGGCTTTTGCATGCCTTGCCAATAGCATTTCAGAAGTTTGACCCGCCGTGCCCTCTCACCTGTAACTTAATCATCCTATCCGGCTAAGTGCATCTAGATGGTGGTTTCTCCAACCACAGGGTTCCTCAGGGTTGGCTGGGAAACAGTTAAATGCATTTGGTGTCGCTGCCTACTCCGTCCCCCGGAGAACAAGCTGGAAGAAATGAATGAAATTGATAGAGCTAAGGTTACAGCCAACAGCGCCCCCCCTCCCCCAACACCAACCCCCTGAAGAAATAACAGATGAGCCGACAGATAGAATGACCCCGGAACAGAACAGCTGTCAAGGGCAGAGAATGGTTTATCTTTCAGGGAAAGACAGGCGTAATGAATTCTAAATTAAGAGAAAGTGTGGGCAAGGCGCTTCTCCATCGCCCCGCTGAAAGGTTGTCATATTACGAAGAAAACCGATTCTTGCAAATGCCTATCCTGAAACAGGTGCAATGCCCAGTGAAGACATGTCATACAGAGAGGGATTGGGGTAGACCAGAGTACTGATGTTATTAGCATTTAGAACAGAGCTAGGATCTAAACTCCATGCCATATGTAGTTGGAAAACTAGATTAAGACGAATTATTCCCAGAGTAGATAAGATTTGTCTGGCTCTCATGTTTCACCGCGGCCTGTATCGTTGACCCCAGCGATAATAGGCATAAATTCAATGGACTACGATGGTCTCTACTGCTCAGCATAGAGTGATACTGGATGGGTTAGAGGCTGTTCGGGAGGGTTCCTAGTCCTACACTGGGTCGAGGAAGAGTGCCGCTAGAACCAGCAGTCTTCTTGTGTCATTAGCACCAGGATCAGGGTTTGGGTACTCCAAGATCTCCAGGATCTTGTTGCTAGATAGGCACAGGTCCTGTACTCAGGTGCTTGGTCTGTATGTAGGCCAGTCCCTGCCACTGAGGGTGTGATTCTCAAAAAGGGGTTAATTACCGAAAATGTCAGCGCAACGGTAGCTGACATTTTCCATAATCAACACCTATTTTGAAGGGTATCCCGTAATATGGTTGCCGAAAAATTGCAGTTTTTACAAAGAATCACAGCAAAAAAGGCTCTGCTGTGACCCGATACATTTTTGTGCAGTATAATGGGTCTGGGGCTTGCAGGGGGGTTCCCCACATCCATTACATGGATTGCGGGGGCCACACCATAGCCTTTTTGCTGTGATTCTTTTTTAAACGGTCATTTTTGCAGCAACTTTATTACATGAAACCTTCTGAAGCTGTCGGTCTTTTTTGAGGGAACACATAAGCGCCACTTTACGAAAGTGTGCACCCGTTGCTAGGATTGGGTGGAAAGCAACTTGGCAACTGCCAATTGGGGAAAGCGTTATTTTCTGTGTGTATTTTTGTGCCACTCCTCCACGTTAGCGGCATTGTGAAACGGTCATACAAATACGGCAGCTCCTTTGGTGGCGGTCTGCTCACTGCAGTTTCGTTATTGTGGAGGAGTGGCACCAGGATTGCTGTGGAATTCCACCATACTCCCTCATCGCATGCCGCTCCCTAGATTTTTGGCCAATTTTGTCTCGACCTGCATGACACATAGAGCCATGCCCGACCGGACAGGATACATATGGAACCATACCTGGGCTTCACTGTTAACGAAGGACCTGCAATTAACAATGTGAAGCATTTATTTCTTTCTTAGCACCTGCATTCAAGCGCATGCTTTTCTAGCCTATCGGAAGTGTGATGTGGATTTGGTACTTGCATGCCAAAGAATGATTGGCATGGTAGGGGGTGCCAGGAGGGTGTTCTCGGCAGAACTTTCGTTAAATTGAAAAATTCATGCTATTTTACGAAAATGCTGCCGAGAACATTAACACTGCCCGTAAACTTGGAAATGTGACGGATTACAGGCAGTTAATGACAGTTCTGTGTCGTGCGCTGCGCTGACGCGCAGGACTTCAGAATAAGCGTGGTATCTAGGCGTCAGGAAAAGGCACAGTGAAGCGTGCTGTTTAGCTTGCTCGCTGCGCCCACACGAGAATCGGGCCCCGAGCATCATCATCAGCCAAGTCAAGAGACCCCCTGTTTACGGCTTGGATAAAAAAAGTGAGAAATGCATCAAGCTCTTTGTTGAGTTTGCATTACCGCCACATTGGTCCACCGACTTTAGCACCCACAAACTATAACACTGCATCAAATTCCTCATTTCAGTAGCAATGATAGCTCCTTCTGAAATGGTAGCTTGAGAAGATACAATAAGATTGTTCAGAAGGTTCTGGCCCCTATGCCTATAACGCTAAAGGTGTTGCCACGGTTTTTATTCGATGCAAGGCCCACATTCAATGTATAGAGTGGTACTTTTCTCCTTTGACGATCAAAAGAAGGCGTGTTGTGAGTCACCCACCTGACTGGTAACCATCATCAGGATCATAGCTCTGGTGAGGTGTCTAGTAACAACAGGAGTTGGACACTCCTTTGAGGTACCTAATAGGAATTGATTAGGGACGGGCAAACTAAATTGGGCAAAACTTGAACCACTTGAATTTGGGCGAGTAAAGTACCAAATCATTTTACAATTTATCCAGAGATAATCCAGGAAATGTGCCATTTTCTCAGGAGAATAACATTAGGGCCCTGATGAGGATTTATTTTTTAAAACAATGTATTGTTATATGTTTAAACAAACAGAAGTTAAATTTAACCTTTAACATATCGAAATTCATTCCACAGAAAAGCAAGCTAAGAATAAAACTCAATAAATAACAAGATTAACAGTTCATAATTCATGAAAAAAAGGAAGAGAAAAAAAAGTCGATTTACAGGCTCCGGTCACCCCCCACATGGCAGACTAATATGCATCATTTTACTACGTGGGACTTGCAGGCCTCTGCATTGCATTGGGGCACTGGGCCACGTTCAACTTTTTTCTATTTGAAGCGCTCTAGAAAAAAAGCTATAGAAAGGTGTAAGCATTCTTGGGGATGTGGTGGGGGAGGGGTGATGGAGGCCATGGGGAGCAGTGTGGGGATATAGGTGTACTGATGTGCAACCCAAACAGTGACCCCAAAAATTTCACAGGCCACTGAACATCTGAACCAGTGACTTGTACAATTTTGCGGGTCACTTCTTTTGGGGGGGAGTTAGCACACCCCTAGAAATGGTGTAGGTGAAGAGCCCTTCACTAGGAGGGGGCTACCCCGCCATTATCATGATAAGACCAATAATAATGTCAGGTTTTTATATAGCACTTCATGTCGGATTCCTCACACTTCCACATGCTGCAATCAAGCTGTTATCATGAACCAAATCCATGTTATTAAATGTAGCGACCTAGAAAGGATGAAGGTAGAGTCAGTCCTGCCTGAAGTCGAACTGGCGAATTGCAGATGGTGGTGTCAGAGGCAAGCCCTTAACTATGTGCTAGTCACCTGGCTGTAGGATGAAATCAGGGGGAAGTTGTCTCTAAGTAGTTTTCAGCCTAAAACCAACTGAGTTAGTGTTTACTATCCTGTAGTAAGAGAATGTGTACACCCCTGGAGGTCTATGATATTAAATTGGCTAGCAAGGAAAGGATAGCAACACACTAGCTAACCAGACGCATGCCATCATAAAATCTGCTTATCCCCGTTCACTTTCTACTATTTTGCATTAGCACCCTGCTGGGGGAGCCACTAACCAATCAGGTGGCTAGGAAAGTGGCCTAAAACTGGTGATCCCAGCTTGTGTTGCAAACCACCTGATGGCCGGTTCGCCTGCCCAGCATCTTCCCCCCACGCTCCATTCCTTTTTTTCTTTTTTTTACATTCCCCTTCCCCTCCCCACTTACCTCATTTCGCCCGCTGCGAATGCCACCAACACAACTGCTGCCGCTCCATCCACTCTGCTCCATATGGCTGCCATGGAAAGGGAAGAGGAGCACTGTACAGACCCCCACCTTCTGATTCCATGGTGGCCATCTTTGAACAGTCTTTTCCTTTCGTGAACGGGACATTGCGAGGCGAATGTCCACGGAATGAAAATACTTTGAATTAGTCCCGTCCTAGCCCTTGGGACGGGTGCTAATGGCATTAACCACCCGTTCCAAGGGCTGGAAAGGGTGATAACGGCCAATGGCCCTCGGTAAAAGCCCTTGCTTTCACTCGTGCCTTTAATTCGTGGCCCCGGACCATTACCACCCATTCCAGCCCTTGGAGCAGGTGGTTAATGCCACAGACAAATCCCAGACAAGGATCTGCAGGATCTTTTGAGCAACTGTAAGGCATTTTTCCCAGGACTGAGAGAGACCAACTCCCAAGGACTAGAACTGTCGATACTGACGTCTACAAAAGCAGACAGACTAGAGGAAGAGGAACTGAGCGCCTCCAACTCCTAGGAGAGAACCCTGGTGGATGTGGAGACACAAGGCCTCTGAGGCTGCAAGAGAATGGGCGCTATCCACTTCCTGGTCTGATCTTTGGATGAGAAGCAGTAGAAGATACCACCACAGGACACAGGGAATTTGACTCTGGATCAGACTCTGCCCCCGACTTTAGTGAACACTTGCATGGCACCTTTGCAGGACACACTGACATGTGGAAGCACCAAAAATACCAGTCATCTGATGACAGGCGCACCAAGGGCCTCTTTGGAGACAGAGGGTCTGATTTACAAAGCATTTTTCAATAGTAATAATAGTTTGCATATAGAGCCAGTTCAGCCAAGGGCATCAAAGCACCGTATTAACAGTTGATATTATTACCCACAGCGTGGTACTCAATTTATTGACCTCGGAAGGATAAAAGTCTGAGTTGGCCCGGCCGGGATTCAAACCTGTGTCAGCAGGCTATGTTGTGATGTTAGAAACGAGCACTCAGCTTGCTGTGCTATCTGACCCGCCGAACAGAATTGTGCCATTGTAAAACACTTTTGTAAATTAGGCCCTGGGACTCCACCACTAAAAAGCTGTTGCAGAGGGGTTGTTTCACAAATTGCAACACTAGTTGCGTGATTTATGCAACTTTGGTGTCCTTGCCATAAAATGTATATTGGCAAAACTGAACTTCAATTAAGGTAAGAATTACTGACCATACAAGCTCCACTAGGAATTCAGTACTCAGCTCCAGTGGTGTGACACTCCGGGTGGCGCATCATAAGTTTGACAAATTGAAATGGACCATATGCCTGATAGTCATCCCCAGTCGAGACAAAATCAAGTTATCCAGACTGGAACTATGTCTCATTTCTTTAACCAAAAGTCATGAGGTATGGCTCAGCGAAAATATTGACGGGCACCTAATGCGTTCAGATGCGCCCTGCCTATTTTCTGACAGGTGATTAGTTTTAGAGGCGAAATGCCCATTTGGCAGATGTTATATGGTTATGGCCATGTTTGGACCATTATAGTATAGGGTTCCTGTACGAATGCAGGGTTCTATGGCAATACAATGTGTTAAACCAGTAATCATTATTTTTCCTCTATATCAGTCTGGGACACTTTGGGGGTCATTCCGAGTTTGGAGGCAGCCATGGTGCTATTAGCAACATGGCTGCCTCCAAAACCAGGCTCGGGTCCGGTCTGGCTGAATGGCGACTTACCGAGTCATTCCGATCTTGGAGGACCCGATAAGTCCCCATTCAGTAAACCATTCCCCATTCCCATTTGAGCCCCCATGGGACTCAATGGGAATGGGGAAGGTGCTAATTAAGGGCCCGCAAATAGCGGGCCCATTATTAGCGCCCTGGTACCTTAGCGGGACCCGCAAACGACGTGTGGTCAGACCGCAAAGGGACCTTGGAATTGGGCGGTAAGGGTTTACCGGCACTGGCATCATTACCGGTGACTGTTAAACCTTACCGCCAAACTCGGAATGAGGCCCTTTGACTCAGCGTTGCTCAGGTTTGCTATATTGACCCACCCTCCCCATGCGTTAGTGGGCCCGGCGACCTCAGGACAACGTTTGAAAGGCAGTTGCTGGTGCACCTCACCCCATCCTTTTCCTTTGCCTATCCACTTGCTTTGGACTACTGTCCGACAACAGGTAAACAATCATAGACCATTTATTGTGGTGATGGTCACACTCTTTTTCATTTGCACACTAAGGTGGTGATCTATTTCCTTACAGTGATTGGCATGTGGCTTTCCCTTCCTTAGGGTCATTGTCCATCCCCTTCTTTGCAACGGTACACTGTAGGCAGGAAACATTCCTGTCTCAACCCACGCCTTTTTCTTACACTAACGGGCCCTTTGTTAGCATGCTCCCCATTCCCGTTGAGCCCTATGGAGGCTCGAATGGGGATGGGTTCCTGGAATGGGGAAATACCGGACCCTCCAAGGTCAGAATGGCCCAGTATTTCCCCATTCCAGGAACCCGGACCCAGAACCCGGAATGGGGGTAGCCATGCCGCAAATTGCGGCATGGCTACTTCCAAGGTCGTAATGACCTCCAATGTGTTAAACCAGTAATCAGATTATAATATATGAATATCTGGTTAAGATGGCTGCCACCATTCAGAGTAGATCATATTGGTTTAGAGGACTATACCCACATGAGGAACAGTGAGCTAAAAGAAGGACTTGTGTCCCGTTGCAGTGCTCACTAGACGAGGTTGGGACGCGGAAGAGATCATTTGTTGATACTTCGCCGGTACTAAAAGGTAAGGCGAAATGGCAGTGAGTTGCGATCTACGTGGCTAAGGATTTGAGGACTGAAATCTATGTGAGAGCAATATAGCTTGTTTGGGAAAATTGCGTAAATGTAGCGGCTACGGATATCGTAGTGGAGTATAACTCCTTTGTATCATACTTGACACCGTTAACCTAGCGTGGAAACAGTGACTCAAAAGCTAATATTGCATGAGTAACGCAGTGCCATTTTCTCTTTTCAACCTGTGTGACACGTTACTTTGTATGGTTTCAGACAGAACGGAGTTGGAGTTTAGCAAAAGGGCTTACAACAATCGATATTCATGGGAGAAACCGCTGGATATGAAGTAAGTGGTTGCTAGCTAAGCAGTCGGTAATTTGTCTAATAGTGGGCATTAAGTAATAAAGAGCCCTATGAAAACAGGAGCTCAGTAACAATGAGAAATATATACATGTTGTTGCAGGAAAATATCGAATTAAACTTGTGGAAATCCATAAGGATAAGAAAAATTGGGAATGTGAGAAGGAACATCCCCATCACTCGCCAAAATTGAGTATTATCCAGATAAGTAAGTGCTTCTCACTCTATAGTGTTGTGTTCCAATATTACACATGCTAGCATTGACAAGCACCGTGGACATGGAGGTAGCTAACTGGAGGCATGTGGTTTATATTTCTTAGGGAACGATACAGAGAATTAACTCTTTGCAGCCTACCTCGGTTTCTAATTTGACAATTAGTCGAGGTAATGCTTACGAATAGTCCAAAACCTATATTAATGGTCATTTGTTGTAATTATTTCTAAATTATGAACAGTCAGTAAGTGTTGCTGATTGTTGTGTATTTTGTGATGCAGGTAGCAACATAGTCAACAGGGAATCACACCATTTTGGATTTCAGTGTTATGAGAAGTCGGCCTGTAATGAGGATCATAGTTTAGTGATCAAATTTAATTCTGTCCCACTGTCTTTGTGGTGCCAGAAGATAACTGCTGATAAATCCCCTGAAGAAGTTCCTGATATTCCGAACATTGAATGAGGAATGAAACATGTTGGATTACAATTTACACTCCTATTAATAAGGCGGGCGTATTAGCAATTTGATTAGTAAAGATTCCCTGTGAGAAGAGAAAACATATGCTACATCCCACAGTGGCTTACAATGGTTAAGCAATTTAAAATATGCTGATTAGTTAACATGGCAGCTGACAAAATGAAAAGCTATGATGATTGTTACGTATCAGACCTATTAACACCATCTTCACTGTTTGCGGTGGATAAGGATAAATCCCAGCTGGCCAACTTCAGTAACTGGGATGAAGTACTCCAATAAAAAAAAAAAAGAAATCATAAGGACCGAATTACATGGCACTATCATGATTGAGTATCAGCGTAATGGCACATTGTCGCAGGTCTGATTATCAGAAATGAGCCACGTCTCTTCCTGGACAGCAAAACATTTTGTTGTCCAATTGAGTTATATTGACAACAAGTGCGGAAGAGACTGGCTTATTTTGATTATCAGCACAGCTAAGAAAATGAGTGATAAATTGGCAGTGGACTTACTATTTACACTCCTATTTATAAGGCGTGTGGTATTATTAGCAATTTGATTAGTAAGGGTTGTTGCGAATAAGTAACATTAATAAACTCAACCCACCTATAGTTGTTATATGTATTGCTGTTTTTCCTGTATGTGTATGAACTGTTTTAATTGTTGATAGAATCATGAAACTTGCACAAGTCACTTTTTGGGTTGCACTGCATACTTACCGAGCAGAGTAAACCACGTTTTTTTGGTCTTCTTATATGTAGTTATGATGACAATAAAATAGAATTTATATTTTGCATATAGAGTGAGGTAATTGAATTCTTTATCCCACTCGATGATTGCTACGTCCTGCATCACGAACAGCTATTAGCACACATATGCACATGATCTATTCAAATTACATTGGAGAGAGGGGACCATCCATGTCAACGTCCCTCAATGCGCTGGTATTGCATTCAGCATAAGCAGTGCAAATGTAAGACCGCCGCTGCTAAATACTGAATTTACTAACAGACAGTGAGTGGCCAAAGCATGAAGACGATTCGATGTGCATACTTCACTCACACAAAAATCCACACAACCGCCTTCTCACACAGCAAACCACACGCACTTCACCACACCACAACAAACAAACCACGCATTAGTCGCACCAACAGCACACGAGGAAACTCATCTATCCAATATTTAAACCCAAGCTCCTCATCAGCACACCCACTCCCTCCTTTCCTGTAGCTCTCTGGCCAGCCTCTCTTGGCCCTCTTCCTGCTCCCACCTGCAAGGCTAAAAACCTGGGGTCATATTCGACTCCACACTCTCTTTTTCCCCTCACATCTCTGACGTCTCTAAGAAGTCACACTACCAGCTGCATCTCCTCAGAGGTATTCTTCCTTTCCTCTCCTTCCCCCAGAAGTTCACTGTCTCCAGAGCTCTGGTTCTCTCCGGGATGGACTATTGCGACAGCCTCTTTCTAAATCTGCCTGCTTCTACTCTACGTCCACTGCAAGTCATCTAGAACAGGACTGTGAGACTTGTCCTTGGCCACAAGCCCAGGGATCGTATCTCTCCAGGATTGAAATCTCTGCACTGGCTCCCAGTGGCTGCGAGGATTAAGTTCAAAACCCTCTGTATCGTCCACAAGGCCTTCTGGGGCCTGGAGCCTCAATACCTTCAACTCTCTCTCCCTAAATAGCTTCCCTCTCGAGCTCTTCGCTCATCCGCCCTCCAACTCCCTCAGGGTCAGATGCTTCTCCAAGCAACGAGTGGTGGTAGAGTTCTCTCTTCGGCTGGGGCCTCCCTCTGGAACAGCCTCCCTGCCTCCCTGAAACTTGAGGAGAACCATCTTCGGTTCCGAAAGCACCTGAAAACCTTCCTCTTTGCTTTGCTTTCTCTCCTCTGAAGTCCTGGCTGATACTAAGACTGCATCGGTTACCTGGCCACCCATCTGATCTCAGGCACAAGCCCTGCCAGTTGCACGCTTGCGCTGCCTCCCTGGCAGCCCCTGCACCTGGGGACTGTTTTTCTGTAACCCTACAGTCCCCAAACCTGCACTTATATCTGCACTCACCCTGCACTGCCACCAGCTGGCCGTTCTTTATTTATTTTATGTTATTATTTTATTATCCCTTGTACTGCACTTCCCCCTGCGGCACTTCTCTTTTTCCCCTTCCCTTGCACTTGCGCAATCTGAATGACAGCTGGCCTAGTAAGATCGCTGTCTGTCTTCCCAATGTTCCCCCTCCCTTGCCTTGCCACGCTTTGAAACACTTGTGTATAGGCGTGTTATAAATGTCATATCATATCATAAGATCAGGGCACTATGAAAACCAAACTGAAGCTGCCAACAGGGCATCACCTTTCTCACTTTCCTACTCCCTCTTCACCCGACTAACTCCACCCTGCCTTCTTGTTTTACAGATCCACCTGAGGGCCTGCGTCCCAATTCCGTTCTTGACAGTGCGCGGTACAAATACCTTTAACATGAACATTAACATATGTGCTTGCTTCACCTGTGGACCTTGACCCTGCATAACCCACTAGTCCTCCACACCCTCTGCTGGAAAGACTGGAGCCCGGCCCACCCCTCTTTGGCACTCCACTTTCTGGCAGTACACAAGAGAGACCCCATGACTGGTCTCCACAAACCCCTGCCTGAGGTCAGCTCTCAATTCTCTTTCCCATTGGGGGAACCGATTTCACTTTCCCCCGCTGGACCAAAGGGGTCGTGTGGATGGATCCATCCGCTCTCTATTTTAGGCTGAGCGAGAATTTGTTATTTTCAAAGATATACCAGACTGTTCAACTGACTTGGGACTCCTCCGTGGGCTCCCTGACACTTCCCTCCCCTTCTCTGTAACTAGTGCCTGGATGCCTGAAGGCTTGGAGCACATTCAAAGCACCAGGGTTAACGTGCTCTACAAATGTGAATAAATAAATAAATAAATAAATACTCCTGCATGGACCCTGGCATCCTCTTATAGTGGATCAGTTATGCCTCCTGATTTCTGCATTGCCTGACATCTTTGACGACCTAACTTTAAGCTTTCAGCTTAAGCTACCATAAAGTCAGCAACAGGGTTAGCCCACTCGCCCATTTAGCTGGACATTGTGGACCGCCGTTTACCATACCGTAGCCTTCATAGAGTGTCGCCTGCTGAGGGCAGATAGCAATTAAAACGAGTTCACGCGCAGTGCCACGATGTCAGCTCCGCCATTGTGTTTGGATATATATAGCGCGCACATTTCACCCAGGGTAGGCTTCTCGGCGCTCAGCCTTGCTGTGGACGTTCTGTCATTAGGATCAGTGCTTGTTTCACAAAACTGAAAAATTGAAGCATGATGCTTGAATTAAAAACAAAGAGAAAAGCTTGCTAAAAGCAATAGTCAGATTGAAAGGAGAACTACAGGAGACGTCTCGGTGATAAGTGAGTGAGAAATAGGGTGACCAGATTCAAAAAGTAAAAATATGGGACAGAGCAACAAACATAAAAGTAGGACTAACTCTTGAAAAAGGCACACTTCAGCAGTGTTTGGAGGAGGAGGAGCTTTAAGAGTTACTGTTCAAATAAGCACGTTATAATTCATTTTTCACAAACTAACAATATCTTAAGTTGTAAAATGCAGCATTTCTTGTGTGCGAGATTGTGCATTCCTGCCTGCGCCATGAAGACCGAATACACAAAAACCTAGACCACTGCAGTTGCCAATGGGAACATAATCTTGGCAAAGGGGGACAATGCACCACAAACTGGGACAGTCCTGGCAAAACCGGGACGTCTGGTCACCCTAGAGAGAAATGAACGTAAGGGACTGGATGCGTCAATGCAGTACCTACCGGTTATGACACAGTGCGCGTATCTTTGTGCTCCGTATAATACAGTCCGGACAATGGACAAGGTATTATGACATCACTGTATAACTCGATTATGTTGCGTTAAGAGTGCCCTGCAGTGGTCGAAGTGGGCGGGAGCGGTGATCCTCTACTTCTTTTAATTAAGTTTTACTGTTCCTATACTTTTATTTTTAAAAGAAACCGTTCCAGAATGGTTTTGTTTTGAAATAAAAGTGTAGGAAGAAGTTGAAACTTGCACTTACGGTGCACTGCACTTCATTCCACTAAACAGCAGGATATTGTGTTTTGGAGTTTGTTTTCTTCGTGAGAGGGGAGGGTGGTGATGGGGTTTGTGGGGAGCGGTGCAGGCCAGTCGGGAACATAGTTCCACTACTTTATTTCGTGCACTTCGACAACTGGTGCCCTGCTGTGTGATGAGCCAGGCCACCTGAGCTCCATTGCCTGCTGCTCATCTTAAAGAACTGGAACACCATCCTTCAAGCGCCAGCCTGCTATCCTCTGGGAAGAAGACTTCCATATATGGAGAAAGTGAGCCCGATGAGGCCGCCTCGCAGCTGTGAAAAGTTGGAGAATAGTTCCCCCTTCCGCCTTTTTGGCAGGCTTCTCCATATCTCTGGCTCTGCACCTGTTTCTCTGATGCATAGCAGGTGTCTGGAAACCAGAGAGGCTGTAAAGCAGAGGTCTGCTCCGGACTGGCGGCCATCAAGGATCGCGCGTCAGCTGCGCGAGCCCCGCTCAAGGTTTGTGGCCAAAAGTCTGATTTGGTCCTGTGTCAGCACTGTGGCTGGCTCGCGGGATTTCTCGAAATGTCCACAATGGCACGTTTCTTAAGTTGTACTTAAATGTATGAAATGGTTGTTTTGGCAAAGTTTGCTAAAACATCTTAACGTCCCTTCCCCGGCCTTCGCCCGGGTGGGTCCCCCTCCAAGCAGTGTGTAGCCTGAATTAGTACTTTTAGGGGGGGGTTGTCCCCCCAACTTTTCTGGCACTCCATTTTGTCCCACTCATTGGGTAGGGGCCCTTTCATTTAAATTTCATGGCGCGGCCCCCCAACATTTTCAGAAACGCTATTCCACTGTGAATTCGGTGTGTTTGGCACAAAGTAGAATGCCCTGGTGGTTGCCATTTACCAGAAGGACTTCCCTTCACTTGGGCTGTCAAGGGGTTAGAAATGTTTTTCATTTACACCACATTGGCACCTCCACCACAGCACTGGACTTCTGCAAAATCCATCTCTGTGTGCATGCCCAGTAAGGCTCAGGGCTTGAGGGAGTTACCCTCCATGTGAGGGGGCGTTCCGTCAATCACCTTAATGTGTGATTTTATGATGAATACACAGGTCCTGCCTTAGCTTTGGAAACCCATGTGAGGAGGCGTGCTGTGCTTTTGTGCTTTTGTGCAATGTGTCTCTCAAAGTCCCACACTCCAGGTGTAGCCACGAGGGCATGTTCTCCAGCACCCCATGACCCCGCAAAGGCATTTTAAGGACAAAACATGAGAACATTGTGTGATCTGATCATGAGCAGCCGACTCCCTCAGTGACATACCCTAGGTTGCACAGGGCCCACCAGACACAAGCAGTGTCTGTATGCAGCTACGACACCATCTGAACACAATCAATCTTGGGCTCATTGTACTTGTGACAGAATGCCATCTGTGAGGATGTAATAACTGACCTGAAATGATGCAGGGAAGTTGGTCTCTTGAAGTGAGATCTACTAATTAGATCCCTTTTCCATAATGTTCCCTCCTGAAACATGTGACTCTTCTGTACCTGACTTCTCAAATACCTCAGCAGCCGCCTTGTAGTTTGGAAACATGCCTGTTTCAGAGTGGCATGTGCAGTCCTACAAATCGCCTGATGGAACCCAAAGTACCAGCTACTATGGCCTGCCTTTAACTGTGGGCAATCTTGATCCAGAATTCTATAATTGTGCACAGAGCCAAGTGGCAAATTAAAATCTAAATATAAGCCACCTCTAGTTTTGACAGGGTGCCCTCTTGGAATCTACAATTACACTTGACAAAACCTTTTGGTGTCAAATTATTTTCAGCTCGGTTGATAGTGGCTCTTAACTGACACGGTTTACGTGTATCAACATCTTAGGAATAGGTTTCTTGCTAAATATCCCTTGGGACCCAGCCCAGGAAATACCCATTGGGATCTCTCTGGGAAGGTTTGTCCCCTTCTCCTGAGGGCAGAAAATCTCCTGAGGGAGTTAGCTGAGAACACAGAAGCCAGCTTGGATCCAGGCAGAAGGTTAGAAGCGGGCTAATCCACTGAGCAAATGTTTTATTCAAGGGGGAAGGGGGGCTGCTCTTCTGTGGAATCACGTTTGAAATACATAGGAAGAAGGATTGAAGATTAATGGAGTACAATCGGACCCAAAGTTCTCTTACATAGAGGTGAAGATAAAGACTTCCAATAAAAGAGCAAGCCCTTACCGCCAACCATTCCAGGCGAACATTTGGGATTGTCTGCTATCAGGAACAACGAATTCTGCAAGCCGAGAAAACTGGTACAGAGGGACCTGCTCACTGGAGGCAACAGACCCAGAAACAGCTCTTTGACAACTTTTCTGACGGGGAAGGGCTGAACAAGGATATACGTTTCCCTCGGAGAGCCAAAGCGGGGGTGTCCCAGCAGCCAGAAGTCGGGATTCACCTCTGAGTACTGTTTGCCTACTTCAATCCATTTTCGATTCAGCTTGATCACTTCAAGTCAGTTTTCAATTCACTGCAAGGACCTGGAGCTGCCTTTGTGCATTTGACACTCACTGTGATTGAGCCATCTTTGATCCAATTGAACACTTACTGGAAGTAATCATCTCAATCTTTCTCAATGCCAACTCTACCCACTGGAAGCAATCGTCTTAACTCGTCTAGATGCCACCTCGGCGTGCTGGAATCCATCGACTTCACCTTTATGACCCATGTGGCGTAACAGTGCCCAGAAGCCTATCTTGACGCTGTCAAGACCCATGAACAAGCCTAAAGGGTATTTGAATTAGGTTCTGTCCCTCTGGGCTGCCTTAAAGGGCCCTAGGGACATATTAACACCCCACTGCTTATCTTTTAAAGGCCATCTTCGTTGAACTTGACTTTGCTTCTGAAATGATTGCATGTGCACCACTTTAGTCAGACCCAAAATGTCCCCTTTTACTATAAAATATAAGTCTGCACATTCTGTGTCTTTTCTTACAAAGTGGGTTATATTGTGTTTGCTTGGTTGTGTGCATTTTTTAGTTTTATTAAAGTCTACTGTTTTTATAGAACCTTGGTTGAACCTTCTTTTATTTTGGTGCAATAATACTATTGTTGCCTGGACTGCTTCTGTGTCAGCGCACATCCCTCCTGAAGTGCAGAGCCTGCCCTCGGTCCACGATACCACAAGTGGGAAGGGAGGTCTACCTGTTGGGCTGTACCTGTTTTACCTTTGTGATTGAGATCAATGCTGGTTTGGAAGTAGGGTGGGGCTGAGTAGTAGTTGTATACACAGCTCACCCCGTACTCCTGAAGGACAGTAGCCATTTTGCAAGTGTTGCAGAGCACCAAGGGATTGATCTGCTTCTGTGCATCTAGAGGTAATATTCTTGTAAAACATTGAGAGTTTGTTCCCATTAAGTGTTTTTGTGTCCCTAGTCATGTTGAATGACATGATCATCCCGTGCAAGACTGGGACCCGTAATATGAAGCTCCTATGAATGACACACTCTGGGTTTGGAATTCATGCCCAACATGTCTTTGGGCACACAAGGTGCCCTGTTTACCCAACAATGTTAACCTACCCCCTACCCTGGGAGGCACCAATCCCTGGTGGTTTAAAATGTTATTGAGAGACCCTAGATAAAGTGTATTAGCACACAGGACGTGGGGTGCACTCAATCAGGTTCCATGGTTCGCAGGCTGATACTCCCAATCTCATCCTGCGTTCAATGGAAACCGAAGGCTGCTTCCCCCGCCCGCTGTACCGTCTTCTCCACAACCACCCACCCTTTCCCCTTCTTTTTTTGTACTAATCCCAAGCCCCCTCCCTAGCCCACTTTCCTGCTTGTGGCAGAGGTACCACTTGCCACATGGCCCCCCGCCGTGGCAGCATCCCTGCATCTCGCTTTTCCGGCCACCATGGAAATGGAAAGGGGTTTCCGTACGGAGCCCACATTCCACAACCATGGCAGCCATCTTGGTAAAGTAATTTCATCCAATGAAAGGGACACTGTGTGCGTCCCATTCTTTGAATGAAAACACTTTTTTTTTAACACCCTGTGTTACCGCTTTGGTAACCCACGGTGCCAATTGCGTTAGTAACCCATTCCATGGGCTATACCCTGGGGGGAGGGGGTAACGTCCCAGTGCCCTCATTAAACACCCTTGCTCCGCTCAGGCCTTTAACTCAGGCTGCCGGGCCATTACTCCCAGGCCCCGTATAGCCCGTGGAATGGGTTACTAACACTATATTATTAACCCTCCAAAATGCAT
Organism: Ambystoma mexicanum; assembly: GCF_040938575.1. Taxonomy (NCBI): domain Eukaryota; kingdom Metazoa; phylum Chordata; class Amphibia; order Caudata; family Ambystomatidae; genus Ambystoma; species Ambystoma mexicanum. Next base: position 1,436,200,816 of record NC_090934.1, on the reverse strand, counting down.
AAACGAAAGTGCACGTGGAACATGACGATGCAGTGGAAGAAGGTAGAACGCTGACATGGGTAGACAGAAAGTGGACTCTTTTAGTTTGTTCACTGACTATGTGGCTCTACTGGCCTGGAAAGCAGCATGTAAAGAGGGTAGCCAGAAAGTGGACTCTTCTAGTTTGTTCACTGACTATGTGGCTCTACTGGCCTGGAAAGCAGCATGTAAAGAGGGTAGCCATAATGTGGACTTTTCTAGTTTGTTCACTGACTATCTGGCTCTACTGGCCTGGAAAGCAGCATGTAAAGAGGGTAGCTAGAAAGTGGGCTCTTCTATTTTGTTCCCTGATTATGTGGCTCTACTGGCCTGGACAGCAGCATGTAAAGAGGGTAGCTAGAAAGTGGACTCTTCTATTTTGTTCTCTGACTATGTGGCTCTACTGGCCTGGACAGCAGCATGTAAAGAGGGAGACATTAGGGCGGACTAAGTGAGGAATGAAAGCACCAGGACCAGGATTGATTGTTGGCAGGCAGTTAAACGCAATTTGGATATTGACTCCCCCACATTCATTTCATGCATATTATTTTTCTCTATGTGTCTCTGTGTGTGAGTCTCTTAGCACCCTGAGGCCTTTGCGTGTGAGGCGCTATATAAATAACAAACAGAAATAGAAATTGTTAGTTTCCGAAAGAACATATGCCACATGCTCCTCTGCAGGAATAATGCGTCATGCTATCTCTGCAGGAAAGGTGTCAATTTCCCTTTCCAGTTACCCTAGGACTAAGCATAACATTCACCTGCAGTAGAGAGGATCTGGGGTCTTGGGGTTCAGGATTTGGGTGCAAAAGAAGCGTCACAACACCAGAACAGATATACTCTAGAAAGTAGATGGGCTGAGCCACTGGTCTTACAGCTGTGCTACTTTGGGGCTGGGCCCGGTTTTGTTTGGGGTCCTGGGTGAATAACTGGGAATTAAGGATTAAAGCGCATAGGCTCAGTGTTATGTTATCCTTTGCTCTGCGTCCTGCCGTTATGCTATGCCAGGGATCTGCATCCTTTGGCTCGCCAGAAGTTTTGGACATACCAAGTAGAGGAATGGTAAACTTAAAAAAAATAAAAGTAGTGGAACACTGCTCCCGACAGTTCCCGCTCACTTCGATCAATGGGTGCTGGAATATCTCATGGGGGCACTATGTCTTCTTTCCTTGTCTTCAGTGTTCTTACAGTCTCTCTAGTGGAGCATCGAGACAGAAGGCAGAAAAAGCCTCACTTGCATGCATACTGAAAGGAGCGGTCATTTGACGGTGTCTTGTCAAAGGAAATTTGGCGGGAAAGGAAGGATGTTCAACCGGTCTAAAGTCTTCGCAGCAGCGATGGGTGACAATGTAAGAGAATGCAGAGTGTGAGATGAGCAGAGATCATGTGAAAAGGCAGAATGAGAATTTGGGGACTGCAGTAATGGATGTGGGCAGTAGTAAATTAAAGACATATTTATGGTGGTAAATGTGTTGCACTACATCCCAGCAGGAGTTGCAATGAACAGTAATGAAAATCAGACAGTGTTGGGGAAGAAATGTCGGGAATGTTATTGATTTTGTCTACTGCGCTAAGCAGTGATTGCGAAGGTTAATGGCGTGTCTGAACTGTGGCATTGTCAGGAGGCGGCACCATAAGGAACCATGTTGGTAGTTGTCCTGGGAATTACTTAGAGGTCTGTGGTGCTGAGGGAACCACATCTCCCAGCAGCCCTCGCGTTGTGCAGTGCTGGCTGAACTCCCAATAGCATGGCCCGGACTCCTCCACCAGCGCCGAATGCTGCTGACACCCGTTAAGTGACTCGTGGGGTGCACACTCTATGACTCCGTCGAGATCCTGTGACCCGGATCAGCTCACTAGTGGACCGCCCTTAGTGTACCCCTGCAGCTTGTTCCTCTGGTGCCTGGCCACCGTTAGCTAGTCCTGCCTTGCTGAACGCACTGGTCCTGCCTTCTAATTATACACTCACTCGCTGGTTTATTTCCATGCCCTGCTGTTTCTGGCCCCAAATACTATTAGACAGACAAGAGAGAAAGAGACTAAGCGGCAGGGCTCGGCAGGGCTGTGGTGCTTTAGGCAGACAGGAATGCAGGCAACTTGGTGTGTTGCAGGCCCCCGGAACAACACAAAATGCACACCATCACGCGGCCACCTTCACCCCTCCACCACCCACTGATGATGTCATCAGCAGACTCTCACCATCCCAATGGAACATCACTAGGGAGGCGCAATATAAAAGAGGACCTGGAAGGCAAGAGGGCACCTCACCCTTCCTTTGCCCACGCATATATAACATTCCCTTCAGTCCCAAATATTGTGCTCTTGTTCTTGACTTTGCCATAACTGCCACATCTGTAACACACTCTCACAACTCTGACCGCTCCAAAATGTTGCTCCGCCCTTAAAACCAAAGACTAGTTTCCTCGCCCTCGCTCACGATCACACATCAACGGCCAATCTGGGCTGCACTTGATCTTGACGTCATCCTAGCATTTTCTTTTCCTACTCTTTGCGGTAGCTCTCATCCCAGTCAATGTACATTCTCCTTACCAACCACAGTGGGACACACTTTGCTTGGCTTTGCCGAGGCAACACCTCAAATGGATGTAATCCCGCTGTGGCATGAGTCGCTAACCTGTAAACCACCCCTCTTCTGAAAGTCATGCTCCCAATTACTTCCAGTAGCAATAGCCATGTGCACAGCAACCATCCAAGCGCAGTTAAACCACTGCACTGTTGCAGTGGTTTCAGGATGATACAAGGACGTGCTGCGGCGCACAATCCCACACTGGCCCAAGAACCCTTTCGATGCTTTAGGACATCAACTGAACACCATTGTCAATAAGAATTTCATTGGGGTAGCCCTCTGTCTGTCTACCAAATCCTAAAACCGCATGGTTGCCTTAGAGTCAGCCTCACCCACAACCTGAACCTCAACACACTAGGAGAGCAGGTACACAAGGACAAGAACATATTTGCAATGATCTGTGATGGAAAGAAAAGGCCCCATCACATCCAGGGCAACACGCCTGGCATGACGGGAAGCTGAATGGGTGTCAGGGGATGCTCTTGAAGCTCCCTTGAAGACTGTTCTTTTTTTGCCTCTGTCTAGGTGTTTTACTGTGGAAGTTCTGACCTGTAGCTCAAGCTCTTTGGTGGAAAGTGAATTCCACCTAGATCTAGTTCTAGATCTACCATCATGGCTTCCAACGGTACCTTGAAGCCCTCCCTTCCACATACATTGATTTATCAATTCCTCTTTCTATTCATAATTGATTGTCTGTTTTCTTGTTCCTGACAGCCTGCGTAGGGGGTGTGTGATTTCTTCCCCATCTTTCTGCTTAGCCCTTGGGTGTCAAACTAGTGCTGCGCGGAGAGCGCCTGATGTGGTTTAGGGGGCTATCCTTGTCAATGCCTGGACACTCAAGCGGCATACTGTGCAACTGTCCTGGGTATCTACACCTTAGTCTCCTAAGGCAATGCAGTAGATGGAAGGATAAGTGTTGGGAAAAGAGGGTGGAGGGACGACGGCACAAAGAAAGGGTGAAGAAGAAGCGTGAAGGAGAATGGGGCAAGTTTTGTGATATTGTAAGTGCATGTTGATCCAGCGACCATTGACCTTTGATCAGGAGTGGAAAAAGCAAAAAGGTATATTCCAATGTGAGTACGTAGTGGGACTGTACACATGAGGCAGTTTTGAAAGAGAAGTTGATGCCAAGTAGTGTTGGTTGTGTGATGGACTCAAGATTTGCTGGAGTGGGCCCTTGAAGCTTGGTGGCTTTTTCCCTGATGTTTAGGCAAACTCTGGAATGATGATTCTGGGACTGCCAAGCCTAGGGGCCAAGAGTGGACCAATCAAAAATAGACTGTGTACAGGTTAATGCAGGGAAATATGAGCAGGGAAGCAAGTGGTGGACTGAAATGCCATAATATAATGAAAGGTTGCCACTATTTTAAGTGTGAGTGATTACATTGATCTAGGAGTCAAGTGACTTTCTAGTGATTGCATTACGCCACAGAGCCAGAGTTTTCTGTGCAACGTTCTTGTGATCTGCAAATGTCTTTGGCTCAGAGAAGGTCGGTCTTTGAGGCCTTCCTGCAATCCCTCTGTGTTTCTCTTGGCCTGGGTTTCTTTAAACAAGGCACATGGAAATAGGAGGTCAACACTCGTGTATGGCCGCTCCTAAATGACTGTGGGTTTTGAACAGTGGTTCCTGGGGCAGCAATCCATTGTACCAGGCAGTGTGGAAGTTCTTGAGGCCTGCTAGGAGCTTTATGGGAATGGTAATAGTGGTGTGGAGACTGGATTCTCCCCCCCCCAAAAAAGTGCATTCGCTTTAACATTTTTCAATATAAAATGTTCAATTTATGGGCATTCTTTATAAATTACTTCGATATAAAGACATGTAACCTATATCAAAGCATTGCAACAACAAGCTAGTATAACAGAATCAATCAACCAGTGAATAAATAAACATGAATATGAGAGAACATCCCTTAAAAACGGAAAATGACAGGTTACAAAATCGAAATTTGGAAGGTAGGATTAAAAAGAAAACACAAGGGTGGTCCTGGAATAGGTATGGGTGGAGTGTGGGAGGAAGTGAAAGTCCAACTATAGCGTTTCAAACCGGAGCGGAGCGTTACAAGGGTAGCACTGCGCAACCACACAGGGGAAAACAACCAGAAGAAATAGCATAGCCAACACATCCCAATGTGACCAAACAAAAGGGCACTGCAGAGATCCCAAGTCCCAAATAAGTTATTCGAGTGGGTGCTGGGAGCAGGTGGTAAATGGGACCACTGATAAGCTCAGCTTGACCTGCGGCTCTATAACAGGGATACGAACACTCAGGAAGCAGGAACGTTTCCAGACAATTACACTCCCCACCTCACTGCCCAGACACAGCAACAACCAGCCATACAAATAGGTTCAAACGTGCACACAAAAACACACACACACGAGTTGGACTACTCCAGCCCGCCAACACACGGCTGTGCACAATGAGATAAAAGGGCTGAAGGCGGGATGCGATCCGCCAATAACCACTCTGTCGGCAAGATAGCTCAGCCAGTTGAGCGCTCGCAGTTGTGATTTTTGTGTGATCTGCAGGTCACAGGTTCGAATCCTGGCAAGGCCACCTCAGCCTTTCATCCGAGGTCGATAAATGAGTACCAACTTGGGTTGGGGTGTTTAATAATGTATGTTAATATGTTATATGTACAGCGCTTAGTTGTAAGTGCTATCTCAATAACAAATCATTACCCTGAGGCAAATTGCTTCTGTGCTTCATGTTACCCACCTACGGTAAAACATGTGGAGTTATTTTGCCCCTTTGCTGACGCGAGGAAGCTGACATGTCCGATCATTTGAAAGAAATGGTGTCTTCAAGTATACATACTTTTGTTATATATAGTGCTAACATGCTGTCTTAGGAAATGCTTCCAGGCGCTTTGAGCCACTGCATCATGCTATAAAGCCTAGTAAAAATGAATGCATCACAGAGCTGTCTCAATCGCTTTGAAACACTTGCCTGTGTCTAGGCGCTTTATAAATAAACAATACCCTAGCATACAATGTACCCAGGAAAAGTGCCTGGCTATAGGGACCTGGGGGAGGGGGCGAGAAGTCCTGGTGACCTACACCACCACCCTTTCTGTGGTCCGGGCAACTGAGTGAGTGGGGAGAAGAGGCGTGGAACTGACTACCCACACCACACACAGATTCAATGTATCTGTCTTCATCTAGTGCCTGACATCCTAGCTCATTTTATGGAATTTTGTATATTACTGAACCCTGACAACCACATGTTTGAATGCTCTTTCAGTCACTTCCAGAACACACTGTGCACCTCCCGATGAGGTCTAAGGAACTCTGTGTGTTCTGAGCATTGCGTTCAAGGTCACGCGCCCATGCTCCTGTCTGATTTGACAGCCAATCAATACAAGCTCATAAATAACGTCATGATCTCACCTGGACTCGCCATCGAGATGTGCCCGGTACCGGGAGGGCGCGACCCCACTGACAGCTGCCCTTCTCGGAAGGTGCTCAGCCCGCATTAATGCACACCCGCCACCGGGTGAAGGTCGCCATCGCTTCCCCAGGGGAGCGCGTCTTCCCCGTTGCCACGCAATTAGCCCCTTCTGCTCAATGTTCAGATCTTTTGTTAAAGAGAAGAAACATCTCCCCTTGCAAGATTAATTAGGACAATTGCACGCCATTAATACCTGTCTTGCTGAAGAGGGGTCGATTCTCTGTGTGATTAAAGCTAAACTGGGGCTCTATTAATCCCCAGTGCAGAAAAGCCCAGCTTTCAATAGTCAGAAAAGTATAATTTCTGCAATCTGCTTTGCTTCTATATTGAAAACTAGAGGAAGGCACGTGCTTTTTCCCAGCTACATTAAGAGCAGGGGAGGCAGATGCCATAGACAATCCTCCTGGATTCACTCTCTTGCTCAGTGCTGGAAATGGGAAAAAAATGGATTGGGGGAACTGTCACCTCTTTGGAGGAGCGGGGCTGTGGGATGGCGGGGCGGGACCGCCATCTAATGCAGTGCGCACAATTCCATATGGTCACATTCGTGCCCACAAACTGCCCACCCCTGCCCAATCTAATTTTTTGGTAACATTAGTGGCAGATGGCATTTTAACACATGGCAAAAAATAAATGAAACTGCAGAATCATTACAGATGCAGGAAACTCATCTATTAGAGCTCTGTCCTGCCGCTCAGGGGCAAAATACCTACAAACTTCCTAATTTGCATATGGATTGCGCCAACAGAAATGACTTAATTGAAAAGGACATCGCAAGGAGCAGCATCAGTCTTTAATACTTGGAGGCCCCATGGAAGCGACTTTAGAATAAGTTGCCATTAGTAAGCCAAGTGGCAAATAACTTTGTGGTGCAAAATACCTACATTGCACTGTTGTTATTTATGCAGCAACTCAAAAGACAGGCTTTTCTAAGATAACAGCATGATATATTAACATAAACTCTGAAGTGAACCACAATAAGACACAGTGTGATTAAATGATCTGCCCAGGATCACACACTTTGGTTAAAAGGTACAACTGGGATGTGGACAAGTTAAGCAACTGAGCACATTTTCACAGGTTTAGTTGATATGGATATTTAATATTGGATTGGGGGATCTTTGGAGGAACCCCACAAAACTGGGTTGTGCCTACAAGGTGGTACTTAAGAACAATTAGAGAATGGGCTTGGTGTAAGTAGTTTGATAACTGCATAAAGGGGGAAAAAGCGAAGGCTTACCTGCTGCTTAAGGACGCTTGCTGGTTGGAGGTATATTTGGACCTCCAGATGTCACCAAAACTAAAATCCTGGTTGCCAAGTTCCGATTAGGCATGCTCCCGTTGGCCCATGAGTCTTGCAAGTGGAAAAGTGAGCCTTGTGCCTCACCTGCATGTCTGCTATGTTAAGGAGGGCGTGAGGATGGAGCGCATCTCTTTTTGCAAAGCCCACTCTCTGGCAAGGGGGCGTTGGCTTGCCCCGGTTTGGAACCACCTAGCACACTTCCTAACCCCCCTAGCCGTACAAGCCCTGAAACTCTGGACCCTCCCTGGACATGTATTACTGGTCTTAAAATTCTTAAGAGCCGCACTCAAGAAGAGATTGTTGGGGTCTATTATGAGCGAAAGAATGGGAAAGCAGTAGCCCGGGTGGGATGTCTGTAGGTTCTGCTTCACACAAGCGGTCAGTGGTTTTATCATTGTATGTGTTTTTTAATCAAAATGTTTTTATTTAAAGAGATTAATGTAGATGTTAATGCATTATTGTGTTTTTCATGTTTTGTATTGTAAATAAGTACCAGGCGAGAGTCAAGCAGAATGCAACAAGCATTATGATTGGCTCTCGCCGGGTCCTTACCCAGCCAAGAATCCTTCGATTCTCGGGTGGGATCCAGCCGCCTTGTCCTCGGCGGGGGGCGTGGCAGCTCCTCAGCCAATGAGGAGGCTCGAAGCTGGGCTATCCCGCTCCGAGCCTCCCCCCGGCTGAGAGGCTGCCTTCGCCCCCGCCGGGGACTTGGGTAAGCTTTTTCTTTTTTTTTTTCCTTCCTTCCCTCCCTCCCTCCTCCCAGCCCTCCACACCCCACTTGCCTTCTGTTAGAACTCACCACCAGGTAACAAGGACGGTAGGAGCACAATAGCAGAAGACTCCGGAGTCGCTGAAGAATTCTTCCCACAATTGTAACCCTCTGCTGTGTAAGACTTACAGACAGAAGGATCAAATAGTTGGAAGAGGAGACACACACACTCGATGGCACCAACTGGGAGCAATAGAGAGAATACCAAGATCAGTACTGTTGTAATCTTGTATAACCGAAAGTAACACAATACCAACTACACCAACCTGAACAGTAGTACTCTGCGTTGATATTACAGAAGGGTAGTGAAGACTTCCTCAGTAGCCCAGGGATTCCAAAGCCAATCAATACAAGATCAAAACAAGAGTCTAATGAGGAATCTATGCGAGAGGGAGTGCTAGAGTACTAATACATGAAAGGAGAAATGGTTCTTACCATTCAGTGTTTTGTAGTTTGTCGGTGGTGCCAGGTTTAAGGATCCAGGTCCAAGGTCCCAGGTCCTATCCCGATGGCACGAGGACGCCTAGAAGTTCCAACAATCCAATGTCCAAAGACTACCTCGATGGCACGAGGACGCCTAGAACAAGGAGAGTCTCTAGTCTCTGAGATCCAACGCGGTGGAGTTCGAGGAGTTCCCCTTCAAACTATTCCGAGAGTCCAGACTGGAAGGTTTTTCAGCAGACAAGATGGTGGCAAGGTCAGGCAGATGAACAAACTTCGTAGGATAGATGGCTCTTGTCACGTGCAGGCAGTAGAAAGCCAAATCGCAAGGCAGAGGCAGTCGAGTATGCAGAGCGGGTTGGCAACGTGCAGGCTAAGTAAAGCAGAATCACTAAGTAGAGGCAGTCCAGTATGCAGAGCGGGTTGGCAAAGGGCAGGCTAAGTAAAGCAGAATCACAAAGCAGGGGCAGTCCAGTATGCAGAGCAGGATGTTCAGTAAGCAAGACAAACAGCAGCAATGACGTAGTAAGGAAACGGGGTTGAACCGTGATTCTTAACACCTTCTTGCTCCTGCGTCCCCGCTGGGGGACGATGGCAGGCTCCAGCAGTGTGGAGACTCGGAGCGGGGATGGCCCAAGGTATGTTTTTTTTTTTCTTTCCCCTTCCGCCCTCCCAACCCCACTTACCGTCTGCTTCTTTTTTTTTCAGGAGCGGACGCGCTGCTAACACTTCTGTCCGCTATTGATGGGCGCCATGGAAAGGGAAAATGGAATCTGTTTTCCTTTTCCCGGTGGCCATTTTGTTGGTCGTTTCATTTTTTTTCTGTCCCGAAACGCTGCAGCGTTTTGGAACAGAAAGAATTGCTTTTAGTGCCCCGGTCACGCATATATTGCGGGCCGGGGTACTAATAGCAATATGACCCTCGCAGCGGGGGCATTACCGACTCAGGTAATGCCCCGGGGCCTTTGTTAAGGCCCTTGCTTCGCTCGGGCCTATAACTATGGACAGTGGGGCATTACCTGAGTCGGTAATGCCCCCGCCGCTCAGTTCATATTGTTAATTGTACTTTCATGCTGGCTTGTCCTCCGAATAAAGTTATACTTCTACTACTAGATATTTATTAAGGTTTCTCTTTGCACTTCATGTGCTTAACTAATACTTTATACTTTATTTAAAGCAATGCCTTGGAAGCAAAGCACAGTACATAAGAAACTACTCTTTCATAATTAACTTTACCCTATATACATCATTATAGAAATATATTGAACAATAAAAGGATGGCTTTAGTTTTATTCTCCCCATCCTTCATTCAAAGTCACAATCGCATCATGCAGATGAATGTTAGCTTAAGACATCCCCCTTGGGTAAAGCCATAGTCATTATTTCCTCAAGCCTGCAGCGTTATGCACCCTTCTCACTGCTGATCCCTCCCTCCCAAGCACATTTCTAAAGGGACAAAAGTCCCCGCTAATAGCCCCCCACCTGCCCCCTCCCATCAGTGCCTAATGGCTCACATTAGCTCAAGGAGCTCCTTGGGACATTGTCCTGGCAGCGGGACACCTCTCCCGTTCGGAAAGGGTAAGGTGTCCTGCTGCCAGGACAATGGGCGTTCTGTGCAGGAATTGCTCAGCACACATTGTCCTGGCAGCGGGACACCTTTCCCGTTGGGCTCCCTGATTGAGGTGCCAAACGGGAGAGGCGTCCCAGTGACATAAGTCCGATCGGGCTCTCAAAAGAGCCTGTGGGGGGTGGGCAGCTTGGCCCCTGGCCCCCACTCAGTTCACCACTGCTAAGAAAGCTGACATCCGAGCCACAAGGCATGTCGGGCCACATTCCCTCATCGGGTTGAAGCGAATTCATCATGGTCAGAACATCTTCCAAGTGCTGGCGATCTAATTATAAAGTCATCAGCGCACAGCCCTCCTTCATTTTCTCTTCTTTACAGGGCAACAGATGAGCGCAGAATCCCATTAAGAGGGGGCGTGCCCTGCCAGCCGCATGCAGCGGTAATGAAGACTTGGTTAATGGACATTTTACATGCTGCAAATTCTATTTCTCTCGTTTTAAGACTTGCAAGGTCAGTGCAAACGGCGATCAATCTTTGTTAAACTTCAGACGCGGAATAGATATGCGACTTAAAAAAAGGAATTTGGGAATAGCTCACAGAGACAATTCAAAATGAAACTCTGGTTTTTCGCCCAAAATGTTGATGAAAAAAAAGGGCATATGCGCGTTTACTGCGCATTCGGCGGCAAAACAAAAATCTGAATCCCGTTACACCGGACAAGGGGAGCGGGTTTGGTGTAATGGGTTTGGGGGTTGCAGGGGTGTTCCCCGCTTCCATTACATGGATAGAAGAGGATAATAAAGTAAAAACATATTTTTTTTTTAAATGACCCTCCGGTGCCACTTCCGACCCATATCAATGGAAGGGAACTGTCGCCGCAGAGACCGAGGGGAGTCGGCGGCACACTTCTTTGAAAGTTAACTAGGGAGGGGAAGTGGATGCGGGTAGGGGGATGCAGGTAAAAGTGATCTATGTCATCACTGTGCCACAGCGTTTTGTGTTTGGCATTTTCTTTGTCGCCATTTTTGGCGGCGCAGTGATCATACCGGTCCGGCCCTTCCTGCTTCTATGGATAGGAGATGAGACCCTTTTGGGGCTCTTATTGGCAGCTCTGGAATAGTATACTGCACTACAGTACTTGCACCGGTCCACTTGGGAGGACATGGGACCGTTGAATGGAGAGCCATGGGTGGGCTGAACCCTCCAGATAATGGAGCTACTTTATGTACAAACCTAAGCTAAACACAGATATCACAAAGGAAGGTTCCCATATAAACCCAAATACACACTACTAAATAACCCATTTGGGCCCCCATCATTACATTTCCTAGACCGTTCTAAAGGAGCATTTGAATTGTGCAGAAGCTGTGTGTAATAATTGCAGTATTCTACATTGGATCTTTGTTAATGTTAATGATAATGTTAATGTTAATGTTAAAGGCCATTTATACCATGCACTACCACCACCAGAGTGGTCCCTTTACGCTCTGGCGGATTGGAAAGGCAAGCGATTAGGAAGGGTTCGTGGGGCGTAGCAGGAAAAGGCAGCACGAGAGTTGTGATGCGCTGTTGACAACTTCAGTTTGGTCAACACCGTTCGCTGAGCATTGGTGGGATTTCTAGGTCGGTAGTCTGCCGTATGCTGTTGTGCGAGACTATTGGTGGTATTCTTTGTTGTTGCTGTGCAGTGAAGTGCGTGCAGATTGCTGTGCAAGAGGTATTGTTGTGCTTGTTTAGCATTTGAGAGGTGAAGGCAGAGGGTTAAGTTTTATCAATCAGCTTACTGGGCCCTTCCATCTTACCTCCTTGCTTCAGACATCTACGTTAGGTGCCTCAGCCGCTGTTGCGTTTTGAGGCATTCCGTGGTGGGTCATTCTCTGCATTTTCTGCATGGTAGTGGCTTGTATACCTAACTGACTAGTGGACTGTGGTGCACGTTAGTGGTGATGCCTCACCCACCCCGTGTGAAAGTTAGGGTCGTTTAGGGGTCTGCTCTTAGGCTATCATGGGCGGCACCTGACAACACCTCCCTGAGCTCCAAGGGTCGATGTCCCCTCCCATTGTATTCCTGGGGGCTCCCTGGGCTCCGGTAGTTGCCTGATTTTTGGCTACCTCCCTCCTCGGCCTTCCCCTCCTATGTGTGCTTGTTGATGCGCATTCTGTTTTGAGTGGTGCCAGTGTTTTCATCTGTTTCCATCTGGTTCTAAAGTGAAGAGCCAGGTTTTAAGTATTTTTCTGAATTTTCGGTGATCCTTCGTATTGCGTTTTTCTTTCGGTAGGGGGTTCCAGGTTTTTGCTGCCAGGTGGGAGAATGAGCACCCTTTATGCAAGGTTGTTAACTAATGGAATGCACAGACAGGAAGACAGCTGTTTCAGGGTGACGGTGATGCTTGTCATTGGCTGAGATATGCCTTATATCTGGAGGAAAGCGTCAGCCATGCAGCCAAAGCTATGAGGAAGATCTAAGGGACTGGTTATCTAGGGTAGCCGCTGCCGTTTGCAGAACCATGCAAGGTCTAAGCTGAAATGCCTTGAGAAAAGCATCAGTGGTACTGCCAGATTAATTCCTGAATAGATGGAGCAGACAGCTAGACAAAGTCCTTTTCATTTCTATAGCGAAGAACTAGAACAGACGCTCCTGGGGAAATACACACTGGGCTGTTTCTTGTAGTTACATAATACACCATCAACAGCCCAGTCTTTAGTCCCGGGACCCTTCTGGGTGCTGAAGCCCTCCCAGAGGCTGAAACATGACTAACCCCTGTCCACCTCTCACTCTTGGGTAGCTCGCCAGTGAGTTCATGTCATGCTAAAGCTGGTCAGCAGAATGAGATGGGACTTCTCCGAGTCCTGTCAGTGAAGGGGCCTGAGAAACTCATATAGAGGAGAACCTCTTTAATAGGCATTGGTGGATCTTTACTATCAGGCAATGCTTGCTTCCCCCGCTTTCTGTCTCCTTCCTACTTCTGCCTCTTTGTTCACTTGCGCTGCAAGTTCTTAACTTCACCAATCAGGACACTTTCATGGCCTGGGCCACTCCTCCCACCTTCTTGACTAGAATATGGATTGTTTGACCTAAAAAACTTGACATACTGCCCATTTGACCTAATTTAATTGACCTCATTTGTTTTTACCTGCTGAGGAGGAAGACCCCCGCAAACCTCCATAATGCAGGGGGAGAACCCCCAAACCCATCCAACTTCCTCCACCTCAACCTATTCCCTTACCCCACCCCACAACTATTTTTTATTTACAGGGTACCATTTGACCTACCGAATTTGGTCACAAAGATGCAGTCAAATGGGAGTTGGTCAAATTGGCATTAGGTCAAATTGGACAATACCCTCGAAATAGACGAGGCCTACGTTTGTAGAGACAATAGCCCTCCCCCTAGTCTCTGAAAGGACACCCAGATGTGATATTCGTAAGCCTCTCATTATGAAGAACCCAGTGCCCTGTGTGCAGATAACAGAGCTGACCAGCAGATCTCTTATATTTAGACCCAGTAACTCCCAAAGGGGGCAACACCAGCTTTCCATAGCTGTTCATTCTACAGCTGTAAACACAAACAATTACCCTTTATTTCTTTCGAAATGTCTCTTGCATTATCAAAGAGATAACGTTACGTAATATTTAGTGAAGTTCCTACAATTGGGCTACTTACAGACTCATGTGATATGATAGGTTATTTATAAAATGCTTAATACCCAGAGGTTTCTAAGTGAGGACCCGGGGATCGAATCTGTGTTCCTCCGTGTCGTCTTGCTTCCAAGCTGAGCACATTGCCCCTAAGTTATCCTCCCGAGAGGATATATATGAGTAATATAAATATGGAGCAGAACATTGGGCTTCATCACGAGTTTGCCGGTATATGGTAAAAGGAGCAGTAATTCCAGTTACTGACACTTTTACCGTACCAGTACCACTTTTACCATACAGTACCATTGCCGGTATTTCCAGTGCTTTAATACCGGCGCAGGTAATAGCAGTGCCGGAAAGTCCAGCAGCCGTATTTCCAACAACGATATAACAGGTGCTGGTATTACTGGCACAAATGTATTACTGCCACTTTACGATTTGGGAAATGGTGGTAACACGGCCGTTTTAGTAATACTGGCAAAAGTAAGGCATAGATTCCTCCACCTGAAAGCAGGAGGTAAATCCATACAGGTGATGCAAATGAAGACACAGGTGCACCTAAAACACACATGATGGGTATAAAAGGGCCTCACCTTCCCATAACACACATCACAACACCAGCCTGCTGCCACTGGACATGCAGCTGCTCCAGCTGGACATTGAGCTGCAGGGGCTGGAGGACCAGCACGGGGAAATGTAGCAGAGGAGATGAAGAGGATGGTGAGGAGGAGACGCCATGCAAGGCGAGCGGCCATACCACGGGTCAGGGCCTCACCATGGACCTTCACAGACAGCCAGATACTCACCCTGTACTTGCTGAACAGGGTGATTATCACTGAGCTGCTGACCCTGATGCAGGAGGATATTGGAAGCAGGATCAACATTTGGACAGCCATACCACCGTGGGTGTCAGTCCTGAACTGCTTTACGGTGGGCACATTCCAGCAAACTGTGGGAAAACTGCATGGCATCTCCCAGACCACATTCTCAAATGTGCACAGTCAGGTGCTGGAAGCACTCCTGCACTATTTGTCACAGCATATTGCCCTAGCCACCACCCCGGCACAGGTGATTTCCACAAAGGCATGATTGGACCCCTTAGCACACATGCCCAGTGTACCAGCAGCCCTGAACTGCACCCATGTAGAGTCGGTGGCACCCCAGTAATCAGAGGAGGCCTACCGGAATCACAAGCAGTTGCACTCGTTCAATGTCCAGGTCACCTGTGATCCAGACCTCACCATCATGCACTGCTGTGCCCGCTTCCCAGGATCGACCCATGATGCCATGGTCCTGCGGAACAGCACGCTGGTGGCATACATGAAGGGGCACAGAGGCCAATGGACCTAAATATTGGGTAATACATGTACCATCACACTAGCCTTGCAGGACAAGGGACATGCGACATGAGGGGATAACACAGATTGGATATTGCATGCCATGGCAAGGCCCTGTACATGCCAGACCCATCCATGCAGCCCGCAAATGATAGACTGCAACCAACAGGACTAGGACATGACTCACGATGCAGCAGTACATTCCAAAACACATTACCCCAACAGGCCATCTACACACGCTGGACTACAAGTACCACAATGTAACATCACACATCCCACAACATCGATGGGCTGCCAATGGGGGAGAGGGCTGGCCCACTTAGGCCTGTCCAAAGTATGTGCACGGTGGGCCCCAGGAATCAGGGAAAAAGGGCAAAGAGGACAGTTAACAAGATCACCAATGACAATGGTTACCATCCATTCAAAGAAAAAACACAAAGTACAAAGTTACACAAGGATAGTATTTGCCACAACGACTCTTCTGCAATTCCGAATAGCCTTGTGAAAACAAGGAAATAATATGAGGCAGGGTAACCAAAAAGGAAACAAACCAAACACAGGTTACAAAGGAACATACAAAGTACTTTATTTTATACTGAATCCAGTTACAAAAGAACAGAACAAAATTCAGATAGCTATCGACCCTCAGTACAACACAGCGAACTCCGGCGTGGTTCGGTGTGCTCAGTGAGTGCAAATATTCATTGAAACAGTCAGGCTTTTATACATTTTTCCAGCCTGTTGTCCAGCCTTTCTGTAGGTTAACCATTCCATAAATAAGTTACTGCTCTAGGGTCCCTTGCCAGGTCAAATCTAGTTCATCTTAGGTTTATATATTAACAAGAAGAAATAGTAATAATGTATGCTCTAGGCCTAACATTACAATGCAGGACTTAATTTATACAATATAGTTAAGCAGGTGTTCTCATTCAATTATAGATCAGTTTCGGTGATACAGGTAATCCATTGCACACAGGTCAGCAGAAGGACAAAGTCTCAGCTCATGACCCTAACAAGTGGCCTGCAGGCAAGTTATACATTAGCTGTACAGAGGTCATGACAATCGAGTTCTGTTCTGAATAACATAGGCTACCATTTTAGCTCACATGGTGACTTTATAGAGCAAGAAAACCTAAAATGGCGGCTTGACCCAAAATGACAGTTTACATGGTTTCTAAGGTCAGGACCTTGCAATGCGAGTTTATTCACATGTAGTTTATAAGCAGCTTGTTAGCAGCTTGGCGTAGGCCAATATATATATATTCATAGCAATAGGAGGCACAATATAATTTCTAGTTTGACAGCCTGACTCCCTCCAGACTGGCACACATACATTGTACTCAGCAGGAAAAGAGGTTGGAAAACATTACCCCTATTGTCCTGTGGAAATAACTTGAGAGTTACTTGTCTAAATGTATCCACTACACCCAGAAATATCAATAGGGGTGAGCGCATGAGAGGCCTAGTTTATTAAGTCTTATGGGATCCCCTTCTCTCCTCTGACATTTGGGGGGAAGTGATAAAAGCCCAGAAAAACCACCCAGTAGACAAGGGAATCCTGAAAGGCTTTTGCATAATAAAATTGAGTCAGAGTTTGACACCCCGTTGACAAGGGATAACATCTGTGATGAAATCCAACCTAGTTTGTATCTTCAGACTACAAAAGGCGAAATCCCCTGTCCCATTTTTCCCCAGTTCCCCATCTCTCCCAATGAGATACCTCTAATCAATCCTAGTAAGAAAGAGAGAGAAATAGATTACTATTATTTTCTCCTGGACCAGAGGTAATCTCCCCTAGGAAAAGGGTACACATGGCAAACCCACAGATCCTACATCGCAGCAACACACTTAAACCTCTCTGGGAGCAAGAAAGAAGAGGATCACTCTATGGGTCCCCTAATACTTCCCCAGAGGAGTCAGAAACCCCCAACAAAGAGCAATGTCTGTTCTGTGGAATTGTGGGCCATGGCATGGAGACCTGCCCAGGGGAGTTAGAAGAAGAATTAATATAAGAACATGGAGAGAAAGAAGAGACTGTAGCATCATGGAGTCCTCATCTTCAAACTATACAACCCATGAGGGGAGAACTCCATTGTTGCATTGGCTTAAAATCCTCTACCTCCTCCACTAAAATACCTATATTCTATCCAGGTGTGGAAGCGAAACAGAAAGTAAGCACGGACCTCCTAGTGATAATAACTCCACGGGACATAGCAACCCCCCAAACTCATTTTGAAGGTGATGAATACATTTGTGAAACCATTTTTCCCCCACACCATCAAGTTCCATGGGAAATGGATTGAATTCCTTAGGGGAAGAAGAAAAAGGCTCTCTGAGGGGGTGTGCTTTGGATCAGGAGTAATAGAGACCCTACTCCTCAGGGATACCATTTGGGAGCTCACTATAATACGAAACCTCTAGTGATTTGGGAGACAGTGAAGGCAAATTAGACCTTAAGAGTCCCCCTTCTCCACCAGCCTTGTTCTAAATTGGGAGTCCCTTGTATTCCTATGGAAAAATCCACCAGTTAGTGCAGACACAGAGTCCTTTAGAATGACCATGTTACTCCTGTAGAGAGGTGGGTCATACAACAAGAAATCACCCTTTACATTAGGTTGACTATACAATCAGTGAAGAAAAAGTAAACCCTACTTGGGAAAGGACTTGGGAAAGGACGGCAAAGAAAAAGGATTTGAAGCAATTTGCTAGGAAGGGAAAGAAAAACTAAACCCAGAAACAGGCCAAGGTTTCTTTGTGCACTAGGGCCAAAACCATCTATGGAGTACCAGCTAACCTAGAGGGGAAAATAATCTGGGCGCAACTAGACACCAAAAGTGAAGCATGTGCAGTAATTGTGCACCTACTATCTTGGGTAAGAAATTTCATTTTACAGTCTCTGCGATCCCAATTTACCAGCCCAACTGCTGTATGGGACTAAGACACGCCAATTCGACCACTGGGTCTCACAAATCACCAAAATAAAACAAAGACCATTCAGGGGTGGAACTCCCTATTGGGAACAACTATCCTCTACACCCTGTAGCCGTTGGGTGGGAAGCCGGTGTTATTGGGGAAGGGTGTGTGCGAAACCTAGGGGTATTCTCCCATTAAGACCTGGGGAGTCCTCTATTCAGGTGGCCAGGGAGGGGACATCAATCTTGGATTCCAACCCTGGGGGTGGACGAGCGAGGGAGGATCACCTGGGTTGGGGAATCCGGGGTCACCTCTGTGGGTATGCTCCAGGCGGGATGCGGTATTCTGACGGGGCGACAGAAGAGGAGGGGGAAGTCCTGCATGCCTTCATGGAATATATTGATTCCCGTCACCATAATCCAAATCCTATCCCGTCATCGATGACCCAAGGGTGGGGAAGGAAAGAGTCCATTGCCCAAGGTGGGGAAGGAAGAGAAACCAACTAAAACCAGCCCAGGAGTCTGATGTTAATATCCATTCATCCACTACCAATTTAAACCACAGGGAGTACCATCAAAACCCATGCCTGTATAATCAACCATCAGGAACATGGAAAGGAGCAACCATCCCCATGATGGAAAACCAGGCTAAAGGATTTAGCTATGCCCGTTGTCGATTCCCTGATAGAATAGTGGGAAATAGATCTATCCTCCAAAACCCTTTCATCACCCCCTCCCCATTTGCAACTAATACTGGGACGAGGAAGAGGCAACTGGGAGCTGTGAAGATTACCCATAGAGACACCATAGGGAAAGTAAGGGCAACCTACTATTGAAAGAACTGAAGTTGTCCCACTAATAGAGTCAGGCAGTGTCAGGCATGTAATAATGCCCACTCACACCTGACTCCACTTGACTGTTTTTTCAACTATAAAAGGTGTGGTTTTTCACAAGAAGGAGAGTGAACTGGGGATTCTATCAAGACCCGAGAAGCCAGGAAGTGGAGAGTAGCAGGAGAAACAGTCTGGAGGAGAACGGCATGCCGAGACGGTGCCCCGGTGGTTGAGAGGGGCTGCATCATGGCAAGGGAGCCGTGCCTCCAAGGAGCTGGAGGAAGGCAGCCTGTATCCTGTTGGTGTTGATTGGGAAAATGCTCGTTCCCTTTGGACATGTTCAGGTCCTAAGGATATCTGAGGGGCAGGTGGTAAGACCCTGACCTCAACCCCTTGTATCCAGTGGAACCGCTTGTAGAACGTGATGCTGGCCGGCGAGTGAGAGAAACTCGGAAAGCGTGCATTTGACTGAAGCGGATTGGGAATAAGACCCATTTTAAAGTGGCACAGAGCAGAAAAGTTTGAAAGTCTGCAAAAGTCAGAAAGTATAAGAAATAAGCAGAAGAAAAGAAATAGAAGCAAGTAAGTTGCACTAGCGGCATGGAAGAAGAGAAAAGTGAAAGGAAAGGCATGTGAAGAGTTTAAGGAGTGTAAAGTGTGTACAGTTTCGAGAAATGCAAAACGTGCACGGTGAAGAGTGTACAATGTGTTAGGCGGGGTCCAGTGATTATAACAAAAACACATTAACAAATGAAATATTAACGAAAAAATACCCAAAAATAAATCTATGGGTATAAGGGGTTAAAAGGTGGGGGGAGGGTTCAAGGTGGGGGTTAGAGAATAATTATTTTTTTCCGTTAATATTTCATTTGCTATTTTTTGATTTGTTGTTATCACATAGAACTGTGTTAGGCGTGCAGGAGTAGCATGAGATGGTAAAGGAAAGTGCAAGATTGCACAGTGAAACAAGTGCAAGAGTGCACTGTGAAACAAAAGGAACAGAAAAGAAGGGAAAGTGCAAGAGTGAAGTGACAAGAAGCCAAGGAATATAAGAAGGGGTGCAGGAAGCATCTGAAGGTGAAAGTTTTAAAACAAGAGTAAGAAATAAAGAGAGGGTTCGAAGATATATATATATATATATATATATATATATATATATATATATATATATATATATATATATATATCCTTAATATTTCATTTGCTATTATTTGATTTGTTGTAATCACATACAACTGTGTTAGGCGTGCAGAAGAAGCAGGAAAAAGTAAAGCAAAGTGCAAGAGTGCACAGTGAAACAAATTGAACAAAAAAGGGAAGGTGCAAGTGTGCACAGGCAAGAAGCCAAGGAAAAGAAGAAGGGGCACAGGAAGCACCTGAAGGTGAAAGATTTAAAAGAAGAGTAAGAAATAAAGAGAGGGGTTGCAGATCATAGTGATCACGTGTAGGAGTAGCAAATAAACAAGCGGTTTTGAAAGTCTCTGATTGTACCCCACAACTGTAGTGTGTGTGACAGAACTGTTTTCAAAAGTAAAGGCACAACCTGACAAGTTGAACTTGTTTTTGAAACTGAAACGGTGCTGACCTTGGGGAAGGGAACCCTTGAGAGGCCTAACAAAGAAAGCAAAGTGTTTGTTGACAAAACTGAATTTGTGTTGGAATCTGAAAGGGGCCTGAGCTTGGGGAAGGGATCACTGAGAGGCCCAACTAAGTTGCAGACATATTGTTTTTGCAGTGTTGAAAGGATTGAAGCTTGGGGAAGGGAACCCCGAGAATCTTCAAAAGGAACTGTGTTATATTTCTTTTGTGGTGATTGGAACTTGAGCAAGTTGAAGCTTGGGGAAGTGACCCCCAAGATACCCAAAGACACTGAATGTATTTGAAACCACTACAAGGGCTCTGTGGAGAAGGCCTTATGAACAGCCCTTTTTGATTGAACTCATTTTTGTGACATTGACCAAAATACAGCTGGTGAGATGATCACCTGAAACCAACGTTGGTTTCCAATTTTCTGTTGCACCACTGTTTTCCTTTTTAAATACTTCCTATCACATTTTTGTAAAGAGTGAAGGCAAGCATAGGTTCAGACAGAGATGGAATTTTACTTTGGACCATTAGACATCGAAAGCCTTTAGAAACATCAGTTAAGGGACCCATCCCTATAGAGTTAGGGCCAGTCAGGCATTATTTAAGCCCAAAAAGCCTTAGTAAATAAAGGTTTTAAAACAACCACCTTTGAGTCTGTGTTGCTCTTGACACCATGCCTGTCTCACAGCACTCAGCCGGAACATTCACACACAATAACATTCATACCAATTCACCCACCAGACACTCAACCAAATACCTTCTCTCACAATCACTCATTCGGGCACCCAGAATATTCACACTGAATTCTCCACATACACACCCACCCGGAACAGTCACACACCACATTGCATTCTCATTAACGCGACAAATGCACACATACCCATACATACATACATACACACCATCCTTGTGCATATATAAATTTATCCACATCTGATATGCACTTACAATAAACACATTACACACACACATATTGAAATAAAATGCGTTCTTACCTTTTTCCTGCAACAGCTTTATTTGGTTGGGCTCTATGTTCTGTATCCAGGCCTCTGGACCCCTCAGTCCATACCGACAGGAAGTAGGGAGAGCTTCCTTGCACATGCCTGACATGCACAGGGGAGCTGGAGGCGGAGCAGCCCCTTCCCATGCTGGCAGCCGTCCGCAGTCGCCCCAGCCCTCACTCTTGAGGGTAGTGGCCGGGCGTCTCCTGGACATGGGGCAGTGGGGCCCTCGTAACGCTACTGGCTTGAACCACCCAGAAGGTTTAGGTTCGGGAAAGGCAATTGCACAAGAAATGGCCACAATTCTGGCAGTTTGTTATTGGACTAACATCCTCACTCAAGCTCAGAAAAGAGCCTAGCAGGTTGGCAGAGTGGGCCAATGTTACCCATTTTCCAACCCTGCAACAGACGTCCTTCATCTCCTTAAGGAGGAGCATTAAAAAATATATTTTTTTTCAGAATGTATTTATTTATTTTTTGCATTTGATTATACTTCCAAATCCCGGGGTGTCACTGCGAAGGCCACCCTTAATTGCCATAATTGCACTATGCGCTCTGCTCAGGCCCCCTGGCACATCTTGGCCAGCCTGCTATAAGGCCACTTGTTTCCATCTACATTTTACAGAAATAATTCTACCCTTTTGTAACATCCAGAAATGTTGGACAGTAGTTCTATAAATTCACAAAATATCTTTTCTTCTGGTCTGACCTGAATTCTATAGCTATTTTTCCTGCCACACCAAGGGCCCCTATGCGCCCATTATACAATCTTGCAAGCTCTGAAAATACATAACAAAACACCCATGAAGCAATCTGCCCCTCCCGTTTGCAACATATTACGGGACCTATGGGTTGCTGCACACACAATTATAACTGCATCTCATCTATGCCTGAAACAACTGTTGTGAAAAACACTTTTATTTTTAGTTTAACTTTTAAAAAATCGACACATGAACTCATTAATGCCCCTCAAAGCAAATTTGCAAATATAGCAAAAGAGCAACATATTTAAAAATGTGCAAATTGTGCAATTCTGCGGTTAGTAGAAAGTGCACAAGTGCAACAGTTTATTTGTTTGTACTACAAACACAGTTGCTTGATTTGATCTTGAAGACATATGGCAAGCCCCCTGCATCATATAGGGCTATTCCTGCTGGACAACACATGTTCAATGTTCACTTGTCACACATTCACAGACCGACAACAATATTACAGTATTGGACTGCCAGATTATTTAATTCATAGATTTCTAGGTTTTCAACAAAGATGTGGACCACACAATGCCGGTCTTTCCAGGTCAACACAATGTTTCGACTCAAAGCTTGAATACGGCCATCCAAACACATTAAACAGCAGGTTTTGTTCCTGGTCTTCATCAGGTCAAAACCTATTTTTACTCCAATCGCTGCCCCTCGCCAGTTCAGAGACACCTACAGAATAAAAACAACAACAACATTTTTTGGAGGTTCAAATAACCTAAAGGCTCTGAGATGAGCAACAAAACTCCTTGCAGTGTCCCTTGCTGCGTTGACCCACAGAACCTCCCCAGAGACCATTTCCTGCGCATTCCACCAGTGGGACTTAGCTATAGACACAGACCCCTAGACACAATGTAGGCTGCATGCAGAAGGCACGCAACGCCCCTGTCCACCCCACCACGGGAAGCCGTGCTGTTGTAAAGGCTGACGCATTGTTTATGCTTGTTTTTGAGATTCTTGCGGCGTTAAATACTCTCAAGTGTGATGGGTTTGTTTTTACACCTCGCCTCTCGCAATAAGTGCCCGCTGCCGCGCGCAGTATTAATGCATCAGGGCCCTGACTTTTAACACAACTTTAATGATCTTCTGAAAATCAATACTGCTGTGGGAAATATGCACAGGAAAGAATGAGTGCAGTACATCATAATGTCAGCGAATTAACGATGATATGATTGCAATTGTGTCCCGCAAATGGGCTGAGAGTGAAGCACGTGATGTGGCGGAGGTCAGGCAGCAAGAAGATGACAAACAGGCGGCCCTTATCGGGGAGAAATCAAGCAACGAGGCCTGGAGCCGATCCCACTCGCTATCTCTCCCCAGGCCGATGCCACTAGAAACCAGCTTGCATGTAGACGCGCTAACATAACACATTTTATACTTATTTCTGTCTCCGTTCAATGAGCGCCAACATATGCCAATTACGCCTTCTCCAGAGGGCGTTGATGTACTGGAAAAATACACAAAATAACCAGCACAATGAATGAAGTGTGGCCAGATGCGCCAAATCTATCTTACCGGACTGTTTCTCCATCGATTCTAACACCTGCAGACCCTAGTTGGTCTTCAGCTTTACCTGTGCTATTGCAAATCCGTGTCCAGTGATATCATCGCTGGAAATAACGTCGAGGGTGACTCGATACTTTAAAAAGGCACTATCCAACACTTTCCTCAAATATTCTAGGACTGCAGTTTGTTTATATTATTACACCAGTCCTACAATATGTTTGGGAGTGTGTTTAATGCCTTTAAAAAAAGATCCAGTCACCCCGATGTTTTTCCCAGCGATAATATCACATATAACCTTCCGAATCTTAATGTCCTTTACCTTTCATGGTCTCAGGCTTCTCAACACTGTGAGCCATGTCAAAAAATTGGCCATTACCAAAGGAACATTTTATTGGCGGTTGTGTCACCGTCGCTGCTGATGGGTGGGCTGACTAAATTTGGACTGGGGCATGCCCCAGGCAAACCCAGTCCCGCCATTTTCTCCACTAGCTGTGAATAGCAAAAACACAATTCGGAGCAGCGGGAAATGGAGGAAAACCACAAGGAATACTTCTATTCTTTTGTCCGGCTGATTTGTGATGGTATGCACAAGCCGTACATTCAGTTTTGATTGCAGAGCCAGTGTCCATGGGTTGTAGTCTAGGATCTTAACAATAACCTTTTCCTAAAGACGGGAGGGTGTGCCGTTCGACTCGTTCACGTCGTTGAGTGAATTACCACCAACAGTCAACTTGGACGGTGGTGTGGGAACAGCTGGGCCGGCCTTTTCTACTGTATGGTTGTG
Organism: Ambystoma mexicanum; assembly: GCF_040938575.1. Lineage (NCBI taxonomy): Eukaryota > Metazoa > Chordata > Amphibia > Caudata > Ambystomatidae > Ambystoma > Ambystoma mexicanum. The sequence goes on along the minus strand of NC_090934.1, from coordinate 1,436,176,326 downwards.
AGATGTTTACTTTTGGTAATCCCACAGCTAAATCATTTAACTCCCACCACAGTAAAGATTTTACATTATAGGCCTGCCTCTGTTTCTTTTATATACAGGGAATTTTAAGACTGTACACTTAATGAAGTGATTTGATAAGGATCCTGTGACAGTAGATTGTTCCCGCTACCATCTCTTTCCCACCGACTGACCTCTCCTCCCCTGCTTCACCTGCTACTAAAAGGAAAGGTAAACCTTCTGTCACTCTTCCCTTTCTCTCTGACCTACAGTTCTCACTTGCGCCCTTCACACCGGATGACTCGTCCACTAACACTGCCTTGTCCAGCTGTTCATCCCTACTGTATGACCTCTCTCACTTCCCACGACTGACATTTACCCCTAAGTCTCAGTGCCCTCAACCATGGGTAAACCCATTCATACACTCTCTCTGTTTCTGGTGCGTGCAGCGGTACCCTATCCCTTTACCTAACTGATTGTTTTGATAACCAACCAATGAGTAGGTGTCATGTGACCTGTGTGGACAAACAACCAGGGTAGGAAGCTCGAGTCCACACTTCTGTCTGGGTCCCCTAGGAATGTATTTTATTTATTTATTTTATTTGTTCATTTATAGGAGCACACATGACCCATGGCGTCTAGGCGCAAGTTACAGCAGAAAATATATAAATGCAGGGTGTGAGTTTCAGGACGAGCAAGCATATATGCAAGGTAATGCTGTACAGGTAAGTCTTTAGGTGTTTCCGGACAGTCTGTATGAGGGTTCGGTTCTCATGGGTAGCGAGTTCCATAGTGTAGCTGCGCTGCGGTGACAGTGAAGCGAATACGCTTCAACGTGGGAATAGCCAGGCAATTGGAGTGGAGTAGGCAGTACGCTGGATGGACGGGAAATCGTCAGGGAGACGTAGCAAGGAGCAGTGTCAGAGAGGCATCGGTGTGTGATGGTGAGTATTTTGAATATGATTCTTTCTTTGACCAGCCAGTGTGCTTTTTTTCTTGCTGCAAACATTTTACATTTTTTAAAGCTGCTGTTACAGGATTTTGTTTTTGTTGCGTTTTTGTCTTTGTTGCGTATTTATAACGCGGACCCGGGGATCGAACCTGCGTTGCTTCATGTCGTCTTGCTTCCAAGGCGCACACGTTGCCGCTGAGCTATGGTTGTATATATTGAGGGCAAGGGCAGCCCGCAGGGCATTGTTTTGAATGATTTGCAGCTGGTTGTTTTTTTTGGGAGGTGCCCCCGAGGTGCGCATTGCAGTAATGCACTCTTCCACCGAGCAGGTGTCAAATGTTTTTTACATTTTAATGGAGTCCCAGGCATTTGTATTTATTTGAAGAATGTGGATGCAATTTTAATCAGAAATAACATACAATAACACATGTATGTACAATAACACATGTATGTACAATAACACATGTATGTACAATAACTCATTTATAGATGGCAGAGGCATTGACTATACAATAGCACGAAGAGGAGAGCAAGTGGCGAGACAGCTCCTGAGCGTGTAAACAAGTGGGAGATAACGAGGGACGAAAAACAAACAGGAACAAATATATGTAAGAAACAGGTGACACTTATGAAGGTAACATTAACATAAAGGGGAGTGCATAAAATTAAAGATTAATGCTGCATAAATATACAAAATTACATTACTAAGCGTAACGGAATTAAGTGGTGGTCAGACAGCGAGGATGGGGAGGTGGGCAGCAGGAACTCCCTCTTCAGCAAGTAACTCAAGTTTAAGCCGTGCTTTGACGAGATCCACAGTTGGGCTGTCTTTGATTCTAATGTGCAATGGGTTCCTGTGGAGCGGGGTGCAAAGGAAGAAAGAGCGAAATCGAGTGAAGGGGGGCCGTGGGACGCAGAGGTTGAGGAGCAGTGGAGGGAACTATACGGTTAGTAGACAGTGATAAAATAAGATAGGAACTAAGGAGCAAGACCATTGATAGGTTTGTGGACTAAGAGACCAAGATGGTGTCCTGGAATCCACAATGACAGCATTTAGCTCCAATTGGTTTTTGACGTTGGTGATTGTGAGTTTTTTATTTTGGGGTTTAACACCCCAATGGCCTTATAAACATCCTGTGGGTGCAACCTTTCATTGTTCACAGCTCAGGTGAGGTTCAGTGAACACTTTGAAGCGATTTCAGTTTGGGCGGTGCACACAACCAGCACACCACCTAACTCCAAGAACATATCACTTTGTGAGGCATGCTGCCTGGAAACCAGCTTCCTCCCCCTTGGGCAGGAGTTATGAAGTGAAAAACGACAAAGTGAAAGGGTTGTGTGCTCAGTCCCCTCACTGCTCATTCACCATTTTCATCTGGTACTGGACAAGAATGCACGACTTCTCGTCGTTTGTAAGGTACTTCTCTTTATGCATGGAAATGTTCAGTTACTAGTGGTTTCTAGGTTGAACATCATCAGCACCACACACCGTGGGTAATAATAAGCAGCGCTCAGATACCTGAGGGTTAGTAGCGCTATATAAATGCCAAATTATTATTATTATTATCAATTTACAAAGAAAAGCAAATCTATTTGCACAAAAACATAAAATGAAATATGTGCACATCTTTGCACATGCAGTTGCGCACGTAGTATAATGCTGTTAGTGCTGTTGATAAATATGAAAGAAACGACAGGGGTTGATACAAAAACACAAATCACAAAAACAAGTTTACAAACTTTGTTATTACATAAACAGCGGTAAAACATGTAACACTGTGGTTTACAAAGAACGTGTCGTCGTCTAGCCGTGTTGTGCTGGCCTTCGTCAGGACGGGGTGGACAGTGTTGTCAAGATGTTCAAATTAAGCTGCAAAGGGAATGGGAGAGAGTGAGGGAACTGCTCATGCATAATTTCAATGTCTGATTAAATCAGGAAGTGTCTATTGAGTCAATCATAGGGACTGCTTATCTGTGGGTTTTATTAGCCACAGGTATTCCCAGCTAGAGCGGGGAGGATTATGGGACTCGTAGTGTCTCGTGTGCATCCGTTCTGGTTTGGTACCTAATACAGGGACGACACAATTGACAAATATATTGTCTCTATAGTCCCCATATCATTCATAAACAATTGAGAATGGCCAAAGTTCTAAAATGGAAAAATATGCGCTTACCTGAGTACAGGTAGCGCTACGCTAACAATCTTGCAGGGCGTGTAAATCGCCAGATCTATGGTTCGCCGGGTTTATCTGTCTCCTGTAGAGTGAGAAATGGTATTAGGGTTGCAATGTGACACCATTGTGTGTGGATCTAATCATGGATTTCCCCAATCTTTTGTACATATCTTGCTAGGGTGTTGTCCAATGTTTTTATAAGCTTGCGCTAGCAAATCTCTTGGAAGGATGAAATTAAGTGGCACGCTGGAGCTGCTATATGCTGTCAGTGCGAGAAAAACTCAAGGAGCAGAACTGGAAACACGGTCATGTCGCGATGCGAAAAGCCGTTGCTAAGGCACCCAGTGTTTGAATACTGGCGGCCATGATGGAAGGGGCATTTCCCCGCGCTGGCATGTTTTAACGATATATCCCTAATGTTAATGTCTAGGCCTAAGTCAAAATGTTGGGAAGAATGGTCTGGTCCAATCTATAGTGTTGTAATAAATGTTGAGGTTTGTATATACTGGTTGCCATGGCAACGGTGCCGGGACATGTTTTATGTGCGCAGGTCCACAGAGGCTAGCGCTCAAATATTTCTTATACTCTTGGGTGCCCATTCTGGGTCCATTTCTCAATTTCTGTGGAAATAAATTACTATACACATTGCGTGTGTGGCTACAGTGTCTACAGTCCTCTGTGGGAGACAGAGGATGCCGGTACGAGCTGACCACCATGAACGATGGTTGTGATGTCTGAGTCATGTGAGCCCATGGTCCGGGGCTAAATACCTTTTGTGCCAGATTGGTATAATTCTCATAGTGCAAAGTAAATAAAGGGTCACACCACATCCGGGTACACATGTTTTGGAACACATAAGTAAGAGGAAAGCCTGGGATGTCTACACAGAGGATGCTGCTGTCCATAGAGTTATAACGTTCATACTGAATAATACAGTGGGAAGGTATGTCCCTGTCTGTCAAGCATGTAGCAGTTTGTTTAAAACAACCTATTGCATAATAAATACCACAATACCATATAATAGGCACAAATGTGTAACCGTTGCCTAGCATTCAACAACAGATGCATTAATCAATATAATTGTCTTCCATCTTGTTGTCACATTTCTATGGCATAAGTCAGTTGTGCATGTATCTACCAGACATCTCTTAAGCCGGTTAAGTTCTGTGTCCTGGAGGTAGGACAGCCAGACATCTGCCAAACAAGTCAGTCTCTACTGGAGGCATTGGGAAAGATATATTCAAATAAATGATTTCCACTCTACGGAGATGTTGAGACCTAAACGTACAGTGTCTAGTTTATGAACCCACCTTTCTTCTAGTTGGGTAATGGTCTTGTTTAGATCTCCCCCTCTGATTCTTGGTGTTACCTTTTGAATGATTTACCATCTGAGATCAGTGTCCTTGTGTTTCTTAAGGCCAAAATGTTCTACCAAAGGTTTGTCTGGGATATTATTTCTAATGCAAGAACAGTGTTCTGAAATACGCATCTTGATTGGTTGAATGGTTTTGCCCACATACAGTAGGCCACAGGGGCATTCAATGATATATATCACCCCTTTGGTGTTGCAATTGGTGTGTTCTTTCATTGTCCAATTAACTTTCTTGTATTCGAATACTTTCTTTTGCAGGGTCAGTGTGAATGTCACGCATCTCCAGCATTTGTAGTGTCCCGTGACTGAGGGCAAATTCCAAAATGTGTTGTTTGTAGGTGTCGCCAGTTCTAGGAAAGTGTGAACCAATGAGTCTCTTAAATTTTTGTTCTTCTTGAAAGCGAAACACGGCACTTTACTGAGTGTGCCCGCTTGTTTGACTAAATACCCGTTTTTTTCTGATGATATTTTGTAGCATATTGCTTAGTGTGTGAAAACATAAAAAATTGATATGAGGCTGGGAAGCCCAAAAGAAACACACCAACACAGGTTACAAAGGACATACAAGTGCTTTATTAAAAAGCTACAACAGTTACCAAAGTCAATTGACAAACGGATAGCTATTCGGCTCTCAGAGTAACGTAACGAATTTTCAACGAGGGTTCGATGCATTAGTAGAGAGACCGTACATTGGAAAAACGTGGGCTTTTATATCCTTTATCCAGCCCTTGGCCAACCCCCTGGCGGGTTAACCATTCTTGGGATCAGGCCTAGGGTTCCTTGCCAGGTCAATCCTATAATGTATGCATTTTGATCAGTTCCGCTGATAGAGTTGTTCATTTACACATAGGTCAGTGATAGGACAAGGTCTCAGTTCGCGACCCCGACAAGTGGCCTGCAGGCATATTAATTATTCGTGTGTGCGGAGGTCACAACGGCCAGAATCTCACTCAGAATGTTATTCAGCCTCCATTTTGATGTTCAGGGTGACTTCCACATTACAAGAGAACCTAAAATGGCGGCTAAATCCAAGATGACGACTTACATTACTTTTCGTTAAGGTCAAGAACTTGCCGCCGAGTATATTTACATGATATTTTAGACGCCTTGGCGTAGGCCAATACAGATTCAATTACTGCGATAGGAGGCATAATATTATTTCAATTCCAACAAGTGGACTAAAATTGGTAACACACACCAACCTCTCCAGTGGCTTTTTAGGTTTTACCTTGAGACACACTTCTCTTGGGGTATTTGTAGCTCTTTTCCTGGCTACTCTAACAGCCTTCTTCGGGTAACCTCTCTCTGTCAGCCTTGCCTGTAGGTCTTCAGCGTGGCTCCTGAATATTTCAGTTTCTGTACAGTTTCTCCTAATCCGCAAAAATTGGCCGTAGGGTAAATTGTATTTCAGGGCTTGCGGGTGATAGCTCTTAAAGTGCAGCAAGGTGTTGCGGTCGGTTTTTGGTAAAGCTTTGTCTTCAGCCATTCTCCTGATTTGTATATATGCAGATCAAGAAAGTCAATCTGATGGTGGTCCCATTGCATTGTAAACTTTATGTGCAGATTGTGTAGGTTGAGCCACTGGTGAAAATCTTGTAATTCAATATATAGGAGTTATGAAGTGGACATTTTCCGCTATGTGCACCCTTCAAATAAAAAATACTTTTTTTTTAAAAATGAAAAAATAAAAATAAAATAGTTTAGCAGCACAGTTTTCATTGCAGGTTGCAGGAATGTTTATCACACTGGCTGTGTAGGAGTTGTGAAGTGGACATGTTATGGTATGGGCACCCTTCAAATCATGATAAAAAATCTTCTTTAAATGAATACATAAATAAATAAGCTTAGCAGCACTGTTTTCATTGCAGGTGGTGGGAATATGAATCACACTGGCTGTGTAGGAGTTGTGAAGTGGACATTTTCCGCTATGAGTGCCTTTCAAATCATGATTAATACCTTTAAAAAAAGAAGAAAAAAAAAGAATTAGCTTAGCAGCACTGTTTTCTGTTTTCATCGCCTTCAGGTTGCGGGCATATCATTCACACTTACTATCACTGTACTTTTAGCTACAACTAAAACGTGAGGAAAGCTGGGAAGATAGCTCAGCAGCAACGTGTTCGCCTTAGAAGCAAAGCGACACAAAGCAACACAGGTTCAATCCACGGGGCTGCGCTTAGAAACCTTTGGATGTTTAAGCACGTTATAAATACGCAACTAAAAAAATATATATATATAATAATAACGGAACTAAAAAGCAAACAATTCCTGTAACAGTACCTTAATGCCTGCAGGCTGTGTGAGCACTTTAAAAAATGCAAATAAAATAAATAAATACAATTAAAATAATAAAGCCTTTCGCGGATTCGGAAAGGGGAGGCCGTGCTCACTGGAAATGAGAATTTCTCACATACTACAAGGAGTTCCACGAGAAGGCTTTTTTTTTTTTAAATGGAGTCTAATCAGTGATGAAGTTTGTTTTTAATCTCTCAGAAATCTAATGGCTATGAAGAACCCGGGTATGTTTCAGTTGGCATTTACAGGTTAGGACCAGAGTCTGTATCCCCCCTTCGATTCTGTTCCTCTATCCTGCTAGTGCCCCTTTGAGTGATCCGATGAACACCCAGCTAGTCCCCCTTTCCCCTCATTACTTTTCCTGGCCAGTGGAGACCCAGGGATAAGTACAGTCCTGAGACTCTTAGCTGGGCAGATCAAGCACGTGCGTAGAATTGCAAAGCACAGCGGGGAAGCCTCATTCTCTGCCCCCCGCAGCAGGCCAGGCCTCCTCTGCTGGCAGCTCATTTGCAGTCCTTGCAACGCCTCTGCTGCTGGGGGAGCAGAGCTAGTGCTGACTCTGCTGCCGCGGTACACAATACTAATGGTCAGAACGTCTATACGCCTTTACATCAGTAATGGGCATCGATTGCAGATGCTGCCCGGTTTCTGGTGGACAAATTCAACATGTCCGCCGGGGGTGGGGGTGGCACCCCACCCCCGCTGCACTTCTCAGCGAGCTTGTGATTGCTTTCTGGGCTGTAAAAGCATTCCATCATTTGCCAAACCCATCTATAACATACTCTTTTGAGTTTGTATTACAATGCGATCAAGTACCCAATACCATACATTATAATGATCTTGCAGTTCACCAAAGTTCAGTGATGAAATAGTAGAGTGAGGCAGAAGCCTGAGTTCCTTTACAAGATCACAGAACTCTGAAGTGACTTGCAACTTACTTTTTACATATGGTAGGGGAGGTTTTATTGTGTTATAATGCATGGTAACACCACCACACCTTCAATACGGGCTAATTACAAGTTTCCCGGTATTCTGCTGGTAATTCTGGCAGGATACCGGGAAAATGCCCGTACCGTCTCCACCGCCTTACATCCTGGCATTACCGGGATATTACGGACGGCAGAGAAGGCGGTATGTTCCCGTTCCATGCAGTCCAATAGGACTCTATGGGATGGGATTACCGGAATGACGGGCACCGGTAGTACCAGGGCCAGTGATTCCGACATTTCTTTGTCGGTTGTGGTCTGATCTACTGGCATGTGATGCCGGCCACCAGATCAGGGCTCTCACTGGCAAACTCAGGTTTCCCAAGTCCGGTAAAAATGATGATGCCGGTATTACCGGCAATTTTTCTGGCATGTTTAGCGGACTGGTGGCCTCGTAATGAGGCCCTGTAAGTCTCATACTTATGCTGATGCACCATATAATGCAATTGTTCATACATAGATTACATGTATTCAGTTAAGGTTGACACAAACTCACGAAAACTCAGTGTGTAACATGTTAAAGACAGACATTGTAAGCAGATTTGGTAAACTGAATTTAAGGGCTGTTCCTGTTGTTTGGAATAAGTGTTGATACCGCGATAGTTGACAAATGTCCTGTACTAAACCCCAGTAACACAATAAATAATAAATATACTACCATAAAGGTCTCCTTATGAAGAAATGACCATGCATGGTCATGGACACTGTAAAAGAAAACACATCTGCTCTGTGCAATGTCAGAACCAACAGTAATACGCTATTACAGTTGGGTTGTGATATCATTTTATTGCAGCTGAGTATGTTGGCATGTCAGAACTATACAGTAATGTGAATATTAGTGTCCCCTTTTATTGGGACATTAGCAGAAGTGAGTTGCTGGGATTCTGCTGATCTCCCTGCTAAGTAAGTGAAGGCTGCCCTAAAACCAGTGTTCTGAAAACCGTACACATGTATAATATTGTATGTGTGGGTGATTAGCTGCACCTCCACCTGAGGCGATAGGGCATACCTCAGAAATCCTCTTAATATACAGAAGAAAACGTACCTTTTAAAGCAAAATGTCTCATTAACACCCATTGAAAGAGTCACAACATGGCTTAAATAAATATTTAAGACAGAGATGGTCAGAGATGATATTGGAAAGACTGCGACCACACAAAGATTCACAAGAACGGAGCTAAGTTCTGATATAACATGTATTAGGAATTACACTCAGAGTTCTCTTGACCAGCCCTCCCTCCAGCATGCATAACCAGTGGGTCTCCTCTGTAATAAATCCACCTCTGGACTTCCTTAAATCCACTCTCTAGTCTTCCTTTAATCCACACTCCGGGCTTCCTTAAATGCACACTCTGGTCTTCCTTAAATCCACACTCCGAACTTCCTTGAATCCACACTCCAGTCTTTCTTAAATCCACTCGCCAGTATTCCTTGTGTGCAGTAGGCAACATGGAATGCCCTTTGAAAGTTAGAGCTCAAGGTACTCAATAAGGACCGTGTCACTAAAGAACACCAAATAAAGAGGCATCTGTAGTGCCGCAGAGTGTCCTTTGCTAAATGAGCGTTATTTCCTTGATTGTTGTAACCCACCACTGCGGGCCAAGTGGGATCTGAACTCTAGACTTCAGAAGGCTGAACCATCGACCGACCTACACAGTATTATCTGGAAGCCTCATTCTAAGTCAGCGAGATGCACAGTGCACTTGCTTGCTGAGTGCCCTGAGCACAGCTCGACTGGGTCCCTAGACCACCACCCCTTAAGAAGAGTAACACAGAAGTATAGCCCTATGCCTGCAAAGTCATATGCACTATAAAGTGCTAGTAGCAAAGTGCAGGGGAGTCTGTTAATGCATGGTAATGTCCATCAAATAGTCCCTTGCTGAAGATTGGTGCCTGTGATTCGAGGTCGGATGGGAACTGTGCAGTGGTACCATTGGGGCCATTCGCTCATCCTCGACATCTGGTCTCGTCTCCGAATCAATCCCCAATATTCAACCCCTACGAATGTGGCCATGAGCCCTGCATACAAAACCGGCAACACAGACATTGACTAGTGATTGGGAACAGCCCAACGAGATGATACATTTCATCAAATGATATAATGATGACTGGGATTAAGTTGAACACTTCCAAGAAGATGCTCGTGTATTTGACAGTGACTTATCAGAAATCTACTGACCGAAGCTCATGTTTGACATGTAAGTTTACTATTGAACTAAAACCCCTAGCGTTGACCAGGCAGAGGAGTAGAGCACCTCCCAGATCAGGAATGGTTTTATATTCTGAAAAAAAATTGTGCATGGGGATGTCGCCCCAATTCCTGCATAATATCACTTCCTGTGTTGTGTGACTTTCTGTACAGGCTTCTAAACAGAGACGTTAGTCTTCTATTTATTCCCTGAATATTAAGAACTCTATTTTCCCTGCGGACATCATTTAGGAATTGACAGGGGTTCCAGTTGGTATCCCCAAAGGTTCCGCTTCAATGCCTGTGCTCAGGACACCCATTTTCCTGGTTACCGATCTCCTCACGTCCGGTTGTCAGGACACGCGGTCTCTTGAACCAGCCAGTCCTGTACAGACCAGCAAGACATTGAATTGATGACAGCCATTTTGTGGTGCAGCACTGATGTAGGAGATTAATCTGATTCTCAAAGACTGAGAAAACATTTCCTAGTTTGCTACACGTGTGATTGTTGTGAATGAAAGTTAGTGATGGTCACTGATTCTTAATAACTGAGCAGTGACTGGGGAGTTTATACACTAGTGACTACATTCTTTGACTTGTTTGTTTGTTATAACACTGTACTTTGCAATATAAATAGGATTTAAACACACAGGGATGGGCGTGGAAAGGCCACAGAACAATCACGTTAGCTACATTCATTATCCTAATCAGAAAGTCTATAGGGAAGGAGAGAGTAAGGAGAGGGTGACATGGGAAGTCAACAGCCCTCACAAATATTCCGTGGGGGGCGGGGGGTCAAAATGATTTACCATTGAAGAGTGGCCTCGCTTAAACAAGCAATGTGGCAAAAACATTTTGGGTGGTGATGGACCTCCTGAGAACCCCAATAAGACAGACTTCAAGCCAAATCACACCCCATGTGAAGGGGGATGGGTCCTGCTGCTCCATCCCCACCTTGCAGACTGCAGCACATTCCGCAGCCCTATTTAGGGCTGGGGGTTCCACTACTGTGATGGGAACATGATGCTGCATCGCCATTTACAGCTAGGATTCCTGTGATGGGGGATGGGTGCACAGCGCTGAACCTATACTTGATGCAGCATTGCTGTTTGCAGCTAGGATTCCTGTGATGGGGGATGGGTGCACAGCGCTGAACCTATACTTGATGCAGCATTGCTGTTTGCAGCTAGGATTCCTGTGATGGGGGATGGGTGCGCAGCGCTGAACCTATACTTGATGCAGCTTCGCTGTTTGCAGCTAGGATTCCTGTGATGGGGGATGGGTGCGCAGCGCTGAACCTATACTTGATGCAGCATTGCTGTTTGCAGCTAGGATTCCTGTGATGGGGGATGGGTGCGCAGCGCTGAACCTATACTTGATGCAGCATTGCTGTTTGCAGCTAGGATTCCTGTGATGGGGGATGGGTGGGCAGCGCTGTACCTATACTTGATGCAGCATTGCTGTTTACAGCTAGGATTCCTGTGATGGGGGATGGGTGCACAGCGCTGAACCTATGCTTGATGCAGCATTGCTGTTTGCAGCTAGGATTCCTGTGATGGGGGATGGGTGCACAGCGCTGAACCTATACTTGATGCAGCTTCGCTGTTTGCAGCTAGGATTCCTGTGATGGGGGATGGGTGCACAGCGCTGAACCTATGCTTGATGCAGGATCGCTGTTTACAGCTAGGATTCCTGTGATGGGAGGGTGGGTGCACAGCGCTGAACCTATACTTGATGCAGCTTCGCTGTTTGCAGCTAGGATTCCTGTGATGGGAGGGTGGGTGCGCAGCGCTGTACCTATACTTGATGCAGCATTGCTGTTTACAGCTAGGATTCCTGTGATGGGAGGATGGGTGCACATCGCTGAACCTATACTTGATGCAGCATTGCTGTTTGCAGCTAGGATTCCTGTGATGGGAGGGTGGGTGCGCAGCGCTGTACCTATACTTGATGCAGCTTCGCTGTTTGCAGCTAGGATTCCTGTGATTGGAGGGTGGGTGCGCAGCGCTGTACCTATACTTGATGCAGCATTGCTGTTTACAGCTAGGATTCCTGTGATGGGGGATGGGTGCACAGCGCTGAACCTATACTTGATGCAGCATTGCTGTTTACAGCTAGGATTCCTGTGATGGGGGATGGGTGCACAGCGCTGAACCTATACTTGATGCAGCATTGCTGTTTGCAGCTAGGATTCCTGTGATGGGGGATGGGTGCACAGCGCTGAACCTATGCTTGATGCAGCATCGCTGTTTACAGCTAGGATTCCTGTGATGGGAGGGTGGGTGCACAGCGCTGAACCTATACTTGATGCAGCTTCGCTGTTTACAGCTAGGATTCCTGTGATGGGGGATGGGTGCACAGCGATGAACCTATGCTTGATGCAGCATTGCTGTTTACAGCTAGGATTCCTGTGATGGGGGATGGGTGCACAGCGCTGAACCTATACTTGATGCAGCTTCGCTGTTTACAGCTAGGATTCCTGTGATGGGAGGGTGGGTGCACAGCGCTGAACCTATACTTGATGCAGCATTGCTGTTTACAGCTAGGATTCCTGTGATGGGGGATGGGTGCACAGCGCTGAACCTATGCTTGATGCAGCATTGCTGTTTACAGCTAGGATTCCTGTGATGGGAGGGTGGGTGCACAGCGCTGAACCTATACTTGATGCAGCATTGCTGTTTACAGCTAGGATTCCTGTGATGGGGGATGGGTGCACAGCGCTGAACCTATACTTGATGCAGCATTGCTGTTTACAGCTAGGATTCCTGTGATGGGGGATGGGTGCACAGCGCTGAACCTATACTTGATGCAGCATTGCTGTTTACAGCTAGGATTCCTGTGATGGGGGATGGGTGCGCAGCGCTGAACCTATACTTGATACTGCATCGCTGTTTGCAGCTAGGATTCCTGTGATGGGGGATGGGTGGGCAGCGCTGTACCTATGCTTGATGCAGCATTGCTGTTTACAGCTAGGATTCCTGTGATGGGGGATGGGTGCACAGCGCTGAACCTATGCTTGATGCAGCATTGCTGTTTACAGCTAGGATTCCTGTGATGGGGGATGGGTGCACAGCGCTGAACCTATACTTGATGCAGCTTCGCTGTTTACAGCTAGGATTCCTGTGATGGGGGATGGGTGCACAGCGCTGAACCTGTACTTGATGCTGCATCGCTGTTTACAGCTAGGATTCCTGTGATGGGAGGATGGGTGCACATCGCTGTACCTATACTCGATGCTGCATCGCTGTTTACAGCTAGGATTCCTGTGATGGGAGGGTGGGTGCACAGCGCTGAACCTATACTTGATGCAGCATTGCTGTTTACAGCTAGGATTCCTGTGATGGGGGATGGGTGCACAGCGCTGAACCTATGCTTGATGCAGCATTGCTGTTTACAGCTAGGATTCCTGTGATGGGGGATGGGTGCGCAGCGCTGAACCTATACTTGATACTGCATCGCTGTTTGCAGCTAGGATTCCTGTGATGGGGGATGGGTGGGCAGCGCTGTACCTATACTCGATGCTGCATCGCTGTTTACAGCTAGGATTCCTGTGATGGGAGGGTGGGTGCACAGCGCTGAACCTATACTTATTGCTGCATCGCTGTTTACAGCTAGGATTCCTGTGATGGGGGATGGGTGCACAGCGCTGAACCTATACTTGATGCAGCATTGCTGTTTACAGCTAGGATTCCTGTGATGGGAGGATGGGTGCACATCGCTGTACCTATACTCGATGCTGCATCGCTGTTTACAGCTAGGATTCCTGTGATGGGAGGGTGGGTGCACAGCGCTGAACCTATACTTGATGCAGCATTGCTGTTTACAGCTAGGATTCCTGTGATGGGAGGATGGGTGGACAATGTTGAGCCTATACCTGATGCTACATCACTGTTTACAGCTAGGATTCCTAGACACTCGCTTTGCTTCTCCGGCTTCTCCATTCCGAGGGACCTTTGTTGCTCATCCAATTGGGTATTTATATTTGTAAAACCCTTCATGACCTGTTGTGGAAAGAAAAAAAATAGCACACCAGAGGCATATGTCTGCCATTGGACGAGGTGGGTGCAGTGTGGATATGATCAACTGATCCAATTAAACCGAGAAATATCCCAGGGTGCCTGGGGTATCTGAGCAGGGGAAACAATCTGTGAGGTTCTACGACCGAAGAGCTGATGGTTGGGTCTTCCCTTCCCTTTTGTGACATAGAGGCTCTGCAGGCCCAGAGAGCAAGATGCCATTGGCTCAGTGGCAGGTGTCTTAGATGTCATAAGTGGATGGGAGATGGCTCCAATGGATAAGAGCATCGGCCTATTAGGCAGACTGCACGGTAATGAACCACTTGGCTGTGATGATTGCCCTTGATAATGAATGTTAAGAACAACTGGCATTGTTTCTTATGTGACTGACTAGCTGTCCCCGGCCACACGTTGCTGTGGCTCAGTCTGGTTAAATGGAAAAGAAAGAAAAGAGAAAGTGCACATTTCTAATATGTTTCATTTCACAATGCTTGTGGGTAGTTTTTAATGTCTCTGGCGGTTCTCCAAGTTGAGGCAGTTTAATTTTCCCGGTGGCGCAACACATTCCTTTCGTTTCTCCATTAAATTGCAGCGCCTTGGAATAAGGACACACTTCAGTCATGGTGCCGATGAGAAAATGCCGGCTCAAACTATAATCATTAGCTGGGTTGTACCAGAATGCAAGGCAATTGTAATCACGTGATTGCAGAGCATGGAGTCGTGTTTGACGCTAATCCGCGGTTTCTCATTGACGTCTTTCAGCTACTCTCAGCCTGTCGTATTCATTCTGTTGAGAACAAAGCAGATTTGAAGCTGCAGAACGCGATCGCCGTGCTCGCAACCGCGCATCCTGAAGTCTGGCTGCACAGCACTCTGCTGCTTCCTCGGCGTGTATTTGAGCCATTCTAAATTGGAAACATTGAAATGGAATTGTAAAATATTTAGTATAGCATGTGTTGCTTTTACGCCCAAAAGATGGCGCTGTTTTTCAGAAAAAGCATGTTTTACCTGTCACAGGTGTGACATCTATGTATAGTATATATATAAAAACACGCACCTATTCGAATGCAACATTGTGTCAAAATTTCAAAACAATCAGTGAAGAACTTTTGGAGATTTAAGATTTTGAACAAACAAACATTTACATTTTTATTTATATAGATTGTTCTGAAATTGACATTAGCGACAGCATTGTCGGGGGTGGACGGCTTTCGGGCTATTATCTTACTCTTACCAATCGCAGTTCTAAGCTCCTGGGGGGCAAATAGGAATGTCCCAATCTACCTTCCAACAAAGAAAGCATTATCATGCTACAGATGCACCATGCTGTAATGATTGAGTAAGACATGGTCAGGTAGAGTCTTTGCAGGATTTTTCTTTTCTTGTCAATTTCTGTGGAGCAACATGTAACTCTGAAACCTTTGTTCAAGCACCAGGTCTGCTTCTGATAGGCTTAAATCACCACAGGAACACACTGAACCTGTTCCATCATCTTATCAGCAAACTAACACACCATAGGGGCAGCAGATGGTACATCTTCCTCTAAGGAGCAACCTGACTGTAGACAAGTCCTCACATTTCTAATAAGACCCTGGAGTAGGCCTGGTGCGGAGATCCACAATGTGTTTGATACTGTTGGGAGGGAGCTCTGTTTTAGAGTAAAAAAAGGACGCCTCCAAGAAGAGTTCAAATGAATTGGCTATTGACAGAATTAAACAGCCTTAAACAAGAATGAATAGAAGGCATCACGGATGATATATGACTTGAAGTGATGCTCACATTTAGGGAGGCTCTTATGAGTACCCAGTCGCCTATTTTAGATAATCGTGCTCCCAGTGAATCTCAAGCTATTGAGTTGGTCATCTCTGTCAATGAGCTTGCTAACTGACTAGCAGGTGTGTAAGAAGCAATTAGGGCGCAGAGGAATCAAGCATTATAGAAGTCCCAGATCAGAGGGAGAGGGAGACCGACTATTCTTGTCAGGCTATAATGGAGCTACTGGGAGAAAAGGTATACTCAATGGGTCGGCGCAATAACTTTCAGGTTTTTGGAGCCCGGATGACTGAAGGTGGGGTGCAGGACTTGTTGCAATGTTTTGGCAAACCATTTTCAAAGCAATTTGTTGTGCCCAAACTTAAATCTTAACTCCTAAGGTATACGTACAGGTGTGCATTCATTTATCCATTGATAATATCAACACTTTTCAGTTAACAAAATCTATCCAAGCAAAGCATTAACACCAAAGCAGGATCCCATGCCTTCTGTTGTATGAGGAAAGCACAAAGGCCACTCAGCATAGCTGGGACCTGACAAACAGGGATTTGGGTTATAAACCTGTAGCTGAAATATTTTCGGGAGAAAAGCCCGAAAGTTATTTTTCCGAAAATAACTTTCGGTCTTCTCTCCCCTGAACATTCCAGACTTTGCCCTTGCCCCCACCCCCCACTTACCTGTTGGCGGCAAACCTCCTTGTGTGCCGCCATCTTCAACATCCCTCTGCAACTCCAGTTCCCTTCACTTACGTGCTTGGGAACCAGTGCCGCAGGGTCCTTTCCATTTCTTTTTTTTAACTTTTTGTTTTTTTACATAAGGGGTATCCCCTATGCGGGGGGACACCCCCGCAAATCCTGAATCCAAAAATGCCGAACATGGACAGCGGGGGATACCTCTGCAACCTCCTGCTTCTCATGTTCGATATTTCCCCATTCGTACGAATGGTACAGGCTTTATTCAGTCTTTTGTACCATTTGTACCAATGAATACAGTCTTTTTGGGTCATTCCACAAACAGTATTGTCTTGAAGGAGCGTGCTGTGGATATTTTTTTCATAAAACATTCCCCTGGCTGCAAATAAAATAGAAGAGCTTGATTTAAATAATTAAGACAGGTAGAGATGCTGAATAATTATAATTACACATTTTCTCAGTGTTATGTGATATGATATGCTAGAAATGACATATTAATTAAATCATTTGACAGACATGGATTGGTCAAAGAAAGCAGTCTTTCTTTTGATTGGGTAGGGTTAGGCAGGGGTGGTACTCACTTGATGGAGATGTCCAAAGGTTTCAGGGAAAGGGGGTTGAGTCACCACAGAGTTGGGATGACTGGGAGAGGAGGAAGAGCCTGAAACATGGTAGACTGGAAAGAGCAAGTTCTAACATGATTTCACTTGTTTTTTTCTGACTTTCAATGTTTGAAGTTACAGGTTTTTGGTGTGAAGGACTGTGCTGCAATCCGGTAGTTGGACAGACTGCTGCTAATATAAGGCACAAGTCAAGTTTAAATGACATTGGACTGCCGTACGATGCATTAGCTGGAGTGAGAATTGGCATGAAGCCCAACAAAATGGCTTCATGTACTCCAGTTGATTGGGGCAATAGGCTGTGGTGTGGCTTATCCTCAGGCTAAAGGTGGCACGATATTGCAACAACCGAAATAACATCCAATAGAGGAGTTGCAATCACAATCGGTAATCCAAGCATAGCAGTGGAGACCACTCATTGCCATCACAGCACGTGATGGGCCCTGGTTATGTTGACATCCATATGTGCCCTAGTAAAGACGACCCACAGTTGTTGTGTGTTTAAAGGTAGAGAATGGAAACTGGGTGGCTCCACTCATAGTCGGTTTTGTCCCGGATCCATCCTTGGACCACTCATCAGCCTCCATAATGTGTTACAAGTCACGCATTGGAGATTCACTCGAGCATCATAGACATGCTAGTGACCTGATGGGACCCTGTCAGCTGAGATGTAATGTAATGGGTTATTTATAACGCCCTTAATACCCAGAGGTTTCTAAGCCCGGACCCAGGGATCGAACCTGTGTCGGGGGCATCTTGCTTCCAAGGGGAGCGCGATGCCGGCTATCCTCTGAGACAGAGATACCCAATTAAAACATATTCTTTCTTTTCTGTGCCTGCATTACCTGATTCAAGGCGGAATATGCTGGGACATGCAGGACTGACCATGCCATTCAGATTTGTAAAACCACTATACAATCATTTTGGTACATGTGACTGTGAGGGTCACCCTCTAAAGATGTGTCCTAAACAATGGAATATGTTCTCATGTGTTTTAGAAGAGTCAGCCACTTTACTTACTGACTCTTCTTAAACTGAGGTCAGGAAAACAAATTATAGGTCATGGAATTGGAGGGACTTCAATTATATTTGTACCTTTTGTACCCAACCATTCAAAGGGGAAAACAAAAGTAGACCCAGACCCATGAATACGGTGGTATATTGCTGCGAAACTTGGTTATGGATCAACGAGACTGTTTTACATATATGAAAAAGAAAACATATCTTACCATTTACTCTTCTGTAGTAAAATGCATTTAATTCATTATGGGCTCATTACGAGTATGCTGGCGTGGGTAAAGGCGGCAGCAAAGTGGAGGTCATTCAGCTCCTGACACTTTACCGTTACATTACTGTCATGCAACAGGTTTTGGCAGTGAAGTGGATCCTGTTTGTTGGAAGTAAACCATCAGAAAATCATCAGAGTCACATGTGCTGTAATTACCAATTGCAGTAATTTTGAAATATTCCCAATTGAGTCCTACAGAGTCCAAAATGTCTTGCCAGCACCTGTGACCCTGTGTTAATTCTTCCGGACCTAGTGGCGTTAACAGTAATTGATTTGGAAAGTCATTCCATGGATTTACCACAAAATTACCACCAAACTAGTAATAACACCCACTGTATGCTATTGGTTGCTTCAACAAAAATCTTCTAAGATCAGTTACTGGCCACATAATGCTGGCAAACATCGACAAAATTAGTGTTTTGTAACTAAATGAGTTTGACTGCTATTGACTTGCAACCAAATAGGCTCCCTGTTGTTTTACAATGATTTATTTACATTGAATGCACTTACCAATCAAATATCGTACAAATGATAGATAGAAAAAATTGCAGATTCAAACGGCAATAGACAAAATAACTGTTTCTATACACTGGTGAAACGAGTTTTCTTCTGATTATAAATGAATCAAAAATAATTAAAACAAAACGCGTATATATGCACTGGGTGAATTCTATGTGGTAAAGTTCAAATGCTTGTAACTTATTGTAAGATTGTGAAAAATGATCTATTTTTGATCAATAGCACTATTAAATAAATGGTTTCAAAATGATGCCACAATGTAGTGTGGTACTTGTTGATGATACTTGTCCGATACCGTAGAAGTGACCACATCCAATGTTTTCAAGGAAGAAGTGACCAAATTGTTTTTCTTAATTTTTTTTACCTTTTAAAATAAAATATATGTGTGCGTGGGGGAAGGGATAATTAACAAACGTAGCGGGAAGGCAATGCCCCGCAATAAAAACGGTCACTTCACTCTTTCGAAAACATAGATTCGGGCAAATCACCTACATCCGATGCTACTATGATGTGGGTGATGTCTTCCTTGTTTACAGAAAATAACATGTACATGCTTTGTGAACATTGTGAAGCCTATTTATAGGAGTTCCTACTGGGATACACTTTGTTTGTATACACTATGGTAGGTCAAAATGTTGGGTGTCCTGACCCACGTTTGGACTATCATGCTGCAACATTTGGTGCTGTGGGCTTAGAAAATCCAAGATGGCCAAAAAGCCCACAAGTGCGCCAGAATCCAGGAGAACCACGCAGTTTGTGCGCACACCAAAATGGTTACCTAACTTGCCACCCACCAGTGTAAAGAAAGATCTTTGTTAACAAAATCCACTGTTACTGATGTCAAAAAGTTGCTGAAATCGTGGCTCATTGGACCACTTTAAAGATTCAACCCTTTTGTGGGGTTCCACATAACCATCTTACTGTAAGGAGCCCCATCAAAACAATGTTAAGCAAGGATTTACTACCATGTAAGAACCATTCCTGTTTAGAATGCATTAATCCAAGAAAGATCCCAAAATTGCATGCAGTACCAACAAAATCCTCAAGGCGGCGCTAGCGGTCTAAACTCTGACAGGAGAACTGAGTGCAGTTGCTGACAAAGGGATTTGACTCAGCTGACTTCAAAGGCTGCATTTTAATAAAAAATTAGCCACCTGCTGTTCCCAGAGGCCTGAAGCCTGGGAAACCCTCTCACCTCTAGAGATTCACACCAGGAGTTAGAATCTCACATGACCTCTTGATTGATAGAAGGCAGACTGGCTGGGAGCCTCCTGGAGACCACACAATAGGCACTTGCAATTGAATAGGATATGTTGATTTTGACTGTTTCCTGTCAACAAAGGGTGCCTGCCAGAAGACACATGTGACTGACCCACCCAAGTCTTGGAGGCGGACTCCAACACTCTGAGAACTGAATTGAAAGCAAAATATATATTTTACAGAAACACTGATAACTCTTTGTAATCAAATGACAGAAATGTATAACTTTGAGAGCCTTAATTTAAAAAATGTACCTTCAATTCAAGCCCAAACTCCAATTTGTGTGATGTTCTGGGGGCAAGCTAGCACTTAAGAGGGTATTACTTAAAATGTATGCATGTTAAAAATCTGACACTTCATCAATTAATGTCCATACTCCTTGCGCACATGTGTATAAATTTGGGGTAATGTCCGATATTACGAAACCAGTTAAAAGTGCAAAATGTTGCCATTTCTCAATGCAAGCTCCCAGGAAGAGCAGATTTGGACAGAGTATACCTCCTGTGATATGTGATGGGTGCATGTAATTTTAAACAAATGTGTACCTGTGCAAATATGTCTTTTGGGTCAAAATATAGATTGTGTGTAATTTGACAGGGGTGGGTTCTCTGTATCATAAACAGACCTCATCATGATGACACTTCATTTCATTCCCCCAATCAAGGGGAAGAGGATGAAGTGGCCAATGACAAGTGGAGAGGGGTAGAGCCTAGTGATGCTGCACACACACCCATTTTCAAAACACATAAAAGCAGACAGTCAGGACAGATAGGGACATTCAATTCCATTTGCTGCAACGCGCTCTGCCGGACCACACAACATCCAGAAGATACTAGATTCAACACTTAGACTTTAAAACTCCAAAGAACTTGATTCAGAACTCAAAGCAAGGGCCTAAACCCACAAACTGAAAACTCTTCTCAGTGGGCCTCAGCATCCAGCAAACCTAACAGCGATAGCAACTTCCAGGAGCCGTGCAGATCAGCGCTGGGTCCAGAGAAAGCTGTGCAAAAAGATCCAGAAGCAGTGCTGTACCCAGAGAAAGCAGAGCAGTTCGCAGAACCAGAGGCAGAGCAGAGCTGACCCAGTTCGTTGTTCGCAGAACCAGAGAGCTGACCCAGACGCTGTGCGCAGAGACCGTCCTTGGCGAGTGAAGAAAACCTGACCAGATCCGTGGCGAGGCCCATTTATTTCAAAAATATATTGTGAGTACATAGCAGAACTGTGCAGAACCAACCTCTTAGTTAAAATAATCTAATCCAAGCTATTTTAATCTAAGTAGAACTGCCTCCTAACTGTCACCTGTCATTTGCAAAGCTGTCACCTGTCATTTTCTAGTTGCTAGCTGTCACTTGTCTTTTTGAACTTTAAAATTTCAAATTCGAAAAACAACCTTCACAAAATCGTTCATAACTCCGTAACCGTTTGTGCTAGGAACTTGGTTCAACTTTCCTCTGAAAGCTTAGAATCTTGGCTTTTCTACGAACCTAGAACCGCATTCCTACCCCCTATAGTTTTGCCGCAATCGCGAAAAACGCACTCGCGAATTTGCTGCGATTTGCAAATTTCTCCACGTGTGAAAACAGAAGCTTCCTTAGTTTCCTTGCTAAAGATTCGTTTGCCTCTTAAGAACCATCCCTGAATCATTGCTAGAGTGAGCCTGGACTAATATTCACTAGATACCACTCACCCTGAACCTCTAGAGGGAATTAAAAGCATTTTAGCATATTTTTCACTTCATTGCCAGCACATGTAAAAGCATTTTGGGCCTGTGTTTCAAACTTCTGTAGTCTAAGCTTGCTGGGGTGAACTGAATTACATTTGATTGCATTTCTGAGAACCGTGTGCTTTCCTTCCATTTCCTTGCATTGCATAAAGGGGGGAGTGGATTGCCAGAGAAAAGTGATTACATTGTTTTGTGGAAATCATATTGAGTGTTTCTGTACTGCAATTTCATTCCACCTTGCATCCATTTGAAACCATCAAAGTATTGTTGCTATCTTATCCATCCTATAACCACTCATCATTGATTATAAAGAAGTGTGCTAGTGCCAGACTATCCATTATTGATTACTGCTCAGATTAAGTGTGATATTCAATTATTAATTTATTATAAAGCGTGATATATATATATATTGTTTAAATTATTAAATAAACCTTTAAACTTGCAAAACAGAACTACTTCTTGGCTCAGTGGGGTCAGGGGGATTCCAAGAGAGGGGTGTTATATAGGGGTAGTCATCCAGAACGCATGAACTGGACATAAAGATATATCAATAAGGGTTTCCATTCAGTATCCCAGACTAGGCATTGACTTAGCTGTAGTATTGAATTGAATCCTCTTACAAAAATCAGGAGCCAGACAAGTAGGTGTGCTTTCCTACACTTTTATTCTTTTCAAGAGGCCTAGTCTTTTCCTAAACCTGGGATTCCAAGCCCTACTCTAAACAGGAACAAAAAAAAAAAGAGCCAGGATGTCTGGTAGTGCAAACATTACAGTGAGCTTTGTCAGAATTGTGGTGTACCGCTGTGCCTTCTGACCCCCGATACGCAGGCAATGATACATGATAGAAGTATGTGACTCAATTAGAACTTCACATGAATTCCCGCTCAGCAGCCATTTGCCAGTCCGTTTTCCTTGGTATAACTAAGATAATTCCCACCCACGTATACAGTGAGCAGAACAGCAACGCCACCTCTTTCAGGATTCCAAGGCTGCAAATAGGCCACCATAGCCAGGGGATGTTGCAGTCGAGATGTTCTGCCAACCTGACCCCCTTGTTAAGCTGAAGTTACTGTAGCTAGTGGATGCAAGAACCCCTAACAATCCACAAGTTGCTGGACAAGTCAACAACCTAAAAAACAAAAGAAAAATGCACCAACATAACTTGCAGGGACTCACCCATCCAAACAAGATGGGAAGGCCAAAGCCATACAACTGACCTGATGACAAATTGCACGGCAAAACAAATTCAAAACACATGATCCCAAAAATAATGTCACTGATGCATAACATCACCCCTAAAATCGGCATGTGCAATACATTTTTATCCACACCTTCACAGAAGACAACACAAAAGGCAAAACACAGAAATAACACTCATGTATTTATTTATTTATTTATTTTCTTAATGTGTGAGGTTTTCAAAAAAGAGTACACGAACTTCTGTAAATATCATGCATGTCACAGCTTTAAACTGCATATATTACACAGCACTGCTCATTCACATATCTAAACCCCAGCAACGAAATAAACAAAAAAGCAAATAAGCCACAAAGTGTGCATCTATCAGAGTAAAAGATATAGATTGTTGGAAACACAATGTCTAACCCATTGTAAGGAATACTTGATGGCCAATAAGGTGCCCATTTCCAAACACTGCATCAACGCAAGCAACACCAAATATTCAAAATACAAAGTAAAACATGCATTGCTATTGTGTTAGAAGAGAAATTGAACTGTTATCTTATGTTAAAGGTTCTTATACTGTGCATTGTTGCCACCAGCATGGTGTCTTGGCCCTCTGGCGAATCTGTGATGCAAGTAGGGCGGGGCGGGGGGGGTTGTTAGTAGGATTGAGCTGTGGGAAAAGAGCAAGAGTAAAGAGTGCTGTGATGTGCTGTTGGCAGCTTCAGTTCGGATACACTGGCCTCTGAGTGTAGGTGTGTTTTTCGGTTGGTGGCCGCCATTTGGTGTTGGGTGAGATTATGTGTGTTTTGTTTCATTGTTGTGAAGTATGTGCGGTTTGTGGTGCTATAGAGGTATGGTTATGTTTACTTAAGAGTTTGAGTGGTTTATGCAGAAAGGTGAGTTTTTAGTACGGTTTGATAGTGGTAGTACATTTCTGTCCCGTTTAGATGGCTCTGGAGTACCCACCCGTGACCCCTCCGCACCTTCCTCTTCAGATGAGCCATTCAGGGTCTCAGATGTGGGCTTGCGGCGTGTCTTTTTTGGTTCCTTAGGCTTCTTGGGTTTCCTTTCCTTCTTATCGTGTAGGTAGGGTCTGGCTCCCACACAGGCCACCTTGCCAGGATCTGGAGTCCTAGCCAAAAGGGAACTCCGGGGAGCCACCACCAAATGCAGGGAAAGAGCTTGCTGGCACCAAAAAACCTGGCAGTAAGTTTATTCCTTGAGACTTGAGTATGAATGGTACTGGTGAGTATACTCTTTCTGGAAGTTAGAAAGAGCAGCTGTCCATAGTCTTGTATTAAAAAGTCCTCTTGAAGCGATAGCAGATAGGAGTAAATGATAGCCGGGAGTCCTTAAGAAATGAGCGTGGCAAACAGAGATAGACTAGGAAACTAACATAAAAAAGATACATCACAGGCAGAAGAAACGTAGAGAAAATAGGGAGAAAACCAGAATGGTTATAGGGTGTAGACGTACAGTACACAGTAAACAACTTACTTGGAACGCACAAGGGCAGAAGCTGGAACAGAAAGTAGACGAGACGGTGAATGCCAAGAAACGAAGGAGGAGGTACTTCAGAGAAGGATGCAGTGCAAAGCTAAGAAAGAGAGAACAGAAGAAGATTGAGCCAAGGCAGCTGAATAGCAATTGGAGATAAGGCGAGAGCAAACAGATGGCCAAGGGAAGGAGTTGGATACGGAGTGTAGCAGCAACACAGGATGACAAGGAACTGCAGAGTGCAGTAGCGAGAACCAGAAAGAAAGACAAATACAACACACTGCGCATACCGCGTAGTGTGTTGTTATAGTGACATCGGACGGCCATCTTGGACGAGGACTCGTCCGTCACTGTGACTTCTGGAACCAAAAGTAGTACATTTTACCATTCGGTACTGATTCTTCCACCGCGGCCAGATACACCATGGCTGGCACATGACAATTTACTACCCCCCATAAATGTGAAATATGGCTGACTAGCAAAATTGGGCAAAATGTGAGATATGGCTGACTAACACATTTGGGCTAAATGCGAGATATCGCTGACTAGCACGATTGGGCTAAACGCGAGATATGGTTGACTGACACAATTTGGTTTAATGTGAGATATGGCTGACTAACACATTTGGGCTAAATGCAGCATGTGGCTGATTAGCACAATTGGGCTACATCCGAGATATGGCTGACTAGCACAATTGAGCTAAATTCAAGATATGGTTGACTAACACAATCGGGTTAAATGCGACGTATGGCTGACTGACACAATTGGGCTAAATGTGAGATATGGCTGACAATCACAAATGGGCTAAATGCGAGATATGGCTGACTAACACAAAGGGGCTAATTGCGAGCTATGGCTGACCAACACAATTGGGCTGAATGTGAGATATGGCTGATTGACACAATTGGGTTTAAGTAAACACAAAGTTGTGATCGCTTTGAAGCACTTCACTTGTGTATAAGCACTTTATAAATAAACAATTACAATTACAAACAATGCAGCAATCCAAATAAATTGAAATCCTATAAAAAAGGAAGTAGGAACGAATACCAACTGCAACACAAATGATTCATGTATCCTCATTCAACAAGTGTTGAGTAAGTGAACAAAATGCAAGGCTTTCTTCAGTGTTTGCAATGCAGCCACACATGGTGGCGTGGTGAAATGGGGAAGACAGAGATAAGCCCCAGTATGGGGCTATCATCAAGAACTCCTAGACTGGAGAGAGAGTTGAGGGACAGACCCAGATTGGGGAACAAGAAAGCCACACGTGAGACACCAAGAACAAAGTCTGAGCCTGAAAAATGGGACGCTGCTTTGATAAATAAACATATATATCTCACCCTAAAGCGGCACCCTTTAATTTCTCCAAGATGTGTCCATCTTCCTACTGTGCACTCTGTAAAGACAGGAGAGGGATAACTGTATTTCTGCCTTCTATATGTTTGGGTAGAGTCACAAAGCACCCCCGCCAAGGTTCTCTATATTGTAGGTATGGACAAGCAACCAAAGCTTGAGCTCTCGGGAGGTGCTGCAGGCTGGTTCTTAAGTACAGTTAATCCCAAGCCCTCACAAAGGAATGTCCACACACTATGTTAGGTGATAACACAGCTACTTTATATAAAATATGGTTCAGTAAAAAAAAAAAAAAAAATATATATATATATATATATATATATATATATGTATAAATAATAACGCTATGTATTTTGGTAATGCAATTCTAACAGCAAACGTATATATACTCTATGTTTATAAAGCATAGCAATCATAGGCAAGGCATAACCTCATAGATCAAGAAAGAAAGGCAGGTCAGTTTCAGAGCATAGGCAGTGTACTCTCTTTAGACTTAAATAGTGATACTGTGTGAGTATCCTCCCACCTGGGCAACCTGTAAAGGAAATGTGAGGGTGTACCTTATCTTGTCTATTACAGCCCAGTTCATATATGTTCAATAATATTCTGACTTACTTCTACAAGTTCCACCACCCCAAGGTACCTGTGATGCCACGGGAGAGCAGGATCCAAGATGGATCTAGGACCCTTGATGATTCCTGAGGCTGGAAAATGCTCTTCCTTGTCACAGTACCTTGGGCGCTTTGGTGGGTGAAGAGATAGAGGTTCTGGACTTCACTTGTTGAGGATGGACCCCCTTTGCAAGAAGGAGTCACTGGGATGATGAGGCCAAGAGAAAAAAATTGGGATCCTCTTTGGTGGGGAAATGAGGTCAGATGTCGTGTCAGGGATGTTTCTTGAAGAATTCTTTGATCAGGTGGAGCTTTTGCAGCTCCAGTTGTCAAGCACCACTATGCCATGGTACTCCCTCTTCTGGGCGGTATGCAGCAATCTGGCTTTCAGCAGTCACGAACATTCTTTAGGCCCCTGGTCGACACAATTGAACTTCTTCAAATCAATTTGTCCAAGGACTCCTCTTCTAGACTCCCAAAGACCCCTTCTCCAGAGGGCACGCACACAGGACTGGCTTTCAGGGTACTTCTGATGAAGAGTAGCAGATGGACGATAGTCCCTCATATCTCAGGAAGAGGTTGTCTAACAAGGTCCTCTCTGGATCAGTCCTTGGAAGAACACAGTAGCTTCCGGATTACTTCAAGAAATTGCAGGAGCAGACTTCTTCCTCCAGCTGGGCTCCAGGGAACATCTTCTTCTGGCTTCAGCTTCGACTTCAGCTTCTGAACAAACTGGTGAGTGAGGGCTCCCTAGATATACACATTTGTTCTCCATTCACCTAGACTGAGCCAGGCTTGGCAGTCAATCATTCACAAGTGCATTCATGCATGCTGGCAGGCAATCAGGCTCACATGCATTCAGGCCATTCGCCCAAACAAGACACCCATAACAAAGAATGTGGATTGAAGTACGCTCCCAGCATTTCAGAACACTATACTGCATTCACTCCAGTGTCAGCTGGCCAATGCATTGTGTCACACAAGCAAAACTTGCTTTAGTTAGTCTCCATTCACACAGGTACCACCCCAAGGGTGTACCCACAACACACAGCCCCTTGCAAGGCTCCAATCAGCCTGACATGAGGCAGCCCCAGAGCCATATATGGGCCTTCAGCCCAACAGCCAGTCAGGACGAAAGGGACAGCAGGGCTTTCCAGGACTTTGGGAAACAATGTGTAAAGGCAAAAGAAACCAAGAGGCTACAGTTACCATCTTGCCTTTGTCCAGGAATCCATTGGTTCCTATGGCAGGGCCTGGGTGTCCCCAAAATGGAAAACCCTCAGAGCTACTGTCAAGTCAGCATGTAGATGCCACCAGCCCATACCCTGCTCTGTGGGCAATACACAGGTGCCAAGAAATACACATAAGGGATACAATGGTTTACTCCCACCCACGGGTGCATTAAGGGTATCCCATGGGAATTCCCCAAAAGGAAAAATGAAGAGCTGCACTGCCAGACATCCTGGCTGGACCTCAGAGACAGAAAACATAGAGAAAACACACAGAGTGAAGTTGTAGGACAAGGACTAGGAGGCACTGTCACTCCAAAAGGCATTTCCAGCATCACACACTCCTTCTCTTCAGTATGTGAGCTGATGGAAATTGCATGTGGACCTAATTCCTCTTTTACTGCTTGACTCCCACCTCTTTAGTTTAGCTGTCTTTGTAACCTTTTTGATTTGTGCATAAAGTTGTATTGTTTTATGTACCTGCCTTGGCCCATGTATTGGGAAAAGATATGTGTTCGACACATATAACCATTATTGTTCCGTTGTAATGTACTCTCTTTTCTTCCCTTTCATCTTTCTTTCTTTATTTTGTCTCCGAGTCTATCTTTAGATTTGTAAATTTGTTCAATTTGCCCTAGACGCTAAAACCCACATCAGAGTTCTGTCTAACAACAAACAATAGAGGAAATTATATCCTTCTGACTGTTTACGGAAACCCATGTCTGTTTCAAGAATAGAATAGACGAAAAAGAAATGCCCCGCGTCTCACTTGCTAGACATGTGTTGCGAATTTCTATTGCTATAGAATTTTAATTCCTCCGCTTGTGAGATGATGTACCCATTCTTCGTAGCCGAGCAGCAAATTCTCAAAAAAAAATGTATTCAATCTAAAGTGGAAAATAATGTGTCTTTCTCATTGAACTGTGAAATGATGCAGCCTGCATCCTAATTATCTCATGCATCTTGCCGTCTGAATCATGTGTGGCGTGTCAGAGGGCTTATTCATTAATCTGACATTCAGCGAAGTTCTCACATCCATCTCTTTTCGGTCTCAAACTGCGGAACTCATGACACAAGCCCAGTTTATGTGCTAAAACAGAACAATCCATTGTTGTGCTCGGAGATGACCCATTTTTCTTGACATTATCAACTATGTTGACATTTCACAAACGCCAGGCATTCGTCTAGTGTTTTTATGATAAACAAGAATTCCATAAACCGCAACATTTTCACAATCTGACAATGGGCCTCATTACAAGGTTGCCGGTCCGGAAACAACGGTGGCGGTAAACCCGGCAAGACTACCGCTGGACTCGTAATGAGGCCCAAAGTCTCTTTAATACATGTATGCACTCTGATTAACATTACACATGTATTGTCTCCAAACATTACAACTGGCATTCTGAATTATGTAGTTCCATTTGGAAAAGTTCAATCATTTTTGCAATGTCTATGACCATGTGTACACTTCTTATATTGCGCTTCATGCAGTCTTAGGCTGCTCTAAAGGGTTGTAAAGGAAGAGGAGAAAAGAGTGGGGAGGGGGACGATACTGAGAAATGGGAGGAGGGGCTGAGGTTGGAAGAGAAAGCAGGGGGTAAATAGTGAAAAGCAGAGTCTGGTAGTGACAACGCGCATTAAATGCAGCTATCATCGTTGAATGGCATCTGCCACATGCAATATTCTTGGTGCATTGTGAAGCTGGTTGTGGCCGACTTCATGAAACCTAAATCACCAAAACTGCGCTTTGCAGGAAAAAAGGAGGCTCTAAATTTTAGCCAGATCAGCTTTTCACCAAAACTGAAAACTGATCTCGTTTGTCAACAAGGGTGTGAGACTCTGGAAGTAATCTGTTGTGACCCAGTATTGTGAGTGCATCGAAACATACAAGCTAAAAGGGGGTTTGAATTTGGCAAAAGACTAACAATTATTAAGCCCTAACCCCTACCCTACTAAATCTCTAATACCCTGCTAATATTTACAGCTCAGTCCATAGCCCTGTAGTGCACAATATTGGGGCAGGATACTGGTATTAGCCTGCTCATTTTAAAAGAGAATAAACAAGCAGAATGAAGCTGATTTCTTGCAAGGACAAAGTGAGGAATGAGGAGCATTTTCAGAACAGGAACCAGTGCAGAAATGTAGCCATTTACACCTGTTGGCTCCTGCCTGAATCACGGTCAAAGGTGCAGGCTGAACACGTGCTCTACTGCTCAATATGCTTACATCTCAGGCACAGACTGCCTCCCTGAACTCTCGCTTACTCTGAACTGTCACTCAATATCACTTCCCATTCCACTGGGCCCCACCCGGGCAATTCTTCCTCACCTCCCACTCAACTCATTGTCCATCGATTACGTTGTTGCCAAATCGAGTCTAACCAAGTCCAAGTCAACATACGCAAGCCTCCCTATAACTTGTACAATATTGTTCCATCACATGGCATCTCCAGATGGACACTAAACATTAGGGTGACCAGATTTAAAAAGTAAAAAAAACCGGGACAGGGCAACTAACATAAAAGTAGGACTAACTCTTGAAAGTGGTGGTCAAGGCACTACACTTCAGTAGTGGTTTGAGGAGAAGGGGGCTTAAATGTTACTGTTCAAATAAACACATTATAATTAATTTATCACAAATTAACACTATCTTAAGTTGTAAAATGCAGCATTTCTTCCGTGTGCGATTGTGCATTCATGCTTGCCGGCTATGAAGAACAACTAGCAAAAACCGGCACTACTGCAGTTTCCAATGGAAACATAATCTTGAGAAAGGGGGACAGAAAACCAAAAACCGGGACAGTCCTAGAAAAAACCAGGACGTCTGGTCAGTCTACTAAAAATGCCACTTAAGTGGTCATCTAGCATGCCATCCTCACATAAGGGGCTCACCACCCCTTATGTGTTTTATGTCAAGATTCTCATTTTGCACATACTCGTCAGTCCCCTCTTTCAGCCCACCAGGCTCAACCAGCTTGTCCACTTTACTGTACAAATAGTTATGTAGCATGGATTCCAAGTCCGGTTTTTCAGAGCTCAACCGCCCCAGGTTTTCAGGATAATACCTGACTCTCATTTGCATTAATTGTATTCAAATATTTTCAGTGGCTATCCTAAAAATATATGACATCGATCTGGCTCTTGAGGAACAGACTTGGGGAACCCAATGTCTAGGGAAGCTCTCCAACCTACAGCAAAGCTGTACAAATTCTGGGCACCCCATGATCCAAGATATGTTACCTCTGTAACACACTCAGAGCTGGGAATTCCTTCCACAGTCAACATATTGAACTTCCCCTGACTTATTTTCTATAAAACCTGCATCCCCTGTCCCCTCCCAGTTTCCCTGTGGGCGCTTTGAAACAGTATTTGCTTCCTGTATAAGCGCCTAACAAGGAAACAATAAATAAAACAAATAAATAAATGACTACTCATTTTATAATAACCTGCAAAATTGCAACCATGCATTTTACCAGGCGCTGGTTTGAACTTTTCTGAAATAAATGATCGCATAAGGCTGCCGCACGAGGAGCACATGAGTGCAAATCAGACTGTTTCTAATCAGCGCAGGGCAAGTACTGGTGCTGCAGTGCACACGTTCAAGAGCCACACAGGACTGGCTTCATGAGCTATACTTGCCGATGAAATCAAGAGCTATGTGTAGCAAGCATCCTGCGATCTGGTCTCAACATTTTAAAATCCATGTCCCATAGTCTTGGAAAGGGAGGGGAGATCTGCGTGTCGGTGTTTTGTTTTCGGTGTCTTACTGTAAAAAGTGCCCGGAAAAAGTGGTAATTTCCTTGTTTGTCAGTCCCCGTCTCTCATGACTTCTTCCTCTTGTGTTTTACTGTCGTGCAAAACACCATTGGTGGAATGTGCACTGCCTGAGTTAAATGTAGCCCAAATCGTGATGCCGCCTCCCCTTCCACCCCGGGTCACTGCTTTGTTACTTCACAAAGCTGTCACAGACCAGCTAAGCTGTACACACCTTTATAGAACCCGAGGAGACTGCACAGGTGTGCATGTTAGAGAGTCTAGGTGGAGCATTTGCGTCACTTCCTTGTATGTCCGTGTTGCCTGCTCGAGTGTGTGAATAAAGAACAGGCTAAGCGACCCTTTGACCACCCTTTGTTAAAAATGGTGTGACCCTGCCAGAAGCTGTGAAAAATGATTAGAAGCCCAAGGGGAGGACATGGTCTCACTTACAGTCCATTTGTCATGACTAATTGAAAAGCTGTGGAAACAGGTTCTGGAAGACCTCAGGCTTCTTCCTGACACAAGAAAAAAAAATCTGCTGCTGAGACGCAGGCGAAACACGTGTCCGCGCATGCGCGTATGCATCAAGGGAGCCAAGGGTTCAGCGCGCGCCAAGGTGACTTTATTTGTGATGGACTTCTTGGCAGGGACGCAAACAGTCACAAAGAAAGCAGTGGCTATCATAGCCAGCCTATGCATGAACAGGAACAAGAGATTGGGGCTAGAAAAGCCTCAATGGCGGGTGCCCTCAGAAAGAGTGCAAGTTCATGCACCTAAATTAACTTCATCTGAATATAAAGGAAAATAGAACAGCCCGGTGCTTCTTAATGCGAAAAGAAATCATGTGTTACATGCTACAAGTCATACTGAAATAGGGTGACCAGACGTCTCGAGTTTTGCCGGGACTTTCCCAGTGTTTGGTGCTCTGTCCCCCTTTCTCAAAATGATGTCCCCATTGGAAACTGCAGTGGTCCAGATTTTTTGTAATATGTCTTCATAGCCGGCAGGCAGCAATGCACAATCTCGCACACAAGAAATGCTGCATTTTACAACTTAAGATAGTGGTTGCTGTGGCGTGGTTAGGATAGGCATAGGGAATGCATGTGGCACAGCACAAATGAGGCGGGCACAAGAGCACAAACATGTCCTTCGTTATCAGGTCCAACATAACTCTGCCCCATCCCTCGCCCCCTCCCTGTCACTTCCCTTCCCAGTGTCATTTCCCCTTTCCAACCGCCCATCCCCATTACCCAAGGCAACGTCAACGTGACACCGATAGTTTATGATACATTAATTATAATATGTGTTTCTTTGAACAGTAACACTTAAACCCTCTTCTCCTCCAAACACTACTGAAGTGTAGTGCCTTGACAGTCCTACTTTTATGTTAGTTGCCCTGTCCCAGTGGTCACCCTATACTGAAAGCATTGACAGAGGAAAACAGAAAACATGGCCAATGGATTCAGGTGAGGAAACTATCCCTTTTCAGGGCGCCTCTAATCAAAGCATCTATTTATGTATTGAACATTTATAAGGCACAGCAAATTGTGTTTCCAAGCATGAAGCTATTGCCCTGTCAGACAAAGATGCATAACACAAAATCAAATCAAATGCAAACATCCCAAAAGGCAAAACGACTAATGAAAAACAAAGTAAAAAACACACACGATTAATATGGATATAAGGCAAAGATCATACGTGAAAATGTAAAAGCAAAATAACCTCCTGTCGGCAGTCGCCAAACACTTGTCTATTGATGCACGATTCTAAAAGACAATGAATTTAGGCACTCGCACAATAAAATACTAGAGAAAAAAACAACAAGCATGATTTTAACAATGCACACTGGGATGCGACAAGCAGATCAATCCAACTCACTGCCATACACACCAAAATGCCTAAAAGTGTTGTGAGATAGGAACGAGAAAGAGGCGTACTCGAGGCACGTCAAACACGGAAGCTGAAAAAAACAATGTGAAGAAAAGATGATGAGTACCCCTACTAGTAACGGGTGTAGCATGGGTAAGGTAGCCATCACCATCCAAACATACTTCCAGGAACCGAAGCTCCTCACTGGGCGTACAGAGTTTACGCACAGAAGATTGCAACTCAGAGTGACCGGGGTTGTGATCGACTGTAACGAAAAGGACCAGCCACCTTGTGACAACATCGTGTGTGGTGACGTCACTACCTGCCGTACACATTAACAAAACAATACAAAAATATATAAAAACATTTTAGAAAAAATATTTTCACCAAATTTTTCCGGGGAAAAAAGGAACCTAAACACATAACAAATTAGGAGCCCAACCACTGGCAGAGCAATACCACATAACTAGTCGGCAACTGTGAGAAGGTCCTAATTAGAAAAAAATAAGAGAAAATGAAAAAAGAAGAAAAAGGCAAAACCACGGTACTACATAAGGAATGGTAACCTGAGCCTTGTAAATGATCAAAAAAGAAGAACAGACTTCAGACACAACCCGAGTGCTGAAAAGCATAAGCCTGATTCAGAGAGAGACTCATGTTTCTTCCAAAGTATGTTAATAATAGATCAACTGAGATAACAGAAAGTAACATCACGATGAGCATCAAAGCAATAAACACCAAATAGAATGAAAAAAGTCAATAAACCCATGAAGCCTTCTCAAATGACCAAGGATTCGAAGAGTCAACGGGAGTATCATAAAGACAGATGCAAATTGAGTACAAAAAGAACCACTCCATATAAGCCAGGATGAGCAGTTCCAACCCGCAAGAAGAAAGTCACTCCATATCAGTTCAGACCAAATGCAGAGTTCATATGATAGACGATGGGTCATAGAAAGCTTGTAAAGCTGAACTTTTCATTGATGCCACCAGGAGCCAAGACGTCAACGCAACAGATCCAGAAGGTTTATCTGCAATCAAGACTTAGATGTATGTCTTCTTGTGGATTCCCAACCACCACAATGTCTGAAATCGAATCTGTAACATAATCTGTCTATCCATTCAAAAAAGTGTCTTGTGACTGGTGAGTTCATGTTACCATTCCATATATTAGAACGGCGTTCATTCCACCTGGACCTGGCTGCTCGTTTGATCTGTCCCACGTAGTATATACCGCAAAGACATTTGATGGCATAGATAACACAACAAGTATCACATGTGGCAAAATCTTTCAATTTAATCTTTTCACTCACCTTTGATGTTGTTACATCAATTAGTACAATGCACACAAGGATAAGTGCCCTTGTCCTATTAATCATAACATTAGGTTGCAAATACCCTTTTGAGTTGACCAGTAAATTACGTACATTACGTAAATTATAACTCCACCTGTAGGTGAACACTGGTCTCTGTAAACAACGTTTTAAGCCTAGATTCGGCTGTGATCACATCCCATTATTTAGAGATTAGCTACCTGAGACTATTGCTTTGTGTCAAATAAGTGGAAATAAATGTATGGGGCGGTCCCTCTCTGGGAGGATGTTTGGTCAAGGTCGCGTGTCTAGGAATGCTGTCCACTTAGATGTACTAATTCGTCTTCATATATCCCCAATCTCTTTTTCTTGGACTTTACTCTCCCGATTGTGCTGGCTGTCTTGTCGCAGTGCTCCTGATAACATAGTATTTCAGTTTCAACCGATAGTATATTTACCGGGCGGTGCCCAATCTTCCTTTTGGTTTATAAATAATCAGGAATCATTTGAAGATTATGCAGAGGTCAAAGTGGGAGGGAACTAAAGTGTACGATGTTCCCTTACGTCTCAGGGAAATCTGTCATCGTTCCCTTACTTTATGAAACCTGGAGTACTGTTCCGGGACGACAGGAAAGCCCATTTTTGTTTCTATTTTCCTTTTAACTGTTCCCCTGCTGCCGGTGCTGGATTGGATTATTTCAGTAGACTGCTTGTGGCATACAGCCCATTCCCAAGTGACTGCTTTTTGACTAAGCCCAACTCGGCAGCGATTTGCAAATTGCTGTAGATGCACCAGTGTTTACAGGTAATGGGATGGGTGCGTCAGTGGCTATAGTCCTAGACATGTCCCTTATGAGATGCCAGTGGTGGGTGTTGAAGAGGGGGCTGCATAAAGCAGTTTGAAATTAGAGAGGGGATGGGTGGACGTGACGGTGAGCTTGGGGGAGGGGAGGGAGCATAAAAGGTGGTGGGGTAGAAGGATAGTAGATGGGTTCCACTACTTTTTTATTTTGTCACACTTTGACCACTTCGATTATCGGAAGGCCCAGTACTTTTTCATTGTTTTTGTTATACAATTACACTAGACATTTGTAATATATCGATTCAGTCAATATATGTTCTCGACAGTGCTGCTACGTGGGACGAAACAAATCGAGAGGCAGAGGCGTTGCTAGGGGGGGCCAAGAGAGCTATAGCCCCGGGTCTTTTGGCTGTAGCCTCGGATAAAAGCTCAGGGGTTACAACCAAAAGGTTAGCTAGCCACAATTCCTGATAGTCCCGATATTAGCGTAGCCCCAGATCTTTTCCAGACCTAGTAACACCCCTGTCGAGAGGGCTGGGCTTTAAAATGCAGCAAAGCAAAATTTTCCTAGGGGGAGTTGAAGAAGTATACGCTACTATAGAATGACCATGAAATGTCATGCATGTCACTAAAGAAGTCAGATACCTTTTTTTGATACACTTCTGTCTCCTTTTTGGTCTACTATATTTGGTCGATGTATGTCTGTGTATTTAGGGTAGTAGGGATGTGGGTCAGGGGAGCGTGGGATAATGAGATGGGATCCGGGGGGAACATCCCATGAAAAAAAAAAAATAAAGAATCGGGTCCAATTCAGGTTGCTCCAATGTAGTCAAAGAAAAGAAACATTATAGAAATATAGTCTATCAAACAATGGTTACCTGAGGGAGTTGCTAACAGACACTTAGGATTTCTATTACAAAATATATCTACCATAAAAGATTGAAAAATCCAAACTTTTTTAGTTAAATAAAGCAAAAGTAATTGCTAGCAAAAGAAATCTTTCGTAAACGTATTCTCAAATGGTTAATAAAACAAATCTAGTATTGTAAAAGTATTATCAAGGGTTTCATATATACCTGCAGCAGGGGTCTGTGTGTAGCATGCGGGGCAAAGCGCCCACCACCAAAATAACAACAGATTGACGGTATACGGACTATTCCTACTGATGCCCCAAAAACCGAAAAATATACACTCCAATTATGTTGGCCATAAAAAAAGCTATTGAAAACGCCTCTTCTCAATGTGTTCTGTCTGGCAGCAATGTGCATTCATCACTGATAGAAGGAAGGTTTTAATGGGAAGATTAGGCTTCTTTGATGCCATTTAATTGCCCCCAGAGATTGTAGGTTAAGCCCTCAGCTTCTAAGGCAGAAGGCCGGCAGTCCCTCGTGAGAGGAAGGAGGATTTTGCCCGTGGTAGTGTTGTCATTTTGGGGTTGCCAGGGGTACCAGCAGTTATCACTGTCAACACCCTTGGTACCCCTGCCCTTTTAGCCCCTAGCTCAGAAATCAAGAGTTGGGCTATGCCATGCCATGCATAAAACATTCCAGCTGCCATTGGATGGCATTACTGGGGCATTTAAGGCTGTGGCTGACATTTGTTGTTAGCAACTGGACCTGTGAACTGGGATGGTGTAACTGGGGCCATTGAGGCATGTTTGTAATATGAAGACTGTAAATGCACCTGTGTGGCTTTATCTGAGACTGTAAGGCAGCACTGGGACATTTAAGGGTGAACTGGGCATATGATTGCAGCAACTAAACATTTAAGGGGGCATGAATAGGCATTTCAAGGCTATGCTTGGCATATGGTGGCAACAACTGGGCACATGACACATGGTGCCTCATTACAAGGTTGTCGGTATCCTGGCGATATTACTTCCAGGATACTGGCAACCGGTAACCTAGTTACCGGCACTCAGTTTTACGGAATAAATGCCGTATTCCAAGTGCCGGTCAGGGATGTTAATCCCCGTTCCATGGAGTCCCATAAGACTCCATGGGAGGAGTTGCTGGTTGTACCAGCACTGGTAATACTGGTGCACATTATACCAGCTCTTTTTGCTGCTGTGGTGGAGTAATTACCTCCAGCTCTTTGCTGGAGGTAATTCCGTTACCCTACCTGCTAAAGTGGAGTTTCCTGGTGCCGTAACGTGAGTGCCTTCAAAGGATTTATGGCACATTATTATCACACCAGCAAACTCCTAACGAGGCCCATTAACTGATGATCATGGACAGAAACTGTCAAAGAGAAGAAAAGAAATAAAAACACCAAACATCCAAAGACCTTCCGTATTGAAAGGTCCCACCCAATGAAGTTAGGGTGGAACCACACGGGCAGGAGACCTACGTAACTGTAAGTAAATATCCGCCACAAGGAATAACCTATTTCCCCAAGTGTCTGAATACGATTCAGAGCTTAAAGATATAACAAAAGGGTTAGATGAACGATTTGAGTTTCGTCATTAAGTAATTATTGTATGTCCTGATGAAGGCCTAGTAGAACATTTAAAAAGATGATCGCCAGGATGTGTGAATCATCATAAAAGGGCCAAAACACCTAATGTTGACAGAATACTCCATGCCAACATCCTGTTGTGAATAAACAAAGCGGAAAATATAACCAACCTGACTTTAGCCGCCGGGCAATGCCCTGAACACAAAAAAACACTGTAAAGCAAAATGACTTCATCCAGATATATGAATAAATATGAACACACTAGTATTTTTTGAAAGAATTGGAAGTGGTTGTGCTCGCATACCCATACAGAGAAACTATGAACAACTTTTTCAAGCATGTCGCTTGCATAGAATGCAGACTTTATTACTAAGCCCACACCTCACTTGTGCACTTAATGATCTGGGAGAAGGGGAATGTTATGATCCCGCTCGATAAACAAAATGTTATGTTAAATGTTTGTGTATGAAACTGTACGAATTGCTTGTTGAAAAATTGTGTCAATTTGTGTTGTGATATATTGAAATAAAAATACAATAGATTTTTTTTTAACACAACTTGATAAGCAAGGCTCAGTGCAGCATTTATTCAACACCTGCACTCAGGTTATAGGCGACGCAATAGGCCTCATTACGACCCAGGCGGAAAACCATGGTGCTAATAGCACCGTGGTCCATGCCGGTAACTTACCGACTCCGCCATGGAGAAAAGGGAATTACCACCCCATTGCAAGGTTGGCGGGGCAGTAATTCCCCCTTCCTCCATGGCCTTTCCCCATTCCCATTTTTGCCCCATAGGGCTCAATGGGAATGGGGAAGGCTCTAAGTACGGTACCGCAAATTGAGGTACCGTACTTAGCAGCAAGTTCCCTTTGCGGGTCCCTACTTTAACGGCTGGTGTAGATCAGCCGTTAAGGTCGGGTCCCGCAAAGGGACCTCGTAGTAAGGCGCTAAGTGGTTAACGGCGCCGCAGCCTTTTACGGCGCCATTAACCACTTAGCGCCAGGGTCATAATGAGGCCCAATGTGTGGACACAAGCGGAAGGGGTACCTTTATATTCATTGCTTGTTTTTTCTTTCTTTATTTTTCATTTATTGCATATTTATAAGGCCCCTATACACAAGTGTTTCCAGGTGCCACAAGACAAAAAGAGGCGGGGGGGCATAAGGAGATAAAGGCCCTCATTACAACCCCGGCGCTAAACCATGGCTCTATTAGCACCATGGTTGGTGCCGGTGTTGTAACGAGTCCGCCATGGTGAAATGGGGAAATACCGCCCCATTCCAAGGTTGGCGGGGCAGTATTTCCCCATTTCACCATGGCCCTTCCCCATTCCCATTTTCGCCCCATAGGGCACAATGGGACTGGGGAAGGCGCTAAGTACGGTACCGCAAATTGCGGTACCGTAATTAGCACTGAGGTCCCTTTGCGGCACCCTACTTTAACGGCTGGTAAAACCAGCCGTTAAGGTCGGGTCCCGCAAAGGGACCTCGTAATCAGGCGTTAAGGGTTTAACGGCGCAGACACCTTTTACGGCGACGTTAAACCCTTAACGCCAGGGTCGTAATGACCCCCAAAGACAATAACTAGGCCTTGTGACATCCGGATAGTGCAAGTGCAGCAGCAAGAAGTGCAGGGAAGAGGCACCGGAGGGTAAGGAATGCAGGAGGTGGGGACAGTGGGAAGAGGGCCCAGGGATGGGCAAGTGCTAAGGGGAGCCCAGGAGGGCACGTGCCAGGGGACGGGGAACACTGTCAGGTGCAGAGGAGGGGGTGGACTGAAGTTGGGAGGGGCGCCAACCCTCAGGCTGGTCATGGAGGGATCCCGGAAGGGCAGTGCTAGCTGCTAGCTTGGGCAAGTGCTGGGGAAGACTGGACGAGGGCGGGGCTGGTGCCCTGTAAGACTCATAAGGTACCAGGCACCATTCTCAGCAGACAGAGGGGACATTAGCAAGGGAGGCCAAGAGGGAACGAAGAAGAAAAGAGCAGGGTCTTGAGCTGCTTCCAGAACTTAAGGAGATCCGGCTCAAGTCTGAGGGAGACAGGGATGCGATTCCAGAGGGAAGCTCCTACCGTAGATAGAGATCTACCCCTCACTCTTTGCTTGGAGAAACATTGGATCTGCAGAGAGCTGGAGCTAGAGGACCAAAGTACTCTATCCGGGCGGTATTCAGGGAGACAGAGTTGGATATAGTGGGGTCCCACGCCCCAGAAAGCCTTGTGGGTGATGCATAGGGTCTTGAATTTGATCCTTGCAGCCACAGGGAGCCAATGGAGAGATATTAGGGCCGGAGAGATGTGGTGCCTGGGCTTGAGGCCAAGGATAAGGCTTTCAGTCCTATTCTGGATTAGTTCGAGGGGGCAAAGAGAGGAAAGAGGCAGATTGAGGAAGAGGCTGTTGCAGTAGTCCAGCCTAGAGAGGACAGGGCTCTAGAGACTTTGAGCTTCTGGGGGAATGTGAGGAAAGGGAGAATGCCACTGAGGAGGTAGGTGGAGCTGAAAGTTGGCCTTCGTGACAAGGTCCGAGATGTGTTGGGAGAAAGAGAGAGTGAGAGGAGTCAAAGATGACACCAAGGTTTTTTACCTCACAAGAAGGTGAGGGGATGGGGCCCAGGAGGGCCGCCAGCGAGTGAGTGGGAAACAGGGAGCAGGGGTCCCGATGAGAAGGATCTCAGTTTTACTGGCATTAAGTCAGCGATCTTTCACCATGCACCATGCCTGAATAGCGGTGAGGCAGGAGAGAGGAAGGGGAGGAGGTAAAGGAGGGAAGCTGCAAGGAGAGCTGTGTGTCATCAGCATAGTACTGGGAGTGAGGAGAACAAGTGGAGAAAAGGTGGGCCAGAGGGGCAAAGCAGATGTTGAAGAGCCACAGCAATATGATAGAGCCCAGAGGGATGCCAGAGGTAGAGTGAGAGGTGGAGAAGAGGAAAGGGCCCAGTTGCATAGCACATTAACTGACACACAATGGCATGGAGTGCTTGAGGTTGTGCATGGGCTGTCATGTCAGCAACTTGACAGATGTGGATGCACAAAACAAGTGACTTTACTATGTATATGAGGAAATACATGAGAGGACTAATGCTGATGAAGTTGAACTTTGCATGTGATGGCAGTACCTGTGTTTGTGAGGCTCCACCTTCCATGTGGTAGCTCTACCATATGTAGCGGATAGTATTCTTGGGGCATCTGAAGCTGCACTTGGCATATGATTGCATCAAGTGGACATTGCCTTAACAGGACTTGGATGGCATCACTAGGGCACATGATGACAGATAATGGACAAGTAAGTCTGCACATTACATATTGTGACTATACTCTGTGCATAAGGCATTGGGCAGTATTACTGGGGAATTTGAGGTTTCACTTGATATAGAACTGCAGCACCTGCAAATGTGAGGCTGTACCTGTCATGCAGTGCATATACTTTGCATCTGAGGCATTGGGTATCATTACTCAGGTATTTGAGATCTGCTTTAAATGTATGATGGCAGCAATGGCATAAGTGTGGCTGCACAATACATGTGGTAACTATCAGCATGCATATGAGGCAATCGTTTTCATAGAAAGGAATTTCTGAGGCATGTAAGGCTGAACATGACATATGATGTCAGCTCCTGAATTCGTCAGGCTCTAGCTCAATGGGCATAGATGGCAGGATAGTACATTGATGGCAAGATGGCAGGATGCTACATATAACATATTGTGGCAGAACCTAGGACTGTACGGCTGTAATTAACATCTGATTCAAAAATTCCCCATTCAAGAGACCCTCCCACCCTCACCGACACACCACTGGCAGACACCGATTGACCCAAAAGCAGAAGACCCTCTATTTGCAGACACCCTCTGCACTCCTCCCCCACAACCCCATCAACCCCATTTTTAACCACTCCCCTTAACCCCTACACAACCCTGCCCAACCCTGTCCCTTCTCACTTCCTCTCCCCTGATAACTCCAATTTCCCCACTCCCCCCTTGCTGCATGCATCCACGCTCTTACCTCCGGCTCCTCCCCCCTCATCCCTGCTTCTCCCTCTCCATATCCTTAGCCCTCCCCATGCCTACCTGCAGCATCTCCTACCAAAAGCCCACTATCCCCCTCCTCAGGAATCTGCCCTCCAAACTTTCTCTCTTGCATCCTCATCAGTGCCAGGTCAGTTGCCAGATACAAACCCAGACATCCTTCTCATCACCAAAACCTGTTTCTCTGATGACTTTCCCCTCTCAACACATGAGACCTTCCCCCCCACGCTACCCCCTGATCACACACAACAGAGCCAGCAGAGCAGGTGGAATAGCCATCCTCCAGAAATAACACCTCACTCCATTGGTCTTCGAGAAACAACCCTGCAGTGACGACTGTGAATGCCTGCTAGTCAAATTCCAAGCATCACCCGCTTTCTCCCTCAGCTTCCTCCTCGTATACAGACCTCCGGGCTACAACAGAACTTTCACAGACCCTGAGTGATTCTGTACCGACCATCATGATCTCTCATCCCACGCTTACCTTTCTAGTTGATCTGAACATCTGGTTTCACAGCCCCTCCAACCTCTGAACCCATCAGGCTCCTGGAAGCTCCATTGACAACCTGGAAGCCCTCAATATGACCGAACTCATATTAGGCCCGCACACATTGCTGCCCACACCGTAAATCTAGTATTCAGCTCTTCCAGCCTGATCTCTTCCCCCTCATGCTCCCCTCATCTGGGCTGATCACTCTGCCATCCTTTTCTTAGCTCTGACTCCCGCTCTCTTTTCCCCCCACCACTGACTCCCCCAGGATCCTGCTCTGGACCAAAGTAGCAATCTGCTTGGATGTATCCTACTCCCTTCTCTCTTCCCTTCTTAATCTCCCCCTCCAAGAAGGTACCCTTTCCCTAGACTGTTTCGACCAATGGCTCTCTGATGCTCTTTACCCCCTAACCTCCATTAGACCCCTCCCACCGCACAGGGTTCAGCCCATTCCTCAAATCACTCAAAAACCCTAAAAATTCATCTGGAACACTGCCCAAAACAAAGCCACCCTTGCTAGACAGACGAGGGGCTACAGATTAGAAATCAGAAAAGTCAAACAAGCCTTCTACAGCTCCCGCATCAACAATGCTGCCAACCCCTGCAACGAACTCCACAAGATTATCACTGAGTTCAAGAACCCCTCTGTGCCTCCTCTCCACCCCTGTATCCCAAGCACTGAGCAACACCCTGTCTGACCACTACTTCAACATAGCCGTTGAAAGGAAACTCCCCATCAGGGCTAAACTATCACCCTCTTCCCCCTCGCTCTTACACACCCCTCCCCTGCCCCGACACACACACTCTTCAGCTCCTTCTCAGCAACATCCCACCCTGAGTTCCTAAGGCTTCTCGCTAATAGCTGCCCCTCAGGTGCCCCAGGAGCCCCTTGCCCCCCTGCCCTTCTCAAAAACATTCTCTCCCCCACCTGATCAGGCACTCTCACCAGATCTATAATCAACCACTCATTAACAGCTGGCATCTTCCAACAGCATACAAAACCTCTCTCTTCAAACCACTACTAAAAAAGCCCTCCCTTGACCTCCTGCTCCCGTACAACTATCGCCCCATTTCTAACAATTGCTTCATATCCAAACTGATAGATTGCATGGTCTATTTCCAGCCTATTCGGGTGCTTTGAAACAGTTGTTGCTAATTGTATAAGCACCTAACAAATGACCAATTGATAAATAAAATAAATGAATAAACCTCTTCACAGAATCCCACAGCCTTCTTGACCCTTCACAGTCTGGTTTCAGACCCCGTAGAAATAAGAAAGGGAAGCCTGATTATTGTCTATGGCCCTCCAGGCAATTCTACAATATGATAAAGAAATTGGGCCAACTAGACCAGAGATGACAGCTGACTATTATTCATATCATAATAGTTTTCTGTTTATTGTACAAATGCATGTGTCATATAAAAATATATACAATGTTTATATTCATTAGTCGGCTCCACAGACCAACCGCAATACATCCCTTCCAAAACAGTTCATTCACAGCTCATTCATACAATCATCATGTTTACAAAGAAATAGAAAAGAGTGATGTTCTGTTTAGATCAAAATAATAGGTCAGACAGTTGTAAATTAAACACTCAATTGTTTTACAATGTGCCCCTCTGTTGGTATTCAGGGGGTTTAGAAAACCATTGTCAAC
Organism: Ambystoma mexicanum; assembly: GCF_040938575.1. Classification (NCBI taxonomy): domain Eukaryota; kingdom Metazoa; phylum Chordata; class Amphibia; order Caudata; family Ambystomatidae; genus Ambystoma; species Ambystoma mexicanum. Next base: position 1,436,132,225 of record NC_090934.1, on the reverse strand, counting down.
ATGTTTCGGTTGAGTTCTCTTAACGAGGATGAGACAGTCCCCTCGTGTCGTGACTTAATATTCAACCTTCTTCAGGACAGGAGAGCAATCGCCAATTCCGCGTTGCCTCTTGGTGGAAAACCAAAAGTGGGGGGTGTATGTGGCAAGAGAGCCTTTGATCTAAAAAGAAAAAAGTGAATAAAGTTGTCATCTCTGTGTTTACTCAAAAATCTATTTACTTGATATCCAGCGACAGCTCTCTTAGTTTACTGTATGTCACCTGCTCACCTCCTCTGAATCTTTCAGGGGCTGGCGAACTGGTGGGGTGCAGTAAATCCCGTCGTGAATGCTCCCAGCAGTGGCGCTTCACGTGATAGAGGCCCTATAATGAGGGAGGACATATGTATTTTTTATTTATTTATTTATTTTTTATTTTAAAAACTAAACAATAGGGGCCCAATAAGGTAATTCACAAATAATGGGTTGGTACTCACTGTTGTTTTAAAGGAAGAAAAAAATGTTTTTGCCTTTCTTAATTTCCTCTTGTGGCCCAGTTAAATAACAAGGCGAATTAATTCATGCGAGCAGCCGCGTATTTGAAAACGCCTGCAGAGGAGAAAACAAAGCATGTATAACATGCATTAGCTGCTGTAACTCCATGGTACAGCAACCTAACACTGTTTAGCAGTATAAGGAACATTAATATTTAGAGTGCAAAAGTCGCTTACTTGTGTCAACCGTGTAATTCACGATTGTAACTCGCTGGAAAAGAAATGCCAGTGGAGGAGTTTCGCACAATTTATGGCCGTGGACCGAAATAGCCTGGTCTGGGCCGAGGGGCTGCCTGTGTAAACACAAACACAGAACGGCGTGTTGAGTGTCTGATCTTGTAGACATTGTGCTGTCAAGACATAGTGCACCTCAATGCCGCTTTTTGTCAATAAAGATGTTACATTACCTTATTTTGGCCGCAGATAAAAGCCCGGGACCCTGCTGCATGGAAAGTCGAACAGTGACTGCTTAGGCAACTTTTGTCTACTAGAGTTGTGTGGAAATTGAGCCGATATGCGCTTTGACCTCTGGGAGCAGCCGCTCAGAATTGTGGGATTGGTAGTACACAATGCCCCTATGGGTAATTTGTATGTAAGAGGCTGAAATTACCCGTAGGGGCATTGTGGACTACCAATCCCACAATTCTGAGCGGCTGCTCCCAGAGGTCAAAGCGCATATCGGCTCATTTTCCACACAACTCTAGTAGACGAAAGGAGCCTAAGCAGTCACTGTTCGACTTTCCATGCAGCAGGGTCCGGGGCTTTTATCTGCGGCCAAAATAAGGTAATGTAACATCTTTATTGACAAAAAGCGGCATTGAGGTGCACTATGTCTTGACAGCACAATGTCTACAAGATCAGACACTCAACACGCCGTTCTGTGTTTGTGTTTACACAGGCAGCCCCTCGGCCCAGACCAGGCTATTTCGGTCCACGGCCATAAATTGTGCGAAACTCCTCCACTGGCATTTCTTTTCCAGCAAGTTACAATCGTGAATGACACGGTTGACACAAGTAAGCGACTTTTGCACTCTAAATATTAATGTGCCTTATACTGCTAAACAGTGTTAGGTTGCTGTACCATGGAGTTACAGCAGCTAATGCATGTTATACATGCTTTGTTTTCTCCTCTGCAGGCGTTTTCAAATACGCGGCTGCTCGCATTAATTAATTCGCCCTGTTATTTAACTGGGCCACAAGAGGAAATTAAGAAAGACAAAAACATTTTTTTCTTCCTTTAAAACAACAGTGAGTACCAACTCATTATTTGTGAATTACCTTATTGGGCCCCTATTGTTTAGTTTTTAAAATAAAAAATAAATAAATAAATAAAAAATACATATGTCCTCCCTCATTATAGGGCCTCTATCACGTGAAGCGCCACTGCTGGGAGCATTCACGACGGGATTTACTGCACCACACCAGTTCGCCAGCCCCTGAAAGATTCAGAGGAGGTGAGCAGGTGACATACAGTAAACTAAGAGAGCTGTCGCTGGATATCAAGTAAATAGATTTTTGAGTAAACACAGAGATGACAACTTTATTCACTTTTTTCTTTTTAGATCAAAGGCTCTCTTGCCACATACACCCCCCACTTTTGGTTTTCCACCAAGAGGCAACGCGGAATTGGCGATTGCTCTCCTGTCCTGAAGAAGGTTGAATATTAAGTCACGACACGAGGGGACTGTCTCATCCTCGTTAAGAGAACTCAACCGAAACATGTTGACAATGGTTTTCTAAACCCCCTGAATACCAACAGAGGGGCACATTGTAAAACAATTGAGTGTTTAATTTACAACTGTCTGACCTATTATTGTGATCTAAACAGAACATCACTCTTTTCTATTTCTTTGTAAACATGATGATTGTATGAATGAGCTGTGAATGAACTGTTTTGGAAGGGATGTATTGCGGTTGGTCTGTGGAGCCGACTAATGAATATAAACATTGTACATATTTTTATATGACACATGCATTTGTACAATAAACAGAAAACTATTATGATATGAATAATAGTCAGCTGTCATCTCTGGTCTAGTTGGCCCAATTTCTTTATCATATGTTTTCAGACCCCTCCACGGAATTGAATTCTCCTGTGTCTCAATCTGGGACGGTCTGAAAAGAACAGCAGACTCTGAGGGCTCTGCCACACTCATCCTCTTCAGCCTCTTGGAAGCCTTTGACATGATCAATCACTCCATCCTTACGAACAGACTCTTCAACCTAGGCATCAGATGGACCTCCTCTTTCTGACCTCTCCCAAATCACTGCTCTCCAAACTTTCTCTTCTACCCCCCCCCCACCGAGTCCCCAACAGAGCCTTGCAGGGAGACTCCCTCTGCCCCTCCTCAGATCATCCTCAAGATTCCCAACTCCCTGTCTTCACCACACCCTGATCTGGCATCTTGCCTCTCAGACATTGACCGCTGGATGACGAATAACTACTTCCTCCTCAACCCCAGAAAAAAACGAAATCCTAATCTACGGCAAAACAGCTCTTCCCCAACCTATCCCTTAGCTGCCTTCCTTAGGACCCACGCCCATTGCATCCCCTTCCGTCAGAAACCTAGGATGCACTTTTAGCTCTGACATGACCCTCTCCCAACACACACCAATACAGTCTCCAGATCACGCACTTTCCACCTCTGCATTCTCAAGCAGATTTTTCCATATCTCTCCTTCTCGCATACAGTCTCTGCAATCATGGCCATCATCCTCTCGTGCCTAGAGTATTCCAATTCCCTCGATCTAGGTGCACCCGCATCTCAACTCCGAAAGCTCCAACATATCCAAAACTATGCAGCAAGGCTCCTCCTTACACTCGCCCCCAAGAACACATCTCCCCGCACCCAGGACATGTCACTGGCTGCCCATCAGCCGACGGGCATCCTACAAAGCGATGTACATTACCTATCATGCCAGCCATAAGAAAGGCCCTGTATTCCTTTCAAGTTTTCCAGACTCAGAGGTGCCTTCTTCTCTGTCCTTGCACCCACCTTCTGGAACTCCCTCCCCCCTTACGCTCCGTCACATGGAGGATCAACTGGCTTTTAAGAAAGCCCTCAAAATCTGACTGTTCCCACTCACTTCCTAAGCACCCCCTGCCGGAACTCTAGGCACATCCAGCAGACAGACCCTCTCACATGCACACTCCCTCCCTCCTGTCCATCCTACAGCTACCTTGTATCGTCTCTCGTTTATTCTCTGTGCGTTGCCATCATATCCCCCCTTGATCCCAGCCAACCCAGATGGAGGACTCAAGAAGGCATCCAGTAACTTGTACAAGATAAGTAATCTGAGAGCAGGCCAGGTATTGTACTCAATTGTGCTCTGAGGGTGGGCAATGCATCACACTTAAACGTGCCTTAGGTCAAGCAATTGGATCAATTCGGAGGAGGCTAATTAGTTACTATTGAATCTTCTTTCGTAGTCTGCACTGTATGTAACTCTAAAGCATATGAGGGTGGGCATTGCCGCGCAAGTAGACATTTAAGCTGGGAGTTTTTTTCACACATGAAGGACCTAGGGTTGGCATTATATCATTTTAATATTCACTCACAGGATGAGTATTTACATTTATTTAATTATCACACTTAGATTGCATATGAGAATTAACATTGCCCTTTGCACAGGGATTCAATCCAGCTGATAGACGTTGTTTGTACACCTAACCCATATGTTTCTCCCGCACTACACACCTTCGTAACTTAGCCGAAGCCATGGTCCCACTCCCACACAACTCCGCACTCACATACAACACACACACTATTGCACAACACCTCTGCCATAAGAATGACCCTACCTTTCACGTCAAAAAATCTAGAATGTAGCTACTCACATATTTCTCTATCCACTTAAACACAACCCCTCCTGCTTAGTTCGTAGTATACCTTTTTTTCCGCCCGTTCACATGCCATTCAGACATGGGTGACTAATGACCGAAATGCACACACGCATGATAGCACCTCCAAAGTTTTCCCACATTTTGGACTTTGGTCCCTGCAAGTGCGTTCAACCAACAGCACGTAGGGAGCATAAATATGGTGAAAGGCACTATAGAAATGACAAAAATGAATGAATGAATGAATGAAAGAGTGAATGAATGAATGAATTAATTAATTAATTAATGGATACATGATGACTATTCCTGGCAGGTGACTGTTTAACTGCGATACAATGCAAGTATCTGCTCATAGGCAGCGTTCCTGGCATATGAAGACAGCACCCCCTGGGCTTTATTTGTGTTGGCTGAACCCCTTCCATATCTTGAGCCATCAGTGTCTATGGAAACCCCAAGAACACTCCCCATCGTTTGAATAACCCTCAATCCCTTGCAACCTTACTCGCCAAATATGAACGCAAACCAGCCACTCGCACATGGCTTTTAAATAATCCCCTCTCCCCAGACTTCAAACATCACAAACGTACACCTCTAAGTATAACTAACAGAGTCAGCCCATTGCCAGCACATACCCACACTATCAGTAGGAGTCCACCCCTCTGGTAAAAAAAAAAAAATCAATGCCTCTGACTTTTCACACCAAGAAACCTTACATGCACGTCGAGCTCAGGATATTTCTGATCTGCAACCTCAACACAAAGCTCTGCACACTTGCCTTTCATCTCCCCTCCCAACTAACGAAACCCACCCACTTTCTTCCAGATCTGCCAGAGCGGCTGGAGACCATGCAAATGGCAGCGGTGCGTGCTACACATCTTAATAACATAAGATCAAGGCAGCCCCCCATTTCAATTATGTTTGGTATCTGAACTAGTCTTTTCTCTTCTTTTGTAATTATTTGATATCCTATTACTTATATATAGACTTTTGAAGATTCCCAGTATCATGCCCTGTGATGGCCTCGGTTTCAAAGGTCATATGATGTCACTTCATATGATGTCATCAGGCTTTGTGATGTTATTTCCCCTACCTCTGGCCTTTTGGGGCATTGATGTCCCAGGGAAGGAAGCCTGGTATTGTCCCATCTCAAGCAACAAGCTTCAATAAGCTTTAATCTCTGGGGGGTCCCAGTCCAAAAAACCCTGGCCCACTTAAAGCTCTGCTTCTTAACAATGCACAATTGACTGTGCAACAAAACACTGTACGGATACAAATTTTAAGCAGCACAAAGTGGTTGTATGCTCGTAGTTAGTCATGTACCCTAAAAGTACAATAATTTTCTTTTTTCCTGAATTTTTACCCATATGCTTTTTTGTTGAACAGGCTGCAGCTCACATTTTGAGTGACCAATAGATTAAATATATAAAGCTCAGTACTATGCACTGAAATGGAGGGAGGCAGAAATTACAAATGGATCAGCCCTATGCGTTGAAGCCTTCATTAGCTTCGTCCGGAGGCACGATTCCGATTGAACAATCGCTTGCCTCACCCTCAATAATATACATGGTTCTGGCAGGAGCCAGGAGCTGCTGCAGATATAAACACCTGTTTTCAAGAATTTCAAAACATTGAAGCAATTATTTACTGGTTTAGTCACCGCATTTAATTTCTAACCATGTATGCATTTTAATAATTCCTTTTGTAGCCTGTCGCGGCATTATTTATAATTATTCTTTTTGTATGGTGATTAATACCGCGATATCGGGATTCGAACATGTGTTGCTATGCGTTGCCCTTGAGCTATCCCCCAAGCCCGACAAACTGTGTTCTTTGAATGCATTTGCGACTTAAGATGAATGAATGAATATGTTCTTGGAACTAGGCACTCCCCCTTTAAGCTCTGAAGTTAATACTCAGAAATATATAATTTATTTTTAGAAGGCTAAAGAAGGTATTTTAAAAATGGTATCACCTTTAACACCACAGTCCAAAAACTCCCAGCTGGCTTGTATGGCTCTAGGTGTTTCCAAGTTCAGTCCTTGAGGGCGCCAATCTCACCAGATCTTCAGGACAGCCAATGATGACATAAAAAAAAAACGTATTGTGTGCAGAAATCCTGAAAACATGCAGTGATTTCAGCCTTAAGGATTGGACTTCAAATCCTCATGCAGCAAAATTATGTATTATGGTATTGGATTTCAATAGCTCAGTTTATTTCATTTGCATCACTTCTTGGCACTTTAGGTCTTGTAAGAAGAAAGAGTGGGGTTGTGGGTTGGTACGTGGTATCAGTAGTGCTGAGCACATGCAGCTCCTTGATTAGATGTGCAAGAAATGCTCAGAGTTACCAGTGTGTGTGCGTAAGAACGTGCGTGCGTGTGTGGCTGTGTGTGTGTTTGTCCCCTTTCGGGTTTCGCCAGCTACTGGTGCTAAGTAGTCCAATGTGTGCTGCCTGGGTGTGGTTGGTGGCAGGGTTGTTGACTTTTTTGCCATCACATTGCCCTTGATTGCAAGTGTCTAGGATCCTGAAGCCCATTGCCAACCTTCGGATTAGACTGGGGGAGAGGTGATTGGTGTCAGAAGATGTAATAGGTCAGCAAATGCCAGATTTGTGGGCTGTGAATTGCAAGAAGAGGATAAATACAACACTGAAGAGAGAGAGAGGAGAGCTTTTTTAATAAGGTTTAATGTCTCACAGTGCTTTTTGCAAAGCATTGCTTTTCAGCATGCCAGGACATTACTCGGGAGGATAGCTGAGGGGCAACATGCTTGCCTTGGAAGCAAGACAACACGGAACACGGAGCAACACAGGTTCGATTCCCGGGTTCGTGCTTAAAAAACCTCTGGGTATTACAGAGCATAGTGCTGTGAAGCATTGTTACAGGATCATTAGGTTAGAGCAGAGCAGCACAGTAGTACATGTCTGTTATACTTGCATGGCAGAGCCATATTTAGTTGAACAGATTAGTTTTCAAAAGTTTGCGGAAGGCCGTGTATGATTTCTCATTTCTTAGTGATGTGGGCAGGGCATTCCAATTTTTGGGAGCCAGGGGCTGGAAGCTGGAGCCTCCAGCTTTCGTTCTTTTGAAGGCGGGCACATAGATTTTGATGGTCGGGTGGATGTGATGGGAGTGATTCTTTCTAATAGGTAAGGAGTAGCGTCGGAAGAGAGGCATCTGTGTGTGATGGCCATGGATTTGAAGAAGATACATTCTCTCACTGGCAGCCAGTGGACATCTGAAATGTGTTCCCTTTTAGGAATACTCAGGGCTGCTCTCAAGGCATTGTTCTGTGTGAATTGAAGTTTGTTGAGATTTTTAGCAGAGGTGCCCACTTTTAGTACGCACAGCCAATGAAGGAAAGACATAACTGCGTCATTACGCATGTGAAGCACCCCATTGTTCTCCTTTCCCATCCATGTACATTGCTACAGGCGTGGACTCAAAATATGCAATGCACACCACAATCAAAATTGGGGCCTGAGCACGTGGAGTCTCAAACAGTATATCATGATTGACATTCCAGCTAGAAAGAAACATTGGCAACAGGCTCACACCACGACCACCGAAACTGACAATGTTATGATCATCGCTCAGGCAAATGTACGTGCGGTAGTCATATGCTGCAGACCCAGCTTGGAAGTAGTGGTGCTCTACTTAGTCGACAGGATAAGTAAACACACCTGTAACAGACCTACTAGAACTTCCAAGGCAAATCTGCTCACAGTTCAGGGGTTCAAACGTACCAAAATGAGCGGCAACAGCTTCCAGGTGAAAGCAGCCCAACATTGGAGCTCCTTGCCACCCTCTCTAAGGACACCCCAAACCTACACACACTTTAGATGCAACTATATCCATTGGTTAAAGACTAATGACCGCTAAAGTGACTATTCAACCCACCTCACCGCTGCAAATTATGTAAATATGTATATTTGTAAATTTGCAAACTACTGCCTTTATCGTGACTGTTTCAACCATTGTACCTACTGTAATTATTGTACTGCACTGTAACCTGTAACCAAGCTGTGAATAACCTTGTTGCTCCTGCGCCCTCGGGTCTGGTGCGCATTACAAATGAATAAACTAAACTAAACTAAACTGTGTGGCTCAATTATTTTTTTTTAAAGTGGTACATTTGTTGAACCTAAATTTGGTTGTAGTATTTCGTTATTGTATTTTCGCTTAATTGGGCGTGGGGGGTCCCCTAACATACCCCCTTCGCATTGTGAGCCTGGACATGCTGAAACCATGCCCAAGTCAGCAGAGAGGGCAAAGTCATTCTACCTACACCCCTAGCCCTCTAACGCCCATTAATGCCCAGGTTCTGTGTACTGGAGAACTTGAAGGAAATAGGAGCCTTTTGTAAATGAGGGTGGGTTTTCAAAGATGCCGGCCTTGGGTGCAAAAGCCAGAGGCCGTACATGTACACAGGCATTGCAGAGCTGACAAACTGAACACATTTTACACTGCAGGGCACGATTAGCAAACTTGTATCGATTTTCAGTGGGTAACATATAAATGTTCTTAGGAGTACCATGTGTTTCTATTGCTCTTGATTTGAACACTTAACGCAGGGCAAGATTACTCTTTTCAGATTCCAGAACTTAATGCATGTTGAAGCCCCAGTATTTTCGACCCGAGGACGTTAAACTTACCGAAATTGCTTGTATTTTTACACTTTCATCTTCATTTCTCAAAGATTGCTCATTTTGACCCTGGCCCCGCACCGTCCATTTTTAACAGGGCAGGAAGAGCACACATTGATTGAACTGTCCACGGAAATTGGACAGGGAGGAAGATTAAAGCCTGTGCTCAGGAACAGAAACCTTGTCATGTGCAGCATTCCCGCCGATCAATAGCTTCTGACATTTCGAGAAGAGTATACCGTGAGCACAGCTGATCAACTGTCAGGGGTGGAGGCCCAGGGGAGCAGGGGGAAGGGGAGCTCTGAATGTCAATTACTCTATTTCTGTTACACCTCCCTCCCCCCAGCCCCTCACCAGAAGCAGAGTCAGCAGAGGGGAACGCCCCGTGGAGGAGTGATGCCTCTGTTAGCACCAGGCGGCCATTATTTAGTAGTGTACATTGCAGGTCGTGATCTTGACGACGTTATGGGCCAATCCACATTATGGGCCAATCGTCAGGAGATGAAGTGCTGCAGGTGGGTGTTACTCAAGTGATTAGTCAGGACCCTGGCCACAAGCACGCTCTGCTCCTGTTAGTTCCATGCCCCCATGAACTGCATTCATGCACTCAGGTCTGATCTGGGAAACAAGCACATTGTTCATGTGACCTCAGGTTTCAAACCAATATAAACAGTATTATAAATGATAAGACAAATGGACAATGCATCTCTAATGCGACACCGTGACCTTCAGTCGTCGTAGCAGAGGTTTATTTTAATTTTATTTTGACATTTGTATAGCACACTGCAGCCCGAAGGCATTGAGGCGCTTTTACAGGAAGTGTGCATGGACAAGATTGCAGTTACAGACTGTGATTGCTCGATTACGAAGATGAAATATACATGGTAAGATTACGGTTACACTGTGGATACTTGGTTACAACGTGGAGGATCAAAGGTGCTGAAATGCAGAATACAATCCAATTAGGAGAAGTTGAGTGTGACATCTTGAATGGGCGTGGCACCAAACAAGAGAGAGCCATGGACAGCAAGACACGACAGCAGGGTTGCATCGTGTGTGCTGCTCACACATGCAGAATGCCCTTATAAAACAAAAAATACAGGATATCCCCTTTATGGTCCTCCTCAAAGGGAAACCAGAGGAGTTGCAGGGCATTGGTAGTTCATTGTCTATCCTGGATCATGGGGAGACATGTCCACTGCAGTCAGGAACTATGCAACAAGGGTAGAGTGCGCTAGACATCAGAACACAGTCCCGGAGACAGGAAATATGCAACAAGGTTAAGGTGCGCTAGACATCAGAACACAGTCGCTCACTCTGTCTTCTCCCTTACCAGGACCCAATATCTCATTCCCTTGCCTCTCATGGCTGGTTTCCCTTCTATTCTCAGCTTAAATACCACTTTCTTTGTCTTATGTTCAAATATATCTATGGACTTGCTCCTGACTACCTTGCAACTCTCCTTTCATTTTACTCTCCATCTCACTCCCTCCATTCTGCTACTCTCTTTAGACTAAATGTTCCCTGTCCCCCCGTGCCCAATCCCGTTTTCGCTCATTCCAGATCCTAGCCCCTCTTCACTGGAACATGCTTCCCCTGTCTCTTCGCTCCATTACTTCCGATCCTCTGTTCCGTTCCTCTCTAAAAACGCACCTGCTACAATCCTCTGATTGATTTATACTGTTTATGAACACTGGTTGAATGATTTACTCCTATGAATGCTAATTGTCTGTTACTGTTTATGAACACAGATTGACTGTTAATGTTTAGGAACACTGTTTTGCATTCTGATTCATTGTACTGTTGACTGTTCTATGTAAAGCGCTTTGGACAAAGGCGCTATATAAAACACAATAAATACAAATACAAGTAATCTCAACCACTGTATACTTGATACTCACTACTGCATACTCCACATCCATCACTCCCTGGAATCTCCTACTCCTGCTGAGCACTGGTTGCTGTACACTGCTCACTGCCAGAGGTATCGGTCCACACCACTGTGCCTCCAGATACCTACTGAGCTTACCCAAAGCGGTCCACCGCTGTGGCATCAGCATGACCACAGTTGATGGATGTTCCAAGCTGCCGTTCACTCACCGGACCACTCTAACATTCTAAATCCCCACGCTCAAACACACTATACGCATACCAACTCAGCCACTCACACATGGCAATTGAATAGCTCTCCCAGCAGACAAATAACAGACTGCTACGTCTCTACAATCAACTTATATATCAGTGTCCAGGCCAATGCATCCTGGACCCACGGACACACAAGGCTCCTCTGTTGGAACAAATGTCTGTCGACAAAGAACACCTAGGGAAATACCCACGAGCAGAGAACAGGGTACTTAATTATGCCTGGGTCAACATTACACAAATCCACCTTGCACTGTCTCTCTCTCCTCACTAACCTATCCCACCACCTCGCATTCAGATACACCAAAGCACCTGTAGACCAGGCAAATGGCGGGACTGTGCCGTATAAACCAAAATAAAACACCATAATATTATTTCTCCACTTCTTATTTCTGTGGGAAATTCTTTGTTGTTCTTTGATGTCATTTTATGGCTGCATGGAGGCCGCCAGACTTTCAATTACATAGCATGATATTAAGCCAAACCATAGAAGTAGCAGAACACCATTCAGACTGTTGATGAAATGGCACAAAAAAGTGCAGCTATTTTAGAAACAATCTAATCATCTTTGAAGTGCTGCTCTGTCCACATACATAGCTGGATTTTGGAAAACTGCCATTTTACTACATATAAAAGTTATATTTGCTTCACTGAGCGCTTAAAAGACAAATCAATACCAACCCTAAAGACAGGAGTGGCTGAAAAGATGCACATGAATGACTAAATATTTAGAAAAACTTGGTAAACCATTAAATTGTTAAATGTAATCCAAGAAGCACAATGTTGTTGGACACCTACAGTTGCAACAATTACATGGACAATGGGCCTCATTACAAGGTTGGCGGTAACCCGCCAGTGCCACCAGCGGGTTGCCGCCAACCGTGTAACACTGTTTCGGACAACTGAGATCCCGGTGCCACCAGGATATTACAAGTCCCGGTGCCCATGGATCTCAAGTGGTGGGAATCGTAAGTCCCCATTCCCATAGAGTCCACTCATCCTCTATGTGAGTAGGGAGACGGAACCATTGCTAATGGTGCCAGTGTTTCTGTGAAAACTGTGTCTACCAGGGCCACTGCACCCGCCAGGTCAGACCCTGCAGAGCCAGGCACAGTTGTAGTGTGTGCTTCCGGGAATTTGTGCCGGTATGTTGCTACCGGCACCCTTAATTCCGGACCAGCAGACTTGTAAGGAGGCCCAATGTCTACGAACTTTAGATAACTAACATGACATCCAAGAACCGCAGGATATCCAAGAACCATGGTTTACCCAAATAAAAGCCAGCGATGACCACAGACCTCCAAACAACAACCCAAACATTATATGATGTCTGTAGCACATCAATGTAATTGTGGGCTTCCAGAACAGCATAATAGTTTGCATTTCTGCCCCGAGCCTCAAAGCACATTCTAACATATCCCACTTTCTTATTTAAGCCAGCGGTAGTGTCAGTGGAGTCGGTAATGCGCATTGCGTTACTGAATTAACTATTTCAGGAAATACCAGCAGAAGTTAATGACTGTGGCACAATTTTGCTTTTTGAGTAGTGTGCTGCAATTGATCAAATTTAGCAGCGGTTTTATATTGCCAGTAAGATAACATCAGAAAAACGTGTACATTTTTGGACATCAGCGGGATGCTTGGAGAAAAATCCCTTGCCATTGCCATTGCAACACAGGTTTGATCCCCGGGTCCGTGCTTAGAAACCTATTAAGCGCGTTAGAAATAACCAATTACAATGACCAAATTACAATTAGAATAGAAAGAGGGGATGGCTGGAAGGTTTCAAATTAATCTTAAACCTCTGGCAATTGCTCTTGACACACATTCCTCCTCTGAGACAATGTGGGGCTCCAATGCAAACATCAGTAACTTTGTGAGTGTTTTGATTCAGAAATGATCAAAGTAGGTAGTTTGTCTGTATAGAGATTGATTGGCAGCTGTTTAAAGAGAGGCAAAGAACCTCTGAACTTTCCTAGGTTTTTCTTTTTCTGAGCTCACAAGGTCTAGTCAGTCCACTTATTCAATGATATAAACTCCTTATTCCTCCGGGCCTAAAACTGTCATGCTAAAAGTGCACTGCGTTTGCTCACATGCAAGAACAGATGTGGCTTAGCTCTTAATAAATGCTTCCTTTATAACCGTTAACAAGATGATCAGCTGGGCCCTGATGGCCCGCGGCTTCCTCGCCAATAAAGGTGAATGTGATTCTTTGTGCACAGCTTCAAGTCAAGCCAACTTCTAGCCCAGAGTGTTCTCTTGGAAGGATATCAATTGTTTTACTAGCTGGAGCCACCCTAATATTTGTTCCCCGAACCATTGCCTTCATTGCATCCCAGTTTTCTCCCATTATGTTTGTTGATGACCAGTTTCTTCAAAAGAGCTGTGACACTATACAGATCCTTTTCCTAAAATGGGCCTCTTTGGAGGTGTGCCTGACTTCTCCAGACGCCCCACTGTCCAAGTGGCTTATCTAATTACAAATGCACCCTTAGTGGAGCCTGATCAGAAAGGGAAATACCCATCTTCACTTCTGTACACGTCTTGAGTAAATCATGCTAGACCGCACATGATGGATTCTTGAGTAAAAGGTGGATGAAAGAGTTATAAGAGTAGTTGCTACCCTCCGTCGTGCATGCAGTCATCCCAATCTACGGAATACATGTTATAGTCTTTCTTACAAAGATGAGTGATATAGATCATTGGCAGAATTATTCCTCAGTGCATCAGACACCGAGTTCAATTTGCAAGCCACCAACCCCTCACATTTACCCTCTTATTGAAATCAATATAAACATTTCAGCAGGTAGGCATCCTGTCCCTGATTGGGAGCACCCCACTGTCCATCTCACCACCAGAACATGTCTACTGCAGTGTCGGATTTGAACTCATGGAACTGCATTTCAAAATCCTTATGGAATAGGACTGCTACCCCAAGCCATCGATTCACTCCTGCATGATATTGTGCATGGTATTCACTGGCTGGGGCGTTGCTTGGGGGGTTGGGGGGGAATTAGGGGGCTATAGCCCCGGCTCTGTTGGTTGCAGCCCTGGATAGAAGCTGAGGGCTTACAACCAAAAAGGCTAGCTAGCTCCGAGTCCCGACAGTCCCAAAATTAGTGTAGCCCCGGATCTTTTCCACACCTAGCAACACCCCTGATCACTGGTATATAATGTAGGCTGGTCTGCTACTTTTAAGTATATCTCTTGTAATAAAACAATACCTTGCACAACTTTGCAGAGCTCTTGGAACCACTGCTCTTGTTTGGGGAGTCTAACCTCCTTTCTTCTAAAGGCATACTTTAGTCATTTTGATTCATCAAAATTGTCCAACAACATCTTCTGCTCCATGTCCTCAGAGACGTCAAGAGCAGGAGTGAAAGAAACCATTATGTTCATAATTGGGGTAATACCCACATTTCCCACAATGTTTAAGCTCCTCCTCAAACCCTGCCTTGCCTCTAAACCCACTTTTGACCAAACCAGCATGGCCATAACTCTCTTGAAAACCATCGGAGCAAAAACCATGAAGGGAGAACATAAATATAGTCAGTCCATAACAGTGATCGGCTGCAGAGAGAACAAGAGCCGACAAGAAGCAGGGAAGCAGTGGCACACACCAGACACTGGTGTGATTTGGGACACGGATGGAGAAAGACACACAGAGAGACTGCCCCATACGTGGAAGTCAATAGGACCTTGCAGAACTGGTGAGCCCTAATGGCAAGCCTGCGAAACAACCCACAAGGGGTGTTTCCGCACCACTATACCACCAGGAACAAAAGAGCAGTAGTATCCACCCTCCCCCAGAGAACTTACCTTGTGGATACGTGAGACGGGGTGGCAGTAACACAAACATGAACACTTGCCTTCCAGACCCACAAACCCCATTACACAGCAGGCCCACAAGGAAAAGGTTGACAGTGCTTAGGCTACTACCTATGACTTTTTCACATTACAAAAACAGGTGGGGAAAGCAGGGCCACACTAGCAAGGGCGTGATCCAATCCCAGCATTGAGAGCGGGATGCAAGCAGGAAGAAGGAAGTGTGGGTTATTTAGTTGAGGTTAAAGGTGGATTTGAAGGATAACCAAGGGTGGAAGGAAGGAGTGGTAGACTGTGGAGGCAATTTCTGAAGCAGGTAAGGTATTGGCTAGAGCGTGGAAGTGGTACGGTTCTGTGAGTGTGCATGTCTGAGTTGTGAGCATGGTTTTAAAGATTGGTGTAAGGATTGGCTCAGAAGCAAATTGTACTCAGTGAAAGAAGTGTGTATGTTTAGTTGGAAGGCAGGAGTAGTGGTAGAGTGGAGGAGTGAGTAGTGGTAGAGTGGAGAAGTGAGTAGTAGTTAGGTGAAGGGAAAGTACTAGTAGAGGAAGGAATATTAATAGTGTGGCTAGAGGTGTACTGTGGTGAAAGGAGTAGCCGTGTGGAGGGGGAGGTAGTTGAAGGAGGAATGAGTAGTAATGTGCAGTAATATCAAAGGGTGAAGGTGAGACCTAGAAGGAATAAGAGAGTGTAAGGTGGTATACCTTGAGTTTGGACCATTTGTTATAGTCAGCTATTTCTTGCATTTAGCCTAATTGTGCAAGGTAGCCTTACCTTGCTTTTAGTCCATTTGTGTTAGTCAGCCATTTCTTGCATTGGGCCTAATTGTGCAAGGTAGCCTTACCTTGCTTTTAGTCCATTTGTGTTAGTCAGCCATTTCTTGCATTGGGCCTAATTGTGTAAGGTAGCCTTACCTTGCTTTTAGTCCATTTGTGTTAGTTAGCCATTTCTTGCATTGGGCCTAATTGTGTAAGGTAGCCTTACCTTGCTTTTAGTCCATTTGTGTTAGCCAGCCGTATCTTGCATTGGGCCTAATTGTGTAAACTAGCCTTACCTTGCTTTGTGTCCATTCGTGTTAGTCAGCCATTTTTTGCATTGGGCCCAAATGTGTAAGGTAGCCTTACCTTGCTTTTAGTCCATTTGTGTTAGTCAGCCATATCTTGCATTGAGCCTAATTGTGTAATTTTATTTTTTATTTATTTTATTTTATTGTGCTTTTGTTCGGCGCTTATACAACAAATAAATTGTGTTTAAAAGTGCCCACAGGGTGGAAACATGGGACTGAACATGTAATACACTGGATGATAAAGACGTACCTGCTAGGCCTTGTGAGCATTCAGAGCGTGCAAGTGCAGAGAGGACAGAGGGGAAGACAGAGTGGGGGAGGGGTAAGTGCTGTAGTGCCCGTTCTCATGGGTGATCAGCAGATCTAAGTGCCAAGTGTAGGAATTGCTAGGGAGCGTACAGCTGCAATAAGTATGTAAGCACAGGCCTACAGTGGCATAGGCCAGTGGGTGCCAAGGCAAGCGCTGTGGGTGGGTGGAGACTGAAGGTGATTGGGTGTGGGAGGCCAGGGCCCCGAAGGACGCATAAGGGCCCTGGTCACCAATCTCATCAACTGTGAGATTAGCAAAGGAAGGAAGAAGGGACGGAGGTGAAAATTAAAGTCTTGAGGAGCTTCCTGAATTTAGGGGATCTGGCTCAAGACGAAAAGGAAGGGTGAGGCTGTTCATAAGAGTGGAGAAGTGAGTAGTAGCCATATCTTGGATTTAGTATAATTGTGTAAGGTAGCCTTACCTTGCTTTTAGCCCATTTGTGTTAGTCAGCCATATCTTGGTTTTAACCTAATTGTGCAAGGTAGCCATGTCTTGCATTGAGCCTAATTGTGCAAGCTAGCCACATCTTGCATTTAGCCTAATTGCATAAGGTAGCCATACCTTGCTTTTAGCCCATTTGTTTTAGTCAGCCATATCTTGCATTTAGCCTAATTGCATAAGGTACTTAGATGGAACCCAGGATGTAGACATTGTTGTTTGTACAGCTAACCCATTTTCTCCTCCCGCAAACTACACCTTCGTAAATTATCAGAAGGCACGGGCTCATTCCACACACCCTGCACTCACATATAACACAAGCACTATTGCACAACACCTCTGCCATTAGAATGAAGCTACCTTTTACAACAAAAATTCAAACTGTTGCTCAACACATAAATCTATATCTCCTTAATCATAACCCACCCCTGTTTAGCTCCTAGTATACCCTCTCTGTGCCCATCAACACGCCGTTCAGACATGGGTGCCTAGCAGGGCCTTGGACACCCTCACATAACGTTAATGGCTGAAATGCACACATGCATAATAGCACCTCCCAATTTTCCCAAATATGGACTCCGGTCTTTGCGAGGTCGTTCAACCAACTGCACGTTGGGACCATAATTATGGTGAAAAGCGCTATACAAATGTCAAAATGAATTAATGAATGAGATTTCAAAGGAACAGAAGATTAACGGGAGGAGTGAGAAAAAGGGGATAAGAGGAGACAGTAGAAAAGGGGAAGGTGAAAGCGAGTGTGGTAGACAGGGTATGAATTCTCAGGGTATTCATAAGGCATGATCCCAAAAACCTGGTGGAGGACTAGCCACTCGATAGTTTAGGGAAATATAGGTAATCCCTCTGGGAATTTAGGGAGATCAGGCATACAGACTCCAGGTCATCACCATACTGCCAGGAGATAGAAATAGACAGAAGCAGTCAAACCTCTATTTCTGCTATCATAGGGGCAGCGATGCCTGGGTTAGAGTGAGGTGCCATACCTGACGTGAGTGAGAGGGAGAGCCTACGGCTCAACAAGAACTTTAATAAAAACACATGAGCCAACACTGAGACTGGGCGTGATGCTTGTACCATCTCTGGATGTATTGTTGAATAATATATGTTTCGGTGGATAGCTCACTAGTTATTTGTTTCCCTAGACATAGGGCCAGGCTGCTCTTCTCAAGTACCACTTTCTCAGCCCTTCATCCCTTAGAGGTTGTTAACCTGAGCACAATTACATTGGGCAATTGGAACACCTGGTATTACAGTGCTTGACTGGATTAATCCAGCATGGAGCACTTACTGTCTCCTTTATGCAAATAATTAAAATAATTTTCTTTTGAAATGTCCCTTTTCCTTTAGTAGTAGATTGCATTTTGTGACAATACGTTCTGGAAAGCAACATATTAACCTTTTGAAGAGGGGTGCTCTTGTAGTTGGGAGTTATATCCCTGCTGACAAGAAAGGCCATGTGGCCTGATGATTATAGAAGCCCTTTGAAAACAGAGGGAATGATTTAAAATAGCGCTGTCACCACTTAGGCAAGGAGTTACGATTCTGTTGTCACCGCCTCATGGAAAGTGCATTTTAACGGAGGTATTAAAAATTAAATTCAAGTAAATACATAACCTGTAACTGGCCAAGCTTTCACGCCCACGTCTCCCACTCTTTGGATGAACATGTTTGTATATATGATTGTAAATGTCTTTTTATGCTGCAACATAACCTATAACTAGCTAAGATTTGAAGTAACCTACGCCATGATACCCTTGGGTTTGGGCGTATAACAAATGCAATAAATAAAAGCAATAAATAAGTCAGTTCGACAACACAATGAAACATGTCTTTAAATTCAATCCGAGTAAGTTATTTTCTAGTAAAAACAGACTATGCAGCAGATCCAAGGGTCTTCTACTGTCGAATTCATGATGCTTGTCCTTTCCACTTGGTAGTGCCATCTTGGTGGTGCCCGTGTACACTGTGCTGTCCATTCACTGCTCCCTCCTTAATTGTGCAGTCTGTTGTTCTTGTGTGTTGCTATCAGTAAAGGTAATATAACGCGTTAAGGTTGTGAGGATCTTAGCATTATTGGTCTGAAGTTTTCAGACTCAGGAAAGGGCCCGCCGCAGGTCCCCACTCAGTCCTTAAACTCTCACATCATATTCAAGAGTTACAAAACCCCTGTCAGATGCTGCCAAAACATTGCTCTTTGCCATCCTGCAGCCATTGGACACCCCTGTCGTTCTTTTTTTGAGGAATCCACACTCAACCTTTCATCTTCACTGCTGCTAGTGTCCTTGTGAAGAAATCCCTGCAAGGCCTGGTGCCTCATCAAAACTTGGTGAGTTGTGTCTGTAGGTGGCGGTGGAGAGGGGATTTAATTTAGGACTTTGCGAGAATAGTTTGGAGCTTGTGAGAGACAGCAGGGTAGACGTCTGGGAGAAATGAGCAGGGATGCTGGACCCTACTGGAACAAATACCTCAAAAATGATGGACAAAAGCCTTGCTCTGCCTTACCGGGCCCTGCCCTCAACAAGCACTTCCCTCGATGAGCAAAAGTTTGACCAAGCCACTGACTGTAGTGTAATTAATCACAGGAATTCATCCTATCTCTGGAAGGGGGAGCCTCCCACCCCCGTGAGGCTAGGGAGTTTAGCCCAGTTCACAATACCCTGCCTAGAGGTAGAGGGAAGTGGCACCTCACTGGGAGAGACTCCCCCCTAAGTACTCCCATTCCCAACTCCATAGAGGACCTTCTAAAATAACACTTTTAATTAAACCTTTTTGAGGATAAGAAGAGAAGGTCAATATGTGTTATTGTCATTACGAAAGGGAAGACCTAACTTAACAAGAGTGAATACACTATTGGAATGTTCATACTCATCACAATCAAGAATGAGAGAGACCTTAACAGGAGTGAATGAGAATCACTATTGAAATGTGCATACTTGTCACAGTCAAGAGAGAGACAATACAACAAGGGTGTTTGAGAATCATCATTGGAATGCTTATACTTGCCACAGTGAAGAGAGAGACAATATAACAAGAGTGACTGAGAATCAGCATTGGAATGCTTATACTTGCCACAGTGAAGTGAGAGACAATATAACAAGAGTGATTGAGAATCATCATTGGAATGCTTATACTTGCCACAGTGAAGAGAGAGACAATACAACAAGAGTGATTGAGAATCAGCATTGGAATGCTTATACTTGCCACAGTGAAGTGAGAGACAATATAACAAGAGTGACTGAGAATCATCATTGGAATGCTTATACTTGCCACAGTGAAGAGAGAGACAATATAATAAGAGTGATTGAGAA
Organism: Ambystoma mexicanum; assembly: GCF_040938575.1. Classification (NCBI taxonomy): domain Eukaryota; kingdom Metazoa; phylum Chordata; class Amphibia; order Caudata; family Ambystomatidae; genus Ambystoma; species Ambystoma mexicanum. The sequence goes on along the minus strand of NC_090934.1, from coordinate 1,436,112,102 downwards.
TCATCATTGGAATGCTTATACTTGCCACAGTGAAGTGAGAGACAATATAACAAGAGTGATTGAGAATCAGCATTGGAATGCTTATACTTACAGTGAAGAGAGAGACAATATAACAAGAGTGACTGAGAATCAGCATTGGAATGCTTATACTTGCCACAGTGAAGAGAGAGACAATATAACAAGAGTGACTGAGAATCAGCATTGGAATGCTTATACTTGCCACAGTGAAGAGAGAGACAATATAACAAGAGTGACTGAGAATCAGCATTGGAATGCTTATACTTGCCACAGTGAAGAGAGAGACAATATAACAAGAGTGATTGAGAATCATCATTGGAATGCTTATACTTGCCACAGTGAAGTGAGAGACAATATAACAAGAGTGATTGAGAATCATCATTGGAATGATTATACTTGCCACAGTGAAGAGAGAGACAATATAACAAGAGTGACTGAGAATCAGCATTGGAATGCTTATACTTGCCACAGTGAAGTGAGAGACAATATAACAAGAATGATTGAGAATCATCATTGGAATGCTTATACTTGCCACAGTGAAGAGAGAGACAATATAACAAGAGTGATTGAGAATCATCATTGGAATGCTTATACTTACAGTGAAGAGAGAGACAATATAACAAGAGTGACTGAGAATCAGCATTGGAATGCTTATACTTGCCACAGTGAAGAGAGAGACAATATAACAAGAGTGACTGAGAATCAGCATTGGAATGCTTATACTTGCCACAATGAAGAGAGAGACAATGTAACAAGAGTGATTGAGAACCAGCATTGGAATGCTTATACTTGCCACTTTGAAGAGAGAGACAATATAACAAGAATAATTGAGAATCATTATTGGAATGCTCTTGTCACTGTCAAGAGAGAGAAAATATAACAGCAGTCATTGAGAATCATCATTGGAATGCTGATATTGTTGGTCTGCTCATGCTTGTCATAGTCTAGAAGAATGTGTTGGACAATCAGTGCAAAGAGACGTGAAAGAGAAATATTCTGGGAATTACCCCATTCGTATTAATTCATACCATGAAGGCCTATGTGAGGTAATGAACTGGTTATAAACAGGAAACCTGAGAACAAGCTGGAACATGTAAAAACACATGCAAATAAAGAGCAAAAGAAATAATATGAAATATCTAAAAAACTAGAAAATAGTCCTGAAGGAAAAGATAATTCTGAATTAAGTTTTCTGGGGGAGGAGAAAAGGATCAATACCTATAGAAAAAGACGAGAGAAGAATCAAAAGTCAAAAACAATAACCAATGAACTGAATTAACTGATAAAAGCAATCATTAGAGACTATCTGAAGTTTATCTATTGAGAAGTGACTGAAAGAGAAGTCAACAAAACTTATGAGAAGGGAGACATTGACATTGATTTTGAGTTGTTAGAAATAGCGGTTGGGTCAGATAGGTTTCAGTCGCACTGTGGACAGTTTCATTTATAGATATTCACCGACTATGGACAAGCCCCTTAGCTAGTTTTTTTAGGTAGAACAGTAAAACAGACTTGTAAAAAATGGATAGAGAGGGTTTATTTTGTTCCTTTAATAAAACCAACCAGTGAAATGTCTAAACAGAGCCAATGTCCTTCCGCTGACCTACCACAGTAGCAAATGAGCACGTGAGAGTGAGGTTTTAGGCACCTCTCAGCCTGATAATAAACATACTAAGGAAGGATAAATGGGTGAGTGCAGTCCTCAATTTTCCACTGAACCTTATCTTCCTCTGTCCCATAAGTCTTAGCAGATTATGTTAATGTCTGAGTACCATTCCAACAGTTTCCGTCATCTGCCAACATGCTTGTTTTGTTCCTTGCAGGGTACATTTTGACAGACAGGCTCATTACAAGATTGCCAATATCCTGGCGGTAAATCTGTGAGATTACCAGCAAACTGAAATACTGATTCCGGCACTCGGTCCGAAATATTACTGCTGGATTATGAGTGCTGTGCCGGTTGTATATCCCCATTCCATGACTCCATGGGGATTTTTGACGGTAAGGTGACTGGCTAAAATCCCGCTCTTGGATGGATGTAGATCAGGCACCTCACTGGCAAACTTGTAGTTGGCAGGTGCAGAAACGTCCAGGAAAATGTTAATAACGGCACTTTCCTTCCACTTCGGCCGAGTGAGAGGTAGTGAGGTGCAATTGGGACGTAGAGAAATGGAACCTGTCTGCAAGCGGCCAAGTTTAGGAATGCAGGGTTGTAATTTGTTTTGCCTTGTACGGCTAACTCGTGCCTTCCGCCCACTAACCAAACACCCCTCAAAGAAATTCTGCCACCTAACACCACACACACCCTCCACAGAGCGCCACCACATGCCTAGCTATTTAGCACATGGAAACTAACCGAGCCACGACTCAGATCTCCTCTTCAGCCCTGTAGAACTCTCCCGCATCAATGACTTAACAAACCCAAAGTGCTGCAGTCTATCAGACCTTGGGCACTTCCCTCCGGATAACATACTCCCACGTTTATCCGCCAAACTCATGGAACGCAGATGGGCACTCAGGGACTGGGTGCTTCCGACTTGCCACCATCAACATCACAGAATTCGTATATGCCTTTCCCACTGCCCCACGAATGAATCCCACCCCTTCATTTTTCTGAAAGAGCTAAACAGAGCAACGTCACCAATTGTGGCAGACTTGCGCTACACAAAACCACTTAGGGCAGGATAGCTCAGGAGCAACGTGCTCGCCTTGGAAGCAAGACGACGTGGAGGATCACAGGTTCGATCCCCGGGTCCGCGCAAAGCGCGTTATCAATAACCAATTACAATTGCATTGCATTACTAAAAAAACTCAATTATAAATCAAAATCAGAATTTCAAAATCAAAATGCCACTGGTGTATGTACTTTTTTGAGCGACATGTAGAGAAAGAAAGAATGATTGCTGAAGCGTATTCACTCGCGGGCATGCACTCTGCACTCTGTTTAGCGTGGAACATTCCTGCGGGAAGCAGCGGCAGGGAGTGCAGGCGTGATCCGGCAATCGTGTGTTTGCGGACAGAAGAGGATTTGTGTCAAAATAAACACGCGCTCTCTTGCAGGTGCTGCACTCGATTGTGTGAGCCAACCAGATGTTCTGTCTTGGGACCGTTTTCTGGCACTCAACCCTTTTTCTTTTATTAAATGTCACTTTCGGATGAAATACAGAATTGCACAGTACGGATTCCTGGAACAAACTGTTTTTCATGTGTGCACTATTAATATCCGTGTCTTTGTGCAGGACATGGCAGTTCTCAAACTTAGCACTGAAAGCCTGACTTTTCGAAATAAAGTTCCAGACGTCACAGAGATATGGAAGCAGCTTAACCTGTGCTATTAAAACAGAAAATCGGAAAAGTGAGAGAAAACATTCTGGAATGAGCTGTATGACAAACATTCAAATCGTGAAACCTGCCAAGCTCCCAGTATACAGCTGGAGAACTTTCAAAGTCTGATTTAGACTTGGCCTGACGAATCTGTACACTGAAGACATCAGTCCACATGTACACACTTCACAAAATGGATGCCACATTTCACAAAATGGATCCCGCTGAACGTTCAGAGCTACATTAACTCTTTCGTCATAGGAGGCTCGGTTTGAAGGGAAGCACCGAATTCGACCAAATCTAAACACGTAAAGAGGGCACACATTTGTAATTCTTCTAATATCCCATGAACAGTGCAGAGCAAAAGCTTCTTTTATAGGACTTTGTAATCTTCATGCTGGGACCACCAGGCCTAGGAGTCACCACCACACTACTCAGCACAATCTGAGCCCTGGAGTCACCAGGCCTAGCAGTCACCACCACACTACCCAGCACCAGCTGACCCCTGGGGTCACCAGGCCTATAGCAGTCACCACTACACTACCCAGCACCAGCTGAGCCCTGGGGCCACCAGTGCTAGGAGTCACCACCCACACTACTCAGCACCATATGAGCCCTGGGGTCACCAGGCCTAGGAGTCACCACAACACTACCCAGCACCACCTGAGCCCTGGGACCACCAGGTCTAGGAGTCACCACCACACTACCCAGCACCATCTGACCTCTGGGGTCACCAGGCCTAGGAGTCACCACCACACTACCCAGCACCATCTGAGCCCTGGGGTCACCAGGCCTAGCAGTCACCACAAAACTACCCAGCACCATCTGAGCCCTGGGGTCACCAGTGATAGGAGTCACCACCCACACTACTCAGCACCATCTGAGCCCTGGGGTCACCAGGCCTAGGAGTCACCACAACACTACCCAGCACCATCTGGGCCCTGGGGTCACCAGTGATAGGAGTCACCACCCACACTACTCAGCACCATGTGAGCCCTGGGGTCACCAGGCCTAGGAGTCACCACAACACTACCCAGCACCATCTAACCCCTGGGGTCACCAGGCCTAGCAGTCACCACCACACTACCCAGCACCAGCTGAGCCCTGAGTTCACCAGGCCTAGCAGTCACCACCACACTACCCAGCACCAGCTGAGCCCTGGGGTCACCAGTGCTAGGAGTCACCACCCACACTACTCAGCACCATCTGACCTCTGGGGTGACGAGGCCTAGGAGTCACACCACACTACCCAGCACCACCTGAGCCCTGAGGCCATCAGGCCTAAGAGTCACCACCCACACTACCCAGCACCATCTAAGCCCAGGGGTCACCAGGCCTAGATGTCACCCCCACACTACCCAGCACCATCTGAGCCCTGGGGTCACCAGGCCTAGCAGTCACCACCACACTACCCAGCACCATCTAAGCCCAGGGGTCAGGTCACCAGGCCTAGATGTCACCACCCACACTACCCAGCACCATCTGAGCCCTGAGGTCACCAGGCCTAGGAGTCACCACCACACTACCCAGCACCAGCTGAGCCCTGGGTTCACCAGGCCTAGGAGCCACCACCACACTACCCAGCACCATCTAAGCCCAGGGGTCACCAGGCCTAGATGTCACCACCCACACTACCCAGCACCATCTGAGCCCTGAGGTCACCAGGCCTAGGAGTCACCACCACACTACCCAGCACCATCTGAGCCCTGAGGTCACCAGGCCTAGGAGTCACCACCACACTACCCAGCACCATCTGAGCCCTGAGGTCACCAGGCCTAGCAGTCACCCTCCACTCTGGTGTAATCAGGATGTTTCTCGTTATTGGGGGCTTTGGAGGTAAAGTCCTGCTCACATGTAGCCACCTCCCCCAGCGCTGCATTTCTGCATTTTATGAAATGATGGTTGAAGCCACAGCTCTGTGGCAAAATGCACCAGCAGTGGATTTAATTACATTATCCAGCAAGTTTGTGGAAAGGGGTAGCTGGGATTCAATATGCTTCCCTTGGGACCCCTGTGCACTGGGTAAACCGTCCATTCTCTGGACTGTTGCTCTGTCAACCCATTACTGTTTTATTTGTATTTTGTATTTGCAATTTTTGATCTTAATACGGAAAAGAAGCATATCCATATCTCCCTGTTACCAGACATGCTGAAATCTCGGTGCTGTTTTGGACATACAATTCCTGGAGCTTACCTTCATGCTCCTTAACCCCCTTAATATGTGCAAGAAATCAACCTTGAAATCCAGGTGGAGTTGGGAAATGTCTCCTAATGGGAAATGTTCACTTGGCCTTCTATTCCCTGTTTCCACTCATCCACTAAATGGTCTTACTTTGCTGATGAGATGGATTGAGAAAGAATTCCACTCCTTCTAAGATCCTCCTGGCTCTTTCAGGAACTCAAAATCCCCTTCAGTGTTCAAAGGTCAGCATTCTGCACAACACCCACAGCAAAATAATACATCCTTGCTTGCATTCATCTTCAGTTCTCCTGCTTCCACGTGTCAATCATTCCTTCAGTTACCCATCCTTTGGTCTCCTGCTCTCCCTAGCTTGCCTTTCATCTCTCTAGCTATTTTTGTTTCTCCTAGTCTCACAGTTCTCTACAGGAGTGAGACGCAGCGTGAACAGGATGATGAAATTCAGCTGAAATCAGGGGTTCCACTAGGATTTTGACCACCCTGTGGAGTTCCCCACCTCTCCACATCCCAGAGCAGCCATGCTACATCATTTCCGAAAAAACTGCTAGAAACCTGGCTGTTTGACAAATATGACTCACCAGAAATTGGGGTATCCCCACTACTTGACGCTCCGCCGCATTTACTATCATGCTTATGTACCTTATTTCTGTTTTGTCTTGTTTACCAATGTACCAGTGCCGTGATGCTAATCGGTTTGGGCGCTGTCAACAAATACAATAAATAAATAAATAAATATTGAAATTTAAGAAACGAAAAAATAATCTCTCAACATTTTACTGCCATGCACTAGACACATGTATCCCAGCGTGTGCTACTAGGCAACAACTGACTGATAGAACCCGAGTGCCGGGTGTACTACAATGCCATGATGATATGCCCACTGATTATTTGGAAAGGGATTCGACTTTCATTAGGACTCAAATACTTTTCTTGTTATGGTGCCTCAGTTCAAGGCTCTGGAATCCAGATGTCTCCATCTGGATACTTGATGTCTAGTATGTCCAGCACCTTAAAATACACTTCAAATAATGTGCTGTTAAGAGGTCTGCTTTCCACAATAAACCCTACCAAATTAAAAAACACTGTACTGTAATCCTTTTTTTTCTGTTTGAACTTTTCCTTTATTTAACTCTTTGCACACACTTCTTAAGTAGGTGGGCCATTGATCACAGCACTATTGATATTCTCATTAGTTATTTGGAGGCCCAGAGGTTTCTAAGGACAGACCCTGGGATCGAACCTGTGTTGCTCCGTGTCATCTTCCTTCCATGGTGAGCATGTTGCACCTGAGCTATCCTCCCTAGACCAGAGATGTCTATCATCAACATTGCACTCAACCGACTGAGGCAAAGCAAGTCTGTATAGTTAGTACCAAAGCATCTGGCGGGCAATGGAATGATCTCCTCCATGCTGGCATCCACTGCGCCTAATGATGTTGTTCTTTCATTTCTTCATGTGAAGGTTCCTTTGGGACTTGGATGATCCGAGCTGAGACTGGTGGAATTACTTTTGGATGCAAGCCAAGAACCAATATGTACCTACTGCGCGATTATTTTCAGTGATTACCAGACAGCTAGCCCCTTATCAACAATAACGGAGTATTCATTAATTATTCTTTTATAACGCGCTTCAAAGCAGAGACCGGTCTCTAAGCAGAGAACCAGGATTCAAACCTGTGTTGCTCAACGTCGTCTTGCTTCCAAGACAAACATGTTGCCCTAAGCTATCCTCCAGGCCCATAATCCAGACAGGAGAATTGTTCATTATTTAGAGCCCATAGCAGGTTCCAACCTTGCACTTTGTTCTGTCCTTATTAATGTTATTAGTATGTTTGCCTATTAATACAAATAATTCTTAATATGACTGTGTAGCTGTGTTAGTTGAGGGGAAGTAACTACCAGTGCAAGTGTTGGAGATAGCGCTTCTCATCAGCCCTTGTGAGTGTTGAACTTTGGTCCACCCTTGATGACCAAAAGTGTTGTGTGGTGCATTTAAAGGCCCCAAACAGAAGTCCCTTTTATCTGAACAGCAGCCTTTAAACACTGCAACCAAAAACGGCATGACCTTTGCTTTTATTTCACCTGAATGGCAACAATTATACACTGCAACCAAAAACGGCTTTTGCTTTCCTTTCACATGAACAGCAGGCCGTTCAACACTGCAACCAAAAATGGCCCAGGTTTTTCTTTTGTGCTTGGGTCAAAATTGAAGAAACACATGACAAGGGGCCTACCCATCATCATCTATGGGCAAGCAGCAGTGTAATGCACCCAGAAGGAGGAATTAAAGAATATTGGTACCTGCAAGACATGATTTTTAAACATTAAAAGCAAAAATGGCCTGCATTTCTGTTGCAAATAAAAATGGCTTTAAAAAGCCACAATGGAAAAAGATACCACTGTTCACAGAAAAATGCTAGAGAAACATGATGACCAAATCAAATGTATATTAGGTTTCATCCACAAAACTCCTGTAACCGGTGAAGAGAGACTACTTCACGAAAAACCTGTTTTGGCTGAGGCAGGAACTTCACACGTATCCTCTAAACAACCCTGCAATAAAATGTGATGCTGTGAGGGCATCATAATTCCCTTTTCTGAAGACATGATGGCAGGATTGCAGGGATTTCAAAGAAGGCAATAGATGACTAAAGCATGACGAAAAGGTGCAAGTTCTTGTTGCACCCACTTCAGAGAGAAAACAGGCTGACCCAGGGGAACAGATGGCTGTGGGGGATGAAACGGCCCTCCCATATGTTGAACAAGACACTCCCAATTAATATTAAAAGACAATTTCATTTTAGGCATTTTGTGCAGCCATCAGGCTGAAGATTAAAGTTATTTTATGCAATTTTTTCATGTAATTTCCAGGCGGTTTTGGGGATATAAATTGCATTGGGCCTCATTACACGGTAGGCGGTAAACCATGGCGCTATTAGCGCCATGATTCATGCCGATAATTTACCGGTACTGCCTTGGAGGAAAGGGGAATTACCGCCCTATTCCAAGGTTGGGAAGTCAGTAATTCCTCCTTCCTCCATTGCTCTTCCCCATTCCCATTTTTGCCCCATAGGGCATAATGGGAATGGGGAAGGCGCTAATTACGATACCACAAATTGCTGCTAAACTGCTAAAAGCAGGCGTTAATGTACCAACCCGCAAAGGGACCTCGTAGTAAGGCGGTAAGGGTTTACTGGTACCGGTAAAATAACAGTACCGGTAAACCCTTACCGCCTACCGTGTAATGAGGCCCATTGTCCTGGGACTTTGATGACTTTAATGGCCAGTTAGACTCGTTTTCTAGCTGATCTGAACATGCGATAAATTTGACAGTTGGTGAAAAGATGGAAAATTAAATTAGGAACATGCTTGATCATTTGCAGATTCATAACTGTTGTACATTTTATGAAAATGACAAAAATGTGCTACATGGCCATGCTACATCGTGCCGGTGTGGCGATCAGCTCATCTAATTCCCCATGATCAACTAAAACTGCGTATCTGTTTCATATGGCAGTTGCTAGTACAATTATGAAGTTATGATACATAACTAGTTTTTGCCAAAAAGTTGAGCTGAGAACAAAGCAGGGTAATAAAGGGGAAAGACAGATGGTGCTCCAAAATCCCTGATCCAATCCTGACTGGGGTGGACAGAGAGAGAGAGGGAGAGGGAGAGAGAGAGAGAGAGAGAGAGAGAGAGAGAGAGAGAGAGAGAGAGAGACAGAGAGAGAGAGAGAGAGAGAGAGAGAGAGAGAGAGAGAGAAACTGTCCAATCCTGGCAGCAAGGATAATTACAGGGTAGTCCCCCTAGATTGTAAAATTAGTGATGTCATTTCTGCTATATAAGGGTGACTGTACTAGGACACACACACACACACACGACAAACACTGGGAAACAGGAGAAGGAGGACAGAGTGAAGGCTGCTGAACCTTACCATCCTTGAGAGTGCAGTGACCAGACCCTTGCCCTTTCTTTGCAGCTGACTTTCCTGAATCTTAAATCAAGGCTTGCTGTGTAAGTAGCAAAAAACCCCAGCCTAAATTGCCTAAGCCTTTCACTTTTGTAACAGTGCATCCTAGATTTCCCTATTGAAAACCCAAATTGCCAGTGCAATTCAGCCATCTCCAAATAGAAGAATCGCTTGTTTGCCTGTGTATGTTAGCATATCTCCTTTGAAAAACCTCCCAGTTGTCTGTGTAAATCCTTTGTGTTTTATTTTAAATAAATCAATGAATCCCCCCATTGAAATCCATGGTTCAAGATTGTTGGAATTCGAAATCAACCATCTTGTTCCTGGTGTTTTTATTTAATTGTTATAGTCATTAAAGTGTTGCCTCAAAAAAACGAATCTCCTTGTAACTAAAAAACGAATTTGTTTGTGTATTGTGTGCATTACCAAATTAATCCCTATTTGCATCTGTCAGTTTAAACCCCAACTGGTTTCATTAGTGTGAGCAATCCCTTTTGCCTAGATGTCAACCTGTTATGTGCCTCTGTCCTTGTCACTGAAAACTGATTTTCCTATTGTAGGCTAAACCCCTTCCCTGAGCTGCCTGTCACTGTAAGCCCCAGTGCAAACAAATGTCCATTTGCCACTGTATGTTCCCTTTGCATTTCCCAAAACCGATGCTCCTACTTTATTTCTTTTGCCCCGGTGTGCTGATTACTATTCTCTAAAACTTGGCCTATCCCCTAAGTGTAAGCAATATTAATGTTCTTCTATTCTGTCCTTAGCAGTTGTGAGAAACAGTAAACACCCATTCCTCCCTTTTGCTCCATAAACAGAGTTTCCCTTTCTTTGCTGGCTTCACATTTTGAGGAGGTGGGCTTCACTCCAAATCAGATTTTCCCCCCTATAGTCCTACTCCTTGCCACTGCCTTCCATTCAAAGGAATCAAGTCCAAATTGATGTTTGGGGGTGAGTATTACAGGGGGGAGTGCGTAAATGTAGGTGCTATCACTTTGTGGTAAATTGTTCTTTTTCTGTTTTGCTATTAAAACCCTGAATTAACTGTAGTAGGATAGCTTAACCTGGTTGTTTTGTAAGAGATTATTGCCTTTTGTGTTGCCCCAACTTTGGTGACTGCTGTATTTTGATTATACTCCTTTACATTGAATAATAACTTAATAAATATCTTATTAATACACACCGTCCTGTTTCCTAGTCCATTGTGACACAGGGTGTTTGTGGAGGTTGGGTGCGAGACGGGTTGGAGGCCTACTCAAAAAGAATCCATTGTATATAAAGATAAAAAGTGCTTTACTTTGCACCACATCCATTGTAGGGGAAGGAGTTCCCTAGTTGGCATGTGCCGTGTAATAAACCTGTGACAGTGTTTTTCTTTTTATCTTTTCATTTAGTTTTTCTAAATGTTGATTTCTGTTCTTTTCATTTTTTATGTGGTGGGGGACAGAAGAGCAATGTGTGGACCAAGCAAAGTAGCCAGATGGAATATGTTTGCTACAGCAACACATTGATGCTAAGAGTGTTCAGCAACAGCTCTGTTTAATCACAGCCACCTGGCAAGTGGTCACTTTGAATTATAGACAATAAACAAAAAAAAGTAGAACGCTGCCATAAAGTTCAAAACCAGCTCCCACGGCTGCTCCCCGCAGGTGACCACTTATTTTGTATCTTGTTTTATATTGTCTAAACAACATCATGCATTTCAATCAAGCAGTGTTTTTATTTAATTTTAGGACATTTCATGTTACAACACTTTACAAACTAAAATAGTGTGTTGGTGGGGAGGTCAAACGCCTGTCAAAGGTCTTCTCCCCTCTAAAGGTCCCTGTCCATTCCTTGACACTATTAATGCCCTGTTTATGAATCTTGTATACTGTATATATATATATGTGTGTGTGTGTGCAAACAAAGCACAGTATATCACTATATGACAGGCACAGTCTTTGGGATAGTATCCAGTGAATACACTATAGGCCAGTATATAACCTGATTTGTTGGATGTGGCTAAACCCTTGCGCATGGGCAGTGTGGTTTGTGTCTGGCACCCCATAGTGGAGAAAGAGGATTGGTGCAGTTCGTTTTCTTTTTGGTGTATCAAAGTTGACAAATAAATGTGTGGGAGGCGGCTCACCGAGATGCAAGGTATATCACGAAAAAAGGCATTTCACATGTCAGCTGAGATTACAGATGTTGACAAGTACTGTACCTCCAGTCATTCGCAGACTCTGCTCTCCACCATGTCTCACTTGTGCTTTTAAGTAGGGAACGTGCAATCTTTTATGGGTTCTATGTCATATCATCGACACCTGTTTTTTCAACTGGTGTTTTTCCCAAAATCTTTTATTTTTTTATTTTTGTGAGGTTCCCCACAATCCCCCTTTCTCCGCCGATTTTTTATTGTTCTCACCATCCCCAACCCTTTATGTGCCCTTTCCACCCCACCAAAAACAAAGTTGATGTGTTTTTTCAGCAGAAATCGTTCGGGAAAATCACCAGTCGAAAATACAGGTGTCAATGATATGTCATTGTACCTTTTATGTTGCCTCAGGTGGAGTGCCATTTTGGCACTCTCTCCCTTGCAAATGGGAAAGGCATGCTATTTCCAAGACCAAAATAGGGCCCTCTGGCTCCTTAACACTATGGACAAGTTAAATGTCTCATGAAAACTGCCTTAGTAATTAACCACCCTGCTTTTTACCAAGCACTGTACATGGAATGGGAACCCTCTACACAACAGGTGATTAAGCATGGCACTAGCGCCCGCCTGTGACATTACACATGCAGATGAGTACACAATCCACTAAATGGGCCCAACATTGGGTAACAATTGGTTAAAAGTCTACACTGCACAGTTGGGGTTCATTCCAATGTAACAAAGGACTTTGAGCAAGTTACAGCAGATGAATGCCCCAACCTCTGTGAATGGCATTACACAGTGTGACAGGGTGGTCCCATCACAAAGAATCACACAGACTCTCAAGAAAAGTCCAAGGGTGTTCAATGAAAATGCAAAGGGCCGGAATGGCTTCCTATTTCAAAGTTCTTCGGGCCTACTGAGGATTTTGTGGGATTGGTGCTAGGGCTGTTCCTTTTCTCTCTCATATGCCACAGCCTTGATTCCCACCTCCCTAACCCAGATGTCCCTAACAGGGTGTTAGTAATACCAGGATCAGTAACCCCTGTCTGTCTTTTCTTCTCTCTTAACTTCAGGTTTTTTCCCTTAAGTCACTGGCTGTCTGGCTCCCTAGGGAACTTCTCATTCTCCCTTATCTATTCCTGCTTAGTATTCTCATGGAGTAATGAACAGTGCCTTCAGTCACCCAGTAGCACAGACACTCCATACATACATTCTCGTGCCTGTCCCTGATCCCTTATAAATATTCCTACTCCTACTCCATTACTGACCCTCCAGTCTCTCACTCCGCCTTTCGATCTCCACCCTTCAATCTTACTTCCTTCCCCGCTCCTCACTGTTCCTCTGGTTCCAAGCACTTTTTTACTCTATGCCCATAGCTACTCCCACACTCCCACTCACTGTCGCTCTCTCTGTTTCCTTCTCTCCTGCTGTTACCACTCTAACCCTGCCCTTCTGCCATATTCATATCTCTGTTTGGACCCCCAGGGATATTGTGCCCTGCACACCCCTCTCGCTAGCCCCTGGTCAGACCCTCAGTGACACCCAAGGATATGGTGTCCTGCACACCCCTCTACGACTGACTACCACTCTACTATTTATTGTCTTCACTTGCTACTCCCGCTGTTTACTATCCTCACTCCCGACTACTACTAGTACTACAAGCTCCGCTGCTACTACTATGTCCCCCGCTACTCCTACTCTACCTCTACAACACACATTCTCCCCTCTCTCGCACAAACCCTCCACAGACCCCCTCCCTAAGAATAGTCTCCCAACTCCAATCACTCTCGCCCTCTGTGGTCTCTCAAACGTCCTCCAATGGCTCCTGTCCTTACCCGACCAACCCACATTTGTACACTCACAAACGCTTCCTTCAATACCACACCCAGGATTGGATACTCACCCTGTTCGATCACTTACCTGTCTCCAGGGGGTGTGACAGGGGATGGTCATGCAAGGTCTTAAAAGGGCTAGTATGCCCCGCCCCTTTTCCACATGACCCCCCTGCTGCATTTCTCACATGGAGGTTATTCTGGCTCCCTGAGGTCCACTGTTTTCCTAAACCTCACTGGAGGCTTTTTCCCCTCTCAAAATTCCATGGTGGTTTTGTGGATGAAGGTCACTGTGGATGCCTTTATTTTAAAGAATATTTCCATGAAGGTTAAGTGGATGCTTGTCCTGGTGTAGGATGAGCCTTGCTTCTTTGCCGGTCGGTGCTGTGGGTGCTCCAGCACCCCTTGCTTTTGTGCAATCCTTTTACACATCCTCCTGCGTTAGGCGGCCGGTGTTGCGCCGCTCGTGGCACCCCTTCGTGCTTTGTCGGCCACTGCTCTGGTGTTATCCTCGCAGCTGCTGTGCTGCTTCTCCTGCTGGACGCCAACATCACCCCGGGGAAGGGAGTGGTGGGAATGGGTGATGGCCCTGTCGCAGCAGGCAGAATGCAAGAGGCAGTTGGAAAAAGTCATCATCTCTCCCATGGGTCATGAACACACATTTGGGGACAAATGGATGGTTTTCTTGTATTTGTCTAAAGTGTTGCTTCTCCATTAGTAATCGTGTGTAGACTGAAAGTGCTGCTATGAAGGTTGTATTGGTGTTCGACTCTGATTGTAATTACATCTCTGCTGTCTTCCCTTGTTGCACCACTCTCCTCTTGGAAGGTAGGTTGCAAGAATGTATGGAACGTTTAATAGGTATGTACAGTATGTGAACACATGTCGTGCCCACTGTCTAATCCTCAGCACCGAAAACGTTTTGCTCCCATCTACAGACCAAGGTCTGGTGATACCCTGGCAGGTTCGCAAAACACCGCCTTTCGTCTCGGGAGGATAGCTCAGGAGCAACGCGCTCACCTTGGAAACAAGATGACGCTGAGCAACACAGGTTCGATCCCCGGGTCCGCGCTTAAGCGCGTTATAAATAACGCACTAAAATTACAATTACAAGGTCAGGAGCTGTAAGACTACTACAGTGGTGATTGGCACAGCATAAATGCTGGATAACATAACATATCATATACATTTAAAAAAGTGAGTGCTGAAAGCAGAGAGGGTAGGAAATCACACTGTGTTTCATACAAAATATCCAACGTCATCGTTTTATACAGGCAAGGTTGCAGAAAAGTGTCTGCAAGGAATCTTTTGATAATGCCAAGACAGGAATCAATAGTCTTCACGTAAGACTGCACCGGAGGTGAACTACTCAACTGGCAAGTCTGCTGTGCAAAAAAGATGGAATTGATTTAAATTCTAGGCTTGCACATGCCTGCCATTTTTCATAATGCTGTTTTTATGAAAAGCAGCACTTGGCAGGATCTGTAAGGTTACCTCTCTAGCCACCTTTGAAGAGCACAGATGTCAGTCCTGTGTTTTTGACATGCTGGGAAGTGCCGGAAGTAACCAGAACCAGAATCAATACACCAAATGAGGCAATGCAACAGCATTTAGAAGCATATGTGTGACCCGCAGGCTTCGCTGACACCGTAATCCATGGAATACTTCTAAGCTACACTGCCAAGACCAGTGTTTACCATTGAAAACAGGTGGTATCAAGGACAGCAACGCCTCTACCTTATTCTTACCAACTAGTACTTTTTGATTACAGTAACACTCTTACTGTAGTCAAGCAATCCACACCCCGCCCTGCTTCTCCACGCACGCAGCACATTTCACTCTTTACTGGCATTCATTCAACTTTCATTTATAACCACAATGCAATAGAAAAACGAGCATTGACAATGCCAACAGCTTGGGCTTTTGTGTAGGTATGGGAAAGTCACTTGCCAAGCACTGCAGTAGAGGTATTAAATACCCATTGTTGGTTTGATATGATATGATATGATATGGCATTTGTAACGCGCCTATACACAAGTGTTTCAAGGCGCGACGAGGCAGGGAGGGGGGGACAAGGGGAGACAGACAACGATCCTACTAGGCCAGGTGTCATTCAGATGGCGCAAGTGCATGGTAGGGGGGACGGTAAAAGTGCAAGGGGGAAAGGGAGAGGGGAAAGTGCAGTACAGGGTTAGTAACATACAAGATAAATAATAAGGGCCAGCTGGTGGCAAGTGCAAGGTAAGTGCAGACAAGTGCTGGGATGGGGGGCTGTAGGGATACAGAGACAGTCCCACAGTGCAGGGGTTGCCAGGAAGGCAGTGCAGGGGAGAGTGGCTGGGCCAAGGACCGAGATTGGTGAGTGGCCCAGTTGCAGATTCAGTGCTGTTTCAGTGATTTAGCAGGGGAGAGGGGGAGAGAAAGCAGAAGCAAAGAGGAAGGTTTTGAGGTGCTTGCGGAACCGGAGATGGTTCTCCTCAAGTTTCAGGGAGGCAGGAAGGCTGTTCCAGAGGGAGGCCCCTGCTGCGGAGAGCGATCTCCCCCCAACTCGTTGCCTGGAGAAGCGGCTGACCGTGAGGGAGTTGGAGGCGGATGAGCGAAGTGCTCGAGAAGGAAGATATTTAGGAAGGGAGAGTTGAAGGTATTTTGGCCCCAGGCCCCAGAAGGCCTTGTGGACAATGCAGAGGGTTTTGAACTTAATCCTCGCAGCCACAGGGAGCCAGTGTAGCAATTTCAGTCCCTTAGAGATACGGTCCCTGGGCTTGAGGCCAAGGACAAGTTTTGCAGTCCTGTTCTGGATGAGTTGCAAGGGCGGAGAGTAGAGGCAGGAAGATTTAGATAGAGGCTGTTACAGTAGTCCAGCTTCGAGAGAACCAGGGCTCTGGAGACAGTGAGCTTCTGGGGGAAGGAGAGGAAAGGACGGATACCTCTGAGGAGGTGCAGCTGGTAGTGTGACTTCTTAGAAATGTCAGAAATGTGAGGAGAGAAGGAGAGTGTGGAGTCGAAGATGACCCCGGGGTTTTTTGCCTTGCAGGTAGGAGCAGGAAGAGGGCCAAGAGAGACCGGCCAGAGAGCTGCGGGAAGGAGGGAGTGGGTGTGCCGATGAGTAGAATCTCGGTCTTACTGGCATTAAGGCAGAGATAGTTGGCGGCACACCATTCCTGGATAGCAGACAGACAGTCAGAGATGAGGGAAGGAGAAGAGGAGGCCGAGGGTAGCCTGAAAATGAGCTGGGTATCATCCACATAGCACTGAAAGTTGGGGCAGAGAGCAGCGATGCGGTGGGCGAGAAGTGCCAGATACTGGTTGAACAGCCAGGGAGAGAGGTTAGAACCCTGGGGGACACCACAGGTAGAGAAAAAGATGTCAGACAGGAAAGACCCCAGTTGTACCTGGGAGGGTCGATTTGAGAGGAAAGAGGTCAGCCAAGCCAGAGCCTGACCAGTGATACCGAGGTTATCACGGAGACGGTTGAGCAGGATGGTATGGTTGGTAGCAGGTGATTAAATGGTGTACATACCTGGCTAATACTTAATACTTGTGTACACGACAAAACTGTTAGCTTTGCCTATGCTTGTTTTCAGCAGGACTTCATTGAAGGACTTGCATAGTGCTTATAAATCGAGTGGCTGAAGGCAGACTTGATGACAACTTTTGTATTACACCAGTAGTGTGCGTAAGGTCCAATTAAGTCATTAACTCACAAAATACCTCTTTGAAAAAACACTGGCAAGCACTATGAGTGCAAAATTTGATGGTAATACTTGATTAAAGCAAGCTCCAAGATTTCCAATGAGGTGGTGTTTTGGGGGGTGGGGAGGGACAAGAAATGGGCAGGAATGGACATAGGCATTAGGATGGCCATGGGCAATCAATGGGTGGGCAAATAACCAAACACCACCTTGTAAGGTAGGCCCAAAACCCAAAACAAGCAAAATCAATTCACAGAGCAAAAATTAGTGTACAGATTGCACACAAAATGCATTACATGCAATCTCGGTCGGTAAAAAAGATAAGCTTTGTTCAGTTCACCATCATTAAATGACGGTATGTATAGGAGGGAGTCATGAGAGAAGAGTTGACATTGTTTCAAGAAGTATGAACAAAAATTGCAATGTTATTGATTGATGCAAATAATTCCCTACAGAAAACTATACATTTGTTAGCCCTATTGGCGGAAACCTTCCCTTGTGACCAGACCAGTACCATCCCTCTAACAGTGACCTAATGTCTGGGTCAATTTGAGTTCTTCATCCCCATTGGCCAGTGGCCTTAGGTTGACTGTCATTTTGGTCCCCTTTCCAATTGGTTAACCCACTTTCAAGTGTCTCATGGTGTGCGTCAACCCTCATATTTAACTCATTCCCTACTGAGGTGTAGACGTACGGCAACAAAATCAAATACCTCATCCTATTCCCATGCAACCAGAATGCTTGGCACTCCCTGATGGTTCTCACCCGGGTAGCTGTAAAACTGAAATCTTATATGGCGTCTTCTGTTAGGAAACATGTTGCATTTCGAGAGCCCTTCTTACCATGGGAACAGGCAACCTTATAAAAAAACACTGCTGGGTCACCACTCAGATGAGAATATTTTCCTAGATTTATGAGCTCTGTTTCCCTTAGTTTCTGCAGTACCAATTGAGTGGCCATTCCTTCAGTGGGGGCAGTGGAGTCACACCCTATAAAGCTTGCCATAGTTGTACTTCAACATTACCGCATTCTCATCAACCTGTGTCCTTCGGCTTCTGGAATGCGGGCTATGGGATTGAAACATTACTTGCTATATCAGCTACTGTGCGACGCCTGGGATCCTCCTACGCCCTCACTCTCAACCTATCAGTGCGCGGCATTCCCCACCACCTCCAAGGACGATGGCTCTGTCTGTGCACAAGCTGACATGAAAAAGAATGAAGCCCAATTCACTGCAGAAAGGTCTGAGTACTTTCTGTGGCGTAGTCATCTGCAATCTCCAACATGACCTATTCCATGTTAGCAAGAACCCCTGCTTGCTGTTAACACATGTTTCTGTAGGTTTCCTTATACAATCTTTAAGCAATCTAGCTCTACTTGTCTGTTACACAACATAAAAGCCTTTGAACTACCGTGGGTGCCTCTTGCAATTCCCTCTACCTGCAAAATCTACATTCTAATCAGCTGCTACTTTGCCGCAAAACGGCCCCATGATCCCACCTGGACTTCCCTCTACTTATGGTGCAGACTGCAAGTCACTGCCTTACATTTCTTTGTAGAATTATTCTCGAAAATGCATGTGCACCTGACACAGCTGATAGGTAGCAGACTAGTCACACGTATAATATGATATGATATGATATGGCATTTGTAATGCGCCTATACACAAGCGTTTCAAGTGTTTCAAGGCGCGACGAAGCAGGGAGGGGGAAACGGGGGAAGACAGACAACGATCCTACTAGGCCAGGTGTCATTCAGATCGCGCAAGTGCAGGGGAAGGGGGAAGGGAGAAAGCGCAAGGGGAGGGGGCAAGTGCAGTACAAGGTAAGTATATATAATAAAATGAATAGGGCCAGCTGGTGGCAAGTGCAAGGTAAGTGCAGACAAGTGCTGGGAACGGGGGCTGTAGAGATACAGAGACAGTCCCGCAGTGCAGGGGTTGCCAGCGAGGCAGTGCAAGTGCAGAGTGGCTGGGCCCAGGACCGAGGTCGGCGAGAGTGGCCCAGTTGCAGATTCGGTGCAGATTCAGCGAAGAATTAGCAGGGGAGAGGGAGAGAGAAAGCAGAAGCAAAGAGGAAGGTTTTGAGGTGCTTCCGGAACCGTAGATGGTTCTCCTCAAGTTTCAGGGAGGCAGGAAGGCTGTTCCAGAGGGAGGCCCCTGCCGCAGAGAGAAATCTACCCCCAGCTCATTGCTTCGAGAAGCGGCTGACCCTGAGGGAGTTGGAGACGGATGAGCGAAGGGCTCGGGAAGGAAGATATTTAGGAAGAGAGAGTTGAAGGTATTTAGGCCCCAGGCCCCAGAAGGCCTTGTGGACAATGCAGAGGGTTTTGAACTTTATCCTCGCAGCCACTGGGAGCCAGTGTAGAGACTTCAGTCCTGGAGAGATACGGTCCCTGGGCTTAAGGCCAAGGACAAGTCTCGCAGTTCTGTTCTGGATGAGTTGCAGAGGGCGGAGAGTGGAGGCAGGCAGATTAAGATAGAGGCTGTTACAGTAGTCCAGCTTTGAGAGAACCAGGGCTCGTGAGACAGTGAGCTTCTGGGGGAAGGAGAGGAAGGGAAGAATACCTCTGAGGAGGTGTAGCTGGTAGTGTGACTTCTTAGAGACGTCAGATATATGAGGAGAGAAGGAGAGTGTGGAGTCGAAGATAACCCCGAGGTTTTTTGCCGTGCAGGTAGGTGCAGGAAGAGGGCCAAGAGAGGCCGGCCAGAGAGCTGCAGGGAAGGAGGGAGTGGGTGTGCCGATGAGTAGAATCTCAGTCTTACTGGCATTAAGGCAGAGGTCATTGGCAGCACACCATTCCTGGATAGCCGACAGACAGTCAGAGATGAGGGAAGGAGAGGAGGAGGCTGAGGGTAGCCTGAAAATGAGCTGGGTATCGTCCGCATAGCACTGAAAGTTGGGGCAGAGAGCGGCGATGCGGTGGGCAAGGAGTGCCAGGTACTGGTTGAACAGCCAGGGGGAGAGATTTGATCCCTGGGGGACACCACAGGTGGAGAAAAAGATGTCAGAGAGGAAGGACGCCAGTTGGACCTGGGAGGGTCGATTGGAGAGGAAAGAGGTCAGCCACGCCAGAGCCTGACCAGTGATACCCAGGTTGGTGTGCAGTCATAATGTCGACATCAATAATGTCGACAGTCAAAATGTCGACAAATTAATGTCGAAAATCAATAATGTCGACATACAAAAATGTCGACATTTTACATTAATGTCGACATTTTTTCGAAATGTTGTATAAATAAATAAATATATATTTATTGTTGTGTTGTATGTGTTGAGTATGAGGGGTGGGGGGTGGCAGGGGGTATTGGGTGAGAGGGGTTGGGGGGGACATCCCCATAGTAAATGATATTCTTTTTATTTATTTGTTTATTTATTTATTGAATAATAAATAAATAAATAAATATATAATTACTATGTGTTGGGAATGAGGGTGAGAGGGTGGTTGGGGGGGGTGTGGGGGGGTGTCAGGGGGGTGTTGGGTGAGGGGGGGTTGGGGGGGGACCCCCCCCCATAGTAAATTAGACTCGTTTTGGTTATTTATTTATTGAAAAAATAAATAAATAAATAAATAAATAATTAGATTGTGTTGAGTATGAGGGGTGAGAGGGTGGTTAGGGGGTGTGGTGGGGTGGCAGGGGGGTGTTGGGTGAGGGGGGGTTGGGGGGGGGACCCCCCCATAGTAAATGATACTTTTTGTTGGTTATTTATTTATTGAAAAAATAAATAAATAAATAAATATATAAATAATTAGAATGTGTTGCATATGAGGGGTGGGAGGGTGGTGGTGTGGGGTGTGGGGGGGTTGCAGGAGGGTGTTGGGTGAGGTGTTGATAGTGTTAAGGGTTTATAGTCATATTGTCGAAAAAAAAATGTCGACATTTTTTTTTCGACATTATGACTTTTTACATTAAAAGTATAGAATGTCGACATTATTATTTTCGACATTATTTTTTCGACATTTTTGTCTGTCGACATTTTTTTGTCGACATTATGACTATAAACCACCCAGGTTATCACGGAGACGGTTGAGCAGGATGGCATGGTTGACAGTGTCAAAGGCAGAAGAGAGATCGAGCAGAATGAGAACACACGGAGTGTTGGAGTCAACGTTCAAGAGTAGGTCCTCACGGATGTTCAGGAGAGCAGTTTCCGTGCTTCTGGCAGCTCTGAAGCCAGATTGATGATCATGAAGACTGCCAACAGATTCAGCATGGAGGTTAAGCTGGGAGATGGCCAGTTTCTCCAGGAGCTTGCCCAGGAAGGGAGTGATGGAGATTGGGCGATGGTTAGCCGGGCAGGAGGGGTCAGAAGAGGGTTTCTTAAGAAGAGGGTGCACAAGGGAGTGCTTAAGGGGGGATGGGAAGACTCCAGAGGCGAAGGAGTGGTTGCAAAAGTCAGCCAGGGCAGGAGCCAGGGCGTTGATGTGGTCCTTGATAGTTTTGGAGGAACAGGGGTGAACCTGTTTAGATGAGACTTTCATAGATCGGACTTGTCTGGAAACCTCATCAGCAGAGAAAAGGGGAAAGGCAGAGAAGGAGGGAGGAGGGGTGGCTGTAGAAGGGCCAGAGGAAGAGCCAGGAAGAGAGGGAGGGAGGTGATAGGAGGAGAGTGAGGACAGGATGTCCTGAGTTTTAGAGATGAAGTGAGAGGCAACTGCAGTGCAGAGGGCCTGGGAGGGGACAGGAGAGGTAGAGACTGCAGCAGGGTTGGCAAGCTCCTTGCAGATTTTAAAGAGTTCGGCTGAGTTGTTAGATGCCGCAGAGATGCGGCTTGGATAAGGGCTCTCTTCTTGGAGAGAACGGAGAGACGGTATTGCCTTTGGAGCAGGCGGCAGGCCAGTTTGTCAGAGGATGAACATGAAGCACGCCATTTCCTCTCTGCCACCCTGCACTTGCGTTTAAGGGTAACGAGCTCCGAGTCATACCAGGAGTTACATTTGGCTTTAGGCTTCAGGCGGTTTCTCATGACAGGGGCAAGGATATCAAGAGTATCAGATATAGCAGAGTGGAGCATGGAGAGGGCAGTGTCAGGGTGGGACTCAGCCGAATGGGGAGGGGGGGGTGCGAAGGTGGCAGTGAAAGCCTCAACTGACACGCGCTTCATGGGTCGGATGACCGAGAAGGTGGGTGGCAGTGGTGAGGGTGGCTTTGTCAGTGGGGTAGGGAGGGTGATGTGGGAGGATAGGAGAAAGTGATCACTCCAGGAGAGAGGAGTGGGAGAGGGACGGAGAGGGGAAGGTCAGAAGAGATCAGAGCATCAAGAGTGTGCCCTGCAGAATGAGTAGGTCCAGACGGGAGAATAGAGAGTGAGAGAGAGTCGCAGAGGTCACGAAAGAGTCCCGTGGGGGGACAGGAGACATCCAAGTGGATGTTGAAGTCACCAAGAAAGAGGAGTTGAGTGGTTGAGGACAGGAGTGAGGAGGAGAGGTCAGCCCACTCGGAGAGGAAGGAGGAGATTTGACCAGGTGGCCGATAGATAGTAGCCACGGTAAGGGAATGGCTAGGAGAGAGAGAGAGAGACGGCACACAAGGCATTCAAAAGAGGAGTATGACTGCGTAGGAGTGACAGTGGCAGGAATCCACTCAGGGAAGATAAGGGCTACACCCCCCCCCTGCATGGTTGGGCCTGGGCACAGAGAGGATCTTGTAGCTGTCAGGTAGGAGTGTGTCAAAGCTGGTGACAGAGCTGGCCGTGAACCATGTCTCAGTGAGACTGAGGACGTCAAGGTCCAGTTCCTCAAGAAGGTGACAGATATCAGAAGAATGCTTGATTGCAGAGCGAGAGTTAAGAATGGCAATGTGGAGAAGGTTGCCATCCTTGAAGGACTTCCAGGGAGGGGTACAGATCAGAGGTACGCCCTGTGGAGGTGTAGAAGAAGGAGCAAGAGAGGGGGCAGGGAGGGAGGGTAGAGGCAAGGTAACCGAGGACAGAGGAGGGGGGACAGCAGGAGAGGAAAGGAAGTTAATGAGGCATGGGAAGCATCTGTCAAAGAGGTGAAGATTGGCCTGAGGGCCTTGGACCAAGACGGTCCCGTTAGCGTAGACATTAATGATGGCCTTAGAGGAGTGGAAGGAGGCCAAGAGGACATCCCAACAGGTGCCACCATTAATGGGAGAAGAGGAGAAAGGAGAGAGCACAGAGACCATATGAAGGGTCCATAGGTCAGGCGAAGGCACGAAAAAGAGGATGTCAGTGAGAGTTTCCTTGGAGCAGGCACTAGTGTAGGTGTCAGCGATAGGGAGACCTGGTTGGAGACCAGGATGTCCTTTTTAAACTTTTTCCTACCAGATTTAGTGAGGAGAGCAGGGTAGTCAATAGAGAAGCAGTTAGAGAAGACAGGCGAGATAGAGAGCACCATGGAGTAGGAGGGAGTGGGGGAGGAGGACAGACAATACGAGAGCACGCAGGCCGTGAGAGAGCGGCCAGCCCTAGTTTACCACATTACAGAACAGTGCACCTACAGTGCATGAGTGCGTATTAGGTACAGAGGCCACCTAAGTTTGAGAATCCTGCAGGGGGAGAAAAACCCTGATTACCACAGTTCAGAACAGTGAGAGCGTATTAGGTACAGAGGAAAGACAGAATCACTGACCCTATAAATGGCCCACGCTCCGTACCATAGGAACTTCCTCAACCAGTACGTTCTCTTGCGTTTGGGGCATTGGATTTGCATCCCAACAACCTACAAGCTTTGTATCCCTCCTCATATGCCATTTCTCCCAGCTGTACTGTAATGCAATAGTCTCTGCTCAGGTGCCACCCAATAGCCCAAACTAATGACTATAACCACAGATATTTGCCCAAAAATGTATAGAAGTCAGGCTAAAACATGTTGCAAACGTGACTTGCTGCAAATATAACCATGAGAAGTTTGCAATGTGCGCTAAAATGTTTTTTATCTGGCCAGGGGATGCCACGAAGACATGTGCTAAGTGTCAGATTCAATTGGACAGATTTCCTGATATCCATTGGTGCATGAGATGATACCAGCTTCACTGGCGTAATGGGGGCCCACAGCCCCCGCGGTGCTCACATCAAACAAGAAGACTGACTCAGGAAGTTGGCAAAATGTCTCTGTTTAATTCTCAAATGTCTAAAACAGGGAGTTACAACAGATGTCTACGTACATCGCACAGCAAAGTCTCAGCGCATTTCATAAAAAAACAATACTTGTATAGCAAAGACTTGTCATACGAGACATCATACTATGTGGCAAGCTAAGAAAACCTACGCGGGATGGTGATAGGACTTAAGGGTGTATATAAGTATACTTTCTATAAGGATTTGGTTTGTGATTGGGTATCTATAGTCAGGTTGGCAGCTTATGCCCTCCCTTAGTGCAAGTCATCTTCAACAGTTATTAGAAACGCAACACCTCATTGGCTCTCAAACTATAAGGCCCTTTGTTATATGGCCCTCTACAATTGGGTGGCGCACTTGAACCCTTCGAGAACATTCGATTCGCTAACAGCACGTAAGCTGGTACCCCAGGTGCTGGTGGGTGCACCTGACCATATCTTCCCACCCAATTGACCGAACATCTCTTATCGCTAATGCCGTCTGCCAGTCACATTGTCTTTGAATCTGGCCTGGTAGTCCCTTTTCATCTCTGGGAATATAAGGGAGTGTGAGCATGTTCTTATCAATGTTCAGGTCTGAATAAAGAAACTTGGCACTCATGGTGTTCTTTCTTAGCAACTTAACAAGGGATGCCTCGGCATCTCACATTCTCTGTTCTTCAAGTACTGATAACCAGTTTTGGCTGCCTTTAAACTTTGACATCAGGCCAAACAGCTTTCATTTGGCCCATTGTCAAGCCACAGTTTATTTCTTTGCTGTGACAAACACACAGCTATCAATCCTCCTTTCTCCACGGGTCGAGCTTACTAGAATTGTGACATCAAATATCCAGAGTCTATATATATTTATATATATTCCATGTAGTTATGGTTAAGTTGCTAAACCCATAGGAAGAGCACTTTTTGGGCGGGTTATAACTTCGCTCCCCATTGACGAATCTTCATCAAACTTTGCAAAAAAAGTATATGGTGCACTCTGCAAAGTTTGGTGAGGTTTGGTCCACGGGGGGCAAAGTTATATGGGGAGTCCAAAAATTTCCTTTTTTCCCATAGACTGAATGGAGAATAAATGTCTGTCGCGCCTACAGCCCAAACTGCTGGACAGATTTTCACCAAATTTGTGGCAGGAGTGGCGGCTTGGTCCCGAAAGCGTGCTTTTGTAAATTTGGTGAATATTCATCCAGTAGTTTATTTAAAGCAACAAAAAACTAGGTCTAAAATAATTAGAGATATCAATGTCCGCTGCGCGGACAGACTTCCCTGTTCGCTCCACGGACAGGACACTAATTGGATAATCGGCTTGCGTCATGTCTGCAGACATGCAACGTATTCTCTGATTGATTGGGATGAGGTGTGAGGTGCGTCAAATTGTTTCGATGCGCCTGCCATATTTGATGCACGGACATGCGCTGGAAGTGAACATAAATCTAATTTTGTGGAGTGTGTTGGTGTGTATGAGTGCTTGGAGAGGGTGGGGGAGTAAGAGATGGGTCAAATGCTGTATTTGTTTAGGTGGGAGAAGGCTGTGATGTGTTCACGGTGTCCGCAGTCACCATGATTGTCCCTGGACATACTAAACACTGGGCGCACTACTGGCTATTTTACTTTAGTCTGATGTTGGTTTTGGGTCGTTAGAAGAGGGTATGTATTGAAGAGTTTGGACCTTGGTTGTAATTATTTTTTAGAATGTTAATTGAAGTGCATAGTTTTGAGGTGGATGTATTATGTTTTTGGGTTCTGTGTGTTATGCTGATTGGAGATCCTTTGGCTTGTCGCATTTGGTATGTTTCCAGTTCATCATCTATGGTGTTTTTAGAGTGTAATGGGTGAATTGTATAATGGTCTAAAATATTGATTCTGTAGCAGGATCTAGAAGTTGAAAATGACCAGTTTCTGATGACTCTTGAATTATTTCAGTGGTTTCCCTCAGGTTTTCTTCAATATTAATTTCTCTGTAGTATTCATTGTTGTCTTTTAGATATTGCAGTGCTTGTCTAACTTTAAGTAAGTCCACGAGTTGTTGCCAATTTTTTTTGTCTTTTGTAGGTACCCATTTACTAAGATAATTAAAGATTGATCAATTGAACATTGCACTCCCAGAGTGTGTACATTTTCTTTGAGATCTAATGGCAAACAAACTACTTAGCCACAAGTGCCTTTCGCTAATTCAGAGGGAGGTAGTTTTGCTGTTTTTGGTTGAAGCCGTATTATTGCTTGAAATGGGTGCACTGTTTGAATTATGATGCTCTCATATGAATTGAGTTGTTGCAGGGTTTTGGTAATGGGAATAATTCCAAGTTATTTGTGATAGCATGTGAAGGTGTTTGGTTGTTGTCAAGTTTTGCAGTGCAGTAAAGTATTAAGGGGTCAGTAATTTCTTATTTGTTTTCTGCTATAAAACGGAGAGCTAATTGGAACCATTTGGAATCTTCATTGTCTTCTATTTTGTACGTTATGTCTACAGTTTTTGTGCTGTTTTTATATAAAGTCCTGCGGCAACATACACACAAATGGTTGGGCACTTCAGCAGATGTACTTTTAAACTTTAGTATTTCTTTTTTGTATGTGTGCAATAGAAGGTTGCCATCAGTGCAGTCGTTGCTAGTCTGTTGTAAATCTATTGTATTTTGTAAGTGGCTTTCAATTCCAAAATATTTTCTCTGGATATGATCTATTTCTTCAAGTAGTGGTTTGGCTGTACCATGTAGAAGATTGTTATTTAAGTTGGCTAGTGCTAAAGCAGGACTTTTGGCATAGTACAGTTCATGGACCAGATTTCTTATAGTTGAAAGATGTGTTAATATCATTTTGATATGATGGAAGGTGCTTTTGCATATAGGTCCAGAAATGCAGGCTAATGAATGTCCTTGTAGTTGTAGTGTATTGGGGCACTGGCCAGGGGTCCATATTTTGTAGTTGTTTAATTTTGAATTTGTCTTTGCCTTTCACATACTGATTGAGGAATTGGCGTAAAGATTTGAAAGATTTTTTGGCAATGTTACACATTGATGTGCACAGCCATTTGTAGACTGGACATATTGGTTCAATGGAATCGACAGTTGATACTGAGGTTTCTGGGGATATTTTTGTGAGCAGCGTTTCTTGTTCCATAATGGTATTAAGTTGTTCATACCCTCGTCCACTGCTATGTATGGCAATTGGGTTTATTTGCTTTTCGTTGGATGCTTCTTCATTGAAATATGGTTCTGTGCTCGTGGTGTGACTCCATTCACCTCCAGAGATGTTTGTTAAATTATCTTTGTTGATATTCCGTTTATTGAAAAGTCTTTTTTGTAGTTTAATACTTAGTTTTGTTAGTGGTTTCATTCTGTTTAAAACTAAAATAGTTAATTTCCTTTTGAGAAGGATTTCACTGTCCATAAGAGCTTCTAGGATACATTTTCTACGGTAGGTTTTAAGGGTTGTGTGTGATTTCTCGCCTGTTCTTATAAGGTTCTGACGGCCTATGTGGCAGATTTTTGTTAAAAGATTTTTTTAGGTATGGTTAATTGCCACTACATCAAGATTTATAGGTGCAGTGTTAGCACTAGTGGTAGCTGCAGTCTTGTTAATCACTTTCTGTTTCGTTTTACATTTTGAAAGAGCAGGCAACAGTTCGATACTGGAAGCTTGTTTTGTTTCACTTAATGACGGTATTAGCTGTTTTGTTTGAACTTTTTGTACATATTCTGCTAGAGGTGGATGATTATTTTGGAGAATTTTAGTTTGATTTTGTTTACTTTTGCGTTGCTTTCTATGGAGTTGCTTTTTGGTAGGCATTCTTTGGGGTCTGTTGGAGAAAAAAAAGAAAGTTTGGGTTGGGATATTGTACAGTGTATGTGTGCTTTGTGCATGAGTGTCTGAGTATGATGGTAAGGATCTATGTAGAGGTGTGTGATTGTGCAATGGGCTGCTACATCAGGTTGCGAAGGCT
Organism: Ambystoma mexicanum; assembly: GCF_040938575.1. NCBI lineage: Eukaryota > Metazoa > Chordata > Amphibia > Caudata > Ambystomatidae > Ambystoma > Ambystoma mexicanum. The sequence goes on along the minus strand of NC_090934.1, from coordinate 1,436,083,917 downwards.
ATTCCTGTATTTGTGTGTTACTATACTGTTGTTCAGATTGCAATAGAAAGTATGGAGCTGGTGAGGGGAAGCACTAATACTGAATCTAATGTTGCAGGGTTAATACAATTGTTTGTTCTAGAATACTAGAATTCTACAGTGTTTGAGTAACAGTTAGAACATTATGGTAGTATTGCACTTACTTTTTTGGATGGAAAGGGTAGGTTTCTTCTGAGTTCTCGTTCGTACTTCAGACGCTGCTACTTTTCAGGAGAGGGGTCTTCACTGCAATTGTGAAAGAAAGAAGTTAGTAAATATGTGTGTTAATACCACTGTTGTTAATGTAGACATGGCGTTCTTTGTTTTTGCTGTAGTAGTGCTTTCTGATAATTGTGCATAGCATGTACCTGCACTTCTCTTTGCCTATGTGCATTCTGTATATTTTATTTTGAATCTGTTGAATGTGCTTTAGAAATGAGTACAATAGTAAGCTCACAGAGCACACTTGGCTTTGTTAGGCGGTGTTATTGGATGTTAGGAGATAGAAGAAATAATTGTATGCTTTGTTTGCTATTTTTACAGGGTAAATGGCAGGAACTGTATGGAAAAGTACGCAATGTATGTATTTGTGAAGGTGTGGGAAATAAATCAGAAGGATTTGATGGGGTCAGCAGCTTATTACTCAGTAGGTGATTACTAATGTAATGGATGATTCTGTGCTGCTTGCAGATGTGAGAGTCTGAAATAAAGTAAGGGTTGCAAGGGGGGGCCTGTTGCTTGTGTTGCAGACTGAAGGGAAGGGGGGAGATGCATGTATTGCTTTACAACACTGTACATAGTTGTAGTTGATGTGATAGATATGACTGCACCTGTGCATAGTTGAATGCTGTTGTGAAATCTAGAACGGAACGGGCAACCAGCTGGAATGAGAGAGCTGTGTAGATTGGAAGAACAATTGTAGACGCAATGGTGTTGTTTCAGGTGGGAGCCTTTCAAATGATATTGGCTATCTGTGGTCATAAATAAAGATGCATGTACTCATCCTGGCTGCGTGTAATTTTATAACACACTAGAAAGCCTTTTCCCATAATTATACTGTTATTTCTCCCATCTTTTAACATGAAATGGCACTTTGTTAGATAGCTGTGTGTGTTGTGTCTGATTACTAATATAGTCATTTGTAAAGAAAGTTGAAATGATAGAATGTATGTGAAATATGCAGAATGTGTAGAAAGTAGATTGTATGTACATCTTATGCACTATAATGCATAAACTGCTATCATGGTTGAATTGTGGTTAAATACATGGCAGTGGTTACAGAAATGATAGAATGAATGAAGAAAATAACAGTTTGCACATTGCAATTAATAATATGGTTAAATAAAAATTTGGAGAGCAGACAACTTTGCAAATGACACTTGATCATAGCAGATGGAAGAAATGACAGTAAGCTTGTTTTACAGGTTGCACAGGCTAAGTGGCAATTACTCTGTTTATATGCATTTATACAAGAGATGCACATGTACCATACATGCCAATCCTCCCGATTTTGCCGGGCGACTCCCCATTTTTCAGCCGAAAATACGTCTTTGCCCAATGCATTCTTATGACACAAATGTTATCTCCCGATTTTTCAGAGGAAATGTGCCTCCCAGGTGGGTCGGAATGTTGGCATGTATGATGTACTGTGCAAAATATATTCATACCTGTACTTTGTGTTCATGCATGTGGATGTGCATGAATCTGCAAGTAGAAATGTTGGAGAGTTTAGTAGTAGTTGCTGTAGGTGCTTTGCAGTCACAGCGCAATTGTACTCGGAGTGATCAACAGTACATCTAAAGTGCAGAATTGTGATGATGGAGTTAGCTGTAGAGGTCTTGCATGTGATTGGTGGATGGTTGTGTGACTGCTTAACAATGGGATTTGGGCAATTTTGTTTGTAATGGTTTCATAAAAAACAAAGGTTTTGTCATACTTTTGTTATTTGTCATAAAAGGCTGTCCTCAAAGTGAAGCAATATTGACTTTAATAGGTTTCCCTTGAGGGCAGGTTTTTCTTAAAAAGACCCCCACTGATCCCTGGTTATAATCTTCACTGGGGGGGTGGGTGTATCTACTACGTCTGGGGACCTAAAGTCCTCGCATCAATTTATTTTTGTTCTTCTTTTTTATTTTGCTTTAATTCTCCTTTTTCTTGATGTTAATAATATAGAGAATTTGTCTCCATATCTCTGTGTATTAGGTACACGATAGTGATCCTTGATCAGTCCTTGTCTTCATTAAGGTTGACCAAACTGTATTCTGGCATCTTCAATTGTGCAAATACAGTGTAATGATGAGCCGACCGGTTTCAGTGGTAAAAGACCACTTTTATCAGGGCTCGGACAGCTGGCCAGAAATGACGCTGTGAGAGTTGAAAGTGGCTAAATTTAGCTTCTTTAAATGCGGGTGGACCAGTCTGTTGGAATACAGAGCGGGGAGGGAAAGGGAAGGGGGGAGAGAGAGAAACGAGGGAAAAGAGACACAACTTGGTGGTGAGTGGTGAGTGTCACAGTGGCTACACAGTGTGTCTTATTGTTGCCTGATATGGTAATTGGCTTATCCACAGTTTGTGTATATTCTCTCCTTGAGAAAGGTCCTAGATATGAGACTGTAAGACTTAAGTCCCACTGCAGTTGCCAGGCAAAGTTCAGACTTCTGCATTAAATACCTAGATATAAACCAGAGTATGGTTTGTAACAATCAAGGTACTATCTTTTATGACATAACTTTTATGGCCTATTAAATTACTTAAAATTGGCAATGTTCACAAGGAACATACATGTACCAACACTTCGCTAGTTGGGTGTGTTTTATAGGGTACATGGGTACCAGACCCGTTGGGTGGCAGACACAGGGGTGTTGTGCCCTAATACAAATGTATACGGGAACCACATGGACATAATATTGTTGTTAAGACTGCTTGGGCCTCATTATGACCCTGGCACTAAGGGGTTATCGGCGCCGTAAAAGGCTGCGGCGCCGATTTTTGAGGTTGAGGGGAATGCAAATGAGACGTAGCACAGCAAGTGATTGGTCAATAGGGTTTACTGGGTGTGATGTGTGAGCAGAGAGTTTGTCAGAAAGTCTTTTTCCTAAGAGGAGAGGAGATAAATATGGCTGTGTGTTTCAGAAAGCAGATTGTCTGGATTTTGGGAGATTCATGGATAAATTGGTTGGAGGTGCATGCAGATCGCTGCGGAGTGGCTGTACATCTTGGATTCCCTCATGTGGAAGTGCACTGGCATGGAGTGGGTAGAATGAAGTGGCTGGATTTGACACTCTTTGTGCTACTTTGGTGATGCAGTGTCATCCAGACATTATTATTCATTGTGGAGGGAACAGTTTAGGACATGTTTCTGAAATCTCTTTGCAATCTGCAATGAAAGAAGGACTTGGGAAAGTCATGGACATGTATCCAAACTCCAGAGTAATTATTTCCTGTATTGCGCAGAGACAAATGTGGCTGTTTTCTTCTTCATTTGGTCCACAAATGGAGAAAGCAAGGTGCAATGTTAACAAGGCTGTCTGTGCCTCACAATGAAAAAATTATGTTTCGTAGTACACACATTTTTCGCAGAGATGGAGTACATCTTACTTATCAGTAAGATGATAAGTAAGCAATCAGATTTTTCTGCGAAATATACAAAATGCATTGCAACCTTTTTTGGAATTAAGGAATCCATTTTGCAGTAGGTGTTGACCATTTGAAGTTTGCGAAAAACAAAAAAACACCACAAGAAGGCTCTTTTCCGAGCCACCACTTCCTCCCAGAGAAAAGTGCAATGGTTGTGAAAGGGCAGCACTGCAAAGATTTTAGAGGTCCGCAGACTTGTAAAAATGCACAGGGCCCTGCGCATTTCATTGACACTTCTCTTTTTGAACTGTGAAAGGCGGCTCTGAAAAGAGCCATTTTATTTTTTGGTTTTTGTTGTTTTATATTTTTTTTGGTTTTTTAAACATGACACACAATTAAAGGAAGGAAAAGGAGGGTAAGGAAGGGACACCAACCACGGGGAAAAGAAAGGGCAGGTGGAGAGAGGAAGATGTAGGGTGGGCCTTATTCAAGTAGGTAGCAGTTCTTCTCATGTTCCTTGACCAGAGTCTCGAAAGCACTTTGAAGGTTCTCCCCACTGCCGAGTACTGCATCGCAGTACATGCACAATACTGTGACCCTCGAAATGTAAGGATCAACAGCATCATGTATGGCCTGCGAGGCAGCTGGAGGGATGCGCTGCCCCACAGGAGTGTCTCTTGTGGTGGCAGGAGAGGAAACGGAGGATGCTGCAGGGGAACACAAGCTACTATGTTGATCGCAAGGTACAACCTTACTAATAGCCCCACCATGGAACGATTTTAGGTGTTGCTTCATTGAGGTAGTACCATAGCTGTACAAACCCGGTTTCCCATGACTCAGTACCATCTTGCACTGATTGCAGGTCATCTTGTGTGCATGTGCTTTTGGTACTCCATCAACAGTGGTAAATAACCTCCACACCCAAGATTCATGGTGAGAACTAGTAGTAGGGACTTCCACTACTTCATGCTCATCATCCTCTTCATCACTCTCCTCTTTATCCTGATGCCTGTTCCCCTCTGCAGGCCCTCGAGGTGGTGTTGCTGGTGGAGGGGGTGGGGGTACTGCTGAGACAGCAGTAGCACCAGCACCAGCCATGAATGCCATCAGGACAGCTGTTTCAAAGAGCAAGAGCAATCCAATGCAACAAGGAGCAGTCTCTGTCCTGGAAGCCCAAAAAGAGAATAAGGCGCAGCTCTGGGTGTGGCCTTTTATAGGGCTGCTGGGGCATGCTTCGCAGACACCCGCGATGTCCTCGAACATTTTGAACACCAAGAAAGGGCTCAAAAAATTCCAAAAAGTATGCAGATCGCCAGGGACATGTGCAATGGTGAACGTTCCCATGGAAAATACCTTGGATTGCTGAAAAAAACACTTTTTATGCGTCTGGGGGTCCGGACAGTGTTCATTATGCTTAGCGTGGGTGCGGTCACATGATGAGGTTGAGAACACTTTGGCCAATGGGATAGCTGTCCATAGGACACCAAATGCACGGGGTCGGGTCTACGCATGCGTTCAGGTGTTCCACGGACAGTGTTCCAGTCCCCAAACTAATTAAAAGTGTGACACACGTGCGGCGGTTAGTTGCGGACAGGCACGATGTTCGTAGGGGAAAGGGTGTGCTACGCAAGCGTGTGGGTGTTCTACGGACAGTGTTCAGGTCCCTGAACAAAATAAATGTGCGTCACAACTTTGCGTAGAGACGGACAGGCTTTGTGTTCTACGGACATATTAATTCTGGATATGGACAATGCAAATAGGGGGAATGTTCTTAGGACACTTTATTTTGCATAGCTACGAACATGCGGACATCTTTAGTGTTCTGCGGACACCCCCATTTTGACTATGGCAATTCAAACAGGTATAGTGTCCTTAGGACACCCCCATTTTGGTTAATTTTGGACAGGAAGACATCTTGTGTGTCCTTAGGTGTGTCCTTAGGACACTTCCATTTTGGTTAATTACGGACAGGCGGACATCTTGTGTGTCCTAAGGACACTTCCATTTTGATTGCCAACAATACAAACAGGTATAGTGTCCTTAGGACACCCCCATTTTGGTTAATTGAGGACATCCCCTCCGCGGACACCCTAACTGCCTTTTAAAAAAAAAAATAAGACACAGAGGAATATACTAACAACACACTTAATAGCAGAAACGGATACAACTACAGGGTAATTAGGGGTTTGGACAGGATGGAAGTCTAATTGTAACATTTTTCTTGCTGGGGAGTTTTTGGGGATAGTTGGCTGGGACATGGAGAGGGGGTACAGGTACATGTGAGACAGTGTTATTTAATTTTTTCTTTTATATGGTCCTCCACAAAGTTTTTTAAAAGAACATCTCTCTTTCTATATTGTTTTTAGTGTCTGTATGGTCTGTTAAAAAAAATTGTTAAGTACACATAAAGTAATTGTTATTAATTGGCGTATATAAAGAAGTGTAGTGTCTACCATTAGTATCACTGTCTTCACTAATTTCATCCCAAGGAAAATTTTCTTCCAGCCATTCTAAAGAACTAGACATTTCTGTGTAAAAACAAATATTAGTTTTAGTGTACCTAATACAGAAAGTTTATAAATAAATACAATAAATGTAGTTTACTCACTAGTTTCTTGCTAAATTACTGCTGCATAGGTGTCCTGTTGATTTTTGCTGTGCAATTTCTGTGCGGTAATTCTGTTGGAGGCATATTTATTGTGTTTTGGTGTATTCCACTATGTTGCATATGCTATGTAATTGGACTGTTAGTGTCTTGCATACACAGTTTCACTTCTTATTTATTATTGAATGTAATTTATGTATGTGCTGCTTTTAGAACATGTTTTGTGTTTTTTTTTAATGATATAACATTGTAAAATACCCCCTGAGATTCTAGATAGTGTCCATGTTGTTCTAGTCTGTCCGCGAACAGGCGCATGGTCCGCGGATATCAGATCCACTAGTGCAGGTAGGGGGTTCAGTATGTTCTATGTTATATGAATATAAACTAAGGGCATCCTAGTAAACATTTATCAAATTTACATTATCTATATATCTATATTCAGTGAACAAAATCTTTGCTACAGGAACGTTATGGTTAAGTTGCGCTACTAAAAACCTAGGAAGTTGAGTAAAAAAACATTGTTAAAGGGACGTTATGGTTAAGTTGCGCTACTAAAAACCTATGAATTTCAGTGAAAAAAACTTTGTTAAAGGGACATTATGTTTCCAAGTAAAACCGAAAAACCCCTGAAATTCGCCAGTTATGGTAAGCTAAGCAACCATAACTCGCGCCACCACCGTGCACTGCTAAAACTAACACCCAGGACATCAAAGATGACATCACAAATGTCATTGATGACATCAATGATGACATCACATGTGCATTTACTTTCCATGAAAATTCTGTACAAGGGATTCTTATTGCCATGTTAATAAAAAAGTGTCAAGGATCATTGGAATACATATTATGAGGTACATAGTGCATTAAGCAATGCATTAATCCAAATAACATTCTATTTTGAAGTTTTTTTCCAGTATACTAAGGTACATATGTAGAAACATAGGTATAGTGAGCAGCAGACATGATTGAGGTGCAATATTAATAATCTTGCTATGTTAAGTACACAAATTATAAATGCTTTCTTATTAGAGTTCTGCATACTGTAAACATTTAATAAGTACCTAATAAAACCCACTTACTACATAATTGCATTATTGCAAACAAAACACAAACAGACAACAACACATACAAATATGAGTATATACTGGGAAAATGAAGTAAACAAAAAACCAACAGTATTACCAGACAATCTTCATACCTAAGTAATTATCTTCATGCACAGAAATGATTGTTCTACTTCAAAGCTACTACTTCCCTATGTATAAGTATCACATAATGTGACTGGACCCTAAGGAAAGTAGTGTGAGTACAACGTCTACAAATCTGAGCATATCCAGAGCATATCCAGGGAAAGTACAGTAATAAAAAAACAGCAGAACTATAAGAAAGTGTTTGTTACGCTCACCTGGCTCCCACAGGGGCGTCGATCGGACCTGGACAGCTGCGGCCTCCTCCAACGTGAAGCGCAGTGCAGAGATGACAGACTGGACTGGACCGCCTAATCTCGTCTGCTTGACCCGTAGAAGTATTCTCCTGCAAGTGGAGAAAGGGATTTAGCCACCCGTGGAAACTAGTAATGGCACCCCACTGTTCTCCCCACTAATCACCTCCGATATTCACTTTCAGTAATCTCACCTTATGTTTTTAAATGATGAGCTCTCCATCCTGCGTGGAATGCAGGGGCGCGTAGATACCAGTTACTTCACTGGTTCGAAGGCGTTGGAAGAGTTCCGGATGAATATTGACTCAGAGGTTCTTGGCGAGAACCCGTAAGTATGAAGTTCTAAGAGTTCAATATGTCCGATATTCACTCTTGTACCATTCCCTTCTTGTGTTGCAGCTGGGTCCAAGAGAAGATTGTCTTGTGGCAGCTGATGGCGTTCAGGTAAGAGTCTGTATTACCCAACACTGTCCAATAAGATGCGTGTATTTAACTTGTTTTTTTCTCTCTCTCCTTACAGGTGCGGCGTAAGAAGTTGCGGGTTGTTAAAGAATAATGCCTCCGGTGGTAAATCAGGTAAGTCTATGGTGGTAAAAAGAGACTGTATTTGTTGGCTCTCTCGGCTCACCTTATGTTTCTTTTGTCCGCTAGATGCTGGAGTTCGGCGAAGAAAATGATGGAGGCAGTGCCGGATCGAAACAATGCTGTGAGGACTGGTGAGTATGGCGCGGCACTGCAGCTGGCGATGCGACGCGTGCAGAAATAATGTCCTTTTCAAGTTCGAAGACGTGATGGATCCGGAATCAGGTAAGGATTGAAATAATGTCTGTGTTCTAACCTTTCCTTCTTCTTTCCTCTTTTGCTAGGAGCTCTGGATTCGAGACGGGCGTGGCTGAAGACTGGATGCTGACTGCAGGCGCGGTGAGCGTTACGCTGCTGGATGCAGAATAACGTGAAGCATGTGCTGCTGTTCGGTCGTGGTTTAAATAGCCTTCAAAGTAGTCCCAGGTAAGAAGTTCTCTCAGAACCACGCCCAAGTAAAAAATAGTCCCTGAAGCAAAGTAGTCCCATTCAGGCCTCACGTTGGCTTGACATCATTGCAGCATGGTCTGCATGAGGTAAGTAATGTACATGAGCCTGGCGCCTATGGCGCCAGGACTGATTTCCTCTATGAGCCTGGCGCCAATGGCGCCAGGATTGTACCCAGACGGCCCCTAGTTGGGGCTGCTGGGCCTTTAGTAAGCACTTGCCCCTGCTCCCAGGGCTGATGGGCTTGGTCCGGATGCCAAGGGGTAGGCATCATGACAGTGTTCATAACCTTACTGATCATCTTCTTACATAGAAAGCATTGCTCGCTTCCAAGTGTGTGTTTTCCATATGTATATGTTTCATATGCTGTAAGTGAACCCCAAGTGAATTACTGTAAGAACATATTTGAAGTATAAGTCTACAAATATAGTACTTTTTGAATTTTTAAGTTCCTGACTGTTACTGGTTTTACTGCTGGAAATATAACGTCCCTTTAACAAAGTTTTTTTCACTGAATTTCATAGGTCTTTAGTAGCGCAACTTAACCACAACGTCCCTTTAACAAAGGTTTTTTACTGAATATATATATATATATATATATATATATATATATATATATATATATATATATATATATATATATATATTGTCCGGCAGCGCGCCTGCAGTCTATTCACTATGCATAGGCAGCCCTTACGATTACTTACGTTATGGCATCTGTACAGCTATAAAACAGCTTGTCATTTTCTGCAGTGCCTTTTTACACGGGCAATCTTCATTCCGCACATGGAAGTCTTCTCGATTCTTTACTTCACCATTAGGTTCCATAAGGTCTATGCATTTTCTTCTTTGGTCATCCTTCTCAGTGCATCAGGTTCATTTCTTGTGATGTCACCAGCCTCTTCTTTCCTGTGTGTTTGGTGTTGTATTTTGTCTGCCTAGTTGGCACACATGTTGAGGAGTGGCAGTTTCCTTTGTGTTACTCTAATGGTATGTGTATCTGGCTGATGCAGACGTTTTCCCACGCCATGGGTTGGCGATGTTTGGGTTAGAGGGTTCTGGTCACTCCCTGCCTGTCCTGTGGGGGGTCCTTACCTACATAGGTTTCCTCTGTGGACTAGCTGTGTGCGGGCATGGGTTATTGGGGTGTCCTCCCACCCTCCAGTTAGGGAAGATTATTTAGGGGTCATGGGTTACTCCTTTGTATTCTTGTTTCCCACTGGGTGTATGCTTCCTAGTTGTTTCCTTCTGGTTTCGGAGCAAAGAGCCACGTTTTTAGTAGTTTTCTGAATTCCAGATGATCCCCTGTGTTGCGTATGTTTTTTGGTAGGTCATTCCATGTTATTGCTGCTAGTTGCGAGAAAGAAGATGCTCCAAATTTTCTTTTATTGTATGGTTTTGGTTCTAAACGAATGCCGTTGCTTGATCTGAGTGGTCTTGTCGGATGGCAGACGGTTATTTTCTCATTTAGGAACTCTGCTCCTTTGCCGTGGATTACTCTGTGCATTATGCACATCATTTTGAACTTTAATCATTGTTTTATTGGTAGCCAGTGTAGCATTTTTAGCGCTAGGGCAATGAGTTCTCTTCGTGGTAGTTGGAGCAGGAGTATGGCCGCAGTGTTTGGCATGCGCAGAAGTTTATTTAATAGACGTTGTGGCATTCCTAGGTATAGGCTGTTGGCGTAGTCTACTCTGGACATGATGAGTGCGATGATGGTGTGTGTTGTGTGGGTGAAAGAGAGGAATGGTAGGATCCTTTTTACTGCATGTAGGAGGAAGAAACATTTTTTGATTATAGCATTTACTTGTGGCTCAAGTGTTAATTCATTGTCCATCAATACTACCAGTTTCTTTACTATCGCTGATGGAGTCGGTGCTGTTCCTAGTTCTGTCGGCCCAGGGGGCCCAGTGATTGTCTTCCCTGCTTTTGGATATGATCATTATTTCTGTTTTGCCCGGGTTGAGTTTGAGGCTGTTAGTGTTCCTCCAGCGTAGAGCTCTTGTAGTCAGTCTTCTGGTGTTGTATTTCCTTCCTGTGTATCTTGCATTTTGTAGACAATCTGGGTGTCATCAGCATAGTTGTAGCATGTGAGGCTGTGTTTTTTAATGAGCTTGATTAGTGGGGTCATGTATATGTTGAAAAACAATGGGGATAAGGAGGATCCTTGTGGTACTACACAGATGGATTCCCTTGGAGTGGATTTGAAAGGTTTGATCTATATGGTTTCTGTTCTGTTTGTTAGGAAGGATTTCATCCATAGAAGGGCTAGGACGGTGATTCCTATTTCTTCCAATCTGTCGATGAGAATGTCATGGTTGACTGTGTCAAATGCTGCAGAGTGATCCAGAAGTATTAGAGCTGTGCTTTTGTCTGAGACTGCATTAGACTTTAGATCGTCCCAGATTGAGAGCAGTGCAGTTTACATTCCTCTCATCGGTCTGAAGCCTACTTGTGCTTGATCCAGCAGTAGGTGTTCTTCTATGAATTCTTGTGTAATTCTATAGATGTAGGTTTTGAGTAGTTTTTGCTGGGTATGGGATGTTTGAGATGGGTCGGTAGTTGGAGAGGTCCTCCTCATTTCCTTCTGTGTCCTTGAGGACCGGCTTTATGTATGCCGATTTGAATGATCTCGGTACTTTCCCTGTTGAAAGTGATTGGTTGAAAAGGTTTCTGTAGTATTCCATGGATGTTCCTTGTGCGAGGATTGATTTGTGTATGTCTGCGGGCAGGGATCCACGGAGGAGGCTGGTTTGTTGCTATTGCTCACCAGCTAGACAAATGTCTCTGCTGATATACGGGGGAAGCTTCGGAGTTTGTTCTGGCGATCCTCAGGTAGCTGGGTAGGATGCACATTGTAGTTGCTTGGTCTGCTATGCATGATCTGTTGGATGGGGCTGATTTTGTTTTTAAAGTGGTCTGCAAGGTCATTGCATAATTCGAGTGAAGGTATCGGTGTGTTGTTGCAGCTATGGCGGTTTCTCATTTCGTTTATGATTTTAAATAGTTTTTTGGGGTGTTTGAAGAGTTAGTTATTCTGTTGTCGTAGTATTTCATTTTGGCCTTATGGATTTTATTTTTGTATGAGTGGATTTGTTGTTGGAATTATAATTTCTTCACCAGGGGCCTCATTACGACCCTGGCGGTAAGGGGTTTACGCCAGCGTTAGCTGCGCCGACCCCTTACCGCCAATTACGAGGTCCCTTAGCGCCATGGAGCTTTTAACACCCGCTTTTAGCGGGTGTTAAAATCCATGGCGCTAAGGGACCATGGAGTTAATTACGCCACCGTAATTTACGGTGGCGTAATTAACGCCTTCCCCACTCCCATTATGCCCTATGGGGCAAAAATGGGAATGGGGAAGGGTAAATGGGGATTGGGGACTTACCGCCCCGCCAAGGTCGGAATGGGGCGGTAAGTCCGCCAACCACCATGGCGTAAACGTAGTTTACGCCATGGTGGTAAAGTGACGGCCCAGGCGGTAACTTACCGCCTGGGTCGTAATGAGGCCCCAGGTCTTTATTTTTCCTCCATTTTTGTTCAAGCTTCCTGTTTTTTTCTTTTTATTGTGCTTAGTAGCGGGCTAAACTATTTTGCTGTTGCTCTCTTGCACGATTGGGTGAAAAGTTTTGCCTTGCAGATCTTGTCTATTGTTCTGGTGATCCATTTGTGCAGTAGTTCTGTTTTTCTGTCATGGTCAACTTAATCGTTGCCAGTGGTTTGTTGATTTCAAGTAGTTCTACTAAGTTGCTAATTTTGATGGTCCTCCAGTTTCTTTTCATGATAGTCAGCAGTTTGTTGGCTTGTTTGGTTGTTGATCTGGCTAGTGTGAGCAAGAAGGGGATGATGAGGTGGTCTTTCCAGTGGATCTTTATTGGTGGTGCCGTGGTGATGAGGATTTTGTTGACGAAGATTGCATCTAGTGTATGTCGTGCCGTGTAAATTGCTCCTTTGACTAGTTGAGGTAGTTTCATTGTCTTCCGTTGTTTGGCTAGTGATTTTTGTGTGTTAGCGGTTTCTTCGTCAAACCAGATGTGGAAGTCTCCAAGGATTATTAGGTGTTCCTGCTCTATGGCTAGGTTGGTGATGGCTTCAGTGAAGGCATCCATGAAGGTTGCATTGTATGTCAGTGGTCTGTATACCAGGACAAATTTAAGGTTTGTTTTTGGGATTGCTGTTAGGCAAAGGATTAGGGATTCACAGTTTTTGATGCTCAGTGGTTCTTCAGTTTCAACTTTCCGGTGTTACTTTTATGCTATTGTCAGTCCTCCTCTTTTGTTTTTCCTGTTTGCTTGTGAGCACTTGAAGTTTTCACGGAGGCAGTTTTGAAGTGTAATTTTGTAATTGTTGTCTAGCTATGTTTCGATTATGGATAAGATGTCGATACCTTCATTGCACAGGAGGTCATAAATCTCTGTGGCTTGCTTGGACATTGATTTAGCGTTGATTAGGTTGCAATGGATATTTTTGATGTGGTTAGGTTTGTTTTTTGATCCATGTTTTGTCTTGCGGTTGTTTAGTTAGCGTGCTTCTGTGTTGTTGTAATAGATTGGTTGGTGATCTGTTGAGTCTGCTTTGTCATTGAGGCACTCTGTTAGATTGATGATGGGGTGCTGGCTGAGCCCTTGTCTTTTTGTGATGTACTGAGTGAGGGCTTTGGTTTCATACCTTTCTCTTCTGGAGTCTTCCCTTCTTTTTTTGTCGGGGTTCCAGTTGGTTCTCAGCATGTCTGGACCTGTCGATGGCGTTGGAGTGTCGAGGTGCTGCAGTTGAGGTGAGTTATGGTGTAAGATACAGGGATCTTTCTCTTCTAGTGATGTTTGTTCTGTTGGCTATAGTGTTTATTGTGGCGAGTTCTGAGTTTGTGGCTGTTTCTACTGGATGAGGGTGAGGGTGTGGAGCCGTTTGATTTGTTCTTTGTTCTGATTCTCTTTGGTGGCATCCAACTCTGTGTCGGGACATTTTGTGGTCCTTGGTAGTAGGATGGTTAGGGTAATGTAGCGCCTTGTGTGGTTTGGTTGCTTTCAACTCTTATCTTCTTGCGATATAATAGCTGGGTGCCCTCTATGGGTGGTTGTACAATTAGTGGGTTAGGTTCTGCTGTTCATTTTTCTATCGATATATGGTCTAAGTGGGACGCTGGCGGGATGCTACGTGTTGGAAGAGGGCTGCACATTTGGATATGGGAAGGGGAGACATGTTCCTATTTAACTTGGGCAGTGACCTGGCTATCATTAGTTGCTTTCAGTGGTTCTTGGGTGTTCCTGGGTGGAGGGCGTGCATAGGAGTCGCAGATGGCAGGCAATGGGAAAACACTCCTACATAGTGGGAGAAAAGGCCTAGGTTTCACAAAGTGGTAGACAAAGGGAGAGCACACCTAGAATTGAGATTCCTATATAGTCGGCGAAAAGGTCTAGGTTTCACAAACTGGTAGACAAAGGGAGAGCACACCGACATTTGAGATTTCTTGATAGTGGGAGAAAAGGGCTAGGTTTCACAAATTGGTAGACAAATGGAGGGCACACCTAGATTTGAGATTCCTAGACACTTAAATGTATACATGGCTGCCTGTGTGAGTGTATGGTGAAAAGGTGCACACTTAAATGTATGGGTGGGTGCCTGGGTGTGTGTGCCTGTATGGTGAAAGGGTGCACACTGAAATGTACAGGTAGCTGCCTGGGTGTGCCTGCCTGGCGAAAGGGTGCACACTTAAATGTGTGGGTGGCTACCTGCGCCTTTATGGTGAAAGGGTACACGCTTAAATGTATGGATGGCTGAGTGTGTGTATATGGTGATTGGTGTGTGTGCTTGTGTTCTGGGGCATAACAAAACCTACATTTCGGTAAGGGGCTAACCCTTCAAATCACGGGCAGTGGGGGAGGGGCAAACATATTTGTGTACGGGAATCTAACTTCTTTACCCATTTTAATGAGACTATTCTAGTGCAGCTTCAATGTTACAAGCAGTTAACTCTCTCCTTTAAGTCGGAAAGCACCCACTTATGGACTGCTGTGAGAATGAGAGGTCTCCTGTGCCCTCTCTACTGTTCCAATCACTCCCCTGACATGCATGTACTGAACCCACACCAAGATTTCAATTGGCTAAAAAATTATGCATTGGAATGCAGGTACTAACAGTGAAATGCTTTACGTTAGTAATTGCTGGGCCCTTGTCAACTGCGAAAACCAGGTGCCGTTTAACATCTGTGTGCTGTTCTGTCTGGCGGCAACTGCTCTGTCGGTCAGCCAGTTCGAGGCAACATAGCCCAAAATTTCAGGGGGGGTGCTGAAGCCCATTCAGCTCAATGGTGTTGCGCCACCTCTTGTGTTTAATTCCTTGATTACTTATTGTAATCTTCAATACTCCTAGCCCTATTCTTCCTCGTCCAGAACTTGTGTATGAGGTAGACTGCTTCATACACAAGTACTGGGATGAGGTAGAGGTACACAGAGTTAATGCCTCATTAAACTACCTGTAATATTCATTAATCCTAGTCCCACTAGTCCTCATCCTAGTATTTACCTATGAGGCAAGGAGGCTCATAAATAAACAGTGGGACAAGGAAGAGGGATCTGGAGGTAATTCTGGGCCAAGGAGCTGATTCTGGAGTTTGGGGTAGTGGGTGGCAGGGAGAGGGGATGTGTGGGAGGCGTGATTGTGTGATAAATCTTGGTCATCATGGTCATCCATGTCCAGGCTAAACAGGCATGATTTGTGGTATTAGTGGCTAGAAAGTCATTTTGGTGCAGCCAGTCCAGTCATTTCCTAATTTGTCTTGACTTTTTTTTACTGAGTATTTCTGATTAAGCAGTCCACTGGCATTTGGGTGCTGCCAGTCTAGCCATTTCTTACTGCAGCATTTAATATTTTTCTGGGCATCTGTGATAAAATAACCATGATAAATGTTATTGCTTAGACTGGCCTTTTGGTGCAACCAGTCTAGGTGTGTCTAAATTTGGCCTGGCATGCTTTACTGTTATATGTTATTAGGTGTCTACACTGGTCTACACTGTGCAGCCGGTTGGACATGTTTTCATTGTGGCATGGCACTTTTAACAGCAAAGCAGTAATGTTTCTGTGCACTGTTGGTAACTTGCATGTATTGGATTTTTTGTATTGGTGTTACCCTACAAAACAATTGCGAGCACTTTGGCATTTTAGCCAATTTTTCTCTGAAAGTGTGCTTTATATTGCTTTAAAACACATATTTTATATCTTTCTCCTAGTGCAGTGTGCGGCATACCCCTGCAGCAGCAGCACGTTTGTACGTATTGCGCAAGCGTGGTAATCTAGGCTGGCCCAGATTGTGGCGTGACCCTTGATTTGTCGCTGTGTTGGGGGGGCTCTCATCGTGGCCCGCCGGGGGAACCACAAATGTTGTGTTACGCCACTAGCTAGCTTGTCTAGCAGGCCTTAAATACACATGATCAAATCAGCACAGACATGATTAGGATGGGTTTTAAAGATGTGTGGTGAACAGCTGATTGAATCTCAGCCAATCAGCTTTCTGGCACTGTGGTCCGTAGCTACGTGGCCTGTCATGGCTTTTCTACGACACTGCAAAGACGCGTGTTCCCATGCCTCTACTCACAGGAGTTTCCTCGTCCAAGTCTCTGATCATTCATAATGAATCATAAAAGTCAATTCTCCTAGAATTGGCTCTTCAAACACCGCCAGAGGCTTCCACGCTCTTCTCCTTCCAGCTCATGATATCTCAGGCATCCCCCATGGAATCTTCAGTGAACGGTCTACTTCTGGATGGAAAGATCGCGCATGTGCTATAACCGGAGGGTCCCAATAGGTAACTATGCAAAATGGGATGCAGATTGGTCGAATAGAGTGGAATTGTATAAGGAATACACAGATTTTCTGCTATATGTATGCACTCAGAGACCTGCAGATCACAGGTTCACAATTTTGGCAGTTCTTACTCCGCATTTCACCCTTCAGAGGACAATGTAATGAGGGTCATGTGTCAACTAATAACAGCACTAGGGTTCATGTTGTAACCTTACGTGCATGTAGTTCATTGACATCAGTAAGGCTTTTAGGTTGGGCAGGATGGCGTGTGTGGAAAGTACGGAAGCGGAGTGGTGCTTTGAGTCAACACTGGAAAATGACGCCGGCTCTGTGGCAATGACAAGGTGGAAACTGTGCAACATCTCTTGAGACATTGTGATGCATTGGTTGTGCTGCGTCGAAGGGCCCTTAGGGCGTCCGGTTTGGATCCCCATCACTCCCATCACTCCCCCGCTGCACTATGGGAATTCTTTATGTCTGGCTCCCATGAGGGACTGATTGTCTTTTTCACTATCTTGTGGAGAGGTGTCAGGGCATATTTCGAATTTTAGCAGATTGAGTGTCGATTTCATTTATTTTCTTCTTTAGTGGAGGAGGTCTTGACATAATCAGAGAGATGTATATTAAGTTTGTTTTATGATGTCTGCGGTAAAAGTTACTTAACTGCATGACACACAAATACTTTTTTTTTGAAAGACATCTTATCTTTTTGTTTGGGTTTGAAAGAATGCCAAACGCATCTGCCAGCTGAGTGATCTAGTGCTTTAATAATTACTGCCCCATGAAAGCAATGATTTTATTTATTGTATGCATCCGCAGTCTGTTCTTTTTCAGTAGCTTTCTGGCAGAGGTGGGTGCCACTTGCTTCTGGACATTAACATTACCAGCTCATTTGGGCCGCTCTCCCTCTCCTCCTCTGTCAAAGGCGTATCAGCATTACTGATCTTACACCTGCCTCCTATCGGAGAATTACAATATTCTTTGTGACCGTGAATTATGAATCATTGACCACCGTTTCCACCTGCTAGTTTCCGCAGCAAATGTGATCAAAAACAGCTCTTCTGCGATGAAAGCTTGTTTGCCCATTCCATGACTTTCATGCCCGATCAGGAGGGCGGGCATGGCTGGTAACGGACCTCCAGCCCAGGCTAAGGCAGTCCCGAGGGAAGCCACGCCCGCCCTCCTGAGCGGGCATGAAAGCCATTCGCACTCTGGGGTTCATCCGGGCTGGGAATGGCTTTCACTATTTTTCCTTGGGAGAGTTGCGCTGCTTGCGCAGCAGGTCTCCAAAGTAACGCATTTAAAAAGTTGATTTCCATGTCTATGGTGGCCAGATGGGAAGAGCTCAGGGGCCAAGCACAAAGCTCCAGTCCCATAGGTAAGTGGGAATGGAGGGAGGGGGTGTAAAAAGGAATTGGGGGGCTTCGGGGGAGGGTCTGGAGGCAACAGGGAGAGGCTCTTTGTTGCCACCCCACAACTGGACAACAAAATAGAAAGGAGCCACCCGGGGAAGGGCCTCAGGTGGCGGGACAGCGGCCAGGAAATGCGAATCCTCGCCTGCTGTTCCAGCCACCTTTTTGGCTGAGTGCCCTTTCCCGGGTGCAAATGATGACGATGCGACTTCCCTGATGTCTTTGCCGAGTTTCTGTAGGAAGCAGCTCCAATAAGAAGCCATGTCCTCCTGTCTGATGGGCACTGCCAGCTGTGCCAGACACAGCATCTTGCCGAGTTGTTGAAGACCCGCATGTGCCTATCGCCCCCACCAATCCATGTTCTAATTTTCAACATTTGTTCCAGTAAACAGAGTGTGCACTGGTCATCGCGGTACAAAGAGGGTGTGGGCCACTTTAGCACCATTTCAAGCTGTTTCTGGTTCTTGGATTGGAAGTCCGTATTTGGAATACGTATAAGACAATATTTGGAATTCCGGTGAGAAAAGCACTTTTGTGTTCATAGGGAGAGTTGCTTAAGTCCTCGGTTTTTCAATACTATTTCGATAACTGATACAACTAGTGGAAGGAGTCCTGTAAAGGATTCAATGGGCCTCATTCTAAGTTTGAAGGACTGGAAACAATGGTACCGGTAAGCTTGCCAGTACCATTGTTTATGGACCAGCAAACTACGAGTTCTGCGAGTGGGTGCCTTTTAGCCCGCCAGGTCTGACCTGGCT
The DNA here is from genome assembly GCF_040938575.1 of Ambystoma mexicanum. NCBI lineage: Eukaryota > Metazoa > Chordata > Amphibia > Caudata > Ambystomatidae > Ambystoma > Ambystoma mexicanum. Next base: position 1,436,065,278 of record NC_090934.1, on the reverse strand, counting down.
GGCGGAACAGCACCCACTCGCAGACCTTGACAGATGCACCGGCACCATTGATGAATGCTGCCGGTGCATCCGGCCCTCCCATTCCCATTGAGTCCAATGGGACTCAAATGGGAATGGGGAGTAATATATTCCGGCGCCCAGGAATGGGGATTTACCGGCCCCGGTAATTGCCAATTCCTGGACGCCGGGAAAATTCATGACTCTGGCGGCAGCCATACCAGTATTAACCGGCACGTCTACCGCCAAAGTCATGAAGACCCCATTTGTTTAGAATCCGTATACCACCATTTACAAGCAAACACATTTCTAAGACAGTGTACTCATTATTCAGGTAGATCAACCGAAGCAGTAAGGGGGCAACAATACTGTTTGGGCACCTAGAGGAAGTGGTGAGGTGTCGAGAGAGTGAATGGGAGCACACGCTGCACCGGTTGCCATCTTTCCTCATATATATTGTATGTTATCTACAATGCCAAACCTATCGTGTCACCCCTTACCCTTTAGGTTCACAGGTTGGGATTGCGCTAACAGCAAGCATTGAGCACGCTGCTTTGGGGGAGAATCTACTCCGGGAGCCGAATGACTACCCCCTTGATCTTGGGGCGGTTTAATAGAATTGCTTGTGGGCTCAGTTTGCAGATATGATGAAAAACATAAAGGTAATTCAACTAGCATTCATTCCACCTGTGGTCCCTCTCCTGAACGCTGCACACATTGGTTCATGAATATTCCGTGTTGTGAGAAATGGACCCTATGAATGTCAATGATAGTATGAGAAATATTAACATAATATTGAAAACAATAACATTACTAATATAACATTTATATTGTGTGCAATGCCAGATTCCTCCCACTTCTCAATATCAGGTGTTATTATCCAATTCGTGATTTAGACTAGTAATTCTTTCCGTCACATAGGAGCTCATTTTAAATGAGCTTGTAATTTGGCGCTGTGGAGGCCTAATGTTAGCACTGCAACGTAAACTGCTCTGCGCCTCCAAATTGTGGTCATTTGCACAGCGGAGTGCAAAAGTGCAGGGCATAAGACAGCATACGAGCCTGTACGCCGCCTTTTGTCCTGCACTTTTGCAATCCGCCGTGCAAATGGAGTAAACACTGCCTGCCATGTACGCAGGGCAGGCAGCGTTTACAATGGATCTCTATGGGGTCTGCCTGCTTTTGCTGCCATATAAAGCAGGTGGATCCCATAGGGCTCCCCAGCAGGGCTGGACTGGTAGCTAAAAAAAGGCCCAGGAAACAATTACTGGGGACCAAAAGAGGCCCTGGAAATAAACTTCAAAGTGGCCCCATATGACTAATTTTCAGCAAGCCCGATGCTTTTCCAATGAGAAAATTTGGAAATACCACAGAAAAGAGGCCCAGGGTGCAGAGGCCCACCGGGAAATCTCCAGAGTTCCCAATAGGCCAGTCCACCCTTGCTCCCCAGCCTTTGTGCCCACAACTGAGTGGGCATTTGCATGGTGGAGAGGAACGGTGGCGGCGAAACCCCAAGTTGGGTTCCGCCCCTTCCTAACCGCCATGCAAATGGGAGAAAATGATCCATTGCTGGACTATGATTCCTGTTATGTGCAGTTGAAAACGAGCTCCAGAAAGTTTTAGTTTGCTGCAGAACCAGTGTAACTAAATCGAAGCCATGACACCATTTTCCATGCAAACATAGAAAGAAGTTCACCTGACCTCTTTTTCGGGACTCAAGCTGAACGGCTCACGACTCCTGCTGAGAATTTGCAATTTCCGTTCACCTGCCTCTTAATCTCCAGCCTGATTTTTTTGTGTGTGGAGGTTTTGTTTACTTGATAGAAGGGCTTAGCAACCAGGAAAGGAAAGGGGATTTTGGGACCTTCAGAATCAATAAGGAGCACGTGGAGGAAAACTAGAAATAATGTCTATCGAATGGCTTGATTCTCATTATAATGAGGGGATAAGCCAATGGGGGAGGCTGAGCGGAAGCAATTACAGCCCCTCTCTCGGAATTAATTGCCCTGGGGCATCTGGGAATACGTCTCCAGCTGCTTTGACAGCAGTTGGTGAGAGTGCTACATGCCTCCCACCTCTGTGTGATGCAGCACAACACCCCACGACACACAATTAATGACAGGATCCTGCTCAAAACTGCCTCTTTGACCTTCAAATGCCTTAATAATGCCGCCCCACTATACCTCACTGAACGTATAGTCAGGAAAACCTTGAGTCGCCCCTCTAGGACTGCCAACTCCTTCTGCCTTATTATACCGAGATTTAAGTTAGCAAAATCTGGCGGTAGTAGTTTTCCAGTTAAGGCTGCACAATGGAACTCACTCCCCCCCTTGCACTAAGAGTGGATCAAACATACTGCAGTTTTCAGACGTAATATTGTGAATTGGCTGTGAACGAATGCTATTTAATCGCTGTAGCCCTCCACTTCTGCATATTGCAAACTTGCTCAGATATCAACTTTACCATTTATACCCACTTAATTACCTGTATCACCCTCTGTTTCTATGAGAACACATATGTATATGCATGCTCTGTATTTTTCTTGTTTACCGACCACGTTACTCTGCACCTGTAACCTAAGCTTACAGTTTTCTTGTACCTCTTGCGCCCAGTTACCTCCGAGTTCGGTGCGCCATACAAATAAAACGAACAAACAAACCCTGTCCGTAACACAAAGCAGCAGCAACAACGCCAACCTTTGCCGAGCCAGACACAGCGTCGCAAGCACTACACAGAAGTCAGAATCACCCCTTCGGATCTACCACAATGTGTGACATTGGACCGGTAGGTGGCCAGAGTCGATGCCAAGGAGCCGTGGCCAACACCCAACCATGAGCATGGCTTGAAAATGTTCTCTGGGGAAATGTGTGCGATTCCTTACTCAGGTGGGGGCCATGTGCATGGTTCCCAAGTTAGATGACCTATAACCAACAGCTACCAATGGACTGTCTAAAAATCCCACCAGTGTAAGTGAGAGGTGGGAGCACTCCTTTGCAGTGGACAAAGTACCCTTTAAATGCCCTCCTTTTGGAGAAATACTGCAAGAAGATCGAATTGCAGACCTACGAGATGAGTGTACATTCATTGAAGACAACACTTTGGTTGTTTTGAAATACACACAGAGAATGCACAGCATTGTACATGGGGTCGTCAATATATCCATGAAGATATGGGCTGTTTTTCTGTAGTGTGGGAAACAGAAATGGTGTGTCTTTTTGTTGGCTATAGTATATAAACTGAGCGTGTTTTTAAATAATATAGTGTGCTTGTATGGAACATGTTTTCCAATGGAAGCTCAGTGGGAATTACAGTGTCCCCACTGCCATTTCAAATTAAGATGTGTCAGTTATCCAAGTGTCTGCCTCCGAAGTGGGCAGCCAGGGCGCAGCCTGCAGACTAACCTTTCTGCCAGGAGTGGATGAGCATTCAGGCTCGTGCCAGTCCTATCGGGCAATATGGCAAGGCCCGGAGTCCAGGCGCAAAATGCCAGTGTGGGCCAATTTCCCGCCCACAGTGGACTGGCTAATGTGGACTAGTTTGGTGAGAGGTACTCCACTGTGCTGCTGGTCGTTTGTACCAGCTTTACTGAACAAATATTCTTTAACATGCACAATTTGGAACACATTTTACAGCCCTTGCCCGCCCTTGCCCGCCCTTGGTTACTCCTCAAAAACTTTGTCAGACTGGCACACATTGCCCTTTGTGGCTGCGGGGCACTCTTTCCATTGATACCAAAGCACATGTTCGGTTCCAGTACGACCCTGAGAAAATGCTACTACCCACATTTGCTGAATGACAATTTCGTCAAAAACCTTTTGCCGCATTTTTGCCACTTTTTATTTTTTACCACAAACTTAGATGGTAAAGTCTATAGAAAGGGTGGGATGGCCAGTTCAAGGGTCTCCTTCTGCTGTTTGTGGGAAAATAGCAAATTCAGCCAAAACAAAAATGGCGAAATTGCCATTCAGCAAAGAAATGTAAGCAAACATTCATAGATACGAGAACATGGCATGCAAACACACCCCTCCCCCCGGGGTCCCCCCTAGACCCACATTACTGGTCTGCTTACAATGAAACTTGAAGTGCGTCACTCACGGAAGCTTATTACTACGACATCCATCGCACAATTCAGCACTCCTCTCACCCCTCCCAACTAATGGCATATTCTCTTTGCATTAAGGGCTATTTGGTTAGATGTGGAGACAGTGGGCTTCATTCCGAGTCTGGCAGTAACCCTAGTGGTACTACTGGCGTGTTGCTGTCAGAATTGGAATGATTTACTGGCACCTGACCTCCCGGTGCCACCGGCTCATTACGAGTCCGGCGGCTGGGAAGTCAGGCGCCAATATATTTGTTAATCCCCATTCCCATAGAGTCCTACTGACTCTATGGGAGTGGGGACATGGGAGCACTGGCACTTTTACCAACGGTGCCAGTGCTCTCCTGAAGATTCTGCCTACCGTGGCCACTGCGCCCGGCAGACCTACAGCGGCTCCGGCAGGCAAACTCGTAATTAAGCCCAATGTCTACCGGATTTATGATCGCCATGTGTGACTGTCCATACATACTTTCTTCCTTTTAATTTCATGATTAAACTACAGCCCCAAATGCCTTATGGAGTTCAAAATGGCATCTTTCTGGGTCTTTTGTTTGAAAAGCCCCGAGCAGCAGATTTTTGTTTAAAAATAAATATCTGATTATTAAGGTGGACTTTATCAAGCATGACTTCATGTTAAGATGCACGAGTGTGTGGCAGGGAAGGTTTGCATAGGAGTGTGTGTTGTATTTTAATTATTTTCATGACTGCGCCACCCACTTCCATGGTGGTCTAACAGCACCAAAGCTTGACCCGATAGTGGTATACGGTGGCTCTGCCAGGGGTTGGCACACCTTAGTCTGTAGTTGAACGGAAAAGGGCATCAAAAGAGAGGAAGAGTGAATGAAGGGGTAGCCTTACTTAAACATGAAAGATATGTATAGGAAAGAGATGGATCGGAAGGGAGAAATTACGCTTGTGATAGTGCGCATGTCCACTGCATCGGTGAAGAGTATTACGTTTGTGATAGTTTGCATATCCAGTGCATCAGTGAAGAGTATTACGCTTGTGATAGTTTGCATATCCAGTGCATCAGTGAAGAGTATTACGCTTGTGATAGTTTGCATATCCAGTGCATCAGTGAAGAGTATTACGCTTGTGATAGTTTGCATATCCAGTGCATCAGTGAAGAGTATTACGCTTGTGATAGTTTGCATATCCAGTGCATCAGTGAAGAGTATTACGCTAGTGATACTATGCATGTCCACTACATCGGTGATGAGCGTTACGCTTGTGATAGGACGCATGTCCACTGCATCAGTGAAGAGTATTACGCTTGTGATAGTACGCATGTCTAGTGCATCAGGGAAGAGTATTACGCTTCTGATAGTACGCATGTCCACTACATCGGTGATGAGCCTACGCTTGTGATAGTACGCATGTCCACTGCATTGGTGAAGAGCATTACGCTAGTGATACTATGCATGTCCACTGCATCGGTGAGGAGTGTTACGCTTCTGATAGTATGCATGTCCACTGTATCGGTGAAGAGTATTACGCTTGTGATAGTACGCATGTCCACTGCATCAGTGAAGAGTATTACGCTTGTGATAGTACGCATGTCCACTGCATCGGTGAAGAGTATTACGCTTGTGATAGTATGCATGTCCACTGCAACGGACTATACCAACGATCTGGAAGGAGGCTAATACAAATGCTCCTGGGAAGGATGGTATAACTCATAAGGTAAGTTTTGAGTCCTTTATAGAAGTACCTATGTAAGTCAGTAGTTACACAATGGGATTATGTTGTATCCAGCTGCATATGGAATTTACTATTTGCTCAATATCAGGAGAGGACCTTTGCAAACCTGCACAACCACTTCAGCCCTGCAGAAGAGCAGGCGGTCCTTCCGAAACAGATCAATAAAGAGGACTAAGGTATCTTTCCTGAGGGTCTTAAGAAATGCTGCTGCTCTCTGGCTTCAGCATTGTGCAGGCAACCGAAACAGCTCCAGTTTGGATCTGCGATGACCCGGCCTAGGATAATCTGAGGATGGTGGAGAAGGTGCCTCTATGATGTAGTTCTTCATCTAATTTCTGACATTGCTGCAGTCAACCAAGGGATCATGCACTGTCGCCTTGCCACATAAGAAGCCATTGTTTCTGCCCACTCAGGGCTTGTCTCCTACCCATTCAACCAATCTCAGAGGGTCACTTCTTATAAATCTGCCATCAAATCCCCCAGGGATTTTACATATCACCAGGAGAGAGGATCATCTACAACACCCCCCCTTGATCACTGACAGAACAAAGGCACTCTCTAGAGCCACTTGTAGCATGTGATATAAACAATCATATCTTCTACTTTGTTCTAATGCCTAGACAGCACCCACACATCAAACAAAATCCAGCCATTGAAAACCTGCCTGCCAAATCACAGATTGCCATACATTTCCTGAGTCTGACTCCATTCCACGCAGAACCGCTCCGCCTCCACTTTATGCTCCTTCCAGCTTTGCTATCATCAGGTTTATGCACCGACCTCAGTTTTGTCAACAATCTCAAACTCCACAGTCAAGACAAAAGCCAAGGATCCACCCGCAACATCAACGGCAGAAGGACTCGCAATGGTCAGATCAGATTGTTACCCCACCCAACTCCAATCATTCTCCTCGTCCTTCGTCCCGACGATGAACACACAGCAGGGGTGGCTACCACCACAATTCCAGCCCAGGCACTGCTACTATCTCCCTTCAACCCCATCCACCAAATCATGAACTGTTCAACTTGTTAATTACCTGGGGCTCTACTGAGAAGCTGGCAGACAAAGACCGCCTTGACTGCTGCTCCTCTTATCCTAAAGTCGCTCTACTGATTTGATGACAATAGCTGGTACACCTTCCCCAATACATGCCCTATAAAGCCCTGGGTTATCTCAGCATTAAGGCATGGGGTTTAATTTCCCCAAAAGTCAATTGGGAAGTGTTGGAGCTGAAAATTTAACCTGCGATCAAAAACAGTTGAGCGATACTTCCGTTGAAGAACGCTCAGTGTCGCAAGATTTCAATTGAAACAGATTGCATGCATCATGCACAAGACACTTTCTGAATTCCAAATGGTCATTTCATCCCTGAGAGATTGGCTAACTTCAGGCCTCCAGGGCCTGAATACTGTCAGGTCTTCAGGATATCCCTCATTAATATACATGAGAACAATTTGCGTGCCTTTATAATCATTGTATGCAAATGTGTTGCATAAATATTAATGTGGGATATCCTGAAAACCCGTCAAGATTCCGTCCATCCAGGCCTGGAGTTGGACAGTCCTGGTGTAGACCTTAGCATGTCTTGTTGTGCTCCTGTGTGTTATGTTAATTTAGGTTATACAGGTCTAGTATCCTGCACTATGAAGCCTCCCACCAGCTATTTTGGGACACCTGTTCCCAAGTAGTGCAGGTACACACCAATCTAGGCTTAGCCCTGGAATTAAAATCACTGTGTCTCACTTATGATGTGTGTCTCACTCTTCATGTTGCATTCTCTATTTGTGTCCTTTTCTAAATGCTGCCACCCCCCGGACTCCCCCACCAGTTATGTTCTCACACTCTCTGTGTAAGTCTGTATTTCTTTCTTAGCATGTGGTTTGGGAGTATGACTCACTGAAACCTCAGTGATTCCAACCTATTCTCTGTACTAGGGTTTACTGGTAAGTCATCGGCAGCCTAATGTAACCGCCTCTCAAGGACGCTCTTCAATCACAGACTGATTTTGATACCAGTATTGAGATGTAGAAAGGTTGACAGTCTTGGAGAATACTCAATTCTTGCTGGTAAATCACAGTGAGATTACTTTATTTGCCAAGGAACACACACTTTGGTTAAGTGGTGAAGCTGGGATTCTTTCACAGAAGCTTTCAGTTTGTTGTTATGCATGGCTTTAAAGCGAATTTGAATACCCATAAAAAAGCAGTCTTTTTTCTTCCTAGCAGATATCATAGATACGTTTCAAAGGGGTATTCTCTTATTGCTAGGGTGACCAGACGTCCTGGTTTTCCCGGGACAGTCCTGGGAAATCGCCCTCCTTCCTGGGGTCCCAGGAGTTTTTTTAAATTTTATAACCCCTTTCCCGCAATTGAAAGGGTGGGTGGCTAGGGTCCCAGTTTTTGCTGGGCCCCGATTTCGAAATCCTGAAATCGGGTCCGGGGCACTCTTACTGCCCGTGAATGGGGGCGTGAATGCTTTTCCTGCCCCCATTTCCTCTCTCTTCTCCTCCCCGACCACTCTCATTCAATGAGAAGAGTGTGCCTGTGAGCACACACACCCAACCCCCGCAACAGGCCAGCGACATAGTAGCAGGACTACAGTTTTATTTGTGTTTACTTTAGTCCTACTTCTATGTCTAACAAATCAATCCGTGCTGGTGTGTTTGCAACTTTGGAGCTGCATGTTTGGCTTTGCTTGTGATCTGCAGTGTGGGACCTGAATGGGAAATGGAGGACACTCTGGGAGAGGGGGCAGAGGGTTCTGCTATTAAAGGCTGCAGGAGCTTAAACAGGCCTTCCATGTACTGTTAAACAAAATGCGTTAATTTTCAACTTGCCTAAGAATTGAGTACCAGTACCCTCCCTCAGGTTTCTCATATTGAAACTCTCATCTCAGAACAGGTTATCATGCCGTGTTCTTTCTGGAGAGGAGCGCTTGCTACCTTTTTCGAAAAAAAAATAACGTGCCGTTTCTGAGGGGCCGGTCTCTAAGCACTACTGCCTGTCCGAGATTTAAAGGCGCAAGCAGGGTGCTCCTGGCTGAATGAGTCCTGTGCAGTCCCCCTGTTCTGGCCCTTCGTCGCTTCCTGAGGGAACGGCGCGTGAAAGAAGCTTTTCAGTGAAACCGTTGGCATCATGTTCGACTGCCCGCGTTATTCTAGTTCATGTAAATGGCATTACTTATGGTTTACAGAACCCGAGCGCGGGGGCGCTGCTGCTTTGCTTCCTGCTTGTGTGACCTATACAGGTGTTGAGGGGTTAATGCTTTCCCATCTCTGCCCTCTTCTGGTTCGTGTTGCCTCCAGACACTGAGAGGGCGATCAATACTAGAGATTACATGCCTGCCGTCGGCTGTCGGCGTTCCCGCTCTTTCTGGAATCAAAGGGGACCCTCTAGCAGGTGTCAGCGGTGGAGAGGAACGCTTCTAGGGGAAAAGCCAGACACACGTATTTTTCCTCATGACATTTTAACTTCTTTTTGATTCTCTCAGCGCGTGTTGACTCTCTCTGTGGAATCCTGATTCTGCATCGCCTCGTTAGAGTTTTGCCTTTTCTGAGAGGCTGGACACGTGTATGGGGTTGCTGTTGGTACTTTAGTCCAGAAGGGAATTGCCATAGCATTTCGGTGCTGGACTGCCCATGTTGGCAGGACAAAGACTGATATGCAAATGGTTATTCCCATCTGTGAAAGGTACAGTGAGCTAAAGCGGTGGCTGTGGACTATTGAGTGGGAAAAAACCACAGAACAGGTTATATCGTGCCATGTTCTTTCTGGAGAGGGGCGCCTGCTACCTTTTTTGATAAATGTACAGAACTTTGGGTTGGTCACCCTGAGTTATGTGGAGGAACCCAGACTTGGACTCCCTGCTCATTCTGCTCAGAGAGGCACAGCTCCACCTCACTGATGAGGTCCAGCAAGGCTCAAACACGTGTATGGGGTTGCTGTTGGCGCTCTTGTTCAGAAGGGAATTGCCATAGCATTTCGGTGCTCGACTGCCTATGTGGGCGGGACAAAGACTGATATGCAAATGGTTACTTCCCATCTGTGAAAGGTACAGTGAGCTAAAGCAGGGACTGCAGAATATCGAGTGGGAAAAAACCACAGAACAGGTTATCATGCATTGTTCTTTCTGGAGAGGGACGCCTGCTACCTTTTTTGATAAATGTTTGTACGGAACTTGGGGTTGGTCACCCTGAGCTACCTGGGGGAACCCTGCACATTGTGCTCAGAGAGGCACAGCTCCACCTCACTGATGAGGCCCAACAAGGCTGTAACACGTGTGGAGGTTGCTGTTGGTACTCTTGTTCAGAAGGGAATTGCCATAGCATTTCCGTGCCAGACACATGGGCAGGACAAAGACTGATATGCAAATGGGTATTTCCCATCTGTGAAAGGTTTAGTGAGCAAAAAGGATGGCTGCGGATTCTCAAAGTGGGAAAAAACCACAGAACAGGTTATCATGCCATGTTCTTTCTGGAGAGAGGTGCCTGTTACTGTTTTTGATAAACCTTTTCTGTTAGTGTTGGTCACAGACTCCAGATTCCACATAAAATATAGAAAGAGCTATATGTGTAAACCTGGTGAGTGCTCTCTCACTGTCTGCATTCACAGTAGAGTAGCAAATACAGGAAGCGCAGATGCCGGGACTCTGGCCTGCCTGTGGAGGCTCGAGATATGCTTCTGATATATCTTACGGGCTGGACGGGGGGCGAGGGGTCGATGTAATCACCATGCTTGGTAAGTGGTGCTTAGGCAGATGCAGTGCATTACGTAAAATGCTACATTGAGAGGGGCTCTGATTAGGGGGTGTAGCCTAACTTAGGTCATGCCCCCCCAACCAGCGTCCCCCTTGCCTAACAGGGGGAGGGAGGGTGCTGGTGAATCTAGGGGAGCTGGGGCATATCACCGTTGGTGAGACACCATTGCGCCCCAGCACTCACGTGCAGCAGGCAGCCCTTTCATTCAAGGTGCCGCATGGTTAAAAACCATGGGCTCCTTGAATGAAAGGGCTGTCTGCTGCGTGATGACTCTGTACTCCAAAACGTTTTGCACATTACTGTAGAGTGGGTAATGGTTGTTCAATACTAGTTGCAGGGGCAGAGCAGCCTCAGTAGTTTGGAGGCACTGGATGACAGTTTTGAAAACTGGTCGTGACTTGAGTCTTTATCCCATTATCCCATTGCGCTGTTGACCCCTCCCCTAGTGCCTGGAGGCTGAATAGCTTTAACACCATCTTTTGGCCCTTTCAGATGCATCTTTCACCCAATTCTGAGGCTATTCATTTTCACAAAGCGATGCTAATCATTGGCGGTGTGGGCCATCAAAAAAGCTGAGCCCAGCAGTTAAGCCTTTGGCTTCATCATAGGGGTATATTGATATTGCCTGGGAAGGCTTTTGTCCGCTACCTCTGTCTGTTGGATGCTGCCACGTTAATGATTGTTTTAATGTAAATGGCCCGGTCTCCCAGGTGAGAAATGAGTCAAGGTCTTGCCGTCACCGCCATTTTCCAGTGGGGTCTCAGGCAGAGCATAACGACAGAGTGCTGCCCTCTGTCAGCAACCTCCCCAAAGTGGAAGGGGTTAAGCCCTTCCTAGTCAGGGGCTGGTGCCGCCCATGAGTAGTTGATGTAGGGGGAATCCTACAGACGAGTGGCTGTTTGGGGCTTACGGAGGGATGGGACTGGTCAAGACGGCACTGCCTAGAGGTCTTTGGCATGTTAATTCAATCCACAACAAGATGTGGGCACAGTAAAAAAAAAACAAGAACATTGGCATACCTTCTCTTTCTGTTGGTGCATCACTGGTACTGTCTGGATGGCACCCACACATAACAGTTTTTAACATGCAGGAATTGAATTGCCTGGTGGAGTGGGTCATGAACAATGCTGGCAAATTATATGGGTGATTTCAGTGTAGAAATGGAAGAAGGTTGCATTATCTTCAATATTCCTTTGGCAATGTCCAAGGCCTTATGAATGATAGTATACTTTGCTCCCCTCCCGTCTTGGAGCGCTTTGAAGCACTTGTTTTGTGTATAAGCGCTTTATAAATAAACAATTCAATACCATGTCGATTTCACAGAGTTTTCAAAGTGGGATATGATTATTACAAAACTTTAGTTTGGGAATCCTTGGTACGGGAATAAGTAATTTCACTTTGGGTGAAGTGACAACGTGAAGCGCTGTGCAGGCCGGTCACTTGGAAGATACAGAACATGGGCTGGGGAAGCGAGGGCAGATATAAATGTTCAATTCTTAGGTTTGGTGCATGTTCCAATGAGAAGAATCACAATTCTGCCTACAAAACCGGCAACACAACAATCACTTCCAAACCTTCGGCTTAAAATATTAACGTCTTGCATACATTGCTAGCCGTGTGTCATAGCAGAAGGCTGGCAACCTGACAGGAGGTGGACCCTGAAGTGGCACGGCTGGTGCACGTATGGTGGTCCCCTAGTGCTGTGCTGGCCTACAGAGATGGTGAGTTTCTTGGTCAGGTGCAGTGGTGTTTTGGTTGTGATTGCTTTGTATGTGATTCAGGCCGTCTTGAACTTGACGTGTGCTCCGAGGGATAGCCAGTACAGCTCCTTCATGAAGCGAGTGATGTGGTCCAGTTGTCTTAATGCTTTGATGCGGTGTGCTACAGCATGCTGAACGGGTTTCAGGGGGGCGAAGGTGGCATCTAGAATTCCTGCGAGTAGCGTGTTGCCAGTGTCCAGGTGAAAGATGACCAGAGCATCAATAAATGTTATGAAACCCTGGGCAGGGAGGAAAGAAAGACTTGTCTTTGCAGAGAGGCCCAATCTGTTACCATGTTTCATGGGTCTTACTGGCAAAGTTTAGTTTGAATGAGAGGTGCCATTTGAAGGTCAAATGATCGATTGTGTAGTTGAGACATAAATCCATTGAGCACCTAGGCAGATGCATTCCGGATTGTGCCAGATTGAGCTTCCAGTAGGCGCTTGACATCCATGTCTAGGGGGGAACATACGGTGCTTGAGCCGATAAATGCATTTGATACAATTGTTCTTTAGGTAATGTTGTGTGCCATCTGCATTTCAGTGTATCCTGATGTTAGTGTGGCCAGGGGTTCCTCTTAGACGTTCATGCAGAGGTTGAAGATGCCAGCGACAGGATGGACGCTTGTGGAATGCCGCAGGTTACTGGCTGGCGATGGGATATATTTGGGTCCATCTGGATGCGTTGATCTCTGTTGGAGAGTTGGGAGGCAACCCACAGCAGAATGGAGGTCGAGATCCATGCACGTGGGTGAAGTTCAGAAGAGCTCAAAAGCCGGGTTTGTACTTTTTTACCGAATCTTATGGTTCTCATGAACAATTGGATCTAAAAATGCTACCACCAAAGGTTCGAACACCAAAAGTTCGATAATTTGGTGGTATCCTTTGGTGGTAGCATTGTAAAAAAAAAGAAATGGGGGCTGCGGGATGTCCCCCACATCGCCCTTTTCACTTTTCTTTACAGTATAGTGAGCGAGGGTTGCAGGGGGAACCCCTGCAGCCTTCTATTAAAAAAAAAAAGAAAAGGACCCTGCCGCGCCGGTTTCCGATCACGGAAGTGAAAGGGAACTGGTGCCGCAGGGACCCAGCGTGAAGAAGAAGGTAAGTGGGGTTTGTTTATGTTGGGGGTGTGGGTGGGGGGGTGTTGAAGCTGTGGGTGGGGGGTGTGTCACGGGTGTGTTGTGGGTATGTTGTGTGTGTGGGTATGTACGTGTATTGGCATGACAAAGGTGCAAACTTTTGGTAGTTCGCACCTTTCTCATGCAAACTTTCCGGCCGCGGTAAAATCAGCCGCGGTCGGATCACGTAGATCCCAATGGCCAACAGCATTGAAGGTGACAGAGATGTCAAGTAGAACAAGTAATCAGGGGCCCCCTTTATTAAGGATGTACAGATAGTAATCGATAGGTTGGACAGTGGCGATCTCTGTGCTGAATCATTGTCAGACTTTTAAATAGTGCAAATCAGGACCTAAAAGGTGCAAGAAAAAGGAAGGAGAAGAGATGAATTCAAGGAAATGCAGTCATCTCAAGATTTGCATCGATTGTTGCCTGTAGGTGGGTGCTCAGTATCGGCTTCTCGCTCAGTTATCCATTGATCTGGAGTTCGATTGTCCCAGCACTAAAACTTGCGAGATTGCAGAAGAGAGACATATGGCTCCAGATGACATTTCTACAGTGCTTCTTTCCTTGAAGATGTGGCCAGCATTTAGATCTACATGGGCTGTGCTAGAAACTAAAATTAAAAGCACCTATTTATTTTAAACATTCCTCAAGATAAAGGGTCATGGTGTACTCTGTACTTGGAGGGATTTCTGGAGTTTCTGAACCAGTCTTTTGTCTGCTCATAGAAGCCAAATCTAGAATGACTGTAGCTTCATGTGTGTATCTCTCCATTCATATTACTATCGTCACTTATCTTTCCATGTAGACAAGTGTCTCGCAGGTCAATGAAAAATGTTGGCTCCTAAATGAAAGCTTAGTTGCTTACATTGGCTGCATTCTATATAATCCTAGCCTACGGACTATCACACATTAGAAATAAATAAATACATACATACATAAATAAATAAATAAAATAAAACACAAAGTCCTCACTCACAAAACGGACCCAAGCTCCATCTTCAAGGTTTGTATGAGTGGCAAATTCTTGCAAGACATGCCAGTAGTGCCAAATTTCACCCAGCGGGTGTGCAAGTACAGTGGACAGATGTGCGTCTGGCAGACCTATGAAGCCTGCCAAACCCTTTCAGGCAAATCGGCAGGGAGCTGGGTGGCCAATTTGACCTACTCCCATTTGACTGCATCTTTTTGACCTAATTCGGTAGGCCAAATGGTACACTTTAATTTAAAAATAGTTGTGGGGTGGGGTAAGGGAATAGGTTGAGGTGGGGGCAAGTTGGGGGCACAGGGGTCACACCCACATTAGGAGCTTGAGGGGGTCTCCCTCCACAATAGGTCAAAAAGAATTAGGTCAACAAAATGTGATCAAATGGTCAGTAGGTCAAGTTCTTTAGGTCAAACAACCCATATCCGTGTTACACACTCATTTACACTCACTAAATATAGTCTATTGCTGTCCAGCAACTTGGTGACTCATAGAAAATCCACAACCTATGCTAATTCTACTTCACCCACATCTGCACTAAAGTAGCCAACTCCTTCCTATCGTCCTACACTAGCATCCTCTCTCACATGCCGGCAAGACTGATCACAAACGTCAACTGCCAAAGCCTCTTACATAGCTTGCCCGGCTAAATTCACCCAAGTCCAGAACGCGTGCCCGGCTCAGGAAGTCAAAGAAAGTTCAGCCTCTCCGTAATGACAGAACACAGGTGGCATGGATTTCATCCAAATAGGTGTGGCCAAGTTTAGTTCAAAATGGCGGGCTTGCCGGTGTGGCACAAACAAGCGGCATGGATCTAATGCTTATGCTATGCATCTGGTAAATTCTTAGGGTGCCACTAAGAGGACTGTTCTAGTTTTAATGAGTGTCCAGAGACTTCTTGCTATAAAACACATAATTTGGTGACATAACACACACTGTCTGTTTTTTACCACCTATTTAAGGACAGCTAATTATCAGGAGTGTCTATCAATATTTGGATCATTCGAACTACCAAGTAAACATCTAGCCTAAGGGCAGTGTGAATGTGGCAAGGACATTAATTGTCATAATAATCAGCTGTAATGTTTCGTCTAAATTCATATAATCTGTATTAGACAAAAACAGTTCTAGATTGGAATTGTATACTTAATAAGGAGAGAATGTGTCCAGGCTGTGAATACAATACTATGCTCAGAGTGCTCGAATCACAAAGCTAATTTGCATGCACAAAGTAATGCCAATTTACAACTGTGCAAATGTGTTTGTTCCCAAATCAGTTAAAGTGTGCAACGTAATCAAGTTGCCCTTTAAAGGTTCGTTTATATACATAGGGCCCCATTCATGGAAAAGTGCACATTTTAACAGTAAAGGATGTATGCTGAGAACGACACTGCGTGAGCCTGTGCGCAGAAAAAAAAATGCGTGCCCTGGGTACTCATGGAATTTTGTGCGCAAAGTAACTGTACATGCAAGTCGTGGACTGAACGCCCCTACACGACCCCACAGAAATCTAAAACATCCAGAGCAGCTACCATTGCGTGCTGCCCCAGGCGCAAATATACGCACCCTTCAAACAGTGCGTGAAGTCCCCCGGAAGCGGATCTGCCTCTCGGGGACCATGCGCACGGTCCCCATAACTGTTACCGGCACACTACCGACATGCGTACAATGTATCGGAAATCAGGTAAAACTGAAAATCTGTATGCGAACACCAGTAAACCATCCCTGCACCACACTCCACTGCGTACGCGCAACCATACGTCTGATCGGATCCCCGGCTGTATAGGCGCACTCCTAAATCTGACATGCAAACCCACCTCATGCTGCAATTCCTATGCGCAAGTGTTGTTATGCCTACCTTTGGGTGGCGGAGTTATGGAGGGATGTGCATGAGAATTTCACAGGCGAGAGGTTGCACAGTCACATACATGAATACCATTTGTCGTGCGCATTTGTGGGCATGCTATGGACTGCCTGCGGCCCGTCCCTCGTAATGCCCACTTTTCCCCCTTCTTCTTCCTCATTTTCCGAGTTCAGCCCCCTACTCTGCCCAATGCGTAGGCCTCGCCCACGCTCTGCATGGTGTCTTGCGCAAGGCACTCAACCGCTTGCAGAGATGTGCCAAGCCTGTGCGAAGTCCACGCAAGTTACAAAAAAGTACAACGCAGTCGATTCCATGAATCAACATACAGAGTTTTGCACGCAGTTTGGCATGCAAATCCCTGATTTGCCACTCAAATAATTCCATGAATTCACCAGTGAATATTAGGAAGTGACCTTCATCTTTCATGGTTTTTCCGTGGAGAGCAATATAATTGGAATTCAAGGTCTAGATTTGGCGGAATTGATGTGAGCTGCTGCTTTTGCATACCCTGGTGAATTTTCATGGTGTGAGGGACTATTTTAGCACCATCTGGAAGAGGCAGTGGGAGGAAAGGACTCCTGTATGGAGATATCTGGGAATAGGAAAGGCACAGGAACATGTTGGTACCTCATTGACTGTCCCAGCACCATCTGTAAGTGGCACTGGGTGTAACTACTGTATGAAGATAGCTGGGATCTGTAGTTTGCGTCTAGAGAGAACTTATTTTGATATTGAGAAATCCTCGTCCATAGACAGTGGCAACAGGGACATCATTTCACCAAAATGCCAGGGGTAGCGGAAGTAACATCACCTGACCCTTGACATCTGATGACATCACAGGAAATGATGTCATTTGACCCCACCCTGAACATGACCTTTCACTGTTTTAATGAGTCTAGCAATTATTGTATGCAATTGCAGAAAGACAAATTATTTCTTATTCCTATTTTTTCTTAGGGTCACTGCTCAACGTGTTACACTTGTGGAACCCCACTTTTTTTTAAAGGGGCCTCAACATAAATGCCAGCCACTCCAAAAACAAAGAGCAACATGATACTGACCACAGCCCAGGAGCTTCAATGTAAAAAAAAAAAAAAAAATTTAGGGGTCGAAAGGGAGACCACAGGGGTAGCAATGGAAACGTCAGGGGGCACAGTTACTACCACTGGCGGCCCACAATTGACATCCCTGAGTGGCAGACATTCTTTTCTGAAGGTAATTGGGAACTGTTCTATTATTGGGAATCAATAAAACCATGCAACATTTAGAGCCACCACCCCAACTTTTGTGAACACCCACGAAACCTTTAATTCCCTGGGAAGATTGGAGAAATTTGTTTAAATTGCATTTTGTGGCATCGGGAGGAGAAAGATACTCGGATGAGAGGAAGTATTCTACATTAATGTGCTGTCTGGGGCAGAAGCTGTATGTATTATCCAAAAATTGCCAGATGGGGATGATGGTGCAGCCGGGGTGGGCGGGGTGATGGGGAAGGCTTGTATTCAATGGGAATGAAACCATTACAGGTACAGTTTAGCAAATAGATCAATATATTCCTAGAGGGTTATACGTTCTTCTCAAGAAGACAGGAAGTGGGCGGGGGGTAGAACTGTGGATCTGTAGCTGATCTGAGAGTGTTATTGGCATCATGCAAATTTATGGGAAATGAAGATGAATATATCAAAGATCAACCCATGATGCATACGTCTAACCCTAAAATTCAAGAAAGGTTGTGGCAGGCACAGAATCCTCCTTTACTGGATGCATTGGCAATAGCCAAGGGCATGGAATTAACTAAAATGTGTTTAAAGGAAGTGATTCCAAGAATAACAAGGAGAGTGTGCAGGCCATAGTAGATAAAGTGGAAGAAATTGCGAGTGGTAGTGATGAACCTAATGTAAGTGTAGTGAAAAAAACACACCAAAATGGGTAGGGGTCATTATGGAGGGAGTGGACCTCTTGTGTCTAGGGGGATAATGCATATGTACACGATAACCGCAAGGGTAAATGCACCAGGTGTGGTATTCAGAAACACGCCATGAATGTCATGGAATGCCCGGCCATGAGAGTGAAATGTAGACGTTGTGGCAAGATGGGGTATTTTGCTAGGTTGTGCAAATGTAACAACAAATCGATAGAAACAGAAAAAGATGTCCAATTTGTGGGTGAAGAGAGAAGTGAGTGGGCAAACAAAATAGTAAATATTGTGGATGGTATAGAGAACGATGATGAAAAAGAGTATGTGGCTCCGGAAGTGTAAATTGTGGTGGCGGGGTGTCTAGTGAAAGCATTAGCGGACTCTGGATCTCTGTATACCATAATTTCGGAAGTCAAATACAAGGAAATCTTGGGCAACAAAAACCACATATTACACAACACTGACATAACGCCAAGAGCATATGTAGGGGGAGGATTGATATAAAAGGTTTTGTGTGGGGTGACATTGCATATGGTGACAAGAACATAAGAGTACAAATTTCCGTGGCTGCCAAAGGTGATTGTTTTTTAGGTTGGCGGCACCAAGGGAAATTGGGCCTGGAGTTACATCCAGGTAAAAAGATGCAGGTTTTTGGGCATGGCATAGTAAACTTAAGGGATATTGCCATAAAATTGTATTGTCTGCTCATGCTACACCATCTTTGCACAAAGTTCTCACCTTCCATTGTGTGTGAGAGAGAAAGTGAGGGAGAAACTTCACGGTTTATGCGAGCCAGGTATAATAGAACCAATCAAAAGCAGGGACTGATTGTCCCCAATTGTGGTCACTCAACAACCGGATGGTTGCATTAGACGATGGGTGGATTTAAGGGACCTCAATAAATCTATTTGGGACACCCATTACCTAAGACCAATCAGATGCTAATAACTATGGAGGAGGCGCAATGGTACACAACTCTGGATCTTTCATCTACATAGTACCAGATTGACTTACACACTTTATCGCAGGCCTTAACAGCTTTTATCCTCCGATGGGTTCCTACCAATTTGGATGCTTTTCGGGTTAGCATTGGCATTTGCTGTATTTCAAAAGATAATGGAGTGCGTTCCGGGAGTCAAGATTTTTCAGGATGACATATTAATCAGGCGAAGAATGCAAGAGAACATGATGCCAGAGTGTATGAAGGAGACGGCGGGCTTGACGGTCAATTTAAGCAAGTGCCAATTTAAAGTAAATCAAGTATCATATTTGCGGCATAGGCTCACCAAAGGGGGCATGATTCGACATACGGAAATGGCAGATGCTATTGTGGCAGCGAAATTGCCTACCAACAAACATGAGCTGAGATTGTTTTTTTTCTTTTAATAGAGTTTTATTCCAAATTGGTAGAGAATCTGTTGGTAAAAAGCGAACCACTTAGAGTGTTGCTTAAGGAGAGGAAAGTGTTCTGTTGGGGTAAAAAGAAAGAAACTGCTTTCAGGGGTTCTTAAGGAAGATATTGCAAATACACCCAATGTGTATAGATTTTACCCTTTGGTGGAAACTATTGTGTCAGTGGATGTGTGTGTGTCAGGGATGTGAGTGGTCTTGAGACAAGTCAGGAAAGGTAGAGTAGTGCCAGTGACTTTAGCATCTATAGCTACATCTGATACAGAATCGAGACACTCTACCATTGAACGAGAAAGCCTGGCATGTTATTGGGTTTCTGTATATTTTAAGACCTTATAAAATCAGGAGTGACCACAAGCCTTTGGCTCATCTATTCTCTGTAAAAGGATCAGTTCTAGCGACCCCCAGAATAGCTGGGTGATTAGCAGCATTACAGAGTTACAATTTCACTGTACAGTATATTTCATGGAAATGCAATCCGGTGGCGGATTGCTTATCTAGAGCACCCGTGGAACGGGTGGAGCAACCGGACGAGCTAGGAGATGAGTGGCTTGCACAAATCAAGAGTTTGGTTTGTGATGTCTTTTTGAAAAAGGTGTGCCTAGAGGGTGTTAAAGAAGATCAAGGGCCTCATTACACGGACGGCGGTGGACCAAGGTGCTATTAGCACCTTGGTCCATGCCGGTAAAATACTGGCACCGCCTTGGTGGAAAGGGGAATTACCGCCCTATTCCAAGGTTGTTGGGGCAGTAATTCCTCCTTCCCCCATTGCCCTTCCCCATTCCCATTTTTGCCCCATAGGGCATAATGGGAATGGGGAAGGTGCTAATTAAGGCACCGCAAATTGCGGTACCGTAATTAGCTCCCTGGTCCCTTTGCGGGTTGGTTTTTAACGCCTGCAAAAAGCAGGCGTTAAATTCTCCAACCCACAAAGGGACCTCGTAGTAAGGCGGTAAGGGTTAACGGTCACCGGTAAAATACCGGTACCGGTAAACCCTTACCGCCTACCGTGTAAAGAGGCCCCAAGTGTTGTGAGAAGCTGTAGTTGGCATGGAGCAAGGTTGGCCCACTAGTGAAGCTACAGGGTGAACTTACTAGAAGAGCACACAATGGTGATTGTACTAAAAGAAGGTTGAGGTCAAGGTTTTGGTGGCTGGGAATGGATGCTATGGTAGAAATGGAGGTGGGACCAGTGGTCGAAGTGAGCGGGAGCGGTTGGGAGCGGTGCTCCTCTACTTTTTTAAATTAAGTTTTACCGTTCCTATACTTTTATTTTAAAAAGAAACCGTTCCGGAATGCTTTTGTTTTAAAATAAAAGTGTAGGAAGAAGTTGAAACTTGCAATTTCAGTGCACGGCACTGGACGTTCCCTTAAACAGCATGTGCATGTGTTTGGAGGTTTGTATTGTGTGTGGGGGGGGGGGGGGTATGGTGATGGGGGTTGTGGGGAGCGGGTGTAGGCCAGCAGGGAACATAGTTCCACTACTTGAATAGGTTTGCAATAGTGGTAGTTGACTACGCTTCCAGGTGGTTTGAAGTTGAGTTTGTGGATGGCATATCAACAGGAGCTGTAATTGATTTTTTTTTTTAAGTTGTTTGCCAGGGAAGGTTATCCCAAAGTGATAGTATCTCACAATGGTGTTCAGTTGGTATGGAATGAAATTTGGCAATACTTAGAACTTCATGGAATTGAAAACCATTATACAGCTTCGTACAATCCAAGAGCAAATGGCTTAGCGTAACGCACACATCGCATAATCAAAGAAAATGTACAACTGTCTTTGGCCAGTGGTCTGGGGTGGAAGAAAGGTATGCACAACACGTTGATGGCATATTGTGAAACACCACACGTATTAACAGCATATCACCATTTTGTATGATGAGAGGTAGAGATATGGGTTCTGATATTTTTCTAGATTGGTTAACGAAGCTGCAAGAGTGCGTCGGGAATAAAAGTGGGTGATACAGTACGGATAAAAAAGATGTTTACCCAAAGGATGTTCCCAATATTTTGATCCAATTATAATTACTAAAGTAGGTCAGAAGCACGTGGTGATCAGTGCTGGTAAGAGCGCGTGCTTGAGCCGTGTGGTGGATATAACATACCCTGAAGCATGGGATAGCAGCAGGTGTAACGTCATGCACAATGCAGTGGGAGATGAATGATATAAGGAGGTTCCTTCACAAGTGGAAAGTGAGAGTGGGAGTGAACTGGAGTATGTGTTCATCTTAAGTGATCAGCGAAGATAATCTAGTGATTTGACTGCCAACAGGTCTCAAACCACAATCAGTGAAAGTTTTGACAACAGTGGGGAAGGTCAGGATAGCGGAAATGTCACCAGATGACGCATGAGGAAAATACCTGTGAAGTTTATTTATTACAAAATGTATCAATTTTTTTATTTTTATCCAGGCATCATATGTTAGACCTGTGCATTGTATTTCTCTCAAATATTTGTGTTCAGTTCATAACGTTTCATGTTACTGTTCTAGTGCTAGGTGCAGCTAAGATTATTTGGTACATACATTGCTACCACCAAATGGTATAGGTACAGTATTCATTCTAAAATTGCTATCTATAAGGGAGAAGGTCATTTATATACTGTGGTGCACGAGATGACTCGCGCCGAGCCTCCTAGTGCGAGTCATCGCTGCGCACCATTGTTGTGACGTGTACACCTAATGACAGTTCATCTGTCAGAATCTTGCTGGCTCTCCGCCGAGTAGATGGCCCTTCGTATCACAGACTTACAATCAAAGACAATAAGGGTAATGATCACATTGCGACCTTCAATATTGGAAAGAGCTTATAAAGTGCACTATATAGTAAACCATATAAACAGAGGTCTTATGTGCAAAACAACCTAGGCAGGGCTGTCTAAAGGTCCACTTTCCTGCATATGAAAGGTTAAAGTGCGCCTTTGATGATTGACAGCTTTTCCCGGGTCAGCAGCAGCATGGAGGGGACCCAAAGTCCTTTCGCTGGCTGCGTCTGCAGGGTGCAGCATGGGGTAATGCTGGACACGTGGAGGGGGTGGGGGCCCTCAGAACCTTCCTAGCCAGGCTGCATGTGGCAGGAGCATCCCGGTATGATCAGCAGCAGTGTGGGGGCTCCTGATGAAGAGTCATCACTGGGCTGCATTGCCAGAGTGGCCAGCACCAATTACATCAACAGATCAACAGGGGTCTCCAGCAAAGTCTTTTAACAAGGGCTGCATATGACAAGAGCAGAACGGGAATAAGAGCGGCCATGCCGGGGAGCGGGCAGGCACTGCAGCAATCATGAGGTGCTCCCTTCCTTACATGTGAGTGCCATATGTTAGGTAAAACTCAGGTGTTGACACTGAGGCTGATTGTGGGGAGCACCCAAGAAAAGTCCAGGCCGCGGCAGTGAAGAGGCGGTGCTCACCTTCCGAGCAGGGTGCAGTGGTAAACTGAAGGTCGGCGGCCTTTCCTTCAGAAACCAAGAAACCAGATGGCAGGATCAACCAGATAATTATTTGTGTAGGGTGCTTGAGTGGATCACCGGCTTGGCCCTCCAGAGTGAGGTTTGGGCTAACTCAAATTGCAATAATGAGGCTCTGCTTATGCCCTTAAAGCCAGCACATTTGTTTGCTTTTTGGGAGTCCCCCTGTGCGGCATACGCGCAAGTGGACCTTCCTATGCAAGGTGCAGCCGTGAGGAACCTGGGCCCTATCAGTGTTCACACTATAAATATAGATATTTTTTAAAAACACATGCCTTGAATGCCCCTCATTCATGCAGGGGATTAAAGAGATATGTCTTTTGCTGAATCCTGCAAGCTGGAGTGAACATTTCTAAGCACACAGTAGCCCCGCTGAACATTGTGGGGAGGGTTTGTGCTGTAGCACCTTTGGGCATTTTTGTGCCCAGAATGGGAGTACCATAATAAATGATATCAGACCCAAATAACTGGGCAGACTCAAAGAATAGGACAAAATACTACTTTATTATCAGTTCAATTAAGTAGGGAAACCTGGCGAACACCAAATCGTAGCCCACAGACTCTCAGCTATATTTCGGGTACACAAAGGCTTTATACCTCAATGTGGGTCAGCTATGACATCATCCTACGTGGAAAATAATAAAACCTATAAAACGGAGGGATTGGTTAGGGGAGCAATCTACTTATAGCGTATGTAGGTGTTAGTATGATATGATATATGTTATTTATAACACGCTTAATACCCAGAGGTCTCTAAGCGCGGACCTGGGGATCAAACCTGTGTTGCTTTGTGTCATCTTGCTTCCAACGTGAGCACATTGCCCCTGAGCTATCCTCCCGAGACTAAGTGACATGATTGGCTGCCCCTCATCTGGCAGGCATACTTTGAACCTCCCTCTAACTACGTTTAATACAGATAATAGTAAAGTAACAGCAATGGAATGGCTTCGGCAACAATGTATGCTCACCATTGCATAGGCCCTCATGATTGGTTGGCATTCTCTCCCAACCTTGGACATTCAGCTCGTTAGCAGCTTGTAAGCAAAAACGAAACCCAGGGGCAGAGATCAATGTCAGACTACTACCCACTTGTCCAATTAGTCTACCATCTCTCATCAGCCAAGCCTTCATCCAAGGCTTCTTCTTTGTACTTGACCTTGCTGAATGTTTTCTTTACTGGAACTTTAAGAGGCGTTAAGGTACATCGCTGTCTTCACCTGGGGCTTATGAATAGGCCTTGTTTTCTCTTATTGCACCAGGTGTGAAGAGACCATGATTTTGTCCATATCGCCTTTCCATTTAGTGTTATTTGATTCAATTTATGTCAGGTGTCATTACCCTCTTTAGCCTCTGGAGATTTGGTTGCTGCGTCTCACACATGCTTTCCACATCTTTAATTGTTCAATAGTTGGCATTCACAAATATTCACTCATTTACTGAATCTAAGAGAAAAATGTCTTGCGTATATTGCTTATTCTCGCAGACTTCCTTTGTACCCTGCAGTTGCTTCTTGCTGTGGCGTCCTTGATCTCTGGCCAATATCTCTTTGTTGGTGTGCAAATCAATTTTTCAGCATCTGTTAGCTCTGCAACCCTGGTCGTTTTCCTTCATGCTTCTCGCTTACTTTTAGTCAGAGCTGTTGTCCATCTTGTCAACATGGCCACTTTACCCATGTTATATTTTCTACTGTCTTGAATGTACTATTCATTTGGTTGCTTATCTTCTTTGTATATATGGTTTCTTCTGACTTGTATATATGTTTACTTTGCTTCTTCAGTTACATCTTCATTGTTGAAGTATTCTTATGTCATTGTGTCTTCTACTTATGACATCACTTGCCCCTGTCATATTTCCTTTACAGCTCTTCGATATTCAGTGGTGTTTCCAAAATCCTACTACCACTTCTGTTCAAGGGCACATTTGGTAAGGTTGGGTGAGTGCCTACCGTCGCTCATAATAACAATGATAATTTAGCATTTATATAGTGCTACAAACCCTGAGGTATCTGGGCGCTTCTTATTATTACCCACGGTGTGTGGTGCTCATTTATCGATCTCGGAAGGATGAAAGGCTGAGTTTGGCTCTGCCAGGATTTGAACCTGCATCAGCAGGATCTGCACAGATGTCAACAGATGTCAAAGCGAGTGCTCTACTAGCTGTGCCATCGGACTGGCATGATGCACCCGATGCGTTATTGGAATTGTAACTGCTGTCATGCGCAGTGACTTCTTGCTCTTCATCCAGTATGTCGGAGATGAGGGGGCGGATTCTATCAATGACGTGCATGTCTGCTTCTCTACAAGTTTAGGTTGCATCGTGGTACCTGTAGATTAGGCTCTCAAGCACATAACAGTTCAAATAGATCTTGGTTGTCCAACTCCAGGTCTCGAGGACCGGATTCATGCCAGGTTTTTATGATTCCCCTGATTATTATTCATGAGATAAATTTGCATATAATGGTTCTAAATGTATGCACATTTTTCCTCATGAATATTAATGAAGGATCTCCTGAAGACCTCCTGAAAACATGTCAGGATTCCGGCCCTCGAGGCCCGTAGTTGAACAACTCTGTGTGTGGTAGAGAGAGATAAAAGCTACTTGCTCCATCCTGGAACTTGAAGTGAAGGTTAACAAGCGAGCAACAGCCAAAACTGAACATTGTGAGATAGAGAGATAGAAACAGCGAGAGATTGTGCTGCATCCTGAAACCTGAGTAAAGGTTCCAAATGCCCTATAGTCTACTCTGAAAACGGTGTTCTCTGATGAATCCTGGAATATGGAGTGACGGTTCCCAAGCAGGCCACGGCAAAGTGTTCTCTGCGTGTAAACTCCCCACCTTCTAGCACATGTAAAATCATATTCTACCATAGTTCAAAGAATCTGCCAGAGTTCCCGGCTTGGGAGTTGTTACTCTTTGATGATTTTTATACCCTCCTTCCCTTTATCAACGTTGGCATTCTTCCCTTACACACCTCACACAGAGAGCATGGGCACCTTTACCTTCCCAGGAGTCTTGCAGACCTGCTTCTCTGCTAGAGTGATTAGGGAAGGTGGAGCCAGCATTATGTCGGTGGTACATATCAGTGTCCTGTACACACGTAAGGAATCATTGGAGTGACCATTGTCTGGGACATGGGCCAAATAAATGCTAATGAGTGTTAATGTCAGGTGATGAGCGCTCTGATGATAGGACTTGCATGGGAAAGTACCACACGTTTACAGTTAACTATTCAAATCCGTGCTTTCTCACACAACTCCCATGTTTTCAAGTGCCTAAATGACCTTTGGTAGACAAACTCACGTTTTTTGGTGGAACTTACATTTCTTCCTACCATGCGGCATGATACTAATTTGAATGTCTGTTTTAAACATTAACTACACATGTGACCTTACCACAGTCGTTCTGTTGTATTTGTTGAAAGTACAGTTGCAAAATCCAGGGGATGATGTTTAGGTTTAAGTTTCTTTGCATTCTGGTTTGTTTAGTCATCCATTCTGGGGAACATACAAATACAACCACCCTGCGTTTTAAGATCTCTCTACAAGGATTTGTATATGTGTCAGCTTGGTGTATTTTTTGATTTGTGTACTTTTCAGACAATCTCTAAAAAAGATTATAGAAATTGGCATAAAAGCTACAGATATTTGCTCATCCAGAGGGATTGAAAGCATATGCTAGAAACCATTACTAGAAAAAAGCAAGATATTGTCAGTGCTTATTTCGTGTGACTTAGAACAGTGGGCATACACTAAATGGCGTCTGAGTAAATTTCAAATTGGATTCAGGAAAGAGGTCGGTACCACTGTACACAGCTTTATTATAGATGCATTACAGCAAAGTACATGGTCCATAGATAAGCCCCCAGCGTTCATTGCCGGTGTCGACTTCACTTTTGTCATTCAACACTGTTAATAGATGTTTACTCTCGAGTAAATTGGATAAATGGAATGTTACAAAACCACTGCTATTTACGCTAGTCCAACTTCGCTCAGACAATCACTTACAAAAGTTGGGTTGAGCTATCAAGGAGCACAAGAATGTTCAACGAGGCCTTTGACAAGGGTGCACACTTGCGCCTTTTCTTTTTAACCTATATGTTTCAGAAATAGAGGGTTTTCTTGCAAGCTCTTCTTTCATGGCACCTAAGATTGATGATGTCAAAATCCATTGGCTAGCATATGTTGATGATGTACTGTTGGTAGAACATACACAAATGCATTCATTTGCCTCCATTGTTGAATACACGGACACACACAATTTAATAATCAATGTAAACAAAACAACATTTGTGAGATGTTCCAGAAATGCAAAAAAATTCTTTTAACTTTAGTTGGAAAGATGGTACTTACTACTTTGAACCCATTAATCAACTAAACTACCTAGAGTTTTTGTATTTGAAGCTGCACCATGTAAAAACATATAGTTGAAAGGCTACGAATGAAAGCAAAGACTTTGATATCACAAATGTAATGGACCAATAAATTATATTGTAGGTTTTCTGTAGTACCACAAATGAACTTCTACAAAGTAAAAGTGGTTCTGGCTTTGCTCTATGGCCAAGAGATTTCCCACTTAATTCATGATCTTTTAATGGTCAACATCGAAGGTTACATCTGGAAGAAAACCTTTCTCTTGCCAACTTGCACCCCGATTTCACAGATTCACTATGAATTAGGTCTTACTTCAGTAACGGTTGGTTAATATAAGAGCTGAGAGGAAAGCTGGTCCAATCTTGAACTATATGTCGAAAAGTGAAAAAATACTACATTGTATAGGTGAAACCGGGGAATGTTTGATAATCAACCCTATGAGGGGGTAAAGCAAAAACTGTTCTTAAGTGATTGGTGTGAAATCATTGAAACCAACACGCTGTATAAAAACCTCAATTGCTTTCCAAGATTGGATAAGCCATTAGGAACGCTTCCTCGATATTTGCGTAAGTTCCCAAACGGCTATTGGAGATCACAATGTCTGCAATTTAGATTAAATCTACTCCCTAAAGGAGAAATTCTTCATACACACGCGAAACTAAATAGAGAGCAAAAGTGTTGTAACCATAGTAACTGACCAGAAATTATTCAAACGCTAAACCATCACTTGAGGCAGTGTCCTACTTTAAACAATCTGAGGACAATACAATTTGGGACCTTCGTAAATAATGAGGAAAGGACGACGACTTGCGTATTTTGGAAATGTTGCTCAAGGTTCCATGTCCCTTTGACAAATACACATTTGTTCTAATAAATTACATCGAAAAAACTCATCAATGTATTCTTTTAAACTTTTGGGTGGGCCCTCCACCAACCACCCCTTTCCAATACTATTACCCCTACCCAAAACACTCCATGCCACATTTAACCCTTTACCCCCCCCCTATATTTCAAAGATTTTTTTCAAAGTAATTTCTTCATATAAAATGACTTCGAAAAATGTGCGCCGGTAAAACAACCTGTTACCATCAAGCAGTAATTTGTAATTGTAATTGGCGCTTAATACCCAGAGGTTTCTAAGCACGGTCCCTGGGATCGAACCTGTGTTGCACAGTTTCGTCTTGTTTCCAAGGCGAGTACTTTGCCCCTTTAGTATCACTTACAATCGCAGTGCTCCCGTTTTTAGGTCGAATTAATCAGATTAAAATTGGTTGGTAAGGTGTAAATTCACCACGTGTGAACCAGGATTGCTTATTTCACTAATTTGTGGAAATATGCATGTTCCACCCCCTATTTATTTTCTTGCGTAGGCCCGTCCCACGCTTTGCCTGGAGACTCGCGCAAAGCGCTCGACTGCACGCAAAGACGTGATGGACCTGCACAAATTCCCTGCAAGGTCTCGGAAGAGCATGCAAAGTCGGATCCATGCACAAAGTCAATTTTCAGCACGCAACAACTTTCTATACATCAGGCCCTATGCGTGCATAATTTTGCTGCATTGATTTTCAACCACCATCCAGAGTTCATAAGTTCATAAGGGACGTTCTGCTCATCAGACAAACTGACAATCTGCACAGTTGCCAAATGTTCAAAGTTTCTCAAGAGCACCAATTAACCAGTCCTAAGTTTTTAACTAACAGCTCTTTGCAACTCTTTGCATGTAAGTAGTTGTAAACTCAGACACATAATGAAAAAAATCCCAGAATACAAAGTGCTGTTTGCTAGAAATAAACGAAAAAAGGCTGGCTTTGCCAGTCCTGGTGAGTTAGAGCAAGTTTTCTCATTGTGAAGCCTGGATTGAAAACAACCGGCTGATGCCTGTTCGGGGTTTCACGTATCATCGGCAATTAAGCAAATGCATGGAGATAAGTTGTTTGCAATGTACTTTTGCTTTTAGCCATATTGAAAATTGCAGCAATAAAAGCTACTAAAGTGGAATTTATATGGTTACAAGGTGTTATAAAAATGCATCCACCCTTTACTCATAATGGGAAAAAACAGATTAAAAATAAATGTGTTTGCGAGTAACGTCGTCTATGGAAGAGCAGAATGTTTGAAGAAGCCACTCGTTACTCGATGGAAATACGGATACCTAGCAAATGCAATGCCATCAAAAAACATCTCATTATCAAAGGAGCCAATACTGTTTTTTTTATCGTTTCACCCGAAAATGTCGAAAATAAATACACGTTTGGTATAATTGTTTGAATTTCGCTTGTACTAAAATGTCGTACATCCCAAAATGGCGGATAATTATACCATACTATCTCGAATCCCATTATAGCGAACAGGGGGAGCAGAGGTTGCAGGGATAACCCCCGCTCCCCTTGTTTGCTATAATGCTATCAGGAGTCGCAGAGGTGCCCCCTCTTTCATTAAATGGAAAGCAGGCGGGGGAAAATAAAGAAATTTTTTCTTTTAAAAGGACCCTGCAGCACCAGTTCCCATCCACGTAAGTAAAGGGAACTGGTGTCGCAGGAAGACAGGGGAGTCAGGGGCACACAAATAAGTGTGCCGGCAAAAGGTAAGTAGGGCAGGTGTTGTAATGGGTAAGGAGGTGTGGGGAAACCCAATCTGTGTGATTGCACCGCGCCGCGATTTTACAAATCCGACATTTTCGAATTCGTAATTTCGCGCTGTGGTGTTATCACGTAGAACCGTTTTTTTAACCATGTTAATGCTTTATTTAATTTTGCTGGCTGGTATGGCTCTGCCCACCGTTTGCACAATTGCTCCTTCAGTGTGAGGGGGCAGGCCCTTTCCCTATTAGTCAGCCATCACCTCAAATGGCCTGCTAATGGCCCTTCTAAGGCAAGAGAAAGCTTCTAACTTTCAGAAGACAGATAAAGTCAAATCTGTTTCCCAAATCAGTTTAAGTCAGTCTATGTAGAAATGATCTAATTTAAAATAACAAATGGAGAAATGACTGCATTTTTTTAAAAATTTCGGGACATTTTACTCAAATATCGGTGTGGGGTGGGGTATGGATAATAGCTAAGGCAGGAGGGACAGGTGGTCAGCAGGGGGGTCTCCTCTGACATCTGCCACCTCCTTGAAGAACTAGACCTTGATGTCCTTGGTCTTACTGAGATATGGCTCACTGCCAGCTCTATCACAAGCTTTGACATGCTCTTCCTTGATGGCTATAAGATCCTCTTTGCACCCAGATCCTCCCGGTCTGTTGGGGGGGTAGCCCTGATCTTTCCTGAGTGGATTCCTGTCTCTATCATTCCCACTCAGACCTACTCATCTTTTGAATGCCTTTTCTGTTGGCTCTCTCTCTCTCCTACCCATTCTCTTACTGTGGCTACCATCTACCGGCCTCTTGGTCAAATCACCTCATTTCTCTCTGTGTTGGCAGACTTCTCTTCCTCCCTCCTGGCCTCTAACACTCAACTTCTCCTCCTCGGTGACCTCAATATCCATTTAGACTCTCCTTGTTCCTCCTCTGTACTCTCCCGTGACCTCGGCCACTCCATTGCCTTGTCCATCGTCGCTTCTGGCCCAGCTCACTCTGCAGGACACACACTCGATGTCTTGATCTCCTCTGACCTCCCCTGCTCCATCCCCCAGGCCACTCCTCTCTCCTGGAATGATCATTTCCTCCTTTCCTTTCATCTCTCCCTCTCTCCCCCTAAGACAAGCCTACCCCAAGATTGTCAACTACCTTCTCGGACATCCGCCCCATGAAGTGTGTGTGTCAGTTGAGGCTTTCGCTGCCACCTTCTCGCTCCCCCTCCACCTCTGGCTGACTCACATACTGACACAGCCCTGTCTCTGCTCTACTCTTCTATTTCTGACACTCATGATGCTCTTGCCCCTATTATGAGGATCTGTTTGAAGTCCAAAGCCAAGTGCAATTCCTGGTATGACTCTGACCTAGCTACACTTAAATGTAAGCGTAGGGTGGCTGAGAGGAAATGGAGGGCTTCTTGTTCATCCTCTGACAAACTTGCCTGCCGCCTGCTCCTAAGGCAATACAGACTCTGTCCTCACCAAGAAGAGAGTCCACATTCAAGCCCGGGTCTCTGCTGCATCCAACAACCCTGCTGAACTCTTTAAAATCTGCAAGGAGTTGGCCAACCCTGCTGCAGTCTCTACCCCTCCTGTTGACTTCCAGGCTCTTTGTAATGCCCTTGCCTCTCACTTTATCTCAAAAACCCAGGAACTTCTGTCCACCCTCTCCTCCCCGCCCCCTCCTCTCTCCTCTCTGTCTGTGCTTGCTGACCCTCCTTCAGTCACCCCCAACCCTCCTTCTTGTCCTTTCCTCTTTTCTCCCCTGATGAGGTCGCTAGACAAGTCCGACCAATGAAAGCCTCGTTAAAACAGGTTCATCCCTGTTCCCCTAAAACCATCAAGGACCACATTGATACCCTTGCTCCGGCCCTTGCTGATTTTTGCAACCACTACTTTGCCTCAGGATCCTTCCCCTCCCCTCTCATGCACTCCCTTGTGCATCCTCTTCTCGAGAAACCCACAGCTGATCCTTCTTGTCCGGCTAACTATCGCCTAATTTCCACTACTCTCTTTCTGGGCAAACACTTGGAAAAGCTGGCCATCTCTCAGTTTAACGTTCATTCCGATTCTGTTGGCTGTCTCCAAGACCACCAGTCTGGCTTCAGAGCTGACTGAAGCACGGAAACCGCTCTCCTGAACATTCGTGAAGATCTGCTCTCCAACCTTGACTCTAACATTGAGTCTGTCCTCATCCTACTCGATCTCTCTTCTGCCTTCAATACGGTCAACCATACCATCCTGCTCAACCGTCTCTGTGATAACCTGGGTATCACTGATGAGGCACTGGCCTGGCTGACCTCTTTCCTCTCTGATCGACCCTTCCAGGTCCAACTTGGGTCCTTCCTATCATCTATCTCCCTCTCTACCTGTGGTGTTTCCCAGGGGTATAACCTCTCGCCCTGGATTTTCAACCAATACCTGGCAACTCTTGCCCACTGCATTGCCATTTTCTGCTCAAATTTCCAATGCTACGCTGACAACACTCAACTCATTTTCAGACTGACCTCAGCCACCTCCTCTCCGTCTCTCATCTCTGATGGCCTAACTGCCATTCAAGATTGGTGTGCCACCAACGATCTTTGTCTGAATGCCAGCAAGACAGAGATCCTCTTCATCGGCACACCTTCACCATCCTTTCCCCTCACTCTCTAGCTGGGCTTCCTTGGCCTTCCTCTTACCCCCAACTGCAAGGCTAAGAACCTCGGGGTCATCTTTAAATTCCACACTTTCCTTCTCCGCCCACATCTCTGATGTCTCTAAAATGTCAAACTTCCTACTGCACCTCCACAGAGGTACTCTGCCTTTCCTCTGCTTCCCACAGATGCTCACTGTCTCCCAAGCTCTGGTTCTCTCTAGGTTGGACTATTGTAACAGCCTCTTTCTAAATCTTCCTGCCCCTACTCTCCACCCTCGGCAACTAATCCAGAACAGGACTGCGAGACTTGTCCTTGGCCTCATACCCTGGGATCGTATTTCTCCAGCTCTGAAATCTCTCAATTGGCTCCCAGTGGATGCAAGGATTAAATTCATAACCCTCTTCATTGTCCACAAGACTTTCTTGGGCCTGGGTCCAAAATACCTTCAGCTATTCCTACGCAAATACCTCCCTTCTCGAGCTCTTCGCTCCTCCACCTCTAACTTCCTCAGGGTCAGTCGTTTTTCGAAGAAATGAGCTGGGGGTAGATATCTGTCTTCGGCTGGGGCCTCCCTCTGGATCAGCCTCCCTGCCTCTCTAAAACTTGAGGAGAACCATCTGCGGTTCCGGAAGCACCTCAAGACCTTCCTCTTTGCTTTTGCCTTCGCTCCCCTCTCCCCTGCTGATCTGTTCTCTCTTGGCACCGTGCACCTGGCCAGACTCTGTCCTCCGGGCCCAGATACCTGTGCACCCTGCCATCCTCCCACACTGCCTCTGGGCCACCCCTTGCACTGGGGTCTGTATCTGTACCCATACAGTCCCCCACCCTTTTTCTTCCTGCACTTATCATACCTGTCCTGTCTGCTGCCTTAAACCCAGCACTTGCCACTTGCTGGCTTCACTACCACTGTTTGTTGCCTTTAATATTTATTTATTTATTTATTATTATTTATCTGTTTCTCCTTTGCTCAGCACTTTCCACTTCTCCCCCTTCCATGCACTCCCCCCATCCCATGCACTTGCGCGTTCTCAATGTCACTGGGCCTAGTAAGATCGTTGTTTTGTTCTTCCCTGTTCCCCTCCCTTGCCTTGTTGCGCTCTGAAACACTTGTGTACGAGCGTGATAGAAATAAAATATCAATTCAATTCAATTCAATTCATTATTAGAAAAACAAATCAGTCATTTCTCCATTTGTTATTTTAAATTCGATAATTTCTACAGATACATATGTAAACTGATTTGGGAAACCTGGCTTCCATTTAAGACTCCTTCCCGATCAGTTACAGATCCCGTCAATAGATCCTCTGGATAGACTCTCGCTATGGTGCCCTTGTGAGTGAGAACAAGCTATATAGCCAACAAAAATGCAATGCTATGCGCAGGATACGTGAATGTAGATTTCCTAGATGTCTTTGGTCTTTGAGCGCTATACAAATGCTAAATAAATAAATAAATAAATAAATAAATAAATAACTTGTTTTTAGGTGGCTGGAAAACAGCGCAAATGTTATTGTGCAATCCAGCTAGTGAGCCGCTATGACCAGAGCAAGTGCGGCAAAAAGGCAATTTTAGGCATTGGCCTAGGACGCCACTAAGAGAGGGCTACAGGGGAGGGGGGAATTTTAGTAATAAAATAATAAAATCTGTGCCCATTGTAAGGTACAATGTGTCGCCAAAATAGAACTTTGCCTGAGGCGGCATCATTTCTTGCACATGCCAGCCTGACCATGGCCACATTTCTGAGTAACTACAATGTTTTGAACCTTTTCACAAACTTGAAGTGAATAGTAAATGCACAAATACTCCTTAGAATGCACGTTCAATATGGGAGCCAATTTGGAAAGTGGACCAACAACCAGAGAGGTTACGTGATGTGCACTTTGGCTTAAGTGGTAGTCTTTCAGTGGTCCCTGCATGCTTGATGTTAATACTCTTGTAGACTGATGAAGGGTTGCGTCAGCGCTATCTGAATTTGGACATGTGGATTGTTCACAGAACTGACATGTGAGTATTTCAGTTGCTGGGTTATATTTCCAGCTTTACAAACTGACTAGAAATACATGGTAACTTTACCACGATGTCAACATTGTGTGGAGTAAATGTAATGAGTCATGTGAGAACGGCGATGAAGTCACCAATACAGTGTTCATAAAAAATCCTCCTGTTCCTTGCAATGGCACTTTCAAGTGTTCTGATGCTTTTTCCAATATGAAAATATTATTTATTCTGTGCTTGCTTTTTAAATAACCTTAAACCTACCTTGTACCCTAAACCTTTCCCACCCACCATGTCTCCCTCTTCCATGCCCTCCTTCCAATACCTGACTTGTGTCCATGCCTAGAAAGCAAATGGATCAAAGCCTTGGAGATACAAGCATGTGAAGTGGAGCTGTGATGTCTGGAGACTGACCATGATGCTACTGGCAAGGGCCCATGAGTGAATCACCCCTTAAGAAACCTCCTGCAGATCTCAAGTCCTTCACGCAAGGACTCTTGCCAGCAGCACCATAGTCAGTCACTCTGAGGGGGTTCTCCAGACATCACAGCTCTACTTCTCATGCCTATCCAGCATTGAAATTAGCAAGGAACCCGCCAATCCACTGCAGTCTCCACCTCTCTCCTTCGTTCCCAGGCTCTCTGCAGAGCCTTGGCCTCCCATTAAACATCTAAAACTCAGGACATCCTGTCTTCACTCTCCACCACCTGCACCTCCACTCCCTCTCACGCTCTCCTGCCTCCTTTGGCTCCCTTCCTCCACCCCCTGCACTCTCCTCCCTACTGCCCATAGCACCTGATAAGGTCTCTAAAGCAGTCCGTTCTTTGAAGGTCTCCTCCAAACAGGTGCTCCCCTACTCTTCTAGAACCATTAAGGACAGCATCTCCTCTCTCGCCCCGGCTCTTGCCGATTTCTTTAACCACTCTTTCACCACTGGTTCTTTCCCTCTATCCCTCAAACGCTCCCTTGTGCAACTTCTCCTAAAAAAGCTGTCTGCTGACCCTTCTTGCCTGGCTTAATATCGCCCCTTCTCCACCACCCCCTTTTCTGGGTAAACCCTTGGAGAAACTGATTCTTCGTACTGGACTCGTTGGTTGCTTCCATAACCATCAATCTGGATTCCCGGGCATCCAGAGGCACAGATACTGCTCTCATGAACACCCGTGAAGACATGCTTGCAAATCTTGACTCTTAACTCTCCTGCCCTTCTCATTCTCCTCTGCCTTTGATGCGGTCAACCATTCTATCATCATGAAACAGCTCCATGATACCCTCAGCATCACCTACCAGGCACTGGATTGGCTGACCTCATTACTCACTACCCACCCATCCCAGTTGCAGCTGGGCACTTTTTCCTCCGCCACTTCACTCTCTACCTGCGGCATCCCCCAGGGCTCTATCCTATCACCATGGCTCTTCAATACCTATCTTGCCCCTCTTGTTCACCTGATCTCCTACTTCTCTCCACATTTCCAGTGTTAGGCTGATGACACACAGCTTCCCTACAAACTTTCCTCTTGTATCTCCTCTTCCTACTCTCGCATTCCCAATTGTCTGTCCGCTATCCAGGCATGGTGTGCGGCTAATGACCTCTGTTTTAATGCCAGTAAGATGGAGATCCTTCTTATTGGGACACCTGCACCCCGCTGTCCTCCTAACTTCTGGCTGCCTTTCTTGAGTCCTCTACCATCATCATCCCGTGAAGCCAAAAACCTTGCAGTCATCTTTGACTCCTCTCTCTCCTTCACCCCTCACATCCTGGACCTTGCCAAGAAGGCCCATTTTCAGCTTCACCTGCTTAGAGGCATTCTCCCTTTCCTCACCTTACTGCAGAAGCTCAATGTCTCCAGAGCTCTGGTCCTCTCTATGCCTAACTACTGCAAAAGCCTCTTCCTCAATCTCCCACTTTCCTCCCTATGTCACCTTCAGCTAATCCAGAATAGGGCTGCAAGACTTATCCTTGGCCTCAAGCCCAGGGACTGTATCTCTCCCACCCTAAGATCTCTACACTGGCTCCTAGTGGCTGCAGGGACCAAATTCAAAATCCTCTGCAACATCCACAAGGCTTTCTGAGGCATGGGACAAGGCTATCTCCAACTCTCTCTCCCTAAATACTTCCCTGCTAGAGCCCTTCACTCCTCTAACTCGAACTTTCTGCTTGTCAAACGCTTCTCCAAGCAGAATGTGGGGGCAGGTCTCTCTCTTCAGCTGGTGCCTCTCTTTGGAACAGCCTCCCTGACCCTCTCAGACTTGAGCTGGACCTCCTTAAGTTCCAGAAAATTCTTAAAACTCTGCTTTTCTCTACCTGTTTTAACCTTTCCCTTTCCTGCTAATCGCCCCACTGCCACTGAGACTAGTGGCCTGGACCATCATGAACCCCACTGGTACCAGGCCCCTGCCCAGTCGAAACCAGCATCCTCCACCCCACCAGCACTGCCCCTGTGGGCCCCCTGCCTGCAGTGGCACCCCAGACATTTTTCACAGGAGTGGCCTGATGAGGTCACAGGAAATCTGGCGAAGTTGCATTTATTGATGACTCTAAGAGGCACCCCTTGGTGGAACCGCTGCCTACCTGACGGCTATGCATCCCACCCTTGAGATTCCTCCACTCTAGCACTTAGCCAGCTGCCTCCTCCCCTGGCAGCATCTGGCACTTCACTCCCGGGCTCTCACCAGCACTTCCCCACTCCTTGCTCCGCCATTCTCATTAACTCACCTGGTTGTCTCCCCACTTTGCCTTGTGGCGCCTAGAAACCCTATTTTGTTGTATAGGCGCCTAACAAATGCTCAGTAGATACATGAATAAATAAATACATTGAAGCCCATTCCATCTGCTCGTGGTCCTTGTGAGAGCATTTGAGAGGTTGGGAATACAACTTGCCCGCTTATGTGGCACGGATCAATGTTGCTTGCTTACATTGGTAGTGGGCAGCTCATAGGCTGCCTTACCTGTGTATCAGTATCTAGAACGCTTTAGGAACAGGGCTCAATCATACAAAAACAAGGAGGCGATCACAGAGCAAAGCATTTTCCATTGTCAATCCAACCTAAATTGTTGGGGTCGGGGATGTTCCCCATTTGGTGCTTCTTCATATATCAATCAAGTCCCTGAGTTAAGCAAGTCCAAAAGCAAAATCGCCTTATCTAGCATGGGAATTGGCTTTTGAAGTTCAGATTCATCCTGTCGACTGTTTATTTATAATAATGTTGCACCAAGCTGCAGACAAAGTCTACATAAGGGTGGTCCACCATTTGGGCTAGTAAATCTTTTGTGGATTTTGCTGCAGGCCAACGGTGCAGTTCCTGATACCCTGCTGGTAGGTTTCGCTTCAATGCAGGATCCTGCAGTCAGCCATGATCACCCAGTCTAAACGCTCACAGCAATGCACGGTGTGGTTTGTGGCCACTGCTTGACAATTCCTCGATTGAACGATGTTGAAGACCATCAGTTATAAGTCAACTTTCTAGGTTAGTCAAGGAC
This sequence comes from Ambystoma mexicanum, assembly GCF_040938575.1. NCBI lineage: Eukaryota > Metazoa > Chordata > Amphibia > Caudata > Ambystomatidae > Ambystoma > Ambystoma mexicanum. The sequence goes on along the minus strand of NC_090934.1, from coordinate 1,436,027,143 downwards.
TGGGGAGCATGGGGGATCCTATGTCCTCCTCCTACAGCCCCTACATCATGGGATAGGGGATGGCACTGTAGGGTATTTTGTGTAGATTTGGGGCCTGGCAGTATTTTCTTACCGCCAAAATAATGGTAATTTGGCAATGTTGTGCTCCTTGCATTTAGATTGAGTTTGGCCTTATTTCCTTTCAGGAGCCATTCCTTATTTCAGTACATGAATTAGTGGTATACATTTTGTTGGTAGTATTTTGGTGAGCAGCATTTCCTGTTTTATTTGTGGCCCCAATATACAAACCCCCTTCTTTTTGCTTAGACTGTTCGTGTGATCTCTAGAGGCCTCAGACCTACATTCATAAACACCACAATTTTCACATATAGCATTCTCAATCCCCTGTGGTATTATCACTAATTTATTTACATTAGCGAATTATGCTTCCGTAGGCCTCTCTTGCTGATTCTTGTACGCCCAGCAAGAACTATTGTATTATATTCCACACAGAAACCATACACACATACACTGAGTGGAATCACACACACAGCTATTTATAATTGCTGTTGATATTGCTCCATCTGTATAGGAAACATGACATACGTACTACTTAAATATCTTCCCCTTCTTGCAGGATGTTATTTTAGATGCACCAAAGAAAAAATGAAAGCAAGAACACTCTTACACAGTCTGTGTGTTATAACAATTTAATTTCAAAATAATACATTACCATTCTTGTGAGAGAGTCCTTTCTGAAATAAACAGAAGAGAAACAGATACAATAATACAACGAATTTCACTTCACATTATTTGTAAAAAGAAAAAGAAAAGTTACATCAATGGGACAACATTTGCATTGCAACATTATAACGTGACAGTTAAACACAGGGACTCCCTATCGCTATCCTTCCTGCCTGAGAAACACTTCATCCATGAGGCACACCATCAATTTACTTTATAATTACTGGCTATTTGTAGCTCTTCGGTACGCGAAATCCTTTGGCTTGCCGCCTCCGAGAAGTGACCCAGGGTTGCCTTTGTAAACGTGCAATTTGAAGAGCACAGCGAAAACACACGCTTTTCAAGCCGGTGCCAAGTGACCAGGAATCCCCAGTCTCTGAAGGTCAGCAGTGCAGGTGAAACGATTCCTCACAGCAGCCCAGCGAAGGCGACCTCTTCACAGCAGCTCAGCAAAAGTGATCTGAACTTAATTCTGTCAGAGCTCGTCCAGCAAACCTCTGTTGCATCCCCCAGGCTTACGTGTCAACAATCAAATTCACAATATCGTATCCTCCTTCCTCAACAATAGCTCACATTTACATTAAGCAACTGAATCTAACTCATTTCCTGGTATGTGGATTTTGCTTCCTGCAAAGACAGTGAACAGAGAGAACAAAGAAGGAAAAAAAAACTAAATGCATGTTTAAAAATGACTCTCAGAGCACATCTCTTCTGCCTCTCTTTCCACATGGAGAGCACATTATAAAGTTAATGAGTTAATATTGGTGTTATTATTTGTTAATTAAGTCAGTCAATTAGATAGCTAATGTGGTCTCCTGTGAATGAGGCAAGAAAAAGAAAGAAAAATTCTGGTGTGCTTTTAAATCAATAGAGAAAAACGAAATTCTGTTTTCATTTGCATATCCATATATTACACTGGCGACACATGGCTGGCTGTATGTGTACCACATTATAGCAATAATGTGATCATATGCAGTGGCACTGTAATCCAAAACACACTAAATTATACTACAGCACCCAACCCTCATAGACATGCCAGTCCCAGTCTAACGCATGGGACTTGGTCACACTAGTAAAAGCAGCACTTTGAGCACATCGAGGGTGAAGCCTCAACCTGACCCACATTTTCTGGCATTATAAGTAGAAAATTGGAGCAGCATGTCGTTATATCCGGTCGGCAATGCGTTATTTTTCTTTTCTGGGGAAATTTAGGGGTTTCCATGGTGCTTAATTTGTGGTGGTGTTTCTTCAGCCCTGGCATTTATCTTTGAGCCCCGGCACTTATTGTCTCAGACCCACTTCTCTTATGGAGTGATGATAGTACATTCATAAACCACAATTAGCAGGTGCAAGATTTAGTGTAACCCACTGTGGGGCGCAGGTATGGGCGGTGGCAGCAGTGGTGCCCACCCCCAGTGTCACAAGAGTGGTAGAAAATATTTGGGCCCTACCACTTATTTTTGTACAAATTAAGCACTGGCTTTCCCAGTTACTGACACTCTTTTACCGCCCCTGTACTGCGCTGCCCCTGCAAAGCTCTGTATGTCATTGTCGAATCACAAACATGACCGCAGACCACTGTATTTTAAGTCGTGATTACTTACAGCTGCCCAAGGGCCATACTTGAGGCTTCCTCGCAATCCCTTTGCGGGAGGGCCCACCAAACAATAATTAACTTTAACGTCGGTGCATATTAATGTCTTTGCATGTTGCGTAAATGCCAAATGTTGCTATAAAAAAAAAATACTGAGCATCAATAGGGCCTCGCTAGGTCCACAGCTTTCTCAGAGGGAAATGTAATTACAACACAGGTCCTGGTTTATTGAGTCTCCGGCCTGCCTTGGATAGACTTGCAAAGTTGTGCTTGAGATGGTTTACAGGGCCACGGTTTCCAGTGGGAAGGGATCAGGCGAGTTTCAAAATGGCGCAAGCAAATTTCTTTCCTCGTGTGCCCGAGCCAGGTTTGCAGTGTCAGCGCCGCACACAGCAAGTGCTTGCTGTAAAAAGCTACTGTGCGTGCCGCTTCTTCTTCTCAAAGCCAGCTGCCCTCAGTCTTCGAGCAGAGCTAGGGGATGGCAGGGGGTGTTTGGGGGAGAGGGCTGAGGCCAGGAACTCCCACACATTGAATTGACTATGTATACATTAACTAGCAGTTGTACCGGAGCTTCGCACAGTAATTCCTACTAAAACAAAAAACAAATATAGACAAAGGTATATTTAAATGTTGTACCTTTTGCATTGTCTACACTATGGAACCTACCCACATGCCAATTTCAGGTTTGTAGCATGTTGGGAAGTGTGCTGGGCATTTCGATCAGAGACACACAACCACATATATCCAATTGCGAACAAATTACTCATGTTCTTTTGGAAGAATTATTCTTTACTTTTTGCGGAGCACTTTAAGAAACGCTTAAAAACAAAATTAGAAAAATATATTTGATACTTTTTAACATTGTCTACACCATGGAACCTACTCACATGCCACATTTCAGGTTTGTAGCATGTTGGGAAGTATGCTAAACATTTCCAACAGACACACACACATATTCACTCATTTCCATTATAAACATATATATATATAGAGATGAAACCGTTCGCAGATCTGAAAGGATGGTTTGGTGCTGCCCGTATGGCGTGTACTTTTAATGTGATTCCATTCTTGCAAACTTTATCTGACCATAAAATATTAGCATACTGATGACATCACAGGAAATTACATCATATGACCTTTGCTCGATGCCATAACAGGTCTTATACTTCATATATTTGTAGACTTATACTTCAACTATGTTCTTACAGTAATTCACTTAGGGTCCACTCAAAGCATATGAAACATATACAAAGGGGAAAACACAGACTTGGAAGACAGCAATGCTTTCTATGTATGAAGATGATTAGTACGGTTAGCAACACTGTCTTATAGTTCTGTTGTTTTTTTTAGTACTGTACTTTCCCTGGATATGCTCATATTTGTGTTTTGTGTGCAGTAATGCAATAATGTAGTAAGTGGGTTTGATTTTGTACTTATTAAATGTTTCACAGTATGCAAGACTCTAATGAGAAATCATTTACAATTTTAGTATTTAACATAGCAAGATTATTAATATTGCGTCTCCATCATGTCTGCTGCACACTATGCCTATGTTACTACATGTGTACCTTAGTATAGTGGAAAAAACGTCATAATACAATGCTATTTGGATGAATGCATTACTTAATGCACTACTTACTCATGATATTTATTCCAATGATCCTTGACACTTTTTTATTAACATTACAATGAGACTCCCTTGTACAGACTTTTCATGAAAGGTAAATGCACATCTGATGTCATCAGTGATGTCATCAATGAACTTTTTTATGTCATCTTTGATGTCCTGGGTGTTAGTCTTAGCAGTGCACAGTGGCGAGAGTTATGGTTGCTTATGTTACCATAACTGGCGAATTTCAGGGGTTTTTCGGTTTTACTTTGAACCATAACGTCCCTTTAACAAAGTTTTTTCACTGAATTTCATAGGTTTTTAGTAGTGAAACTTAACCGTAACGTCCCTTGAACAAAGTTCTTTCATTAAATTTCATAGGTTTTTATTAGTGCATCTTAACCATAACGTCCCCTTAACAACGTTTTTTCATTGAATTTCATAGGTTTTTATTAGTGCAACTTAACCATAATGTCTACGAACATCTGACTTCATTGCAGACCTTCCGGAGAGAGCCACATGACCATATGCTGGCGTGCGGCATGATTACATGTCCGAGAACCCGTACGCACTTCATGATAAGATCTGTGCTTCGCGGACAGTTCAGAACTGCATTTTCTACTGATCTAGAAACTTTCAACTTCAAAATTTCCTTTGCACAGTTCCTATTCCTACTCATCCATTAACAATCTAGTAAACAGTACATACTTTTTGCAAAACTGCTATTTTTCTTAAAATAGAATCAGCTAATGCCATCCCTCCTCCCCAAGAGACACCACCACTGAAGTAATCAAGGAGCATGAGAAACAATGCCCCCTACCTTAGAAATAACACACGCGCAACATTTTCCCCTGTTCACCTGCCCCTCCATATTAGTGTTTGAAAAATTAGTGCCTCTTCCCTCATTTCCCTCCCCACCTTTCATTCTAAGGTCTCCTGCCAAAAAGAAATGCATCCAAAACCAAAATAAATGTTCCTTTAGGGACCACCTTTCACAGTTAAAAAATAGAACTAAAAAAGTTATATTTCTCAGTAAAGTACAAAGACTCAATAAGATTTTCCAACATTTCCATTTACATTTTGTGTTATGCTAATGGGAATATTGTGGCGTTCATCCACCGTTCCAGGGACTGCAACGGTGGATACCGGCCTGGCAGCCCAAGTTATCAGCCCAAGCAAAGCAAGGGTGGATAACGAGGTCTCTGCACCATTATCCCCCCATTACAGCCCCTGAAAGGGAAGACGGGGGTTCCATATAGGGCCCCTCTTCGCTTTCCATGGCAGCCTGCAGAAGGCAAAAAGAGAACCCTATGACCATATTAGCACAAGCACATTTTTCTTCCCTTTCAAACCTATCCTAATTTCGATTAACTTTACCAGAAAGCCAGTCCCAGGTGGACATGGCCACTTTAATCCTATGTTTTGTCCCTTGTGGTTATGGCCAGTAGCCAGATTGTCCGGATCATGACCTTATTCCATGACCCAGGACAACCTGGCCACTGCCCATCGCCACAGGCTACCCCTCAGTCACTAAAGGTATATCACTATTTGTTGTACCTACATTATGACACTTGTCAAAAAATAAAACACGGGCACATTTGCAAAACCATTATTTAAGGTCCTTGCTAATTAATGCTCCTTACACAAGTTTGCTGGAAATCCACCCATGTTTTATTTTTTCAAAAGTGTCAAATGTATGCACATACAATCGTCATATAACGTAGCCCCCACTTGACAAAATCCATTCAGACTTTACGAAAACATTTATATCTAGATCTATAATCTTTTTGCAAACCTTTGTGTAGATTTGTCAAATGGCACCACATTTATAAGCCATTACATTATTTTGGCACCCCCTCTAATTTTGCCCCCTCTTGACAAAATCCCACCAAACTTCGAAAAAACATGTATATCTAGATCTATTATCAGGTTGCCAAATTAAGTGTAGATTCGCCAAATGGCACCTCATTTATAAGCCATTACATTATTTTGTGACCCCCCATCTAATTTTGCCCCCTCATAACATAATCCCACCAAACTTTGTAAACTCATTCGGAATCGGGTCAGAAATATACATGCAAAATTTCATGCAGGTCTTTTAAGTGGCGCCAAAGTTATAAGCCATTCAAGAACTACAGTTCACCAACCCTGCAATGCTGAGGTGTCCGCAAACTTTTCAGGACTGTTTGCGAGCACCTATTTTTTTGCTTCTTACTTCCATATCCCAGCCAATTCTAATCACCCATCACCTCCCCAAAAATTATTTGATAAGTTTGACAAGTGCAATGTTGTGTTTTTTAATATGTTTTCACTGCGATGTTCGCGGACACCGGCAGATGTCCGCGAATCCAAGATGGTGGGCGTTTCCAAAAATCTGACACACTTCACGCTCTTCACCATCCTATCAGCGAACGCGTCACATGTCCGTGGATGCCTGCAGATTAATCAATCTGTGTCCTGTCCGTGCAGCGAACAGGGAAGTGTGTCCGCGGAGCAAACATAGATATCACACATTTTTTGGTCATTTTTTAAAAAACTACTGGATGGATTTTTACCAAATTTACAAAAGCACACTTTCGGGACCAAGCCGCTGATCCTGCCGCAAATTTGGTCAAAATCCGTCTAGCGGTTTGGGCAGTAGGGGTGAGCAAAGTTTTTTCCCCAGTCTATGGGGAAAAAAATAAAAAATTGGACCCCCTCCTGATAACTTTGCCCCCCCAGACCAAAACATTCAGAGTGGGCCATATACTTTTTTTGCAAAGTTTGGTGAGGATTCGTTCAGGTGGAGCAAAGTTATAAGCCACCCAAAAAGTGCTCTTCCTATGGGATTAGCAACTTAACCATAACTACACAGCCACTACCGTGGCTGTGTAATATACAATGCAGAGAGTAGGGAAACTATTTTTGTATTCTCCTTTAACCTTTGTTACAGATACATCTCATATATTTTGGAGCTTCGGATCTCTGCAACAATGCTGCCCCTGTCAGGCAATCTGGGTCCAAAATATAAATACACATATTATATCCTTGCACAATTCAACCATCCTTGAAACATTTCAAGGGGAGTTAGAGACTGCATCATCTTTAATCCCCAAATGCTCAACAAATACCATTAAAATTATCAAATGTAAGATGATGTTTAAACTGGGAATTGTGATTGGTCCCACTTCATAGAATAGAGGTTTCTGGCCAACTTCTACATACTGGGTTGATCGTGTCAACTGAACTGAGGGATGTGACGTTGCCACACATTAGCATTTCAAGGTGATATATGCACATTTCATTAAATTGGCTTTGCATACCACCGAAATTAGGACGAATGGCATTTGCCTTGCATAAAATCAACACACACAAAACCAAGAGAGGATATTTTCTTCTAATAGTAGTTTTCAAAACATTAAAAGGTGTGCATGTTTTAAACTCCAAGAAACAACACAAATGTTTTCCCTCGAACTTGCACTACCAAAATAATACATTTCACCTTTAGTTTTCATCAGGTTATATAGTGCAGTGGTGAAGTGTGCGGCCTGCAAACCAGACGATTGTGGTTCATTCCCCGATGTCTGCATTAATTCATAAATTGAAAGAGGACATTAAATGTTTCTCATTTAAACTGGGGGGGGACTGAGTCCACCCTCTGAAAGTAGTCGGGTGACTGAGTCCACCCTCTGAAAGAAGTGGGTGGACTCCGTCCACCCGCATATACTCTTGACTTGAGCCCTGGCCAGTACATTAAGAAAACAGCACAAATAAATTGAAGCAATGTGCAAAGGACTGTGAAATCTAGGTAAGGAGATTGCTATAACTGATGAAGACCATAGGAATGTGTGCGCCCAATATTTTCACTGCCTGAAAAGTGATGTGGCATTAGCGTTAGTTGAGTCAGCAATTTACGAAATAAAGTGCTTAGTACTTAAAAAAAGAAATTGAATAAGTAAGGAATGTATTAACTAACAATAACAATAGTTGGCACCTTGTCATTCAACAAGGGTCGAAGCACCCTCACATGTATTTGCTAGCATGGCTGCAAAAACACTACAAAGAAAACTCAAGCTTCATAGTGTATAGATTGCGGCAAGCGACAATATATATATGTGCATATTTATTTATTTATTATTTATTTATTTATTCGCATTTGTTAAGCGCACATGCAGCCCGTAGGGCATCGTGGCGCTTGTTACAGACATGACTTCTTATACATACAATGAAGTCATTACTTAGTTGCAAGAGAGTAGTAAAGGAGAAGATAGGAGAGGAAGAGGAGATGATGTCGTAGGAGGAGCTAGTTGAACAAGGTGGTTTTCAGTTTTTTTCGGAAGGCAGTGAGAGAGGTTTCTGCTCTGAGTGTGCTAGGTAGTGCGTTCCATAGCTTCGGGGCAATGTATGGGAAGCTTATTCCACCTGCTCTAGCTCGTTTGATGCGTGGGACCCTAAGTTGGTTGGTGTGGCATTGTCTGGTAGGTCTAGTGGAGTGCGATCTGACTAGAGTATCAGACAGGTATGAGGGTACGGATAGGTTAATACATTTGTGTGCAGTGGTAAGTATTTTAAATGTGATGCGCTCTTTGACAGGTAGCCAATGTGCTGCCTTTCTGGCTTGCGCGATGTGGTCCCGTTTAGGTATATTGAGGGCTGCTCTTAGTGCATTATTTTGTGTTGTTTGGAGTTTATTGAGATTGGTGTTGGAAGTGCCAGCCAATAGCGCATTACAATAATCTATCTTGGCTCCAATGGTGGCTCTGGCAATAGATAAGCAATTATCTTTGGTTAGGAAAGGTTTAATGGCATTAATGAGCTTAGTGCTCAGGGCGGAGGCAGAGACAATGGAGTTGACTTGCTTGTCCATGGATAGTGATGCGTCAATGTGGACTCCTACTGTTTTAACAGGAGGTAGAACTGGGATGACACAATTGTCTATGCAGAAGTTTGTGTAGAGTGGGTCGAGATTCTTGAGAGTAGATTTTTGACCAAGGATGAGAATTTCGGTCTTATCACCGTAAGATATAGGCCGTTCGTGGCCATCCATGCTTGGATGGTGGCGTACATATTCTGGAGGGTGGCTGCGTCCTGAAGGTAGTGTCCTGTGAGCGGGAGGAGTACTTGGGTATCGTCAGCGTAGTTGGTGTATATGATCCCAAGTGCGTCCAATTTATCAAAGAGAGGTTTGGTAAAAAGATTATAGAGGGTGGGAGCTGTACACGAACCCTGAGGGACTCCATACCTGATGGTGGTAGGCTCTGCGTTGACTATATTGGAAAACACTTTCATCACGCTACCTTCGAGGAAGGAGGTAATCCAGTTTGTGGCTTGTTTGGAGAAATGAGCGGCCTGAGTTAGATGGTTCGTGAGAATGGCATGATCGACTAAATCAAATGCCGCCGAAAGGTCTAGGAGGAGCAAGAGGGCCGGCTTGCCTTTATCTAGGATTAGGGTGATTTGATTCTTCAGATCTAGTAAAGCGGTTTCAGTGACATGACCTTTACGGAATCCGGACTGCCTTTTACCTAGGACAGAGTTGTTTTCCAGGTAGGCCTATATCTGCATGTGTGCAGCTTTATCTAGGATTTTTAGGAGAAATGGAACTGTTATAATGGGCCGGTAATTGTTAGGTTGGGCGGGGTCCATGGTTGGTTTCTTTAAGAGCGGGCGTACCCACGACCCTTTAAGGCTGTCAGGGACATTACTCGTCTTGAATGAGGCATTAATGAATGCTGTGATGATCGGTGCGAGGGGTGCCGCACATTCTTTAATTATGTTGGGGGGGCAAATGTCGCCTTTGCATTGAGATGGTTTGAGCTGTTTAAGGACGTGGAGAGTGTCCGACTTGGTGATTGGCGAAAAATTGAATTTTGAGGTGTGCTTTTCTTTGCCGGTATTGACAGAGAGGGTCTGTTGGGGGTGTAGAGCCTTAAAGTGTTCTGCTATTTTATTTTGGAGAAGGTCTATTTTATTTAACATCGCTGTTTGGATGCTATTGCACCAGGCTTCATCCTTAACAATCTCCTCTGTGCAGGTTGGGGGGATAGTGAGCTCTTTAAAGATGGTGAAAAGCTCTTTTGAGTGGGAGTTGGCTTCCATGAGACATTTATTGTAGGTTTCTGACTTCGCCTTGAATATGGCATTTTTGTATTTTTTAGAGATACAAAGAAAGTCTACTTTGGTGGACTCACAGGGATTGGCCTGCCATGTTTTGAGGGCTTGGCGCTTACATTGGCGAAGATTTAGTAGGTCATCCGTGAACCATGAGTTAGAGTGAAACGATTTTTTTTCTTTATTGTTTTCAAGAGGGGCTGCAGTGTTGATGGCCAGGGCGAGGGTGTTTTTGAAGATCTCTGCTAGAGTGTTGAGGTTGGAGGAGAACGGGGGTGCTAGGCAAGGGGTGTTGAGAAAGGGACGTATATTGTCTGCTGTAAGTTTTTTGGCACTTCTGGCTAGCGTGGCCGATGCATGTTTTAGAGGTTTGGAGTAAGATGATATAGGGATGCAGAATTGGAGGCAGTTGTGATCGGACCATGGAAGGGCTGTGTTAGCGTTGAGAGTGGATCCACAGTTGTGATCTGCCACCCAGTCTAAGATACGGCCTTTAATATGGGTCGGGGCAGTGACTATTTGTGTGAATCCTAGATCTGTGAGGTTTCTTGCGAGAGTGGTAGCTTCTTTGTCGAGTTTATCATTATATCCAAGGTTTAGGTCTCCTAGAAACAGTGTTTTGGAAGTTTGTTTGATGTTTTTTCCAAGAAGATGGTTGACTATGCCTTTGAAGTTATTAGCAGGGCATGGGGGTCTATATATGACGTGAATGTTTACAGTACTTTTGGGAGAGAGGGTAAGTTTGGCTGAGAGGATGTCAATGGTGTCTTCCCCAGAGGTGGGAGTCTGTCTTAAGGCTAAGGTGTCTTTAAAAATCAGTGCAACTCCACCTCCTATTTTGGTTAATCTATCCTGTTTTAGGATCGAGTATCCTGATGGTACAGCTAAGCTGATAGTCGGGCCAGCGGCAGAATGCAGCCAAGTTTCTGTTATGGCTAACATATCTAGGTCCTGGTTGGTAATAATGTCATTAACTTCTAAAGCGTGGGCGTTGAGTGAGTGAACATTTAATAACGCACATCTAAGGTGTTGGAACTTTTTTGGTTGTGGTGGCTTGAGGTCGGTACTAGTGATGGACTTTTTGGTAGTGTGTGTAGGCTTGCTAGTCAAGTGGTGTCCGACTTTACGCTGGTCATGTGAGGTTGGAGCGAGCGTAGGAGCACTGTTAGGGTGTTTATGGGTAATGGTGTATGGTGGCCAGGTCTTGGCGTGAGTGCGAGAGCTTATGCGTAAGTTCCTGAGTGTTACCTGCATTGGTGTTGAGGGGAATGCTAATGGGAATGTCCGTGTTCTGAGTCTGTACTGTCTGAGTATGATCTCGGGGGGAGTAGCATGTGTGGTGGTGTGTCTAGGTTCCATAATATGGTTGTTGGGTTGCCCTGCGGGCATAGAGTAGTCAGTACTACTGATCAGTAAGGTGTGGACTAAGCCTATGAAGAGGTACAATGTATGTGTGGCGTACATATTGAGGTGGGTAGGCGAGAGTGGGTTAGATGCTGTATCAGTTGGGCAACACACTATCACAGTAGTCTCTAAGCGACCATAAGGCACAACACAATGTCACAGTGGTCTCTAAGCGACCATAAGGCACAACACAATGTCACAATGGTCTCTAAGCGACCATAAGGCACAACACAATGTCACAGTGGTCTCTAAGCGACCATAAGGCACAACACAATGTCACAGTGGTCTCTAAGCGACCATAAGGCACAACACAATGTCACAGTGGTCTCTAAGCGACCATAAGGCACAACACAATGTCACAGTGGTCTCTAAGCGACCATAAGGCACAACACAATGTCACAGTGGTCTCTAAGCGACCATAAGGCACAACACAATGTCACAGTGGTCTCTAAGCGACCATAAGGCACAACACAATGTCACAGTGGTCTCTAAGCGACCATAAGGCACAACACAATGTCACAGTGGTCTCTAAGCGACCATAAGGCACAACACAATGTCACAGTGGTCTCTAAGCGACCATAAGGCAAAACACAATGTCACAGTGGTCTCTAAGCGACCATAAGGCACACCACAATGTCACAGTGGTCTCTAAGCGACCATAAGGCACAATACAATGTCACAGTGGTCTCTAAGCGACCATAAGGCACAACACAATGTCACAGTGGTCTCTAAGCGACCATAACGCACAACACAATGTCACAGTGAAACAGTTCAGGTCGCTGGCTAATGAGTTAGGAAAAGGTTGTTGAAAGGGGAAGTATGCTTACCCCAGAGAAATGTGGGCAGGGGTTCTAGCCCTATGCTCGATGGCGTAGACACGCTAGAGACAGGCACAGTGCCTTTGTGTGTGCCTTCGTGGTGGGCCGGCTCGAAGCCTGCCGGCTTGTGGTTGGCTCCCAAGTAGGGGAGAGGGGCCAATCACGATGCTTGCAGGGCTGTGGGGCCGAGTAGAGGGGTGAAGATGTGACGGTCGGCCAGCGGTACATATGGACAAGTAAAGTGTAGATGTTTCCACAACGCATTGTAGCAGTGCTGGACATTAGCAAGAAGGCCTCATTTCGTGTGTCGCAGTTAAAAAGCAAATTGAATTACAAAGTGAATCTCGGCAGACAGAGTTGGATGAGCCAAGAAGCCAAGGTCTTATCAAACTGGAGTGAACTGACATTGGATGCAAATCATGTGAAAAAACAGAACTCCTGTTCAGAAAGCATGAACAAAACAAGGAAGACGTCAGAGGTTCATTAGAAAATAGTATTAAATGCACCAATGGTCTCTAGTCACATGGAAGAATGAAGTTGGACGAACGAGATGGTCACACCTACGCACAAGTGCAGAGCGTGTCCTCACTCCCTGCATTTCTCAGAGCTAAGAACAAACTCAAGGCCGAGCTTCAAAGCCTAATTGATAGTAGACCACTTAGGTGATGATGGATTGATATGCTCATTGGTGGGAAGCAATGATTAAGGTCAGCTCACCGGCACCTGGATGGCCAGCCTGCATGCTGCTAGACGTAGATGGAAAAGTACTGACGGAGGTTAGAGTGCCAACCAATTGTAGAGGCCCTTGTAATTAGGGGTCCTATAGTTGTGTAAACCAATGGGACGTCGTGTATTTAGTGACATTCGTAGTGGTCATTTTTAGGGAGGGCTTAGTTGCCCTACCTGATGTTAAGTAACTAATCACATATTCACACTTTTTTAGACCAGTATGGATCGTATACTTAGATGTTCACTCAGAGCCAATCATCCATACTCATAGGTTTTTGTAGTTTGCCACATAGGATGACATTGGTGCACACGTAGGTTAACATCATTGATGACGAATTTTGTGTATAACATCTCAGTTTTTACTAAGAATGTTTGAGTAAAAGGATCAAGCGATTTTGTTGTTGTTCGTTATGCTCCCTATTTTAAATAATTGATATTAAAACAGTCTTCATTTTGCCAATTACCTGAGTCATCTCTATTATTGATGTATGAATAAAATCTGCGTCCCCAACCATCTCCAGGCTAATTGCTACTCATCTTAAAGGCCTGGGTTATGCAGGTCATAACCTTCAGCATCATCAAAAGGCTACAAGAGACCCCTCTGGGAACATCAAAAAAAGGAAATGCCTCATGCCAGCAACACCATGGACAAAATCAGAGAAATAAACCACTAATTGACTAGGCAGTCAGGTGGCGAGAGTGTGTGACCTCTTATCTGAACCCTCTAGGGGTGCCCGGCCCGGGGTGGAACAGTTCAGGGCAAAGACCAGCCTCTGCCACTTTACCTATGAGCATTTAGTTTTGCCTTGTGACCTGCTGCACCTGTGAGTAACCCTAACTTGCTAATTACTGTGCTGTCTCTCCACACTGTGGTACTCACCTATAATGCATTCGCTCCTGCTGCTCCTCAGCTCTCCCTATGCATTCTCCAATCACATTAAAACTTTCTCTTTTCCTATCCCAATCATAAAACTCATATTTCGAAACTCCCACTACTCTATCTCTCTGGCACCTCCTACTTCCAACAAACAACAGACCAAACCTCCCCCAACACCTAGCCACTTTGCCACTAATCCTCTAAGACTCAACTGCTTTACTTCTTCCTCATTGCATCAACTGAGCACCAACTGAGCATTCCACTCTACCATGCTCAGTCTGTATGCCACAAAACCTCCTTTATCACTGACTACTTTCATGGCAGCTCTCCTGCCCTAGATCCCCTTGCTATCACAGGCATGGATTTCTCCATTCGACACTGCCATCCTGATGGCCCTTCACGACTCCAAACTATCCTTCATTCACTCTCCTCATCTGACTGGTAGAGGTTATCGCCTAACAAATCTCCAATATTACATCCTCTCCCAACTATTTTGAATTCCAGCTATCTCCCTCCTGGTCCCACTGGACCATTCTTTGATGAACTTGAGCAACTTCTTGGTAACCACACTCTCCACTCTATCCATAACCTACCAACCCACATTGGGGGTAACTCATTAGATCTCTTATGCATCTACTCCTCTCTCTCTCAGCCACATATACCACTGTCACACCATCCCTATCTGATTACTCCATTGTTTTCACCACCATCTCCCTTCCACCGACTGGCCTCCCCTTACCACTTGCCACACCTGTTACTCAGAGGAAGTTTGAGCCTTCTGCCATTCCTCCCTTTCTCTATGACCTACAGTTCTCACTCTCCTCCTTCACACCTGATGCCACTTCCACTATCACTGCCTTCTCCAGCTTCCAACCCCTACTATATAACTCACTCTCCTCCCACTTCCCTCTGCTAACTTTCACCCCCAAGTCTCGGCGTACTCAACCACGCGTCACCACATTCATACCCTGTCTACGCACAGATATGCATTGCCTGTCTTGATAGAGTGAAAAGCAAATTCTACCTCACCCTAATCAACTCTCACTCCCACCATACTGATCATCTACATGGCACTCTAAACTCACTCCTAAACCTATGACTATCAACTCCACTCTTACAGCTAATGACTTAACTGAATAGTTTGCTGCAAACATTAGAAACATGTGAGACTCTTTCCTATCCTTTCTCACGCTCCCTCCCCCTACATGCTACATGCTGCCCACTCTACCATTCTCCACTGCCTCTATCTCTCACTTTAGTCACACTAATAATGAAGAAGTCCCAACTCTACTGGTGAAGAGTAAACCCTCTTGTGCCCCATCAGACCCCTTTGCTCCTTAGCTAGACAAGCCTATTGCCCTTTAATGACCTCTCACCTTGCTGAACTTGTCAACCTGCCCTTCGACTCTGCTTGCTTTCCCTCTGTTCTGAAATGGAAATGACTGCAGTTACCCCCCTTCTAAAAAAGCAAGCGGCTGATCTCAACCTGCTGCTGTACCTTCTCCCTGTGTCTCTCCTTCCGCACTACTTTAAAGTTCTGGAAAGGGTTGTGTTCAATCATCTTACCAATTTTAAAGACATCCTCAACCTTAGAGACCCCCTACAAGCAGGTGTCCGCTCCTGTCAATCTGCAGAAACTGCTCTGATTAATGTCTCCAACTTCATCACCACTGCTAAGCATTCCAGCCTATCCTCTATCCTAATTCTCCTTGACCTTCCTGCTGTTTTTGACACTGTAAAACATTCTGTTTGCTTTAATACTGTCTCTCTTCTTGGGAATTGTGATTGAGCCCTGGCATTGATTGAATCCTATGTAGCACCACACCACTCCTCTGTCTCCTGGAACAACAACGCCTCCAAACTCACTCCTCTAATTGTTGCCATTCCACAAGGGTCTGTCTTTGGGTCTTCTCTTTATACTCTACATCTCTGCTCTTGGGGCACTAATTTACTCCTTTAGGTTCTCCTACAAACTCTATGCAGGTGACACCAAAATCATATTCTCTTTCCCCGACACCCACATCATCTTTCCTTTCCCTGAACTCTCCTCTTATACCTCTAGAATGTCCAACTCTCTCACTGCCATTTAATATTGTAGGCCTTGTACTCTGTTATATAAAATTCTTCCAAAACAGAGATGTTCTTCTTCCCTGACAAATACTCTCACTCATCTCTTCCCCTGCCTATCCAGTACCCACCTGACACTCTGCCCTCCTCCTCTTAAGCTAGAACTTTCAGCATCATCTATGACTCTTCTCATACCTTCTCTCCTTAAATCTCTGAAACTGCAATGGCAGCTCACCTCAACTGCCTAAATAGAACTATGATCAGGTACCTCCTTCCTTTCAACAACGCCAAGCATCTCTTAACCACTCTTGTCTTCTTTAAACAAGACTACTGTGTCAGAACTCCTTTTTGGGCTCACTAAGTATGCTTTCTGTCCTCACGACAAGATCATCATCTTCGCTACTGGGACTCTTTGAACTCCCTCACTTCACACCTTCTTCCTCTTACCATCACCAGGCTGAATGGCTGAAAATGAAAATCAGGGCCAGATTTAGATTTCTTCCCCTGGTCCACACATCTATCCACGGTAATGCGTCACTGTATCTGTGCTCCTCTATCTAACTCTACAAGCCTTGTTGTGTTCTATGCTTTGCCCCCAAGACCACCACTGTGGCACCTCGTCCTCCCTGTGCTTCCTCTCAGTTTTGCTCTCCCTTCTTCCTCCACTTCCATGGAATGCTCTTCCCCGGACAATTTAGTCAAATCCAAATTGAAAGCCTACCTCCTCGCCTCCGAATTATCCCCTTAACCTGCCTCTCATTGGAGTTCTAGATAACATTTTTCAATCACCTTTCACCTGCCTTTGTCGCTCACTTCCTCTGCCTCCCACTCTAACACTTCATCCATCATGGTCACATGTAGCCGTATCGCCTACCTGCACTTAAACATTTCTAATGTTGATTGCCCTTTATCTCTGTAAATCCACCCATGTATTAACTACGGTGACCATTCCGTTTACTCCCCACCACAGCCTGGTTAGATTGTCATTCAAACTAACCTCATTGTAAGAAGCTCACTGCTCTCCATTAAATCTGATAACGTATCTATTGTACGTTCTTTTGCGATCAAAATAGCATTTTTCTTCCCTGTATATAAATAAATAAAATAAAACTGGGCCCCAGGATTCGATCCGCTCCATCAATGTTATTTTGTCATACACAGTGGAGACTACTGAGCGCACAGTAAAGTACTTTGAAGTTGTGTACTGCTTCAAGTAGCCCTTGCTTATTTGTCAAGTGCATGCATGAAGTGAAAAGCACATTAAACAGCAAAGTTATAAGGGAACATAATGTACTGTATTGTACCCATCGTTTTAACATATTATGACTAATTTTTATAAGCTATCATTACAGTACTGCCGTTAGGATGACAAATAAAAGTATACTAGGAGTTCTTTAATTGCATAGCTATCCATAGCTGCCTGAAACACTGGCCGGGATGGGGTTAAGCACCAGCTTAGTCTAGCGTTAATACGTTAGGGGTCAGGGTTTGAGCTTTGTGAATGGTTCATCAGCTGGGCAAATGCCTAATCAACTGGGTGCCCGCAATTAAATATCCACCTGGTATTGATTCGCTCTACCAGTCTTATTGTGTCTTATTTTACTTTACTTTACTTTAATACAGTTATATAGCGCGGCCATAGACCCTAAGGTGTGAGGGTGCTACGAGACACAAATAAACAAATAACAAAGATCATACTAAATACATAAGTGGGTGCTAAAAGGAGATGTCCTCGTCAAATAAAAACAACATGTGAGTTAATTAAAAAGGTGAATCTTCAATCTCTTTTTGAAGATCTCAAGTGTCTCAATGCATCTCATGTCCAAGGGAAGAGCATTCCAAACCTTTGGTCCAATAGAGTAGAAGGCTGAGTTGGCCACTTTAGTAGTTCGACATTTCGGAACCAGA
Source organism: Ambystoma mexicanum (assembly GCF_040938575.1). Lineage (NCBI taxonomy): Eukaryota > Metazoa > Chordata > Amphibia > Caudata > Ambystomatidae > Ambystoma > Ambystoma mexicanum. Next base: position 1,436,009,324 of record NC_090934.1, on the reverse strand, counting down.
AATTGGTGCTGATTGTTAAATCTTAATGTTCTGGTATTTGTGCTCGTAATAAGAAGCTGTTGAAGGTATTCGGGCATATTGCCAAGTCTACATTTTTGCACTATGGTCAGAGTCCTGAACAGGATTCTGGACTCTACAGGCAGCAGGTGAATATTGCGTCTTGCGGTCGAGACATGGTCTCTATGTTTAAGTCTCATCACAGTTCTGATTGCCCCATTTTGGCATACTTGCAATCTGTTGCATTCAGTCTTATTGAGTCCCATGAGGAGACTTGAGCAGTAATCTATCTTGGATCCTATTATCGCTCTTGCGATGGCCTCTGCGTTGTCTTGGGATATAAGGGGCCTTAGATGCGCTAAGAGTTTAATGTAATAGGCACATGATGATACCAAACTGCTGACGTGTTGTTTCATTGACAGACGTTGGTCAAAGGTCACTCCTAACATTTTCACCTTTTTTAGTGGTATGATAGATTCGTCTCCCAGCTGAAACCTATCACACTGTGATCCAAGTTTGTTTAAAGTTTAAGATGATCCTATGACAAGCAGCTCAGTTTTTCATTTGTTCAAGGCCAGCTTGTTATGGACCATCCAAGTTTCAATTGAGGCAAAGACTCTATTTATGGCAGGTTCATCTATGCTATGTGAGCCAGAGAGTGGGATGACACATTGAATGTCATCCGCGTAGTTGGTAAATATTATGTTCTCATGGTCAAGCATTGCAAATAGAGGGGCTGTGAAAATATTGTAGAAACAGGGAGAGGTGTAGGCACCCTTAGGCACGCCTCAGGTGATCGTGATGGGTTCGGATTCTGCTGTGCCGCAGAAGACCCTACTATCACGATTGTTGAGGAATGATAGGATCCATTTACATGCGAGGGGAGAGAAATTTGCGACTTTGTGCAACCTTATGGCCATGATATCATGGTCCACCAGGTCGAATGCCACAGAGAGATCAATACGCATAAGTAGTGAGGCTTCATTACGATCTATGCGGGACATTAGCTTGGACTCGCACTGAGCCCGGTCTCAGTTCCAAAGCCAACCCGGAACCCAGACTGATCGTAATTTAGAACTGGATATTTCTTTAAGTGATCTGCAATTTGTATATAGGCCACACAATCAAGGATTTTTAGAAGGAACGTTGTGTTGGTGATAGGCAGGTAGTTATTTGGAGCATCAACTGAGAGGCCAGGCTTTTTCAAAATGGGCATGACCCAGGCCTTCTTAAGATCCTGTGGGACCGTACCAGAGGTTATGGAAGCATTAATAAATTTGCAGATAGAAGTGATTTATGCATTGCAAGCAAAAAGTACCCTTTCTGCGAACGGGTTCTGTAGGCAGACATGATAACACTCTCATCAATTGCTGAAAATCAATGATCCTGTAGGTTGCTTTTCTGATTCGCTTATCGCTTGATGTGCTTTGCACCCTGAAGTAAACTGCACTGACAATGGGCATGTGTGGCTGGCTGACATACCCCAGAGCAGACGTGGAAGGGAGGTGAGATTTTGTGTGCTGCTGCATACCCGGACTCTCTGTGCTCTCCCCCCACCCTGTCTCCTCACCCTGGCGTGGTGCAGTTCATTGTGGTACATTGTGGTACAAATATCTTAGAAAGCGTGCAGCGTAGGGCCTTGAAATGTGGTTTATACAGTCCTATAGGGACCTTGAGTTTTGTTCCCTGTGTTGAGACCGGTCCTTCAACGACCACATTGATGTTTCACTGATTTCAGGCAACTGTTTCATGTGTGAAGGTGCTTAAATCCGGTGAAAGGGGTGGGGTGTCCAAATGTCATGTAGCAAAAAATGCCTTGAGGGTCCTAACAGGTGACTATGCAAAATGTGGTGCAGATTGGTGAAAAGGTGTGGAATTGTATAAGGAACAACACTTTGCCAAGTCACAAGCCCACTAATATATTTGAACTTTTATATAGATTGTTTAATCTATCCCTTGCTCTTTCATATCCAATTTTGATTAATCTAATATGTGTTTGGCCGTTGAATTTAAGCATGCGAAGCAGGTGAATGTATTCACTATTTATTATTACTGTTATTTATTCCCTGCCAATTTTATAGTATATATTGTGATTGATGTATTGATTTTTTATATTTTTGGTGATTACACCCAACTACTGTACAATACATTTAAAAACAAGATGGGGTAGCTGTGCAAATCTTCAGTATGGTTACTTTACGCGTTTGTTTGAATAGGACGGCCAGGTGCTCTGGACATCAGATTCATGTGCCTTGGGGTCGCGCTGCAGTAGAGATGCCGCATTACTTGTTTCCCATCACAGATTGAGCACTATATGTCCCAGAATGCATGGAGCATACTGGCATGTACTACACACAACATCCTGTAAAAAGGATCCCACTAACAGGTAAGAGGACATAGTGCATACTGTAATGTCATTCTGGGAAAAGCCCAGTCCAACAGACCTACCCGTTACAACCTACGCATGCCATTTTGCCGTCCCCAAGTTTAGACGACAAAAAGTGACTGGTTCCAGCTTCCCGGTGCTCGCAGCCAAACAATGGAACTCCATGCCTTTGGCCTTGAGAACAGACCCATCCATCTGGTCCTTCCGTAAAGGCCTCAAGACTTAGCTCTTCACCCAAAAGCATAACTAACCTAAGGTCTTATACATCTCAAGCAACTAACAGCTGAGACTCAAGCAATCTAGTCTATAACTAATATGAGTAATTTCTGCAACCTATTCCTTAAGTGAGCTATTTATGTATTGTCTGTATCCTACTTCTCATTCCAATGACAAATAGCTATGTTACCTACCTATTATCCTGCGAGATAATCATGCAATTACTGTACCCACCTCTGAAAGTAACCTGTAACCTTTGTAAACTACTTGCAACTTATTATCCTGCCTGATAATTGTGCAATGACTGTAATTACCTCTATAAGTAACCATTGTAACCAACCTCCTCAGCAAAAGCGCCTAGATGCCTCTGGGTTATGTGCGCTATATAAATGACAAAATAAAAAAATAAATACATAAGTAATTAAATAAATTTGTGTGACCCTACTCGTTTTGCATTTTAGAATGCCTCTCTTACAATATCTCCCTTTGCTTCCGCTATCTGTTCAAAGCTGACTTAGTTCTGAGTGTCCGGCTGGGGCACACCTAAAGACATGACTCCCCCACTTGCTATGCATACAGTAGTATGCAATTATGGCATAAATATTACTTTTTTACTGCCCACACCCCATGCCCACGGCTGATTTACAATGGGCTATCAGTCTCCAAAATGGAAGCTTTAATTTTGACCTTTCGTATTCTTCTCAGAAGTGATGTACTATCCATTACTATATAAAGCCTGAAAGGATAAAACATAATTATTTGTTGCTTTTTTTAAGATATCAATGAGTATTCAGCATGGTGAACACACATTAGTCTTCACAAAAAGAATACTGAGGCATAAAAAATAAATAAATAAATATAGTCCTCAAATACTATAAAGAGACAAGTTAAAGACCAAAATGTCTCATTATGAGGTTGCCGACACCGGTGGCCTACTGGCAAATTCGGCTTACCATCTCTGCCGTCTTCTATCCCGGTAATACCGGGATATTACAGGCGGCAGAGAAACGGTAAGACAGAGATTTGTTGGTTGCTCCTTCCTTCAAACTAGCTAAGGCTCTCAACACCTAACCATATTTTACTGTTGCGGGTCATGACATTAGAACGCAAACCTAAGTTAAAACTTTAGCAGTGCGGTTGGACATCTATCCCCCATTTAAATAAAGTCACTAGTTCCCCTCCATTTTCAGTTGATGACCTTGAGCCAGATTCACCCTTAACTCTCGGAAAAACACTTTGCTACGATTGCATGTGCCATAGTCAAAGCCCCCCTAGACTAACTTTACAGGCAGGGGCCAGGAGGTAGGCGGTACAGAAACTTCTAGTAATCCAGAATACGGCTGCTCATATCCTGACAGGCTCACTTAACAGAGGTGACATAAAACCAGTTTTCAAAAGACTCCACTGGCTTCCGGTAAAATGTCGAATCAAGTTTGCGCTCTTGATTACAGCCCATAAAGCTCTATATGGTCAGGCCCCCTTTACTTCAAGCGGTATCTCAGATAGTTCTCATTATCAGGGTCCTTTAGAGCGGTTTCCTGCTACACAATGATTGTTGACGGCTTCTGCCTATCCAGAGGATTTGATCGCTCTTGCACAGGGATGTCATTTAGGAGTTGCCAGGGGTCGCAACCACGACCCTTGAGGTCTCCCTTGCTATTCCCGGGGTATCCCTTGCCAGCCCTTCATTTTCTTTTTAAAGTGTTTTTTTTTTGTTATTGATCACTGAAGCTCCTGGGCTCTGGCCAGCGCATGTGGCTCTTTGCTTCTGCAATGGCTGGCTTTCTTGTTCAGGCTTCTTAAAAAACTAAAAACAAAAATAAAAAGAACAGGGGTTCCACACTTCAGCACTGAACCTAAATGAGAAAGAATAGGAATACCAAATAATGTCTCTTTCTGGAATTCTATACAATAATTGCTAGACTCATTAAAGGTTTATTTCAGGCACACTTCATGGGGTGAGTCACTGAATTTGTCTGTTCTTAAACAACTCAACTCATCCTTTTATCCTTCTGAGGTCGATACACGAGTACCAACACAGGTTGGGTGATATTGTATGTATATTTTCTCAATATAAAGCGCTTAAGCGAAAGTGCTATATAATAACACATCATTATCATTTGACCATCAATGTCTGCTTGCATTCACAGTAATATGGGCCTATATACACTGATCTTAACGATACCTTGTGGTGATCCATTTTTGTATGAAATGTACATCACATTATAGCGATATCGTAACCATATTGTTCGTAGTGTACTTAGGAACAATGCTATGTGATGCCACTTCCTGTTTTGTCAAGTGTTGAAAGGTTGTGTTGCATCACTTCCCATGATATCACTTTGGGGTGGGGTCAAATTACATCCCTTCCTGTGATGTCATCAGAGGTCAAGGGTCGTGTTATGTCACTTCTGCTACCCCTGGCATTTTGGTGAAATTAGGTCCCTGCTCTTGCACCATTACCTGTGCTAAGCTTTGGAACTTGCTCCCAATTGATATTCGGAGTATGAGTGATCTGATGACCTTTAGAGGAAAGATAAAAACCCTTCTCTTCTAGTTAGCGCGGTCTCTTAGGACCAGAGTTTTTTGTAGGACTAAGTGCTTAGATACCTTTGGGTGTAGCATTGTTACCCTTAATCATTTTTGACTCTACTCTATCCAGTTTTCACTCCCGATCAAGAAATAGAATAGAATCAACTCCCAGCCAAATAATTTTGGCACCTGTACTGTACAAAGGTACCAAAGGTGAAGTAGCTCACAAGCTGCAACACCCGAGATGGCCATCTTCGAAGTGGTGTGCTTTAAAAGGGGCAGGATGGGAGGACATCGCAGCATGCAAGTCTGGAAATCCATTGTTTCATAAAGTGCCATCTCAATTACAGCCATCAACACTCTTTTCCTTAATCAGGTTCTATTGACATTTTCCATCCTGGGTAGATAGAAACTGCAAGAGAAAGCATATCCCCACCTTGCAAGATGCCAGAGGCCACATCAGGCACTCAGGAGGTTATCCCCATTTCAGTGGGTCACCCTCACCCAAACCATTCCAACCGAAAATTGAAATGAATGAACATGAAAAATGGCAGCCGAGTAGTTGTAAACATTTCTATAAAGATACACCATTAGAATATTCAGAACTGTAGCGTTCTAAGCAAGTTGTAAAAGATTTGCTTGACCCTACCCCAACCCAAAATGAAAAGAAAACAAACTGATAGTAAGTCCCACTCGCATCTGCTCACAAGAAATACAATGCAAGGCTTGACACGTTATGCCCATTGCTATTGTAAACACTGAATTTTGAGCACAGCTTGGGGGCTGCTCTTCTCAGTGAACCCCTTACCCTACAGCTGAGAACACAAATGAAGCTCCTTAAGCCCCTTCTCAACATTGTTCACACCAGACTGCTGGGCTTTAATTCTTCCATTATGTGTCTTCCTGGACATGTAGACTACACACCTATAGTATTGCTCCCCATCTGTAATGGCTCTTCTCTAAGGTGTGCCTTTACTGTATTAGCCAGTACGATCCCCACCCCTTTTCTGCAGTGTGTGCTCCTGAAGAGTTTGATAAGGGGGTAAAGTATTGTGAGTTGTCTTCTTGTGGCTTACCATTTGAGAGGGTCTATGGCATTAACATGCTGTATTTTAGGTTTGTTTTCTAGACTCAAGACGTATTGGTGACACAGAAGACTGGAGCACCCGCAGGACTGTAGGTCTGCAATAGCGCGCAATCGCCGAGCTAGCGACTAAGCAGCCCAAAGCCTCCTCTGTGTCTTCCCTTTTGCACTGCACCCCAACCCTTTCCATCTATAGACATGTATCAAAGGGAACTTAGCATACATGAGTAAACCCCCCCACCACCACATCATTGGAGCAGCCTCACCCCATAACCGAACTCAATACAATTCTAAGCCTTGAGGTAAGTAAAATTGTATTGTACAACTGTGAGCAATTTGTAAGGAGGTTGCCATGATCCACAGCAACCAAACACAAAGGTGAAATGAAAGACATGAATAAATGACAGCCTGAAACAGTAGCACGCATTTCAATAATTACATTGGAGCGCCTAGATGCCTTTGTGTTAAGTGGGCTATACAAATGTCAAAATAAATAAATAAATGAGGAAGTGGATTTATAAACCTATAGTAAATAAAAAGTTCAAGTGTTTGTTTAGAGGGAAATAAACAAAGTGTTCAGGAAGATTTTGATGCAGGCCTGAATTCTTTATGTTTAATTCACTATAGGATATGTTACAAATTCAACTAAGTATGTGAGTATTAGTAGTTCGTTGGTAAAAAACCTAAATGTCTTTGGGTGTCAAAGGGCTGAGAAGCTGGGCAATGTGTAGCAGGACAAACTACCTCATGCTGCCACATGAGTGTGCGTAGCCCCTCGGCTGCCGAGCTGCAAGACTAGTCCTTCTCCATGCGTAGATAAGCTTTGACCCATTGTGTACATGGTACTACTGTACTTGTAAACAGTTCAATGTGATATTTCCGGTATGTGTGTTTTAGTTATTGCTCAATTTTGATATTGTTGATAATCTGGTATGGTTTTGTGATGTTTTGTAATGCTCCTCATCTCTTAATGAAAGTAAGGGCCTGACTTACGGAATAAATCTGCGCCGAAAACGGGGCGCATGCATGCAAAACACGCGCAAGCGCCTGTTTTCCGATTCATGGAACACACTGCGCATGGCTTACCTGTGACCTGAGTTGAATCCGCGCGGGTCCAACATGTCACTGCGACATCAGGAACGCTTTGCGCGAGACGCCCATTGAAGGCGCACACCGTCCAGCGCACACACCTAAAAAGGGGGCAGAACACGTGTAATGTGGAACAACAAGCGTAAATGTGGGCGTTACGTGGGAAGTACCGCAGTAAAATACTTGCACACCCACAAGCATGCTAACAACACGTATTCATGGAATTGAACAGGGTTCTCCTGCGCGCGGGAAAAGACGCGCTAATCCAGAAACATGTCCGCCAAGCGAAAGCAGTCGTAAGCGTCACTGTGCACCTAAAACAATGCATAAAAAGCATGCGCGAACACAAACGCGTGTATACAGCTACGATTAATGTACCATTCCACGCAGCAGTCATCGTGATACACCGCAGGAGGAGGATAGCCAGGCCCCACATTTTGTTACCCAGGACCAGCTTTTTTGGGATGCCTGATGACCAGGTCTATGGCAGGTATAGGTTTCTGCCTCATATCATCCTAGACCTGGCCACTGAGTGGGAGGGTGACCTCACATCACCCACACTGTGCTCCCTAGCACTTAGCTCCTTGGAAAAGGTGCTCAATGTACTGCATTATTTGGCCACTGGATCATTCAGCAGACAAATGCCATAGTTGGGGGTGTTTCACAGGCCACGCAGTCAGGCTGCCTACACCAGGTGTTGGCAATCATGACTGCATGCCCCTCAGTCCGCAGGCACATATACATGCCCAGAACACCCGCAGAAAGGCAGGCCGTGGTCCAGGACTTTTATGGGGTGGCACACTTCCCCAAAGTGCTTGGTGCCATTGATTGCACCCATGTGACCCTATGTCCACCTAGGGCCACACAGCACATCTATTGGAATCACAACCACTGGCATTCCATCAACGTGCAGGTTGTATGTGATGCCAAGGGAATCATTACCTCTGTATATGCCAACTAGCCAGAGTACACCCATGAGTTTCATATTCAGAATGTCACCCTTACACCAAGAACTGGAAGCTGGGAGGCATGGCAGCACATGTCTCATTGGTGAGTATAAATGCCTGTGCACATGCATGCATGTTAGACACAGACAAATAGACAAAGCCAAGTAATGACAACCATTCTCACCCCCCCAGGGGACAGTGCCTACCCTCTGAGCAGCTACATGATGACGCCAATACGGAACCCCACCATACCACCCCAGGTAAGATACAACGCAGCCCATATTGCAACTAGGGCCATACTGGAGCGCACATTCGGAGTGCTAAAGTCACGCTTCCGCTCCCTTGACCACTCCGGTGGACAGCCACCAGTAGTGTGCAGGGTCATTGTGGCAGCATGTGTCCTGCACAACGTTGCAACACAGCGTGATGTATCGGTGGACATGGTGGTGCCCCCACATCCCCAACCGCATGCACGCCCGCTGCGCATAGGAGGGGAAAGGGCACGTGACGAGGCAGCCAGTACCCAGCTTGTGGCGCAATTTCTCACCTAAAATCCTACCCCTGCAGAGTGCACACAGGCCTGGCACGTTGCAGGTGACAATTGATGATGACAAAGAGCCATTTAACTGTCCCAACCTTACCACCCTGAGAATGTGTTCTTGGAAGTACATTGTGTGCATCCCTAGCTACTTAAACTAACCCAATCCTGTGTGAACAAAAGGCACACATTGAAGATGAAGTATGCCACTAACCCCATGGAAAACAGCACATCTAAATCCTGGTATGTCACCTAAACACTCCCAAAGTTCATGTCACCCGTTGCCACACCATGCCATGGCATGCAATGTCAAAAGTGACAAATAAATGGGCAACACATAACTCTACTGTCACAAAGTGCACTTCGACAAATGGAACTAGGTCAGAAATAACTCACTCTGACACATCAAAATGAAATCGTACACAGGAACATCCAGAAGATTCCAGCATAACATATCATAAACACAGGACCCAACAGTGACAATGTCAAACATTGACCAATCACAATAGCACAACTGCCTCAAAGTGACAAAGCTACCACATGGACCCCTTGTATCTTGAGAGTGTCTCTGCTAACTAAAGGGGGCAGGGTAACACATACTGCAGGAAGGGCATCAATAATGGAGACAGGCAAGGTAATACATGAAGATGTAACATGAAAAAGGACATTTACCAATGTCCAACCAAAAAGGCATGCAAACCATGCACTGGACAAACAATCATGAATCCCCACTAGGGGTGTATACATAGGTTGGACTTCAGCTGACCACAGAACTGATGGAAGGCCAATGCATCTGTGTAAATTACTTTCACACGCTGCCTTCCTTGCAAGTACATGGAAAGGGGAAGCAGGAGTGGCATATGTGTCTGGACCCTAAGGCACAAACAAGGAATGTACCAACACGAGACAAGCCTGTATGGGCCCAGCCAGAACACACAGTGGATGCCTTTGGATGCCACACAAAGCAACACACTGTCAAATGAATCCACAATAGACAAAAAATAAAGTTAAACAAATATATAAATTGGCCATGGTGGACCAGGAGGGGGGTTGGGTTGTTTGGGGCTGGGAGATCCAGTAGGGAGGAGGTGCAGGGTGCACCTCAACACCCACATCTGTGGATGTTGACAAAGAAAAAAAAAACTCCATTGGTTCATGGCCTGCATGGCTAGCATAGAGTGGGGGAGCTGTCAATGCTGTTGTTACCCTCTGATGTAGCATTACGGGATGTGCATGGTAATTGAGGCTGACCATGTATAGCCCTGGTCTGCTCCTTGATTGCAGCGAGCATGCAGGCCTGAAAGGTTTGATTCTCATCATGATGACCCGGAGGTCTGCATCCAGCACCTCACGTGATGCACGGAGTTCCGCCTGCAAGATGTCACGGGATGCACGGATCTCCGATTGCAAGACCTCACGGGTTGCACAGAGTTTGACAGAGACGTGCGTCACCTGCTCCATCTGCTGTTCTGCCCATCTACTGCGGGCCAACTTGAGTGCAGTGAGTAGATCTGAGGGAGGTATTCACTTCACTCAGGGCAGCCCTGTGGGCCTCAGACTCAGCAGTTATGGCTGTGCACAGAGCCCCCAGTACAGCAAGTCGGTCCCTGTTGCTGGCCGACATGTCCAGCCTGTGAAAGTGGCATGTGGACTGCAATGCCTGCTGTTGGAGCTCCATCTGTCTTTCAGGGAGAGCATGGAATTGGCCACCCTATCCATGTCCTGTGCCAACATCTCACATGATGCCTACTGTTGCTGTGCAATAGTATACATGGATTGCTCCCACCCAGTATTTCTGGGTGGCACACAGCCACTGCGTTGCTGAACCCCACAGCCGCTGGACCCAAGGATACCTGGCTCTTGCTGCCCTGGCGCTGCCTGTGGCTGCTGGACTGCATTCCTCCCTTGATCAGCAGCCCCAAGAACAGGAACCAATTCTGTAGAGTGTGCCCTTGCAGGCATAACCACCACAGATGGACATACCAACACTGACTTGCCCCGTGAGGGGTCTACCCCCCTTGCAGGTGTTTGGGACAGAACAACATCCACAGTAGAATCACTCACCTTGTGACAGCAATTAGGGTTCCATGTCCGATTCAGCACCAGAGGCATAGGCGTCCTCAGAGGTGTACTCTGCTTCCTCCAATCCTGGGAACGAGGAGGTGACAGCCGTTGTATTCTGGACAATATTTGCCAGCTTCTGGGCTGTCCGAGCGCCCCCACTCTTCCTTGTACAGGCACAAGGTATGGGACCTGCAACCTGTAACCTTATCTACTTATTGCCTCTCAACCTTTGGGGTGTAGTTTGGTGCTTCTCCGTCCTTATTTTTGGACATAGCTCACCCGTGTAAATTGCTTCTGCTCCATACTCTGTCCTTTATAGTAGGGGCAAGTTTCTCGTTTTAGTGTGCCTCCCCACCCAGGCCCCCTCTACACAGGTCTCCACACTTGGTGTTTTCATGTGTATGCTGGACACTCGATTTTTTATCTAACTTGGTTGCACTGACCACACATGCCCTATTTTGATGCTTTTTACATTGCTTACACTCCTTGTAGTAACTTTGTGAGAATGGGGGTCAGACACCCCCATTCCTATGAGACAAGCTCTGAGCCTTGCTTTTGCTTTTGCAGGACATCCTTCTGTGAGCTTGGACGGGTGCTGCTTAAGCACAGTTATCCATTTCTGATGTTCCCGGAGAGCTTTAACACTCTTGTTACTCTCCACAACCTGCCATCCATCTATTCAGGCAGGTGAGTGTGTCGCCATTTTGGGGTTCCAGGTCGTTACCTGATGGCCCTACTGTTGTTCGCCCATTCAGTTTTCATTGTTGTGAGCACGGATTATGCTTTTTGAAGAAAAGCTAACGTTGTTGCTTTTCTTGTACTTTGTACAGTATAGGACAGATTCTCTCTCCTATTCCAACTGATCTTTTGAAGTTGCGAGCCCCCACAAGCACCAATCAAGGTAATCCCACCTTTTTTGGTCCTAAATTCATTTTATGAGAACTTTACATTGAGACATAGCTATTTAGCTGACCTTTGTTTTTATATTCTTTTTAACTTTAGAGGTGCAATGAAATAGACCCAGATCAAGTCTGTGACTCTATAAGAACTAGGTTTCTCGTTGCAATAGTCCTTCTCCTGATAAATGTTCATTATCTATGTTGTTGAACAGAAACATGTCGAGGCAGCTCTCTGGACTGATAACAGAGACAGTATAAAATGATTCACTAATCCTAATGGAGCTTTGTACACATCAAGTTGTTCGTGGTGTACCTTGCCTTTTCTTGAATTTGCTTTAACTAGTATTTACTACATATTCCTATGTTTTTCTGTGTAGTTCTGTGTATTTTTCTAATGTGGACCGCTTGATTGAATTATGCTTTTTAACTTGCTTGATTTATTATTAAAAATTGGTTTGTAACTTTTTAGATGTGTCAGGTCCCTCCCTGGTCATAATTGTTGTGATCAGCACCTGTATCTCTAGCTCTGTCTCTCATCTGTATACTGATATATATCCAACCGGATCTAGACAGAGTGGACCTCTCTAACGTGCAGGTGGATAGCAATCTACCGGGTTTCCTCCCTGATACCTAGGCAAGTGCATTATGTCAGTCATCTGGGACTGCAGCAGGGCAGAGGTGGACATAAAGCAAAACACATGAGGAAGCATCAGAAGGGCCTCCAGACCCAGAGATCCTAAACCTCCAGTTACATAGAGGCAGGGAGGCTGTACCATAGGGAGGCCCCAGCTCAACACAGACGAGAAACACAAACTAATTTCCATGAGGAGCAACTGACCCTGAGGGAGCATGAAAGGGATGATCAAAGACCATGAGAAGGAAGTAAATACTGGAGATGGAGTAGAAGGAATTGCTGGCCAAGGACCCATTGGGACTTGCTGAGAATGCATAGGGTTCAGTAATGAACACTCATAGCGTCTGTGAGCCTGAGCCATCATCACAGTCCTAGGCAGATACCTTGCACCAAGCCTAAAGGACTTTCCACACTGCCCAGGTCTGGCAGAGTTGCAGAGGGAAGAGTGTAGAATCACAGAAATCCTGGTAAGGCCTGTTTCAGTAGTCCACCATAAAAATTACCAGTCCTCTGGAGACAGTGAGCTGATGGGGGATGGAGAGGAAAGGAAGAAAGCATCAGAGGAGGAGCAGCTTGCAGGGTGACCTCATAGAGACGTCAATCATGTGACGATAGAAAGCGAGTGTTGAGTGGAATATCATTACAGGCTATCCGCAACCACAGGTTGGAGCAAGAATAAGGCCAAGAGAGGCTGGACAGAGAGTGTCATGGAAAGAAGGAGCAGGTGTGGTGATGAGGATTGCTTCTGTGTGCAGCATATGGTTTGTGTGAAGTCTACATGACAACAAGCACTTATCAGTCGAATATCACATGGGTCACACATGGCAGTCATGTCAATGTAGCTTGAACTGGCAGACAATCATACACATGGAATGGGCACATACGCATCACCACTCACCGGACATTGGCTCATACATTGGCAGGTCTCCCACGCCTTCGACTTGCTCCACTGCAATGAGATCACTAGCAATTTCCTCATGTCCAGTGAGTTCATCGTCCTCTGGTGCTGACCCACCGCCAGTCACCAGAGTAGAGGCAAACTTGGCAGCTAGCTTGTCTTTTGCTCGGCATCAGAGGTAATTCCAGCACTGCACGACATCACCAGCTGTGTGCCTCTCATGGCCCAAGGCGCTAATACGGTCCGCAAGGCACTGCCAGCGGGCCATACGCTGAGCAGGTCCATGTGTGCTCCCTGCCTGCACCAGCATGTCACAGCTGTGATCCAACACGTAGTCCACAAGCGTGTCCAGTTCCTCATCACAGAAACTCCTCTTTCTAAACGTGCGGGACTCCTGTGCCTTGTCTGGGGTCCCTGCCTGTACCGCTGGAGCACGCTTCTGCCTCTTGCGAGGTGGTGCAGACCCTAAGTGGCTTGTACCGCTCTGGTCAGTAGTAGCTGGAGTACAGGTGGACTGGCCTATGGAATCAGCCACTGATGTTACTACAGAAGGTCGGCTTGCAGGTATCGGTAGCTGGTTGCTGTTGCAAGGACCCTGCACCGCACGTGCCTTGGCCTTTGGGACATGGACATCGGCCATTGAGCTTGGGCTGGGACCACTGCAGTCCGGGCTTGCTGACTCTGAGCCTGGGTGGTGGTAGCCGCAGCTGCCCCTGCAGATTCCACACCCTGGCTCCTCTGGACAGCAGATGGCACTGCTTGTCCGGGACCACCGGTGCTGGGGATGTGAGCAGCAGCTGAATTTCCCTGACCCAGTTGGGTGGGGGGCATAGCTATTCCTGCATGGGCCTGGACACCTTGCCCACGTGGACCACATTGGCCAGTTTGACCACCCTGGCCACATCACCCACCTTGGCCAGCTTGACCACCCTTGCCACATCGGCACCTTGGCCACCCTGGCCACGTCACCCACCTTGGCCAACTTGGCCACGTCTCCACCTTGGCCACCACGTCACCCTCCTTGGCCACCTCTGGCAGGTCACCGAACTTTGCCTCCCTTCTCACTTGTTGCCCTCCCAGTCATTGCACTGATAGATTAGCACAATAGGAGGTGCAGCCAACAATTGTCCTGGCCAATTGGAGTGAGGGGGCAGGGCACGTGATGGAAAACATACCACTGTGCTCCAGCAAGTTTCTATGTGGCCCCTGGTGAAAAAATAACGGGTCACGCAACGCTCAGGTACCCCAAAAACAAAAATCAACGTGTATGTGACCCCTCAGTAGCCGAGGATGAATAAAAAACGTCATGCAGGACGCTGTGGCACCCAGCAACACAAAAAATGCATACATGATGAACACGTCTACTACTATGACCTCGAAAATGGGGTACGCGACACACAGGGGCAACCAAAGTGGGAAAAATGCATGCACGAGTCACTGTCTGCCTCATAGAATGAAAAGAATCACACGCGGTTGTGTGCATAGGCAACTCCCCCGCCAAAACATGAGGTACGCAATGCCACAGTAGTGAACTAATCGCGTGTGAACCCACAAAAAATATGAAATTCACGCATCTGTCCCCACAAAAAGCACGTACATTGCACTGTCGTCCTATGCACATCTATATCACATATTGAACGGCAACAGCCAACATCCAGCACATGTCACGTAACTTACACGCTTAGGGCCTTTCCACTGATTACACGCTACGCTAATGCGCTGTTTCCTCACGTGCAGAGTCACTCTGTTTCCGGCTGGCCACACGAAAGAACATGGAAGACCCACGCTCCTGCCTACAAGGCCATTAACCTGCCTCCAACTGCTCCAAGCTGCCTCCTACGAGCCATCTGCTGCTGCCAGCCCACTTTGTGTGCCTGCTGCCCCTGTGCCCTCCATTTTGGTGCCTGCTCTGAAGCCATTGCCAGTGATCCTGTGGTTGTGACCACCTCTGCTGATCCTGAAGACTCCCGACTGCCATACCACTGCTCCACAGCCCAGCCCCAGGACCACTTTGCCCATCCACACCTAGCTCGAGGGTTGCCATGTCGGACACCACACCATCTGAGGCAAGTGGAAACCCCCAGCAGAGAGGCAGAGGGCTGTCAGCTTCTCTTCCACAGAAGATGGCATCCTGGCTCCAGCAAGTCCTGGGACATTATGATGCCCTCTTCCCTGGACCATCGCAAGTCAGCAAGGAAGAACGGGGGAAGATCTGGGTGGACATTGTGGGTGCCATCAACATGGAGGGGGTGGCACCCCGCGACTACTGACATAAGTGCTGGGATGACTACAGGTCCAGGACCCCCAACAAGGCCCAGCGCCTCCTCAAGACTGGGGCTGTCTGAGTGGGGCGCCGGGGCCGGTTGACCACCGATGAAAAGAGGGTCCTGGAGCATACACACTTACGTTTACACGCTCCCCTGTCAACTCCATTCCACACGCCTCAAACACACCTCCTCCTCCGCCACAGACACACTCTCACACACAAAAAACACTTACCTTAGGCACTGACAGTTTCATTTGGAAAGACTGATCGTTGTAAATCGATTTGGTTTTTCTTTTAAACGAAAAATACACTCGATACGCTTGTCAACAGGCAAACAAAAGGAACTAAATAAAATAAAACCAAAGGGCAATTAAGAAATGCATTGGCAGATGTGAGATCCAAATCCCTCTCCAATTGATGATCTTTTTTCTAGAGACAGCATGCGAAGCACAGCATAGCTGAAGCTGTACACACGCATGGAACCTTGAACAGCCACACACACCCATGCGCTAAGCTTTACTGAACTCTTTTCACCGGCAGCACACTTTCCATATCCCACCACATTATGGAGAGAATGGAGCGGTGACGTCAGTTTTTCTTTAAGCCGATCAGTAATTGGAAAAAGGAAATGAATCAACCGGAGGTCACTCGACGTCATGTGGCGCCTATACTTCAAATGTCAATGACAAGGACTGTTCACTCTGATGATTCTGATTAAGTCACATACCTGGATTGACACATTGTTCTTCTTGAAGCATCCTTGCAGCCTTTAACTGTGTTTGGCTTGGTTTGGGTCTATTTGACCTGAAACATTTGATTGAATTTATTTGACCTTTGATTTGGGTCTAAAATGCGGGGGGGGGGGGACACCCCGCAACCCTCCCCACTTCCCCTCGACCTAATCTATACCCTTACCCACCACCATATATATATATTTACTTAAATTTGACCGAAAAAGAGGTACACAAAATCCGATCAAATGTTTTAGGTCATATGTTTTTAGGTCAATTATGCTAATTCCTTTGGCTCCGAACTACACAAACTCGAGAAAATGGTTACTTCATGGATCTGTGACTCAGGCTGGCTCACACTTCTCACTCCAAAGCTAGTGTGCCGTGCGTGGCAAGCATGCTAAGTAGTGGCGCAGGAGAAACACACTGTCCTCCCAAATGATGCTTCTTGGTAACATAGCTGAGCAGCTGTCAAATAGAAGTTTCCAGGTGATGTGCATGCTTCTCAGTGGACCTGGGCTGGAGACAACAAATCTTGTCTTGGATCCTTCTTTGCCATCAAAATGGCAGTTTAAGTCATGTTCTAAAAGTACAGGAGCTTTGCCATGAGGCTACATGAAGTGGACATGAAAGTTGGCAATGTATCAGCAAACAGGAGCATACCACTTGCAATGAATTCCCGACAGCATCAAACATTTGTTGTAGAGTGGAGAAGAGAGGGAAACTCTCACTCATATTCTATTAAGGGTACCTTGTGTCCTGTTCTATATTAAAAGGATGATGGGGTATCCAGCTTCCAGGATGGAATTTCTCTCCTAGTGGAAGACAAAAGGGAATCATACTAGATGTAGCTGTGGAATTGTGAATGTCCCATCCATTTAGAGAGCTTTTCGCGCTTGATGGCATAGCAATACCCCCAATTGTCCGACTTGAGAGGGAACATACAGACTTGTGTGATTGGGAGATTAAGTGTTTTTTTTAATGAATATAATGATGAGGGAATTTCCATTACAGAAAGTATGGTCTGCTAATCGGACACCCCCTTTCATAAGCTCAATGGCAAAAGCATAATATATACATGTGTCCTGCTGCATCAGTATCTTGTTCTGAAGCTCCTGCTCTAGAGTGGCATGGAGCAGGTTCGGAGGTGTGAGGGGTCAGAAATGAAAGCCAGACAGAAAGTTGTCATGTTTTTGGTTAAAGATTTTTATTTGACTGAAAATGGGTTGGGAAAAGGCCTCTATGACCCTGCTCTAAAGAGGTAAAGAGGAGTTTCCCTACCCAAAAACCAACAACTAAGGATCTGTCTGTGTCAGGATGTCAGGAACTAAAAAAGCTGTCCTTATGGCCAAAACGTACTATCCTGACCCTCACATTGCAAACAAAATAACACAGTGAGAAGGGAAATTTCTTCAACATGGTATTGGCAAAAAGTGTTCATAAATGAAATATAGAATGGCTCCCACATACATATTATCTAATATGAAAAGATCTTGGTTCCAGAGGGTGGATCCCTTCCCCTGATTCTTCAATCGGATGGTAATGTCTCTTTGCTAACAGTTCTTTTATTTCTCTCCATGGTTCAAAATGCTCCTTGTTAGGTAAAAGTTCTGTAACAATCTTTCTTTAACACAAGTCCCTTCTTTGTCTAACAAGGATTGTCCTTCTTTAAGATTTTGTGCAAGTTTGCAAATTGCTTGGTATACTTCCCTGCCAGGTCTCTTTATGCACTTCCATTGGCCTGGTTTACTCTCCTGCCAGGACTTCTCTTGTATTTCTAACAGCCTGGCATACTCTCCTGCCAGGACTTCTCTTGTATTTCCAACTGCCTGGTATCCTTCCCTTGCCACGACTTCTTATGTAGCTTCAACTCCCTGCTATCCTTCCCTTGACAATCTTCTTGTTGTTTCTGTATTAGCAATCTTATAACATTCAAATTGTCGTTGCTGCGGTTGCGAAACACTGCGGGATCGCCACTTGCTTTGGCCTGTCTCCTGGCTCTCTGTAGCATGTTTGTTCTTGTTTGTTCTTCCGCAGTGAGGCTCTGCTGCTTGCTTCCCAATGTGGGTTGCTCAGACGTCCTTCTGGCTTCCTTTCGCGGCTCCACTCCTACAAGCCTCCTTCCCTTCAGGTCCCGGTAAGGAGAACACTGCAACTTCTTACTGCTGAGTGCCCAGAAACTCTCTCATGTCTTCTGGCATCTCCACGGCATGTCCTACTCGCGCACTGCGTCTCTCCTTCTCTGCTGGCGAGCTTCACTGCTCCACCACACTGGTTCATGGTTCCAGCATTCGCAAACCTCTGCGAAAGATCCAATGTCTTGTCCTGAACCACCACACATCATAGTGCGGTTGCTATCTTTAAATGTCACACGCACAGGTGGTTTCATTAAACAACTAGCACACACATTGAGCAAACACATGGCACTAGGCCATTAGGGTTTCAGGTATTAGGGGGTCTTCCTCATGGTTAAAGGGGGATACCGCACCTAATCCAATGAAGCCATGACATCTCCCGGTAGTTGTCTCCTCTCATGTGGTCCTCCCTGGTATTAGCATACTTGATCGAAAAACATTTGACCTTTTCTATTTGACTGAATTATTTGTATTGTTTTTCCGGTCAAATTACATTAAATAAATATATGGGGAGGGGTAAGGGAATATGTTAAGATGTGGGGAAGTGGGGGGGGGGTGGGAGTTCTCCCCTGCATTTTCGACCAAGAAAACACCAAAAATAAATTAGGCAAAATTGGAAAAGGTCAAATATTTTCTATCAAGTAGACCTAAACCACCCTCCCTCATACAGGCGCCCCCAGGGCAGGATCAAGCAGCGGCTGCTGTCCTTTGGCCACATGGGTGGAGGTCAACGCCAGAGAATCCGTGAGGACCCCATTGGATTCATCTCAGAGGTCACTGATGCTGTTTGCGAGCTTGTGCAACAGCCAAGTCACAGCAATGCAGATGTTGCACTTAAACCTGCACATCTGTCCCACCACCGCATAATTATGAGAGTGCCTATCCTGGTGGCAGTCTATCTATTCCTAGACAGTCAGTTTTCCTGATATTCCATCTGTCCTATTTTATATTTCCCCTCTCTGCAAGGGCTTTTCCTCTGTGGAGTGTGCTACAACGGGGGCCTCTCCTCTCCGGTTTCTGTAAAGGGCTTGGTGGCTGTTCGAGTCAACCAGGCCTTTCTCTTCCCTTATTAGTATAACGAATCCCCCCAGGTAAGGCCAGTCGCTAAGGCTATGTTAGTCATAACTAGACAGGCTGAATATAAGCATTCCTTCTATACTTCTGAAAATCTGTGCTTTTAACGGCTGCATTAATTCACATGGCATATTTCAAATGATCCTTTACTCAAATCTCCAGCAGCTCTTTTGCTTTGAAGATAGTGCACTTTCTCCAGCAGTAAAGCATTCATCTTTCACCCTATTTGAACCACGTTCATCAGGTGCTATATCATGATGCTGCTATACATTTCTCCTGAGTCCCATGTGGTGTGGACCTTGAACATGGTGCAAGATCAGGTTACCTCATCTAATGTGATAAACAGGCATCTGTTCTCAGGACCCCTACTCATGCCCCAAAGCATTGATATGAGGAGTTTCTGAACTCCTCTCTCAACATGCAGGGTAGGTGGTCCATCCTCTGGCAAAAAATGTAAATGTGTGCTACTCATACTTCCTAATAAAGCCAAGCATGTGTCATGGTCCCCGCGCACTATCTTCCTTACGTTCCTCTCTTTGCTTGCTACCAACCTCATGCTGCATTACAGAGAAACACAAATAAAACCACATTCATTTCCAAAATCTCCAGAGCAATGGTATTGTTTTCTTTCATTTACCTTACTGCATTTCAGTGGGCCGAACTCAAGTTCAATATTCCAGAGGTTGCTGCAGTCTCCTAGATCTCACCAGACCAGAGGCATCGAAATTGACTAATCAAAATGCATCTGTGAACCGACAAGAGACACCACTCGTTTGCCCTGAAGCATTTTCGTATTATTTTACAGAGATAATTCAGCATGCAGTGGAGGCCACAGGTTCTAGAATCTAGATCATCGAATGCTGCGTTTAGTTCACTGAATAATCAAATTAATCATATCTATGAATGTTCAGCATGTGCATACATGCTAGTTGTTCATGGACAAATGTACTTGTTATGTCCTGAATTACTCCTGTTCTGAGTTCCCTGTAACCATATTCACAATAGAATGTATTAGTGTTATTTAGAGTGTTTGGATTCAAGAGTTGACTGTTAGTATGTTGGAGACAGCAGCACAGGCTGTGGATCTGTGAGCTTCAATATAGGAGCTTGCTTGACTCACCAAAGTTTCATTTTTTCAATGGTGATGAGGATTTAGGCATCCTGAATCCCACAGAGCGCAAAGACCGCAGTTGCCAGTGGTACAGAAGGTGGTGGTGACCAAGAGGACAGCGTTCTGCACAGCAGTGTGACAATGGAAAGCCAAGATAAGTGAAGGAGAGGGGGAAGGTGAGTGGTCCCAACAGAGTGTTCAGGCAAAACCTTTCTGCAGAGGAAAAGTGTACAGTAAGCTAACAACAAGTCAGTCATGTACAGGAAGGCAGAGTGCACGTAACAGAGCGCTACTCGATGAGCGTGCAACTTAATTAGAGTAAAGGACCTTAGCGCATGCCGCGCATGCGCACGCAACTACAAGGGAAATGTTCCCAAGGGAATGGAGACTCACGAAAAGACACGCAACGAGCTAGAGGCCGAAACAGAAATGGAACAGCGTGGTGATCAGTGAACAGCAATCAGAAAATTAGCTGAGTGCAGCAATTACTGAACAACAAAAGGAGACTTTTACATACTGAGTCACCACAGAGAGTAACAAACATTAAATGAAGCACCAGAACAATAAAAGAGAGAACAGAGGACAATACTAAACCATAAGTAATAACAATACTGAACAATAAGTCATCAAAACAGCCTTGGCTACAGCAAGCATCCTCCCCTCCACCACCTTTCCTAGCAGAACCAGGAAACCCCACAATAAGGTGGGAAAGGTGGAAAAGAATGTTTGACACTTACCTGATTGCCATGGGGGGGCAAATTTGCCCCTGCAATAAAACATGCTTTGCTATTACACAATTTGGGAATTGAAGGACCTTGTGTATTTGAAGGCTTGTCAGAACCCACAACTGAGGGTTCAGGTGATTTGGTTGACTTCACAAAAGCAGTCAGATTGTTACAGGAACATTATGAGTCGAAGAAGAATATCATATATGGGAGGCATACATTCCTCCAGAGACGACACGAGTTTGCAGAACCAGTTGAGGGTTAAGTGGCGGCCCTACACACCCTCAGTCACACTTGTGAATTTGGACAATTGACACATTCTCTAATTAGAGATCAGTTTATTAGGTGCACAAACAATGTTAACATTCAAGAGAAATGAGTGGCAAAAGATCTGTCACTTGAACAAGCAGTGGAGCTTGCTCACAGTATCAAACAGACTTCTCACAATATGAGAGATATGAGAATTGAACAAGGAAGGAGTGAGAAGTGGTATAACTGTCCTTGATAGAAAACAAAAGCATGAATGTCCAACATGTATTTGAAATCCCAGCTCTGGGCAAAGGAAAGAAGGGTCCTTCAGTGCGAAATCATTAATGACGAAGGTGGACAGTGTGCCCCTTGGATATTAATCTCTGGTGAAATGTTCACAAATGTTATTGGTGGAAGACTACAAGACCTACTGGACTGGTGAAATGTTCATGAATGTTATTGGTGGAAGAGTACAAGACCTACTGGAACATGAAATTTGACCACATAGTTATGGAGAAGTTGAAATAGGAATGTTGGGTAAATTCAATGCTGAAATAGAATATAAAGGCATTAGTTGCACAGCAGAAGTCTTTGTAGCAGAAAAGGGATCACCTCTATTAGGGTAGGACGAACAAGCAAATCCGAGTATTCGCCTTCTAGCAAATTCACATGAACCAAGAGCAATTGCGCAGGTCCAAGACAAATGGCAAAGCAAATTTCCAGAAGTTTTCTCTGAGGAGTTCAGAGAACTCAAAGACTTCGAACACTGCATAAAACTGAAACCCAATGCCAATCAATTAACACATGTTGGGTGTCCTGACCCACGTTTGGACTATTATGCTGCAACATTTGGTGCTGTGGGCTTAGAAAATCCAAGATGGCCGAAAAAGCCTACATTGCGCCAGAATCCAGGAACACCGCGCAGTTTTGGCGCACACCAAAATGTTCCCCTGATCTGCCACCCACCAGTGCGAGCGTGATGGGCCAGGAGTGCCATGGGTGAAATGTGTGCCAAAGGAAAAACAGCAGTGCCGGTTGGCTCAAAAAAGTGCTTTGAAATCACCTTTGTTTCTCTGAAATGCAAGCTAAAAATGCCTTTTTTAAACATTGCAAGATATTCAAAAATCTCAATGAACACCAGCAGACATTTGGCAGAAGGTAGACTTGTGTGCATACAAAATCTGGAAAGAGAAAGAGCCTAAAATAATGTTCATAATGAAACTGGCTGAGCTGTGGATGTCAGCAGCCTAAGTTAAATTGGACTGAAAGACACTAAAATCTAAATGTTTAAAATAAATGGGTGACCTACTGTTGAGTGTCACATAGTTTGCAACTGTTAAATGTCATAGTTTTGAACTTAGAATCAGAGTTCTAGCTGCATGTGTAAAAATTGTAAGTTTGATTTGGATGAAGAAAAACTGGGAACAAAAGTGACATTTAGCTGAAGCCTGACTTACAGAGATTGAATTCTGCCCGGCAACTACCCCCGACAGGAGTTGAAACTTGCTCAGCCACTCTTCCCAGGTCTGGCTGCATTCTGCTGCCCCCACCAAAAGGAGATGACACCTCCCTGATTGAATCAGGGGAGGAGCACCTAGGACTGGAGGGAAACAGAACAATGAGCCTTCCTTGGCTCATGCAAATGTTAAATTAGGGGGGGTCATAAATGGCTTCCTCTTGAGAGAAACGGGGAGGGGCAGTGCCTCCGTGAGCAACTTGAGTTGGAGGAAGTGGACAAACCAGAAATTCCACCATGTGCTTTGGGAAACCACACCCCTCTGGGCCAGAGCATAATTTTAAAAAGATGGATAATTCATAGTATGGACTTGTCAAAATTATATAATTAATATCATTATTCGTGTGATTTTTCTGTGCACATTTTAAGAGGTGTTAGGACTCTGTACCATGTTCTGAGGCAAAACCCCATGAATTATGGAGATTTCAGACACAGGGTTCACGCTAGAAAAATGAAAATTTACTGGAATATGTGTAGAAAGGCGATGTACATCTGTGTAATTTTTTGTTAAAAATCCAATATTGGTAAACCAACTACAAATGAAAATAAGTTGCCATTTTTTAATCCTGGCTGTTAGAAACATCAGAGTTTGAACAGAGACCTACCCGAAGTAATATATGATATGTACATGTAATGTCAACCACTTGTGTATTTGGGAAATATGTTTAGTTATGAAAATGATTTTCTAAGGTAAAAACAAAGGGGAGTGTTCTTTATTTGGAGCCATAAACATGACACCTGATGACATAGGATGGCTCACTGCTCCCTTCTGAAATCAGGTCAAAGAGAAATCCCTGACCTATCAAATCATGAGTGGGTTGGGCATAGAAAGTTAGCATCCACACCCATTTTCAAAAGACATAAAAAGAGCCACTGGAAGCCGGACAGGGACATTCATTTTCCAACCTTCAACTGAATTGTTGCACGCTGACGGAGAACTCCAGAATCCAGAACTCCAGAGATCCAGACTAACTCCAGAACAAAAACTCCAAAGAGCTGAACTCTTCAGCAGGCCTCAAAATCTTTTGCAAACTATTCAACCGCCGGGCTGTGCGGTTTGCTGCCTGCTAAGAGTCCTGTGTATCCAGAACAGAACCAGTACCCAGAAAGCAGTGTGGTATCCAGAATCCACTTGATCCAGACCAGCAGAACAGAGACCCACACCAGACCGCTGTGAACAGAACCGGTACCTGATTGACCCGCCGAGCAGAGAGAACCGCAGCTAAACTTGTTGACCAGATCCGTGACGAGGCCATTCCTTTCAAATTTATAGTGTGAGTACCCAGCTAGAACTGTGCAGAACCCATCTCTTAGCTTAAAATAATCTGATTCAAAACATTTGAACCTGTTTAGAACTGCATCATAAGAAATCGTGTATTCCTCCTGTTGATTCAAACCTTTCAAAGCGCATCTGTCGTTCCGAAACTGTAATTTCATTTCTGAAAAACTACCTATACAAAATCGTCTGTATCTTTGGAGCCGTGCATCCTAGGAACGAAATTTAACTTTTATTGTAAAGCTAAGATTTCCAGCTTTCCAACAAGCTCTGAAGCGACCTGCTAATCCTTTTAGTTCCTCTGTAATTGCGCTTGGCGCACTCAAAAAAAAGTGCCGCGATTTGACATTTTGCTTCATTTCAACCACGTGTAGAAAGATCTGTCCTTTGCTTCCATTACTGAAATCCGTTTTCAACCTGGTAATCCCTCTATACTACTCCTAAGTAATAAAATAAGTGTGCTAGTATAACATTATCCATTGTTGATCGACATTATACTCATAAGTGTGATATCAAATACTAATTTATTATAAAAGTGTGATATATATATTGATTCATTTTTCAAATAAACCTTTTTAATTTGCAAAACAAACCTACGTCTTGGCTCAGTGGGGTCAGGGGGATTCTAAGAGAGGGCAGTTATACAAGGGTTCATCATCCAGATTATAACTTGTCATAAAAATATATAAATAAGGGCTTCCCTTGAGCAATCCCAGACAAGGCACTGACTTAGTGGGAATGCTTGATTGGAGTCATTAACAGAGTGGGGGCTCGTAGCCGGGGATTCTGGATTAGACTACCGCTTGTGCAGCTTAATACAGTGAACTAACTGATAGGATACATAAATCCTGTTGGATCACCGCACTGTGCTATGCTGTGAAAATACACCTCAAAAAGGAACGCTCTCAAGAAACGGTCTATTTTGCAAAATAAAAATACTAAATTCGGTAAGTCAGGAAGGAAATCAACTTCCAGAATGACGACACTGGTAGACATCAAAATAGCCAGAGAACACTTCTTACATAAGCTATTTGTGAGAGGTGAGTGGGCTCATCAGGACCAGGCGGTCTGGTTGCAGGCAATCGCACCCCAGATCACTGAAACAGGGTCAGACATGTGGAGAGATCAGGGTCCATTCCATGTGGCCCTGAGTGAACTTTATATGGCTCCTAAAGCTAAAGATGAACACAACAAGATTGTCAGGATAGCAGCATATTTGGATCTATAGCCATACAGGACAAATGTGCTGAAGGCCAAGATCTGGCAAATAGGCAACAGATGGCGTTAGAAAAGGACCAATCTGACCTGGTCTCTTCCGAGCAGAGGCTGCACAGGAGCCAGGAGTCAGAAAATGATAGTAGACAGTACATCATTAAAATAAAGGAGGATATGGATATCCTGCAACAGGAAAAGGCTGACCAGGATACCAGAATTCTGGCTTTGCAGAAGGAGCACCAAGACAGTTTGGACTCCTTACTGCAGTGCCAGAAAAAGCTGGAGCAACAGATCCATTTCAACAGGGCATGCACAGAGCAGGTAGCCACCCTGCAAATCCAACTAGACAGAGAGAAAGAGGAAAGCAATAAATTGATTTTGAAAGACCTGGATACCCAGGCAGAGTTTGATGAAGAGCGCCAGAAAGCTGTTGCCCTTCAACGGCAGAGGGACGACCTGGCAACACAGATGCAGGCTCTTGCTCAGGAAAGGGACACCTTAGGCCAGGAAGTCTGCCACTTAAAAAGAAAAATTCAAGAAAATCACTTGGCCCTCTAGGGACTGGGTGACCTCCAAAAAGAGCATCAGAACTTGTTAGAGCACACAGGAGGGTGGACGATGCTGTGACAAGAAAGGAGCAGGCCAGTAGGGACGGTACCCAGGAGGTAACCACCCTGCAGCAAAGACTGACCCAGTGTTCCAGGACCAATCTGGAAGCACAGAGGGAAAATGAGGCTCTCTGTCAACACAATGATAGGCTCCAGCAACAGGTAGCCATGCAGGAGAGACTGATAGGGTCTAGTAAGGCCTTAACTGAGGAACTGAAAGCGCAGACTCTTGCATTGCAACAGGGAGCAGGGGCTGATAGAGATGAAGTTTGCTGGGAAAGGGAAACCCCTGAGCATAACCTCAGGAGCCCTAGTACCAGAGGCCTCCACCTCTCCCAGTCCCTGGACTCTGCCACCCTCATGTCCCCTGGCGCACATGAGCACAGGGCCACAGGGATGGCAGATTACTATCCAGCCAAAAGTATGGGGCTCATAGGCCAGTACCACCCAGGAATGGAGGGGCGGGCATCCGGGTATGGGCACCCCAGCACAGTGCAATTTAGTGGGGAACCCCAGGAGAGTAGGCCCACTAAGGGCATCCTGAAAACCTCTGCCCAGTTAGGTCAGTGGGGGGGGGGTACCCATCAAATCCTGGCAGCAAGAAGGGATCTGAAGACTCCTCTGAGCGTCACAGGACACAGGAGACCAGGTCCCCACATTCTGCCAGCCATTCCCAGGCTCGCAGAATCCAGGAAAACCTGGAAGATCAGACGGGCACCTCTGGGAGCAGTGCTTTTGAGTCAGAGGATGAATGGACCAGGGTTACCCGAACCAAAAAGGCCAATAAGGCAAAAAGGTCCTTGCTTAAGGACCCCTTAAAACAGATTAAGGCAATCAGGAGTGTCATCACACCTTATCACAAGAACTCCAAGTATTCTGTTTGGGAACACTTGGAGCTCTTTGAGCAAATGATGGAGACTTTCCATTTGAAGGACAGCAGTAGCTGCATCCAGTACGTCAAATGGACATTCTCCCCAGAATACTCCAGTTTCTTTGCGGGGCTGGAGGACCAAAATCATTCAAGATGGTCCACCTATAGGGCGGCCATATTGAAACATTTTTCTGTTCATAGAAATCCTCAAGAGGCTCGCAAGGCAGCCTACAATTTGCAATGTGGGGAGGATCAGGCCCCACAAGAATTTGTGCAGGAGGTAAAGCGTGCTTTTGCGCAGACTACCAAAAGGGTGCGCACCGACAGTAAGAAATTTGTTAACACGTTTTTCCATGCCTTACCCCAATACATAATGACTCAGCTCGTGAGAGATTTTCACGAGAAAAGATCTTTAGACTGGGTCATTGAGCAAGCCACCCGCATCTATGAGGTGCAGAAACCGGTGGAAAATAAGAATCAGCCCAAAAACCCCAAAACCAACAGCACCCCTGCTGCTGCCAAGGTGGCAGAGGTAAAGGTTGCCCCCGTTTTAGATTTGGAGATGGGGGGACCTAAAAACCTGCCTGCACCAAATAATTTTCAGCCCAGAAGGCCCTCGGCCAGTCACAGACAGGGAGTCAAGGAGGTAGTCCCACAAATGGGGTCCCTCACTCCCCTGATTATGTAAATCCCCGTTACAAGCGAAACCGACCAATCCTGGATTATGTGTGGACTCCTCCGGCCCAAGGGGGGGGGAATTCAACCAAGCGCCCAACCCAGGGAACTTCCCTCCACACTTCCCCCAGGAGGGCAGAAATTCACCAAACACTGGGCAGAACTTTTTTCCCAGGTATGCACCCAATTTCCAAACCCAAAACCATCCATCCTTCGTTCCCCAATTCCCTGAGCCCAGATAACCTAATCCGGGAGAGGGGAGGCCAAGGGTGGAGGGGTACCCAAATCTTCCCAACCCGGGGTATTACAAGAGAAGGGATAGCTACCCTTCACGGGATCAGCCCAGGGGAGAAAATAAAACCCTGTATCAGCCTGAGCGGGTTTCACAACTTGAGCGGCAGGTCCGAAATATGCCACGGGATCTGGGTCACATACTGAGGGCTCAACAGAACCCTCAGATGAGCATGCAACCCCAGAATGCCCCAAACACTGGGCCTGGTGCTCCAGAACAATGACGGGGGCAGCACCCCGATAACGCACCGGTTCCCAGGGAGGAGGCACAAGTGGAAGGGGGTTGTAAAGCCTTGGAGGAAGCTTCCTTCCCCACTTGTGAACAGCCCCTGGAAACCCAGGAACCGGAAACAAAATCTCCTACCCCTGGAAGTCTGCCACCGAAGGAGCAGAGAGGAGGTAGGAGAAACAAAGGACCCAAACAGACCCATTTTGTGTACAGGTCTTCCAATTTGAGGGAGAGGGATCCTCAGAGGATCCTGGGAAAAGGATCTTCTCCTTCAGAGATGGGGGAACTCCTCCCAAGGAAAAATGGGTCCCAAGGGTTTCCAATCCATACTGGGTAGATGTGGGGATTGAGCTGTCGCCGCCCATCATTCTATCCCAGAACCAACAAGACCAAAAACCCCTGGTTCAAACCCATCCTGGTGACTGCCTCCAAAAAGGGGGGGGGGCGGCCCAGAACCGGAACCAGGGGAACCCAAAACCGCATCAATAGACTGGGTAGATGTGGGGATTGAGCTGTCGCCGCCCATCATCCTATCCCAGAACCAACAGCATCAAAATCCCCGCGTTCAAACCCATTTTGGTGACTGCCTCCAAAAAGTGGGGGGCGGCCCAGGACCGGAACCAGGGGAACTAGAATATCCGCTTTTAAGTTGCCAACTTTTTCTTGCAGATTCCCATGACTCTCCACAGAATTCTGCCCAAATCTCTTCTCTCCCAATGTCCAAAACCAGAAAATGTGCCCACCAGTTGTCCATAAATGTGCATTATCTGTGCCCCCTTGAGGAGAAGGAGGGAAGATACTATGCCCCGGTACAAGTACAGGGGCAGGGTACAATTTTCGCACTGGTAGACACTGGATCCCAAGGTAATCTTCTGTCCAAAAGGGCCTTTGATGAATTAAATGCAGGAAGGGGGGAGAATTACCGAATTCCTCTCACCTCTCTTCCTGGACAACTCCAGAACTTTGACGGGAAGGAAATTCCCGTTGAGGGGACTGCATATTTGGACATCAAAATTGGGCGACACAAGGTGAAACACCCGGTCATAGTAGTGACTCCAGAGGGCACCCCTTGTTTACTAGGGAATGACCTCTTGAGAAGGTTGTCACCCCTAATAGATTGCGTAAACAGGGTCCGCTGGACCCAGACTAGCCGACCAATAAAACTAAAACAGAGTGTCAACCATGTTAGTTTAAACGGCACGTGCCACATGGTTGAACAAAAATCTGACCAAGTAGAATTTCACTTCCAGAACAACCAATTTCCAGATGTGACAGTAATAGCAGTAGGACAACAGACTGGTGATGGGGGGTCATCTCTATTTTTGAAAATCAACCTTCCCTCCAGTTTAAGGTGGTATTCCACACTGGAAGGAAACACTCTGAAATTCTTTACTAATCCAAAATCAGACATTCCCACTCCGATAGTCCAGAAAGATGTGAAATCAGCTCAGAGCCTGGCTGATATAAAGCAAATTGGAGAGCAGTTGTTCATCCCTGTTCAGTTAAATGATGGGAAGGACTCTGTTCTGGCTCGAGTGTGTGTGATCAACGGTAAGAGCTTCATCAGCGAAGCCATGTTCCGCCAACTCCCAAAAGATCCCACATTCAAACTGATAGACAAATGGGAAATGGACCTGGAAGCACCCAATTCCAAACATCTCCTGCCAAGCAGGTGTATGTTCAAAATCTCCATTGGCAACAAGAGCATAGTCCATAATTGTTGGGTCGCGCGAGACGTCACTGCCGCCTTTTACTTAGGCAGTGATATTCTCAATCGCTTTGCCATTAGTTTGGACCTAATAAACTTCAAAGCTTGGTCCCGATTAGCGGATAATCCCATGGGCTTTGATGATCCAGGAAAAGCATTTAGGTCAGCTCAATTGCTACCTTATGCAGTTGAAATTCAGATTAAAGAGGAAGTCACCAGCCCAGAAAGGACCCGACAATTCTCCCTGGGAGTGAAAGTTAAAAGAGGACAAAAATTGAAAAACCCTGATGCTTATATTCATCTAAATGCTTCTCTCCAACAGCAAGGGTTGGGGGTAAACCCAACACCATTAGTCAACATAGAACATGACACCATTCCAATAGAGGTGTATAACAGTGACTTAAAGAGTATCACTCTAGCCGCAGGCACCATTATTGGAATGGCGGTTGATTACTCCTCAGGGTCTGTCCCCAAGAAAAGAAAGTGGAAGCACTTCAGAAACTGAAAGACCCCACAACTCTGCGGGAACTAAGGAGCCTCCTTGGACTGACTAATTACAGCAGAAAGTTCATTGAGGGCTACACAGAGATCACCAGACCCCTGATTCATCTCTTGAAGGGAGGGGGGGTAAAGTGGGAATGGGGTCCAGAACAATCCGAGGCAGTAAGACAACTCAAAAGAAGCCTCTCACAAGCGCCTTGCCTAGCTTACCCTGTCAGAAACAAGGAGTTCTTCCTGGAGACAGGGTTCTCTAATACGTGCTTGACGGCAGTATTATACCAAAAGCATGACAAGGTCAATAAAGTAACCTCTTATGCGAGCAGAACTTTATCCTCTGTGGAGGAACAATTCAACGATTGTGAGAAGGCACTCCTGGCAACGGTGTGGGTATTGAAGAATTACCGCCCGTTCATCCAGGGGGAACACATCATAGTGGAGACTCCACACCAGCCTCTGCAATATCGCCAAAGTGACAGAATCCGAGCCGGGAATGTGAGTAATTCCCAAATTACTTCCTGGATTCTGTCAATGCAAGGCTTTCCTGTGGAGGTCAGATATGGCCAAAACAAGAAGAGTCCCCTCGGGCAAGGTCTGGCTTACTTCCATGATTGTGCCAAAGAAAACTGTCTCGAGGACGAAAGTCTGAAAATCAAGGACAACATGGAGGCATACCTTAATTCCCCACACAAAGTATTTGAAGAAGACACGTGTGAGGGAATGCCCACTGTCTATGTGGATGGATGCTCTTACCATGTTGACAACAAGGGAGAGAAAGAACTGGTGGCAGGCGTAGGGAATGCATGGGTGAATGAGTCCCCAGAACCCTCAGCTGGGTACAAAAGTGGTCCCCGAAGTAGTGAGGTGGTGAAATTGATGGCTGTGCATCAAGCCATCCTCACTGCTGTCCAACATCAACTCCACAAACTGGTCATAATCACAGATCCAGATTATGTACGGAACGGGTTCGTAGAGCACCTGGTTAATTGGAAAACCAGAGGCATGTTATGTGCTAATAACAAACCCTTGAAACATGGGAAGTTAATCCAAAACATTGATGATCTGGTCACAGTGAATGGGATGACCATCTGATGGAAAAAGATCAAGGGTCATTCCAAAGTAGAGGGACCAGACAAAACTGGAAATGACTTAGCTGATCAGTTTGCCAAAACCGGGGCCATCCAAGGGAATTTTATAGAGATTGAGTCCCTGTTGGGGGAAATCCAGGTCACTGCTATCACTAGGTCCCAGACAAATGCTCACAATGATCTTTCAACTGCACAATGGAGTAAGGAGACCCCAGATGCTGATTTGATTACGGCTCAAAAGGGGGATCCAATAATTGGTAAGTTTTACCAACACATTGAGGACCCTGAGAACTTTCCCCTGACGGATACCGATTACATTGGGAAAGAGGACCTTAGTGTGTTGATGAAATGTCCAAAGATGTTCCGAATCCAAGACGGTTTGTTGGTAAGGAAATCCCAAGCTGGCCATGATCAGTGGGTGGTTCCTACTTCATTCCAAAGCCTGATGTTAAGTCACGCCCATGATGCGGCCACCGCCGGTCATAGGGGGTTTCATACAACACTTGAGATCTTAAGAGAGGTTTCATACTGGCCACACATGCGGCAGGACCACAACCAATACTTGAAGGGGTGTCTTGTGTGTGCACAATTTCAGCCAACATCCCTCACACACCGTGCGCCTCTCCAGGAGAGGGGGATGACACTGCCATGGTCAGATTTACAAATCGACTTCATAGGCCCCGTGATTCGCTCGGCTATGGGAAACAAGTACATGTTGACGGTCACATGTTTGTTTACCAAATGGGTGGAATGTCTCCCGGCCCCAAACTGCAAGGCAGAAACAGCAGCTGCCCTGATGATCAACCACATCTTTTCACGTTTTGGTCTACCCCAAAGGATTGAGTCAGACAGAGGTAGCCATTTTACCAGCGAAGTAATGACTAAGATGTGGTGGATACTGGGGTTTAAAAGGAAGCTACATATTGCTTACCAGCCAGCCTCTTCTGGTGCAGTGGAGAGATACAACAGAACCATTGTGAGCATATTAAAAAAGTTTGTGGCAGATTCTGGGCCAAGTTGGAATATCCGATTACCTCTGGTCCTAATGGCCATCAGATCTACCCCTTCATCTGCAACTAAAATGTCACCATTTGATCCGATGACTGGACGCAAGATGGTGCTTCCCCAGCATTTGCTCTACAGAACCCAAGAGCAGACGTTGATCAATGCCTCCACAACTCATGAGTATGTGGAGAATTTGAGGAAACACCTCCAACATGCTTTTGCCTATGCTCAGCGGAATCTAGAAAGATCAGCCGAGAGTATGAAAACGCACTATGATTTGAAAACCACCAGGAAGGAATATAATGTAGAGCGCTCGCTTTGACATCCGTGCAGAGCCTGCCGACGCAGGTTCGAATCCCGGCAGGGCCAAACTCAGCCTTTCATCCTTCCGAGGTCGATAAATGAGCACCACGCACCGTGAGTAATAATAAGCAGCACTCAGATACCTGAGGGTTTGTAGCGCTATATAAATGCGAAATTATTATTATTATTATTATTATTATTATTATTATTATTATTATTATTAATAATGTGGGAGACTGGGTCTATCTATGCAATTTCCAAAGGAACCAGGCCAAACAGCGAACATTTTTGCCTACATGGAAGGGACCTTGTGAAATCGTGGATAAGATCTCCCCAGTTGCATACAAGATCCGCATCCCCAAAGGTAGTTTGGCAGAAGGGGAAGACAAGTGGGTCCATATAAATTAATTAAAGTGTTGCCATCCCAGGCACACTCTGCAGCAACTGGAGGAGTCCTCTGCAATACCAGAGGGGGCCGCTCCAGAGTAATTCAGTTTGAATCCTAAAATATCCCACATATAGTCTCTAAAATATTATGATTCTTGAATAATTCTTGATTGTATCTGAGTTTTTTAAAATAAGAATGTAAATGTCTACTGATTTATAAAATGTATATGCCGCACCACTATATCAATAGTGGGGGAGAAATGTCTACGAATAGGTATTGCCGCTTTGCTTTGTCATCCTAGGAGAAAGAAAACCTGGAGACTGACCACGGAAGATGATCTGGGGACCGGGAGCAAAGTTCCGAGGGGCCTGGGGTCCCGCCCAATACTCCCATCAGGACCGGCGAGGAGAACCGATCGATCCACCCTGATCGAGGAAAAGATGCTGAAATTTGTCATCTGCGGAATCGGAAGTTGATGATGCGTACATCCCAGCGCGTGGATCAAAACATCCTTTGCATCCGATTCCCCCTCGACTCGAAATCAAAGCGCAGTCGGGCAGGGGGGCTTGTTGGGTGTCCTGACCCACGTTTGGACTATTATGCTGCAACATTTGGTGCTGTGGGCTTAGAAAGTCCAAGATGGCAGAAAAAGCCCACATTGCGCCAGAATCTAGGAAAACCGCGCAATTTTGGCGCACACCAAAATGTTCCCCTGACCTGCCACCCACCAGTGCGAGCGTGATGGGCCAGGAGTGCCATGGGTGAAATGTGTGCCAAAGGAAAAACAGCAGTGCCGGTTGGCTCAAAAAGTGCTTTGAAATCACCTTTGTTTCTCTGAAATGCAAGCTAAAAATGCCTATTTTAAACATTGCAAGATATTCAAAAATCTCAATGAACACCAGCAGACATTTGGCAGAAGGTAGACTTGTGTGCATACAAAATCTGGAAAGAGAAAGAGCCTAAAATAATGTTCATAATGAAACTGGCTGAGCTGTGGATGTCAGCAGCCTAAGTTAAATTGGACTGAAAGAAACTAAAATCTAAATGTTTAAAATAAATGAGTGACCTACTGTTGAGTGTCACATAGTTTGCAACTGTTAAATGTCATAGTTTTGAACTTAGAATCAGCGTTCTAGCTGCATGTGTAAAAATTGTAAGTTTGATTTGGATGAAGAAAAACTGGGAACAAAAGTGACATTTAGCTGAAGCCTGGCTTAAAGAGATTGAATTCTGCCCGGCAACTACCCCCGACAGGAGTTGAAACTTGCTCAGCCACTCTTCCCAGGCCTGGCTGCATTCTGCTGCCCCCCCCAAAAGGAGATGACACCTCCCTGATTGAATCAGGGGAGGAGCACCTAGGACTGGAGGGAAACAGAACAATGAGCCTTCCTTGGCTCAGACAAATTTTAAATTGGGGGGGGGGGGTCGTAGTTGGCTTCCTCTTGAGAGAAAGGGGGAGGGGCAGTACCTCTGTGAGCAACTTGAGTTGGAGGAAGTGGACAAACCAGAAATTCCAGCATGTGCTTTGGGAAACCACACCCCTCTGGGCCAGAGCATAATTTTAAAAAGATGGATAATTCATAGTACAGATTTGTCAAAATTATATAATTAATATCATTATTCTTGTGATTTTTCTGTGCACATTTTAAGAAGTGTTAGGACTCTGTACCATGTTCTGAGGCAAAACCCCATGAATTATGGAGATTTCAGACACGGGGTTCACGCTAGAAAAATGAAAATTTACTGGAATATGTGTAGAAAGGCGGTGTACATCTGTGTAATTTTTGGTAAAAATCCAATATTGGTAAACCAACTAAAAACGAAAATAATTTCACTCCCTTGCAAATCACCTGAAAGTCTTTCGCCTGTGTTTCAAAATCATCTCTGGTGCTATAAGCTTGCTAGGGGGGAACTGAATTTGTATTGTACTGTGATTGTATTCCTGAAGACTGTGTGTGTTACTTCCATCTCCTTACATTGCATATGGGGGGAGTGAATTGTCAGAGAAAAAGTGATCATATTATCTTTTGCTGAAATCATATCAAGTTTATTTCTGTACTGCCTTTTATTCATCTTTGCATCTCCTTGAAACCATAAAGCATTCTCAGCTGCCTTATCCTCTATACTATTCCTAAGTAATAAAATATATGTGCTAGTATAACATTATCCATTGTTGATCGACATTATACTCATAAGTGTGATATCAAATATTAATTTATTATAAAAGTGTGATATATATATATTGTTTAATTTTTCAAATAAACATTTTTAGTTTGCAAAACAAACCTACTTCTTGGCTCAGTGGAGTCAGGGGGATTCTAAGAGAGGGGCGTTATACAAGGGTTCATCATCCAGATTATAACTTGTCATAAAAATATATAAATAAGGGCTTCCCTTGAGCAATCCCAGACAAGGCACTGACTTAGTGGGAATGCTTGATTGGAGTCATTAACACACACAAAGTACGTCCTGTACCTCACCACTTGCAAGGGAAACTGAAGGAAGAATTGGACACATTACTACAAAAGTGCGTTATTGAAAGAGTAGAAGCAACAGAGTGGTTCTTTCCAGTGGTACTGGTGGCAAAGCAAAATGGGAATTTGAGACTTTGTGTGGATCTCAAAGATTTGAACAAACATATTTTAGTAGATCAACATCCCCTGCCAGTGATCTCAGAGGCCTTAGCACTTCTAAAAGATGCCAAACAATTTGCAGAGAAGCAAATGCAAAGTTGAAGCACAAACTGTGAAATATTTGGGACATAACATTTCAGCGAAAGGGATTGTCCCAAAGCACAGACTGGTTGAGGTGGTCAGGTCGGCTTCAGAGCCCAAAGACAAAGAACACTTGCGCTTGTTCCTGGGATTATGAGAGTACTATCACAAATTTGTTGAAAACTTTGCAATTTTGTCCATGCCCCTCAGATTGTTACTAAGGTGTGAAATGCACATGGCCTAAAGAGTGAGGAGTAGCATTTAAAAAGATCAAAGAAAAAATCTAATGCTCCTTCCTTAGGAAAATGTTCATCTAAGAGTAGAACATTCCTGAATGTTGATGCTAGCATTTAAGGATTAGGAGCCTAATGGAACCAAAAGGATGGAAGTGAGGAGGAACAAGTGGTAGCATTTGCCTGTATGCCTTTGAGAGGTGCAGAAGCTAATTACTCGTTGTGGAGAGGAAAACAATAGCGGTATTCTGGGCAATACTACACTTCAGATTTTTCCTTTGGGGTAAAAGATTTTTGGTAAGATCTGACCACAAGCCATTAGTACAGATGATAGCCAACATGGGATGGAGTAAAGGTTCTCCAAGGATATCTAGATAGTTGTTGGGCCTGCAAGGGTATGATTTCTGTGTTTGTTACCTGCCAGGTAGGAGAGATTTAGTAGCAGATTGTCTTTTGAGAATGCTTGTAGAGTCTATGGTGCAAGAAGAATCTCATCATGTGGATGAGTCGATAGTGGCGCACATTGAAGAAGGAACAATATGTGAGGACGAATGGGAAAATGCAACTAAAGATGATAATGTGTTGAAATCAGTTATAGAGTAGATGGTCATTGGATGACCTCACAGTGATGTGCTAGATAGGAAGTTTGAACCTTTCTTTGAAGTGAAAGGTGAATTATCTGGAGAAAGTACTAAAATAAGGGGGGGGAGCGAAGTTTGTGCCTCGAGAAAATATTAGGAAAAGGTTTATTGAGCTGGCGCATCAAAGCCATTTAGGAGTAAATGACACAAAAAGGAGATTTTGTCATAGTTATTAGTGGTGAGCTATGGACAGATTAATAGAAAGGGAAGTAAGTGACTGTGTAGAGTGTGCTTTGAGTGACAAAAGAAAGGTTGTATGGGAGATCACTTTAATTCCATTATAAGTACCTTCCCAAACTTGCAACGAGTGGCAGTGGATGTAATGGGTCCCATTCAGGGTTTGGGGGAAGATAACACATTTTTGTTTGTGATGGTAGATTACCACTCCAAATGGGTGGAGTGGACTGGCGTGAGAGAGGCCACCACAAGTGGACTAATCAGATTCTTAGAAAATGTTTTCTTTAGAGAAGGGTTTCCAAGCACGCTACTGACAGACGATGGAATGCAATTTACGTCTGAAATGTTGAGAAAATATTTGTGTGAGTACAGTGTGAAACATTTGAAGACAGCTCTATATCACCCCAGGGCAAATGGCTTAGTGGAGAGGGTGAATAGATGTATCAAAGGAGGGATTCAATTGGCGTTGAGAGCGGATTTATCATGGAAGGTGGTGCTGAGACAATTGGTTTGAGGTTATTGCACCACACCACATTTAGTAACGAAAATGTCTCTGTTTTTATTTTAATTGAAAGGACATGAGCCAGGGACCAAAGTGTGTCCAAGTTGGTTGGGTGTGGCAACACCTGTGTTGGTGGATCGTGAGGACGTATGAAGGTAATTCAAAGAGGACAAGAACTCTATAAAAGAGTGTTTGATAACTCACATGGGGTGTAAGATCACAAATGGTCAGTTGGAGATATGGATTAGATCAAAAATCCTTGAATAGAACCATAATCTCTGGAAAGCAGGTTTTTGCGACCAAAGATGAGTTCTGATGTTAAGGAAGGGGAGGTGAAAGTTGAGGGAGGTGAAGTGTGGTCCAAGGCAGGCTGGCCCCTTATAAAGAGGTGGCGGGGAGTGGTGATGGGAATGGTGTGATAGGTTTGGAAACTAATAATGCTCCAGGAAAGGAGTCTTCTTTTGGAGTTCCTGTTGGAACCAAGATGAGTTGTAGATAAAGAATAATACCAAATCACTTGAAAGATTTCATTCAATAGCTCATTGTTTTCTATTGTTTACATTGGGGGGAATCTCACAAATGTTAAAATGTCAATGCTTTATTATAAGGTGCTTCATCATTTTATGAACTAGTTAATAATTAACTTACAAATTACATTATTATGAATCTTTGTAGGGGAAGATATGTTATGTCCTGGGTTACTCATGTTCTGAGTTCCCTGTAACCATATTCCACAATAGAATGTATTAGTGTCATTTAGAGTGTTTGGATTCAAGAGTTGACTGTTAGTATGTTGGAGTCAGCAGCAAAGTTGGTGGCTCTGTGGGCTTCAATAAAGGAGCTTGGTGACTCACCAAAGTGTCACCTTTTCAGTACTCATCAACAACTGGTATTGGAGAAACCTGCAGGTGAATCAAGCAACAGCAAATCACTGGCACTTTTGGCTATCCATTGAAGGAAGTTTCTCCAGGAAATACAGCACGCACCCTTCACCCCAGAGGCCTGCACTTCTCAGACATATTGATTAAAATAACAGATGTATTTGTATATTTAGGGCCCAGTGAGGAAGTGGGACACCTTCATTGAGAGATACTGGACAAAAGAACCACATGGAAAGTTTTGTCTACTCGTCAAAATTCTGTCCATGAAGTGATAAAAGGACAGGATTGAGAACCAGTTTAGCTCAATAGAGAGTTATCTAATAAACAGAATCAAGTTGGCCACAACGAAGCAATGGCATTACTGATCAGAGGCGTCTCATAGGGTTTTGAAATCCCACATTACTCCCTCTGTCTTCTCCTACACTGCACAAGGATCAGATGTTTTTCATCAATGAAAGTTATGATTTGTTTGCATGAGATGAGATTTGATTTGGCTGTAGGTATTCTTTCAAGGCAGTAGAGATTCGATTTCCTTTGGCTGTGAGCATTCTTTTAGGGCTGCATGGATTTAGATTTCCTATGGCTGTGAAAATTCTTTTAGGGCAGTACATATTTAGATTTCCTTTGGCTGTTAACATTCTTTTAGGACGGTGTGGATTTAGATTTCCTTTGGCTGTGAGCATTATTATACGGCTATATAGATTTAGCTTTCCTTTGGCTGTGTGCATTGTTTTAGGGCTGTATAGATTTAGATTTACTTTGGCTGCAGGTATTCTTTTAGCCCTGATTTTGTGTGCATGGCTTTATTCAACTTTACAAAGAAATGTGGACCACTTACACACGTACAAGTTTGATATAGTTTTAAATGTTTGACCCCAATAACATAAAATAAAATTTAGAAAACTTTGAAAGACTGCCAGTCCACAAGAAACCCCAACACGATACACTGAATGCCTTGAATATTTGTGTGTGGTGTGAATTGGGCGATTAAATTCAGAGTATCAAAACAGGATAGACATTAAGTGGCATAGAGCAGAATCGACTTTCCAAGTGGTTAGCTTTGTGTGTTGAAGGTCACAATTCATCCACTTGACACATTGGAGCCAATCACAGAATGTAACTTAATTTGTGAGTGTGATTTTTGCTTACAAGTCAGGACAAAAATGCACTCTTTGGATAGATGGATTCTCAAAACGGTATAACGTCCTTTCAACGTGGGATGTTTTTTCGCTGGTTTTTTTGCCGCAAATTTTTTAATGAAAAATAACATCAGATTTTTTAGGGGGGCTGAAATAATATATATTTGGCTTGTGGGTGTTTGGGATCATATAAAAAATAAAAGTGGACGGGGGTTTGGCAGGGGAACCCCTCCAAAAATAAAAAAATTAAAATTCAATGAGATTTTATCGTTGAAAAATCTGTGGTAAAAAACCCTGTGAAAAAACATCTCGCGATGAAATGACATAGAACTCTCAAAACAGAAGTTAAGTTTGTACATGGCTCTGTGCAGATTTGTGTGACCTGCAGAGCATGCGTGCGTTTGGCGGGCATGTTGGCGCGCACTCCTCACAGCGTGGCCACATTTGGGGTTAAACTACAGCTTGCACCTGATTGGGGTTGGTGGATGCTCCCGCTATCACCACTTCATAATCAATCTGAGTCTGAGACAATAAGTGTTGTGGCTCAGAAATAAGTGCCAGGGCTGAGCCCTGGCAAACACCCCCACAAATTAAGCACTGCACAAAAAGCTGCATCTATTTTGTAGAGACAGTGATGAATGCAGTCCAGAGACACAGCTAAAATAAGTAGTTGTTGCGGTACACAATCAAAAATACACACTTAACTCTGCTGCAGCCGTACGTACGCTACCAGCAAACGCTCTCTGCTCAAATCTGCATATCTTAATTATGCTTTGGTTGCGTTTAATTGCAATAGTTAATTAAATGATTTGAATTCTTCTCAGGCCACGGGGGAACACATTTATGGGCATATTTAATGAAATTGTTTTGCATTTTTTTCGTTCATGACAGCTGTCCCACAAACATGAAATTGAGTGTTTACCTCAGAATAATTAGATTTCAGTGAAATGTCCCTGCTCAGCATTTGTAATTCCGCCGTTCATAGAGAATATACGAGTTTATGGGATCAATTTCAATGTATTCAGACAGGCACAGCATTCACTGCATGTTGTGACATGCAACTCTTTTGCCACTTGCTGGGAAACTATTTCGATGGGGACTGATCATCTTTTTCCCAACCCTTTTGCTTTCCATCATCTTACCTAAAATGTTGTTTTCTAGAGCTCACTTTACCCCGTTGCTTCGCAGAACTAGTTTTATTTGCTTTGCGAAACCACATTTTTCATTACATTTGCAATTTCAATCTGCGGCAAACACACCACACGCCAAACCTCATAATAAACTATTTACACATTCCCTCAAAACAAAGTCCACCGCGCGCCAAACGTTCCAATAATATGGGGCCGCTGCGACTGCAGGGATTGGTGCACACCGTGGTGTGTGGACACACTGTGCGACGATCCTACATTGTATGAAGGATCTTTCAGTAGCCCTGCAGCTGGCATCTGGGCATCTTGCTGTGTGTATGGCGTTCTGTCCTAAAAAACTGTTTACCCATTCCCCTAATACACAGGGACATCATTTGGGGGCTGCCAGGGGTCGCAACTGCGACCCCTGAGGTCTCCCTTGCTACCCCTGTGCCCTCCCTTGCTACCCCTAGAAAGAGAACATTTTTTTTTATTGTTAGCTCCTGGGCTGGCTCTGACCAGTGCCATGTGGCTCTTTTGTTTCGGGAGTGGCTGGCTTTTCTGGTCAGGCCTCTTAAAAAAACAGCGGTTTGCGCGAGTGTAACACTTTGAGAAGTGACCCTAAATAAGTGTGAATAGGAATAACAAATCATTTGTCTTTCTGGAATTCTGTACAATAATTGCTAGACTCATTAAAGGGGGTGAGTCACTGATTGACAGGCCGATTCATGGAATAATTAGCGCGGCGCAAGTGGGCAAAAACGTGCGAATCGCAGTGGAATAGCGAAAATCGCAGTGCAAGTGCGAAAATCGCACGAAAAGCAGCACACGTCGATTCATGGAAGGCCGTGCGCGAGAAAACCAGCGGATGTGCGATAAAAAAGTGCGCGGCGCACGTTGGCGCACGTTGGCGCACAGGCCAACAAACAGCGTGCGCCAGGTCACAGCGAAAATCGCACAGGCCACAGCGGAATTCGCACATAGCGCGGCGCACGCAACAAAAGTAGGCGGAACACGGGCGGAACACTCGGAATGGGGAACAACTTGCAAAAACGTGGGCGTCACGGGGGAAGCACAGGGCACAAGTGCGCGGAACGCCCACACGCTCGCCTACAACACGTATTCATGGAATAGAATAGGGCAAAAAAGCGCACGCTCAAACCAGCGCACAGGCACAAACAAGACCGCCACAAGAAAGCAGGCGGTAGCGTCTCTGCGGCTGTAAGAAATGTGCGCCAAAAGGTGCGCCAACAAATAGCACCCATATACTGCCATGATGAATGTCCTATACTGTGGCCCTCCAGGACAAATGACGTGCAAAGGGGTACCCACAAACACGGACATGCTGACAAAAAATACGTGTGCGTGTATACCGGGGTGCGCGGGAAGTCTCACACGCGATTTGGCCGGGTACGTGTATTTCAGGGGTACGCGGGAAGTCCCACACGCGATTACAGCAGGGTACGTGTATTTCAGGGGTGCGCGGTAACTTCCACACGCGAATAGCCTGGGCGCGTGTATTTCAGGGGTGCGCGGGAATTTCCACACGCGAATAGCCTGGGCGCGTGTATTTCAGGGGTTCGCGGGAAGTTCCACACACGAATAGCCTGGGCGCGTGTATTTCAGGGGTGCGCGGGAATTTCCACACGCGAATAGCCTGGGCGCGTGTATTTCAGGGGTTCGCGGGAAGTTCCACACACGAATAGCCTGGGCGCGTGTATTTCAGGGGTGCGCGGGAATTTCCACACGCGAATAGCCTGGGCGCGTGTATTTCAGGGGTGCGCTGGAATTTCCACACGCGAATAGCCTGGGCGCGTGTATTTCAGGGGTGCGCGGGAAGTTCCACACGCGAATAGCCTGGGCGCGTGTATTTCAGGGGTGCGCGGGAATTTCCACACGCGAATAGCCTGGGCGCGTGTATTTCAGGGGTGCGCGGGAAGTTCCACACGCGATTACAGCAGGGTACGTGTATTTCAGGGGTGCGCGGGAATTTCCACACGCGAATAGGCTGGGCGCGTGTATTTCAGGGGTGCGCGGGAAGTCCCACACGCGATTACAGCAGGGTACGTGTATTTCAGGGGTGCGCGTGAATTTCCACACGCGAATAGCCTGGGCGCGTGTATTTCAGGGGTGCGCGGGAATTATCACACGCGATTTGGCTTGGTACGTGTATTACAGGGGTGCGTGGGAAGTTACACACGCGATTAGGCTGGGTGGGTCCTCACAGGTGTTCCCTGTACACCCTCCACGGCCCCTGCAGGCAGCCCACAAAACAGGGGACTACCCTGCACACCTGCTCATGTCCCCTATCACCCCCACCCCCCACCATCCAGGGGCACCCTCCACCAGGCCCCCACTCATGTCTCCCACCACCCCCACCCCCCACCATCCAGGGTCAGCCTCCACCAGGCCCCCACTCATGTCTCCCACCACCCCCACCCCCCAGAAGTGCAGGGGTAACCTCCACCAGGCCCCCACTCATGTCCCCTATCACCCCCACCTCCCACCATCCAGGGGCACCCTCCACCAGGCCCCCACTCATGTCTCCCACCACCCCCACCCCCCCACCATCCAGGGGCAGCCTCCACCAGGCCCCCACCCATGTCTCCCACCACCCCCACCCCCCAGCAGTGCAGGGTCAGCCTCCACCAGGCCCCCACCCATGTCTCCCACCACCCCCACCCCCCAGCAGTGCAGGGTCAGCCTCCACCAGGCCCCCACTCATGTCTCCCACCACCCCCACCCCCCAGCAGTGCAGGGGCAACCTCCACCAGGCCCCCACTCATGTCCCCTATCACCCCCACCCCCCACCATCCAGGGGCACCCTCCACCAGGCCCCGACTCATGTCCCCTATCACCCCCA
The DNA here is from genome assembly GCF_040938575.1 of Ambystoma mexicanum. Lineage (NCBI taxonomy): Eukaryota > Metazoa > Chordata > Amphibia > Caudata > Ambystomatidae > Ambystoma > Ambystoma mexicanum. The sequence continues at coordinate 1,435,965,801 of NC_090934.1, read as the reverse complement.
CCCCCCACCATCCAGGGGCAGCCTCCACCAGGCCCCCACTCATGTCTCCCACCACCCCCACCCCCCACCATCCAGGGGCAGCCTCCACCAGGCCCCCACCCATGTCTCCCACCACCCCCACCCCCCACCATCCAGGGTCAGCCTCCACCAGGCCCCCACCCATGTCTCCCACCACCCCCACCCCCCAGCAGTGCAGGGTCAGCCTCCACCAGGCCCCCACTCATGTCTCCCACCACCCCCACCCCCAGCAGTGCAGGGGCAACCTCCACCAGGCCCCCACTCATGTCCCCTATCACCCCCACCCCCCACCATCCAGGGGCACCCTCCACCAGGCCCCCTCTCATGTCCCCTATCACCCCCACCCCCCACCATCCAGGGGCATCCTCCACCAGGCCCCCACTCATGTCTCCCACCACCCCCACCCCCCAGCAGTGCAGGGTCAGCCTCCACCAGGCCCCCACTCATGTCTCCCACCACCCCCACCCCCCACCATCCAGGGGCAGCCTCCACCAGGCCCCCACCCATGTCTCCCACCACCCCCACCCCCCAGCAGTGCAGGGGCAACCTCCACCAGGCCCCCACTCATGTCCCCTATCACCCCCACCACCCACCATCCAGGGGCACCCTCCACCAGGCCCCCACTCATGTCCCCTATCACCCCCACCCCCCACCATCCAGGGGCAGCCTCCACCAGGCCCCCACTCATGTCTCCCACCACCCCCACCCCCCAGCAGTGCAGGGTCAGCCTCCACCAGGCCCCCACTCATGTCTCCCACCACCCCCACCCCCCACCATCCAGGGGCAGCCTCCACCAGGCCCCCACTCATGCCTCCCACCACCCCCACCCCCCAGCAGTGCAGGGTCAGCCTCCACCAGGCCCCCACTCATGTCTCCCACCACCCCCACCCCCCACCATCCAGGGGCACCCTCCACCAGGCCCCCACTCATGTCCCCTATCACCCCCACCCCCCACCATCCAGGGGCAGCCTCCACCAGGCCCCCACTCATGTCTCCCACCACCCCCACCCCCCAGCAGTGCAGGGTCAGCCTCCACCAGGCCCCCACTCATGTCTCCCACCACCCCCACCCCCACCATCCAGGGGCAACCTCCACCAGGCCCCCACTCATGTCTCACACCACCCCCACCCCCCAGCAGTGCAGGGTCAGCCTCCACCAGGCCCCCACTCATGTCTCCCACCACCCCCACCCCCCACCATCCAGGGGCACCCTCCACCAGGCCCCCACTCATGTCCCCTATCACCCCCACCCCCCACCATCCAGGGGCAGCCTCCACCAGGCCCCCACTCATGTCTCTCACCACCCCCACCCCCCAGCAGTGCAGGGTCAGCCTCCACCAGGCCCCCACTCATGTCTCCCACCACCCCCACCATCCAGGGGCAGCCTCCACCAGGCCCCCACCCATGTCTCCCACCACCCCCACCCCCCAGCAGTGCAGGGGCAACCTCCACCAGGCCCCCACTCATGTCCCCTATCACCCCCACCACCCACCATCCAGGGGCACCCTCCACCAAGCCACCACTCATGTCCCCTATCACCCCCACCCCCCACCATCCAGGGGCAGCCTCCACCAGGCCCCCACTCATGTCTCCCACCACCCCCATCCCCCAGCAGTGCAGGGTCAGCCTCCACCAGGCCCCCACTCATGTCTCCCACCACCCCCACCCCCCACCATCCAGGGGCAGCCTCCACCAGGCCCCCACCCATGTCTCCCACCACCCCCACCCCCCACCATCCAGGGGCAACCTCCACCAGGCCCCCACTCATGTCCCCTATCACCCCCACCCCCCACCATCCAGGGGCAGCCTCCACCAGGCCCCCACTCATGTCTCCCACCACCCCCACCCCCCACCATCCAGGGTCAGCCTCCACCAGGCCCCCACTCATGTCTCCCACCACCCCCACCCCCCAGCAGTGCAGGGGCAACCTCCACCAGGCCCCCACTCATGTCCCCTATCACCCCCACCCCCCACCATCCAGGGGCACCCTCCACCAGGCCCCCACTCATGTCCCCTATCACCCCCACCCCCCACCATCCAGGGGCAGCCTCCACCAGGCCCCCACTCATGTCTCCCAACACCCCCACCCCCCACCATCCAGGGGCAGCCTCCACCACGCCCCCATTCATGTCTCCCACCACCCCCACCCCCCAGCAGTGCAGGGGCAACCTCCACCAGGCACCCACACATGTCCCCCTGGCCCCAGGTCCTGACGATACACAATCATGGCAGTAATGGGCAGCATACCCAGCACAAACACCCAGGCAAGGATAGCATCCCCCCACATAGTGAATGCAATTACATGATACAACCCCAATGGCAACAATGTAAATGGACACATGCCCGACACACACACATACACAATGGGTGCAAGTGAATGTCAAAACACATATCATGACATGTATGAAACCAATGAGAAAATAACACAAGTGAAAGTAAAAATAAAAAATGTACTATAGATTAAAAATAAGTAAACAAATCAAACATACAACTATGTGGATAAGCAAATTAATGGTCCATGTCCGAGAACAAAAGTCATAATCAAAAAAACAAAGGAATAAAAAAAAATTGTCATCCAAAGCAATATCATGTAGTATGAAAAAATATGAAAAACCATTTCCTCATGGTGAACACAATAAGAAATGAAAAAGAAGTATCTACAAAAAGCAAACTATATACAGGAATGTTCCAGGGTCCATGAGCCCAACACCATAAATGAAACCTACTACTACCTAATCTAAAAAATATATACAAAAAAGTGGCCATTGCCCGAGCGGTCCAAAATAATAAAACAAAATAAAGGAAACCTAACACTAACTAACTAAATAACTATATACAAAGGCAGCGGGCAAGTCCTGCGGCTCACTTGTTGATGTTGCTGGCCAGGGCATCATCGAACTCCATGTCGATGTCCTGGAGGCGGGACTCTGTCCTGGCCCCGAGGTCTCGCAGGGATAACCCCATATTCAGCTCAAACTCCCTGCGAGCTTCCTCGAGGCACTCAGCCCGCCTCAATGCCCGACGCATGGAGAACTCCGCCCTGACCATGGCGAGCCGCTCCTCTTCCGCCCGCTGCCGCTCCGCACCTATCCGCTGGACCAACTCCTCCCACACGGAAGACACCACCATCCCAGGGTTGCCCTGCCCTCCGGCCGATGGCTGCCCCTCTGATCTTGATGGCCCCGAGCCATTATGCCTCCCACGTCGAGCCCGCTGCTGCCTCCGACGCCACTGCCTCTGCCAGCATGACGGCATCCAGGCTAATGGAAACCACCGACGCCGTCGTGCACGTGCCCTGCCTGATGATGCTGTCACATCTTCCATCTGCTGGGGTCCAGTTGCAGTGTTGTCCACCCCTGCTGGACCTCCGACTCCCAACTGTGGCAGGGATGGGATCCCCACCGAGCTGGCTGCATTGGTCGGGGCAGGTCCACAGGGGGCCCTGGTGGCATCTGGCCCGGAAGACGGCAAGGAGAACGACTGGTGGATAGCCTGCACAGAGGAGGAGAGGGCCGCCACATTGGCCAACACATGCAGGAAACCCCCGAACATGGCCGATCCCAATTGGGCCACGTCGGCACGGTGCACTTCGTGATGACGTGCGTGCTCCTCCCGGGAAGCACGCACGGCATCACCAATCACAGCCGTGCGCATCGCGACACCAATCAGGACCTTCTCCACACGGCCAGGGGTTCCCACGTCCGCAGGTGGAGGGGAGTCAGGTGACATGGACATCCCCACTACCTGCGGACGGGCCTGGGACGGGGCATCCCTGCTGGTGCATGGTGGTGCACTCACAGGGTCAGGGACAGCGACATGCACAGGCCCCTCCACGGTGACCTGTGTTGCCTCCTGCCCCTGGTCCTGGACTGCACCACTTGCACCAGCAGGGATGCCCCCACCAGGCCCCATGTGTGCCCCAGTGGCGGCCTCCTCCTCCTCTGTGCAAACCACCAACCTGGATGGCTCCTCACCGTCTCCCGCCGTAGCAGGCCCCTGTGGGGGCTCACCCACCCCTTCCGCTGCAGCCGTGGGTGCATCCCCGCCGCCTTGCTCCACAGCGCCGTCTCCGCCCTCTTCTTCACTAGCCGCTGCGTAGAGGGAGACAAAGAACACAAGCATCAGGGTACTGCACAATGGTCCCCTAGACAGGAAGCAATAGCAGATGAGCACCACTGTCAAAGTACACTTCCATCATGTCCCTCCACAACACATGGGTCAGTCCAGGCAAAACACACACAGTAACAGGCATGCTGCATGCCATGGATATTTCCATGCATGTCCAATGGACTCTTGAAACATTCAATGATATGCAACTCACATGCATCATGGCTCATGCATATCACATGCACACACTTCACCTCAGTCACATCCATCTGGCCCCAAACACACCAAACACAGCCAAAACAAGGGTAAGTTGGCTGCTTCACTGAATCTGTGCATTGTCACACACATGTGTCATGCATCCATGGCATGCACAAGTCACAGACACGCAGGTCAGGCACACAGACATGGCTACCATATATGTACCTGGCATCAGCACCCATCCCTCACCCCCACCCATGTCCAGGTACAGAGATTGGCATGCTCTCATGTTCAAAATCTGCATAGGGCTCCCCATGCCGCATTTGGACACATGCAAGAACCACGTGGGTCACACATCACTGGTCGCACATGCATTACCATGATGTCCCTGCACACATACATGCATACATGGCCTATGGCACACATACAGGCAAGTATCATAGAACCAGCACACCGCAACATGCCCTGTCTCACACAGTAATGCTTGGACACTTACCGCTCAACTCCAGACGGGCCTCCCTCTCAAGGATCTGGGCGTGGAGCGCTGGGCGTACGCGTTCCAGGACCCTCTTCTGGATGGAACTCATGTGGCCCCGGCCCCCCTCCACGAGGCGCCGGGCCTTCACAAGGGTCCTGGACCTCAAGTCCTCCCAGCGCTTCTTGATCTTCTGGACGTTGCGGGTTGCCACCCCCTCCGCGTTGATGGCAACCACACAGTCGGCCCAGATCCTCTCCCGTCCTTCCTTGCTGGCGCGGGACGATCCAAAGAGGGCATCATACTGCCCCAGGACATGCTCCACCAGGACACCAACTTCGGTGGCAGTGAATCTGGTGCCCCTCTGGCCTGGGGTTGCCACTGGTGCCAGATGTGGAAGTGCCCGACATGGCAACCCCAGAGGCAGGTGTGGGTGGGCAACTGGGTCCTGGGGCTGGGCTGTGGAGCGATGTAATCCCAGTTGGGAGTCTTCAGTTCCAGCAGGGGTGGACACAGCAACTGGACCCCTGCAGATGGCTGATGTGCAGGCACCAAATGGCAGGGCACGGTGGCAGCAGGCAGGCAGGCAGGCAGCAGCAGATGGCACGTGGGAGGCTGCTCAGGGCACTGGGGGGCAGTAACTCGGCCTTCTGGGCAGGAGCGTGGTCTTCCGTGTGTTTTCGGGTGGCCAGCTTGATACGGAGTGATTTGGCACGTGAAAATCCTGCACGCCAGCGTGAAATCCGAGGAAAGGCCCTTAGCGCGTAAGCGCGTCAGCACGCATACGCGATTCTATTGGACCAGAGTCCCTCAGCGCGTAAGCGCGTCTGTGACGTGACCCGCACGGGTGTTCCCCACTCAGCACGTGATGACGGAGCACACGTGAAAATACTGCACGTCCGAGTGTCATCGCGTGTCATTGGACAAAAGTGGGCTTACACGCGATTGGCCTATGTACGTGTATTTCAGGGGTGCGCGGGCACTTACACACGCAAGTACGTCAGCGCACCTGTATCCCGTGGTGCGTGGGAATTTCCACACGCTATTGGACTGGGAACTAGATTCCAGGGGTGCGCGGGTCACACGCTCGCCTAGTACACGCGCAAAGCATTAATTTGCGCACTTATCAAATGACAAGCCAGATGCCAGGATGAACATACCGTTCCTAGCAGCAGTGGCAGTGGGCTACCAAAGGAGGAGGAGGAGGAGGAGAGTCAGGGCCAGAATATTCACACCCAGAACCAGCCTGTTCGGGATGCCTGATGACCAGGTGTATGGAAGGTACAGGTTTCCACCACACATAATACTGGACCTGGTGAGTGAGTGGGAGGATGACCTCACATCACCCACCCTGTGCTCCCAAGCACTCAGCCCCCTGGAGAAGGCCCTCAATGTACTGCACTTCTTAGCCACTGGATCATTTCAGCGGACAAGTGCCATAGTGGGTGGGGTGTCACAGGCCACCCAGTCACGCTGCCTACACCAGGTCTTGGACATCATCACTGCACGCCCATCAGTCCGCAGGCACATATACCTGCCCAGAACACCTGCAGAAAGGCATGCTGCGGCCCAGGATTTTTACGGTGTGGCACGATTCCCCAAAGTGCTAGGTGCCATCGACTGCACCCATGTGGCTCTACGTCCCCCCAGGGCATCTGAGCACATCTATAGGAACCGCAAGCACTGGCATTCCATCAACATGCAGGTAGTATGTAATGCCAAGGGAATCATCACCTCAGTATATGCCAACTATCCCGGGTCCACCCACGACAGCTTCATTTACCGAATGTCCACCCTATGCCGGGACATAGATGCTGGGCGGCATGGCGATACATGGCTGCTTGGTGAGTATGTATGCCACTGCACATGCATGCATTTTGGATACTGAGCAAGGTCACAACCCCACCAATGATACCAATCACCACTTCCACAGGGGACAGTGCCTACCCTCTCAGCCCCCACATGATGACGCCAATTCGGAACCCCACCACGCCACCCCAGGTAAGATATAACACAGCCCACATTACAACCCGGGGCATAGTGGAGCGCACATTCGGAGTGCTGAAGTCACGCTTTCGCTCCCTTGACCGTTCTGGCGGGCAGCTGTTATACGCTCCCCCAGTAGTGTGCAGGATCATAGTGGCAGCATGTGTCCTGCACAACGTTGCAACACGCCGGGGCCTGCCCGTGGACATGGTGGTGGCCCCACATCCCCAACCACATGCACAGCCGCTGCGCATGGGAGGGGAAAGGGCACGGGGGGAGGCAGCCCGTACACAGCTAGTGGCTAATTACTTCACATAGTATTCACTCCCCTGTGGAGTGCACACTGGCCTGGCACATTCCATCTGACAGTCAATGATGACTCAACCTGACACTGATCCTGAATGTCTGGAGATTCAACCGTGAAAAGCATATCAGCCTGAGATTGTTCACCTGGAAGTGTTACAATGTGTGCATCCCTACCCACACACAACACCAATGCAGTTTTGTGAAGAAACACATTCAAGCAGCCAAAATGAATACCCACTTGCTAAATGCAACAAGAGGACAGTGCCATGTCACCCAACCCATCCCCAGCACCGCCACACAACACACCGTGCCATGTCATGCTATGTGCAGGTAAACAAAGTAATCCCCACAACATGACAAGTGTTGCAATGTACAGTGTCCCCAATTGAAACTTCCTACACCTGAAATGCTCACTGTAATGCAGGACCAACAACAAACTTGAGCAGGTACTACCATTAACATGACTTCAGTAATGTGATAAATCAGTTGTCTCACCACCTGGATATGCCTGCACTCCCACCACTTCCAACTGAACAGTGTTGGTGCCATGTAGAGTTGTAGGTGCACTGCTGCCAACAAGGACCCCATCTCCAGACTAGAGGGCCTTGTGTAGACATGAGGAAGGGACCTGCAAATTGGGAGGCAGACACAGATGATGAGTTACACATCAATGCAACATGCAGTGTACAACACAACAGCAATATGCACTAGGAATGTATACACAGTATTGACTAGACTACCCACACATGTAGTGGGAGTCCAATGTCACCATGTACTTCAATGTCACTTGGGCACACCCTTTGCAAGCCCATGGAAACGGGAAGCAGGAGGGGTGTGTGTGACTCAAACCCAGGCATCTGAACCTAATACATGACAAGCCTGCATGTGCCCAGCCACAATGCAGCGTATGCCCACAGGAACCACGGAAGCCAACAAATTGTCCCAAAAAAAAAATTGGGAAAAATATAAAAATAAAAATAAAAATAAAAATAAAAAAAAATCAAAAATGGCGATTAAAGGGCCCGGGGGGGTTGGGGAGGCCACCCAGGAGGTCCGAGGTCAGGGTGCACACCAGAAACCACCTGTGTGGATCCTGGGAAAAAAAAAAACACCTCCATGGGCTCATGGCCCACACGGCTACCTATTGTGGGAGTATCACTGCTGTCGCTATTATCACCCTGTGCAGCTGCATCCGGAGGTGGTTGCACTATGGGAGGCAGCCCACGCAAGGCCCTACTCTGTTCCTCCATGGCTGCAAGCATGCGGGTGTGGTAGGTCTGGTTCTGGAGGATGAGGGTGCGGAGGTCCCCATGCAACAACTCACGGGATGCCCGGACCTCCGCCCTCGTTGCTTGCATCTCAGCTGAGAGCGTACGGGTGAGACGCTCCAGCTGCTGTTCTGTCCTTTGGTGTGTTGAAGCCTCAAGCTCAACTAGAGTCGTCCTGAGTTGATGTAGCTCCTGCCTCAGGGCTTCCCTGTGGCCCTGGGACTCTATGGAGATGGCCTCCTGCAGAGTCGCCAGTGCCGCCCGCCTGTCCCTGTTGGACGCCAACATGTCCTCCCTGTGTGACTGGCAGATGGAGTCGGTTGCCTGCTCTAGTCGCTCCATCAGCCTTTCAGGGGGGACAATGGAAGTGGGCACCCTATCCATGGCCTGAGCCATCATCTCGGATGATGCTGCCTGTTGGGTAGCCATACCGTAAATGGATTGCTCCCATGCGGTATTGCCAGGTGGCGTACGGCCACCACGTCGGCGGGCACCACACCTGTCTGGGGCAAGGTGGACTGCGCCTTGCTCTGCCGGCACTGCCTGAGGCTGCAGGACTGCATTCCCCCTCTGATCTGCTGGCCCAGGAACAGGATCAGATGTCGCGGAGTGTGACCCTGCATCCGTAACCACCAAAGGCCTAGCTGCCAACACTGACATCCCCATTGAGGGTTCTGACCCTGGTGCAGGTGGGTGGGACAGAACAGATTCCCTCCCTGGAACACTCACCTGCGACGGCACGTAGGTCTCATCATCCGAGTCAACAGCTGAGTACAGCTCGGGGGAGGTGCAGCCAGAGACACCCCTTGAGAGCACAACCTGTAGCACTTGTGGGTTTTCACCCACCAGCACACCACGTCCCTCACTGGTGGATGGTCGGCCCTCGGACCCCTCCTGGCTCTGCACCATCTCCACAACCCCAGCAGTATCAGGTGCGTCTTCCCCTGCAATGACATAATAACAAAGAAATGGAAACCCGCATTAGCACCATGGCACACAATGAGGGCTGAGAAGCAAGAGAACCAGTACTTGATTGACACATGTCCCACATGACTAAGACCCTCCCATGCATGCACCCTCACTGCGTATGAAGGGCAGGCAAATGGCACACACTCATTACACAAAGATGGAAGATGAACACATTTTCTGCATGCTGCCTGGCAGTGGCATCACACATTGCCCTGTGATTGCCAGGTGAAACACACATGCCATCACACAGATGGCATGTGCCATTGCTATTGAGTGTAGATGGAGAGGAGGGCATCACTTATTCATTCTGTCCAGTTCCCACATGCAATAGCTTTTCTAATTGAAACAGGTCTGCTTTATCACCTGGAGCTGCCAGTCCAATATGGTCTAATTGCACAGGGACATGTGTGAACATATGATATCCAGGTAACAAAGTCACTCCACTTTACCATGGCCATGCCAGACATGTGACTAGAGGACTGAGGAATGCCTAGTATAAGTGGTGGAATGCATACAATCTGTCTGATTGAACATAGGAAAATAAGCAACAATGTTGTGGCAAGGTGACACTTCAAGGGCAACTGGGGTGCTGTTGGGCTAGATGTCTACTGTTGGCAGAAGGGATACTGCAATGGCCAATTGCAGCTGTGCAGGATGTATTGCATGAAGCACATGGCTGACACATTCGACTCAGGCGCACACACTCTCACCTGGCACACAAACAGATGCCCTCACACACACACCATGCACATGGATGACACACACATGCATGTGCACTCACCGGACAATGCCTCGTAATCAGGCAGATCTCCCACGCCTTGGATCTGTTCCTCCGTGACGTTGGTCCCAGCGACTGACTCATGTGGAGTGAGTTCCATGTCTTCTACTGGAGACCCACCTCCAGTCACTAGAGTTGCGGCATGACTTGAGGCCAGCTTCTTCTTTGCCCTGCGCTTTAGGTCATTCCAGCGCTTGTAGCAATCATTGGCTGTGCGCCTCACGATTCTAAGGGCACTTACGATGTCCGCAACGGTCTGCCAGTGTGCCTGGCGTTGTGCAGGTGTGGTCTTTGATCCTGCAACAATGACCATCTCGTTATCATGTCCGGACACATACTCGACAAGTGCATTCAGTTCGTCATCCGTGAAGCTGGGCTTCCTCGACGGACCGGACTGTGTAGCCGTGTCTGGGGCATCAGCCTGTGCCGGACGAGCACTCTTCCTCTTCCGCTTGGAAGGTGGTGGTGATCCTGAGTGTCCTGCGCCGCTCTGGACACTAGGGGCAGGAGCCCTGGTGGGCTCTGTATCAGGTGTGTGGGATTGCACACTCAGCATGGGAGTTGGTGCAGGCATTGGCTCAAGTGTAATGGTGTCATGGGGAATGTCAGCAGAATGGACTAGGACGGACACTGTCCTGGCTGGGTGTGTGAGAGCTGGGGTGGATGGAGCCGCAGCTGCCCCTGCAGCCTCTCCGCCCTGCCTACTTGGGCCAGCAGATGACCTTGCTGCCCCAGATCCACGTGGCATGATGGCATCAACGTGCACCAGCGCACGTGTGGTAGCCCTGCTGACCTGGAAGTCAGCCATGGAGTCAGCCAGGTGTGGTGCCACAATGGGCTGGTCCAACAAGGGCTGAGCATGGATGGTGTCAGCCACATCAGCCTCAACGGGAGGGGGGGAGGGGGGGGGGATAATGGGTGCCCTTGACTGGTCCTCCGCACATGGGGGGACAGGCTCACCCTGCAAGTTACGACCACGTCCCCTACCGGATCCACCACGGCCACCACTTGTGGCTCTTCCACCTTTGCCACCCTTACGGAATCCTCGCCTCCCAGCCATGGCACTGATATTAATATGCGTATGGGAGTGGCTGTAGACTATAGTCCTGGGCAATTGGGGGTCAAAGGGGTTGGGTACCAGATGGTAATTGTACCCTAGTGCTCTAGCAAGGCTGATTGTAACCCCTGGGGAAAGATGACGGGTCACGCAACGCACAGGAGGCCCAAAAAAGGGAGATGACGTGCACGCAACCCCTCCTAGACCACGTGTGCAGAAAGAAAAACCTGCACTACGCTGTGGCACCCAGTAACACAAGAATGAACGTATGCGTGTCACACGCAGCCTAGAATGACCTCTGAAGGGGTAGGCTACACACGGGGCAAGCACAGAAGTTAGATACGTGCGTGACTCACCGTCTGCCAGGTAAAAGAGCGTGAAAAATGAGCGAGTTTGGTTGGCAACACCCCCGCCAAAAGAAGATATGTACACTGTCTGAGGAGACAGGACAACAGTAGAAGGGGACACTGTTTGAGGGAACAGGCCCAGGTAAACCAGTACGAGAGAAAAAAGAGAAAAAGCTGTCAGAGGTAACAGGGAGTACGAACTGGAAACGCCGTGAAGTAAATCGCGTGTGAAACGACAAGAAGTACAGAATTCACCCACTCGCTCTCCACGAAAAGCACGTACAAGGAAATGGTGTTCTACACGTACCTTATATACAGGCCCACACGTACAGCGTCACTTACGCGGCGTGTACGTGCTAGGCCCATTTTCACCAATCACACGCTTTGTCACTTCTGCGTGTAGATCCATTTTCACCAATCACACTTTTTGTCACTTCTGCGTGTAGATCCATATTCACCAATCACATGCTTTGTCACTACTGCGTGTAGGTCCATTTTAACCATTTACACGCTTTGTGACTTCTGCGTGTAGGTCTATTTTCTCCAATCACACGCTTTGACACTCGGACGTGTCACGCAACATTTTCCTGCACGTGCACGTGACTTCATGGACGCGCATATGCTGTTGATGGGTTTACGCGCTAAGGGCCTTTCTTCGATTCACACGCAGACGTGTGGGATTTTCACGTGCAAAATCACTCCCTATCAGGCTGTCCACGCGTAAGCACACGGAAGACCACGCTCCTGCCCAGGAGGCCAAATTACTGCCCCCCAGAGCCCTGAGCACGCTCCCACCTGCCATCTGCTGCTGCCTGACTGCCTGCTGGCCACGTGCCCTGCCATTTGCTGCCTGCACATCAGCCAGGGGTGCTGTTGCTGTGACCACCCCTGCTGGAACCAAAGGCTCCCGACTGTCACCCCACAGCCCAGCACCAGGACCCAGTTGCCCACCCACTCCTGCCTCTGGGGTTGCCATGTCGGGCACTACGACATCTGGCACCAGTGGCAACCCCCGGCCAAGGAGGCAGAGGGGCACCAGCTTCAGTGCCAGGGAAGTTGTTGTCCTGGTGGAGCATGTCGTGGGGCAGTATGATGCCCTCTTCGGAAGGTTGCGCGCCGATGGACGTCGTGACTGCCATCAACGCGGAGGAGGTGGCAGTCCGCGACTACTAATGTGTCAGGAAGCGCTGGGAGGACTTCAGGTCCAGCACCCTCAACAAGGCCCGGCGCCTCATGATGGCAGCAGATGCTAAGGGGCGGGCGGGGCCACTTGTCGGAAGATCAGATGAGGGTCCTGGAACGCATATCCCCTGCGCTCCACATCCATGTCCTTGAGAAGCAGACCCGTCTGGAGTCGAGCGGTAAGTGTACATGCATACTGATAGTAAGTTGTGCGTGTGGTGGTGTGCCAGGAGTGTGCAGGTTGAACATGTATTTTTATGTGGCCAAGTAGGGGGGGTGTACAGGGCTGTGAGGGTGACACATGCGAGGGGTCTCATGTGTGACACATGGATGGTGCTTGTGTGTGTGGGCTTGCATGGCACAGGATGTGGAGGAATGATTGTCAGGTGTGACATGGATGTCGATGGAGACACTGCGACAGTTGGCGGAGGTGTACACATGCATGCAGGTTTGGTGTTGTGTGTGCATGTGTAGTGTACTCCCTATGTTGCATGTGATGTGTGGATGACCTTTGGCTGCACATGCTGTTGTATGTGAATGGATGGTGCTGGCTGTTGCATCATGGCTGTGGTATGGCTCATGTGTGCAAGTTGAAATGACATGTGTGTTGGGGATTGTGATGCCATGTCTGAGGTTTACCTATGCCACTCATGTATAACTGTCATGTGTGTATGAGTGCATTTTACAGTGCCCTGATGCCTGTGTTTTCTTTCTCCCTGTCTGCACCGTCAACTGATGAAGAGGACGGAGCAGGTGCTGTGGAGCACAGCGGCAGGGGTCGCACCACCAGCCGGAGACGCAAGGGCCAGATCCCCTCCCAAGTTGTGATCTCGTCGGGGAGTGAGGAGTCTGGTGCCGCGTCCCAGGCCGCAGCTGGCAAGGGGAGGTCCAAGAGGCGGAGGTCGGAGTTGGACTCCTCAGCAGCAGAAGAGGCAGCTGGGACCCCACAGGACCCAACGAGGGAAGATGGCACGGAGTCATCCAGGTTGGTGGGGTGTATGGTGGTGGGTGCCCCTGCACTGCTGGGGGGTGGGGGTGGTGGGAGACATGAGTGGGGGCCTGGTGGTGGGTGCCCCTGCACTGCTGGGGGGTGGGGGTGGTGGGAGACATGGGTGGGGGCCTGGTGGAGGCTGCCCCTCCACTGCTGGGGGGTGGGGTGGTGGGAGACATGGGTGGGGGCCTGGTGGAGGCTGCCCCTGCACTGCTGGGGGGTGGGGTGGTGGGAGACATGGGTGCGGGCCTGGTGGTGGGTGCCCCTGGTGGCTGGGGGGTGGGGGTGGTGGGAGACATGAGTGGGGGCCTGGTGGTGGGTGCCCCTGCACTGCTGGGGGGTGGGGTGGTGGGAGACATGGGTGGGGGCCTGGTGGAGGCTGCCCCTGCACTGCTGGGGGGTGGGGTGGTGGGAGACATGGGTGGGGGCCTGGTGGAGGCTGCCCCTGCACTGCTGGGGGGTGGGGTGGTGGGAGACATGGGTGCGGGCCTGGTGGTGGGTGCCCCTGGTGGCTGGGGGGTGGGGGTGGTAGGAGACATGAGTGGGGGCCTGGTGGTGGGTGCCCCTGCACTGCTGGGGGGTGGGGGTGGTGGGAGACATGGGTGCGGGCCTGGTGGAGGCTGCCCCTGCACTGCTGGGGGGTGGGGTGGTGGGAGACATGGGTGGGGGCCTGGTGGAGGCTGCCCCTGCACTGCTGGGGGGTGGGGGAGTGGGAGACATGGGTGCGGGCCTGGTGGTGGGTGCCCCTGCACTGCTGGGGGGTGGGGTGGTGGGAGACATGGGTGGGGGCCTGGTGGAGGCTGCCCCTGCACTGCTGGGGGGTGGGGTGGTGGGAGACATGGGTGGGGGCCTGGTGGAGGCTGCCCCTGCACTGCTGGGGGGTGGGGTGGTGGGAGACATGGGTGCGGGCCTGGTGATGGGTGCCCCTGGTGGCTGGGGGGTGGGGGTGGTGGGAGAAATGAGCAGGTGTGCAGGGTAGTCCCCTGTGGTGTGGGCGGCCTGCAGGGGCCGTGGAGGGTGTACAGGGTACACCTGTGAGGACCCACCCAGCCTAATCGCGTGTTTAACTTCCCACGCACCCCTGTAATACACGTACCCAGCCAAATTGCGTGTGATTATTCCCGTGCACCCCTGTAATACACGTACCCAGCCAAATCGCGTGTAAAACTTCCCGTATACCCCTGTAATACACGTACCCAGCCAAATCGCGTGTGATAATTGCCGCGTACCCCTGTAATACACGTGCCCTGGCTAATCGCATGTAAAACTTCACGCGTACCCCTGTAATACACGTACCCTGGCCAATCGCGTGTTGAACTTCCCGCGTACCCCTGTAATACACGTACCCTGGCTAATCGCGTGTAAAACTTCCCGCGTACCCCTGATATGAACGTTACCCGCTTTGCGTTCCTTGTTTGGCAGCCCTGTAAACTGGTCCAAGGTTAGCGCAGCCCTTTGCGATGATTTTGCGATTTTGATGGCTTTTCCTTGCGCGAGGGCGTTCTTGGGGGCGTTACTGGCGCTGCTGCAGGGTCGCTGCGATACTCTGCGCCACGGCTGGTTTGGGAGCCTAGAATCCATGAATACGCTGTGCGCGGAAATCGGTTTTAGCGCACGTGCCTGGCGCAGACAATCGCACGCGGACACTCTGCGCCAGACGCTTGCGACACTTTTCTGCGAAATTCTATGAATTACCCTGTTAGTCTGTTCTTAAACACCTCAACTCAGCCTTTCATTCTTCTGAGGTAGATAAATGAGTACCAACACAGGTTGGATGATGTTGTATATACATTTGTTCTATTTTATTTATTTGAATTTATAAAGCGCCCAGTGACCCGGAGGCATCGTGGCACTGTTACTGCATATTCAATTAGTGCAGGTTAATTTTCAGCCATGAAACAGTTTTATGACAGAAATTTACATAGGCAGTAATACATTTACATAGGCAGTAGTACAGGTTAAATGCATTGTAGAAGTGGTTACTTGAATAGATTGTTTTTTAGAAAACTGTGAGGGATTCTTTGTGTCGTAGGCTGGGTGGGAGTGTGTTCCAGGCTTTAGGGGCTAGTACTTCAAAACTACAGCCGCCAGCTTTGGCTCTGTTGAATACTGGAACTGATAGTAGGTGGGAGTATTGGTCCCGTCTTGGTCTGTGGGCCGGAGCATGGTGTATTCTTTCATTCAGGTAGGCAGGGGTGGTCCGGGCAATGCCTTTGTGAGTGATTGTGAGGGCTTTCAATGTTATGCGCTCTTTAATTGGGAGCCAGTGGGCATCTTTTCTCACCTGTGAGATGTGTTCTCTCCTAGGGATGCTAAGGGCGGCTCTGAGGGCGCTGTTTTGTGCCATTTGCAATTTGTTAATGTTTTTCGCGGAGGTGCCTAAGAGTAAGATGTTGTAGTAGTCAAGTTTAGCGCCGATAGTGGCTCTTGCGATGTTCAGACAGTTGGTTGGTGATAGGTGAGGTTTTACTGCGTTTCTGATTTTAGTTGTAAGTGCAGCTGCAGAAGAGATGGCGCTGATTGCCTGTCCATTGATAAGGTGGTGTCAAGGTATACCCCAAGGGTTTTCACTGCAGAGGAAGCTGTGATAACAGTATTCTCAATACTGAAGAAACTGTACTTGTCGTCTAGTTTTTTTAAGGATTCTTTGGGGCCTATCAGTAGGATTTCGTTTTTTCCCCCGTTTAGACAGAGACCATTGGCTGCCATCCGGGCCTGGATGCGCGCATATGTCTTCTGGAGTGTGTTGAGGTCTTGTTCATAGTTCCCTGTAAGGGGAAGAAGAATTTGTGTGTCGTCGGCATAGTTAGTGAAGGTTATGCTGAATTCTTTTAGGTCGCTGAAGAGTGGGAGGGTGAATACATTATATGGAGCGGGGAGATACAGGATCCTTGTGGCACTCCAAGCTCAATGGGGGATGGAGTGGCTGAGGCATGGTTGGAGAAGACTCTCATCGCTCGGCCTTCCAAGAAGGAGGTTATCCAAGCGGTGGCTTCTTGGGAGAAGTGGGCGTTGTCAGTGAGATGTTTACAAAGGATCTTGTGGTCAACCAAATCAAAGGCCGCCGAAAGATCCAGGAGTAGGAGGAGTGAGGATTTGCCTTTGTCCATGGCTTCAAGTAGTTGATTCTTGAGGTCCAGAAAGGCTGATTCTGTGCCATGACGAGGGCGAAAGCCGGATTGTCTTTTACCTAGGATGTTGTGGGATTCCAGGTAGGACTGGATCTGTAAGTAGGCAGCCTTATAAAATGCGTACGTGTAAGTGCTTTATAATAACATATCATTATCATTTGGCCTTGGAGGTCTGCTTGCATTCACAGTAATTTGGTAATATGGGCCTAAACACACTGATATTAACGATGCATATGGTGATTCATTCTTGTACGAAATGTATATCACATTATAGTGATATTGTAACCATATTTTTCGTTGTGTACTTAGGAACAATGCTATATGATGCCCATTCCTGTTTTGTCAAGTGGTGAAAGGTCGTGTTCCATCACTTCCCGTGATGGCACTTTGGGGTTGGGTCAAATGAAATCACTTCCTGTAATGTCATCAGAGGTCAAGAGTCGTGTGATGTCACTTCCACTACCCCTAGCATTTTGGTTTAATGACGTCCCTGTGAGAAGGGCTGGTACTATGTCTTTTAAATAAAAGAATTACATGTACTGAGGGCCGTTAAGTACCTGCCCATTTAAAGCACTGGCCCAGATGAAGTCTGCATCAAGACACTGCAAAATGTTTCCTATGTTCACTTACTGTGATGTCACTACCCAGTGCGCCAAGGTGTGCTTCAGTCACCCATTTTTTAATGTAGGACTCAAGCCCTGCGTGTAACAATCACTACTATTGTTTGTAGCGGTCCAGTCCAAAAATAAAATGGGGGGACCATTAACAAACCAATTGAATGTGGCGTCACCAGAAATTGGATCTATGTTCATTTTTCGCCAGTCATTTTTTTATTTGTTTTTTGCCTAAATATTTTTTACCGGAAAAACCAATTGAAAACCCCCTTCACCATATAATATAACTCTATTCTTGAACCCCCCCACCTCCCCACCAAAAGAGGGAGTTGCATAGTGTGTGGCTGGAAGCATTGTTTGAAGTGGATGGAATGCATCATGGAATGTGGAACCCGTGGGGCAGGTGGTGGGTGGGTATTCCCTGTGGGACTGTTCAAACACACAGGATGGGAACTCAAAAGATGCTACTGTATTGCACTCCTGTGCTATTACCTGACTGCAGTCTGCTTCCTGACTTATCTAATGGGCCTGGATACTACACGACTCGTACGTGACCTAGAAAGGGGACTGAACTAGATGCCCCAGCGACATAGGTGTTCCGAGTACTCAATGTACATGCTCTCCTTTGCTTGCATTGTCCTCTCCGCCATGCCTGGATGGTTCATAGGACGACAGTGGCATTGCCATTAGCCTGGGAAGCACTGCCTTTAATAGCAAGATCATCTCTTAACGTTCGCCAGGTTTGAGGAAGAACACAATTGGCAGTCTTGTCAGCAGTAAGCTGCGAAGGAACAGAGCGCTTTGCCCTTGTTTGGCGAGAGGCTGCGTCGAGAGGAAGCAGAGAGCTCGGGTGTCAGGTTCGGTTCCGGGAGGCTGCACACCTGCACTGCTTAATTGTGTTGGACATTTAATTTAAAATCCAATGTTTCTGTGATGCGAAAGTTAAGCATTGCTGCGTGCCCAAGAACATCAGAGCAGTGTTCCATTTGTGAAGATTGATTTTTCTGTTTATTGAACGTTGTAGGTGAAACGTCCAGCTAATACGGCGGTCCGAAACACTTAGATAAGAAGAAGCTAAGGTTTGTGATCTGCTTCTGTCCAGAGGGCTGGGGCATATATACGAGCGAGCACTAAACAATTTGGCACTCTCTGAAGGACGTAATCTGTTTATATATCAAGGCGAGGAACTAGGCTAATGAGTGAGGTGCTGGAAGATTATTCAGCCTGAATGCCTCGCTAGAATAGCCTGTAACAACTGAAACTGTATATGACTGTTGCAGTGGTTAGCAGATGAGTGTATGACGTCACTTCCGTGTCACTGGGAGAATGTTGTGAAGGGGACATCCCATTAGGAGAGCAAACGGTTGCTACGCTGGATGGTGGGCACCAGTAATCAGGGGAAGTACCTGCTTACATCTGGAGCAGAAGCTGTAACGCAAGTCAACAAAGCAAGCAGACCATTACCCACGCTCGTGTCACTTGATTTTGTATTTGTATTTATTTTTTGTATTCATTTAGATTTATATAGCACTTTAAGGCAAAGCGCTTTACATGAGGAACAAGCAATTACAACAAGCAATACATGACATTGAACCAAACCAGAAAACAGTAGAAAGAACAATTTACATTATTGGTGAGGTTGAGTGCATGTGGAGGGGAACTAAAGTGAGAGAGGAGGGTTAGAAGGTGAAGGAGGAGGATTCAGTGGAGAGAGAGGAAGCTGAAAGGTGCTAGGGGTGAATGGAAGAGGTAGGATTTTAGAGAAGTGCGAAATGAAGGGTAGGAGGTAGATGAGCGGACGGGGAGGGGAAGGCGGTTCCAATGCAAAGGAGCGAGAAGTTGGAAGGAGCGGAAGCGGGAAGGAGCACAGGGTGGAAAAGGAGGAGAAAGAAGGAAGCGATCTGCAGAACGGAGAGAACGAGAAGGGGTGTAGAAAGTGAGAAGGGAGGATAGATAGGGAGGGGCAAGACAGTAGAGGGCTTTGAAATCTAGACAGAGGAAGTTAACTTTAAACTGGGAGTGAAAAGGGAGCCATCCTAGTGAGTCAAGGGAAGAGGGGAAGAGGAGATGGAGTTGTGAGGTGAGAGAAGGCAGAGCGAGCGGTTTGATTTGATTGATTGATTGATTGATTTATTAGGGGAGGGATCAGTGTGGTTTCTTGAAGTGCCACTGCCTGAGCAGCCCATGAGTGACCACAACATTTTGGCAACGAGGACTCAGTGAGGTTGTTGTGCGTGATGGCTGTGGGGGGGAGCCAGAAACCTGATTGCTGCCCAAAGCGACAGACTCACCACCCAGGGCTTGGCTGTAGCTGTGGATTTGCCGATAGCGCTGATGTTGTGATCAGCTGGGGCGCCACTCCGCTGGAGTTTGCAGTGGACCTTGACTGCCTCAGCCTCTGTTAGCCAAAGTTACATTTCAAAAGGCTCCTGACCGTGATTTTGTGAGGACCAAGTGCCATGTGGCATCGCAAATATTCAGAAGGCAATTATGATGTCGCATCTGTCCTGCCAATGGGAGAGCACTATGGGAGCACTGCATTTCTAATAGAGGAAGAGTGCAGCGTTGAGCATTATAATGTCATGGAAAAGGAAAGAAGTATGTCAGTTAAAACAACACAGAAGAGAAAATGATGGAGGGTCAGCAAGCAAATGTTGCAGGAAAACCATGGAGAATAGCATTTCTACATTGGAACTCTAAGGTGGTTCTCCCTAGGGGTCGGGGGAAAGAGCAGCAACCTGTAGGAATCCTGAGCCAGGGATACTACACCTTACCACTGTAAGGTGCCATGTGCCAATGTGAACCCAGGGGGGATAGTTAAGGCTTTCCCTATTGACAACCCAGCCCTAGTGGCTAGCCGTCTTGTGGTTGTAACAGTTTAAATGAACAGACACAGCCTCAGGTGAGTTGGATAGAGTAAAACTCCTTATTTATATAACAGTAATTGACCAACGGATCTGTTCCTCGGTATGCCTGAGTAATTTGGCTTTTGAAATGTCCTCAGTTCAGTAGATACACAGACATTTCGGATTTATGCTCTCATTTCTACCAATAGTTCTCATTCTCTCTAAAACCAGTGTGGTCGCTGGGTGGCAAGACCAGTCAAGATGGATAAAACAATCAACAAATATCACAGTGGTTACACTTATGACTTAGATCAGTCTCATTGGATAACTACATAACTGTTTTCCCTTTGGTGGGAGTACCTTAGAGCATCATCCTTCACATATGGTAAGTAACGGGAGGATAGCTCAGGGCATCGCCCTCGTCTTGGAAGCAGGACGACGCAGCGCAACACAGGTTCGATCCTCAGGTCCGCGCTTAGAAACCTCTGGGTATTAAGTGCGTTATAAATAACATATCATATCATTATCATAACCAACTGTTTCACAGGAATGTGGAGCCTTTGCGAGTAAGCTTATTCAACTTTGGTAAATAAATAACCCCTTCCTTCATGAAAGGGCATTTGTGATATGGTCTATACACAGTTGCTAAATAAGCATCTCTTTCACCCCAATGGGATCATTTGTGAGCGAGATTTGGTCACATTTGATAAGTAAACAATCTGTCGCTTCATGAGGGGCATTTGCGAGCAAGATTTGGTCACATTTGATAAGTAAACAATCTGTCACTTCATGAGGGGCATTTGCGAGCAAGATTTGATCACATTTGATAAATAAACACTCTTTCATTGCTTTGACACTTCCCATCAGATTTCTGCTAACATCTGTGCCCCCTTACACTGGGCGGTACACCCATCAAGTATTCCCCTGAGTCCGGAGAGAACACCTCCCTCATGAAAGTCCTTCGGTGAGCCGTGCCAATAATGGCTATTACCTAGGTACCCCCTGAAACACCCGCAATGAGTGTGACTCCCAGCTTGGGAGCTCAGTGAGGTGGGGCTAAGGAGCCAAGTCTGGTGGAGTGCCTCGGCACTAGCTCTTATCTGACATGAGCTGCCAGCCTAAGTTCACATCCAGAGTTCAGCCGTAAAATGTAGCGAGACCTATACAGGTGCCCCTACCCGTGAGGTTAGCTCTAATTTTCTCCCTTTCTCCCGCTCTGCTCACTAGAACTTGCTGCTGACTGTAGTATCAGCAATACCCTGCTAATCCATAACCTCCTTTCACTCTACAACTTTCTCTTCAGTAGGATATGACAGGAAACTGACATATGCCGTCCTGGCTGAACGCGGCCAGACAATATACTTTTACAGTTCCAATGGGTGCCACTATATGGCCGGCTCTGAAAACTTTTCTGCTCTTACCTCCTATCACGGAGAGGGGAAGGGCAGACTCACGTCCGCTACCGACTGTCCCATGGACTGGCACGAACACACAGGCTCGACCAGCATGCGCTGGGCTGCCAGCCTACTACGCTGCTCGCTTCCTCGACCCTGGATGAGGGGAGAGCGAAAGCAGGCCCCGGTTCAGCCTGAAGTGGATCTCTTTAGCACAGAGGGCCGAGGTGCCCTGCATGGTTGGGAAGATAATGCTCTCTCTTCCCCTCTCCGCGCCCGCTGCCGCTATTTACAATACATGGTCCTGTCCACCTGTCCCCCAGGGCAGGGAGACGGTGATAGGATTTTTCATAAAATCACCTCATCCACGCTCGTATTTCACCTGCAGGCGGCCCGTACCAAGTCCCCCAGGATCTAAGAAAAGAGTGACATGCAGAAATAAAAACAGGACTAATATTGTGCACATAATCTACTCTCCATATATTACAATAAAACTCCCACGCTGTCAAGTGGGGGTTTACAGAACATTATTCATTGAGGTACAGTGTGGACAATAAAGGTTGAAGTTCCTTGATGGCACAGTGCCGGGTGTAGAAATAAAGCAAAACAATGATATTGTTCCTCGAGGAATGATTAATACATATGCATCAATTTCAAACATGTAATTGAAGTGCTGCTGTGTATTTAGTGTGACCAATAAATCAACACTAATGGTGATGTCAGAGTCATCACTTACAGCCAACTCAAAAGTCAAACAGTTTAAAGAGAAATGTTCACTCAATATAGCAGCAGTCAAATGTATACCAGAAACAGATCTAATAATTCACCTTGGAGTTTAGCATGTTCACTTCATGCCATGTGAACCCAATGTCTGTGGGTAACCCGTGCTTTTAGACAGGCACCCAAATTATTCGCATTCACATGGCAATCCTTTATTGAAGTGCAATTGCACCACAGTTGTAAGAATTGCCCAAATGGAAGGTACTCCTTCAGGCTTCTGGGATGAAAACTTGCAAAATAGAGAGTTGCATTTCTGTCATTGTTTTTTTGTACAGCGAACATGACAATTGGCCTTCAACCAATTTAATCATCAAGTCTAAGAAGTGGATGCTATTGTGGATATATATCATTGTGAATTTGATAATAGGATGGTGCTAGCTAATCCAAGAGAAGAATTCTTGCAAGGTGTCCGCAATCCCGCTCTAGATGTAGATCATATCATTGATGTAGCAGAACTATTTGCTAATCTTGGACCAGTGGGTATTGGTGGCTGGAAGGACAAATTCTTCCTCAAACAAGGCCGTGAAACGAACTGAAAGGCAAGGTGCAAAGGCTGTGCCCATTACAGTTCCTCTAAACTGTAAGTAAAATTGGTGAGCATACTTAAAAATATTTCTTCGTAAAGCTATGCTCATCAAAACAGTTATAAATTCTGAAGAAATACGATGTTGAAGGTACCCTTTTCTAAAATGTTCCCTAACTCTTTAAATAGCTGGATCCTGGGGGATGTTTGCATATAATGATTGTGTATCCACTGTGACCAACTTGAGTTAGTATCAAATTCCATGCCCTCATACTTTTACATGGTTACCATAGTATCTTTAATGTATGTAGATGTCTGTTGGTTGATAGGTTTCAGGAAGTGGTCCACAAACGTACATAGGGGCTTACATAGGGGCTCCAGAATGGAGCCACATCCTGACTCTGTTGGCCGTCCTGGTGGATTCACTGAATTCTTCTGCATTTTAGGCGGAGCATAAAACTAGAAGACGCTCAACTCTGAGTAGTTCAAAAAGTCAAACTCATCCTTAGTGATCCATCCTCTGTCAACTCTGTATTGAGTTGTTTCAAGGGTGCAGCAATAAAGGCTTAAGTGGAGCCTACGCAGGGATATACCGTTGCTCTGTAGAAGAAAGCAAACTTGTGGTTTCACTCTGTTTTTGTCTAATATTTGGTAAATTACTTAATATAAATGGAAATGATTATTTGGAAGCCCTACAAGAGTTTGATCCAGACTTATTGAATCTGTTTAACTAAATTAATATGGGGACGATGAATGAAGACTAGAACGTACAGTTTTAGTTAAGTGTTAGAGTTTAGATTCTACTACAGTAGATTTGCTAAGGATGCAAATTAAGAAATGTTTTAGTTGTACTTGCACTGTGTGGTATTTATAGCTTGTAAGTGAGAGATCATATGTCTCATTGGTGAATTTAAGTAAAGCATGTTTGGCATGTGGTAGTGTGTACCCAGTATGTGGAGCATTAAAACATATTTGCCAGTGATTAATTGATTAGATGTTGTGTGGGTTGGCTGTTATAGGCTGTCTATTATAACTGTGTTGAATGATAGTGGTTGGTCCATGAGTTTTACGATTGATAAGTGACCTTCCAGGTCTAGTCCTATCATGTGATAGTGTGGTTTTTATGCATCTTTAGTGTCTTAATATATAATATTCCACCGTGGTGTTTTCCTGTAGGTGTTTAACTGTATGTAGTGCACATATGAAAATTAGCTTAGTGGGCTCTGGTGCACTTATATAGATTAGCCAAGGTGGCTATTGAGTTTATATATTGAGTATATATTTAGATTAGCCAAGGGGGCTTCATGATAATTAAAGTATTTTGATAAAGGATGTGTAATTGCACTTAGGTGGATTAGCCAAAGGGGTTAAATGTCAGTGCTAGCTGTGTGGGCATTGTGCTTTTGAAGTCTTGATGTGTGACTGGTAAATGGCAATTATGTTAAATGAGCCATGGGGGCTCGCCTTTTCTGGAATAAGACTGTGGTGAATTAGATGATGGTGTGTAGAGGGCACTATCTTTAAGGTTGTCTTTTCAGCATTTTGGTGAGCTATATGAGCATGTAGTAGAGATTGGTGTGGCTGGTTAAGAGCTAGGTTCATACTGTGCATTGGGAAATAGTGACCTCTTGTTCTTCTTTTTTTGTATTTGCTTGTTGAGTGTAAGGTTCATATTGAGTTGAGATGAAGTGGACTACGGCTCTTTACTCTTTGTGCATTGGAATGTGTATTTCCTATAGTGGTGATTAGTTAGAGTGTACACTGTACGGGATTGTCTCCATGGAACTCTGTGTATCTTGGTGCTGTCTGTGACCGTAAGTGGCACAGATTTGGGTATGTAGTAAGGATATTGCCATGTTTTATGTGTGTGTTTAGTTGTATTGCTATCTGTTCTCCTTTGTGGTAGTAGCAGTTTTGTAGTGTTGGACGACAATGCCAAACCCTTTCAATCAGAGACATTGCTCTTGGAGTATAGTGCATTGAACTTGCTCTTTGGCAAGTGCTTACTGTTTGTTCGGCAGCAGTTGTAGGTGTGCTGTTTTAGGGCACCACTCAGGCTCTAGGACTATATTTAGTTCTAGAAGTTAGTAGCTTTTCCTATTTTCATAGTATTTTATTTTTTTGTTCTGTTGGTTGTTATCTAGTCTGGATCAGCTAGTTTGGGCTGTGGAGTGTTTTAGAGTGTATGGAGCACCCATCGGTAGTCTTAATGTTCTAGTGGCTGTTCTTGTGTTATTTATTTCTTCCTAGACTTTTGCTGAGCTGTCATTTTCATGGTTACGTGGTGTAGGCCCCACAACAGTGACTTGCTTCTCTCTCTTTGTGCCATGTGCGTGTGGTTGTTATATTGATTGATCGTTTTGTCATGTGAGGGAGAGGTGTGTATAGTTCTGGTGTGCATGGTTTCTTGTGAGTGTGAAGGGGGCCCCGTGGTTTGAAACTGAAGGGAGCTGGGGGCTATTTCGTTCCTGCTTGTAGCCTAGAAGAGCCTGGTTAGCTTGACATAAACACTACAAAGCACTACTTTTTGCTCCCTAGGCCAACCAGTGCCAAACAAACACACCTATGGGAATTTAACTTCGTGCATTTGGGACACACTATAAATAAGCATTAGGACACATCCATATGACAGTTAAAGCATAAGGGGTCATAAGAATAAGCAAAATGTTAAGTTTTCAGGATATGTCGACGTTAGATTTGCAGAGCTCTACTTAGTAGCTCCTGGTTCTCCAGTGATAGCTCCTGGTTACTGCTTAATGCGGATCCCAGGAGCTGCTTTTAGCTCCTGCTTATCTAACCTTCATTTCGATCCGTGTGGGGGCGTGGTGCACATTGTTCTTATGGAACCTGCTGTCTGTTGCATATATTTCTCTGCCCCTCTCTATAATGTGTAGGTGGGAGCATCTATATTTAGAGGCATCTCTTTGGTATTGAGTGGTGTCATCTCTGTAGCTTGGTATTTGATATCTCACCTCAATGTTATCTTGCATATATTTCCCTGCCTGTCTCCTTAACGTGTAGCTGTGTGCATTTCTATTAAGAGGCATTACTTCTGTATTAAGTGCATCATTGCATAGAATTTGCATCTGGGATGTCACATCCATGTTTCTTGTGGATATTTTTCCTATCTGTCTTCGTAGCATGTGCATGTACGCAGCTGTATGGTGAGGAATCACAACTGTAGCGCTGTTACATGATATGTCATATCAGAGTTATCTTGTGAAGATTGTTACAGGGGAAGGTGTGGAATGGCTAGCAGGTGAGTGTATGATGTCACCATTGGGTCACTGAGATAATGCTTTGAAGGCGAAAGTCCATCACTGATGGTTGGGAGAGCAAATGGTTGCAGGCCTGGGTGGTGGGGACCAGTAATCAGGTTAAGTTCCCACTTAAAAGCTGTAATAAAACAAGCAGACCATTGCCTACGTTTGTGTTACTTGGTCAGTGTGGTTTCTAGATGTGTCACGGCTGGAGCAGCCCCTGAGTGACCACAACAACTATCATGCTAGACCAGTGGTATTTAAACCTATTTATGCTCAGCCCTCCTTGAGTAACAATATTTGTTCTACACCCCCCAGCCCCCCATGCCATGACTGCCCATATTTTCTATTAAAAGCAGTCACCATACTCCCTTTTTGAAGAGACTCAAGCCCCCTCTGGACCTCCTTCGTGCCCCCATAGGGGGCCAGCCCACAGTTTGAAGACCACTGTGCTAGACAAGCATGATCCACCCGATTTTTCAGTGATTTTTATATTCCCACAAATTTCTCAAATCTTTCTGCATGTTAGTCCCATAAATGTCCACGTAACTAAGGGGTAATATTTAGGGCTCTGAAGGAGTGGCCTCCTGCCATCCCCTACAAAACCCTACTGCCCTACTGTGGTCTGGTCCGGCCCCTGCATGAGGGCGGACCATGTTAAACATTCGTTCTATTTGCACTCATCTTCGGCATCCCACTTTTGGGTGGGTTGGTCCAGCCTTACAGCATATTAATTACATTCATCTCCGCCCAGTCTTAAAATGACAGCTGTACACATTTAGTGTGCACAGACATTGCGTTCTGCATTGCTGAGCAATACATGTTAACAGACAAACAACCCCGAGCATAAACGCTCACTCTCCTGTACCGCTAACGAGATGACAATTGACCCTCATTGTGAGACTCACCATCAATTTTTGATGCAGAGGATAGATTGCAAAAAGCAACCAAATTCATCACATTGTAAAGTGATCTTTAAGGGACCCAAAAGAGACATTGAAACACTGTTTCAGCTTGTTCTATTTGTATTACGTATTGTGGCGTTAAGCATCCATTCCAATGGCTGGAACAGAGGTTAATTGCCCGGCAGCCCAAGTTATCAGCACGATGGAAGCAAGGGTGGATTACGAAAGCTCCTGGTCATTAACCCCATTCCAGCTCTTGGAATGGAGGTTTAACTCCATTAGCACCCCGGATTACCGCTTTGGTAACCTGGGGTGCAAAAAAAAAGGATTTTCATTCATTGACCGTGACACCAGTGGCGTCCCGTTCAATAAATGAAAATCCTTTCCAAGATGGCCACCATGGAAAGGGAAGGCGGGACTCTGTACTGCGCCACCGCCGAAAGATGGTAAGTGGGGGGGAGCAAAAACAGGGACGGAGGGTAGGGGGAAGATGTCAGCAGGGGGAGCTGGCTGTCAATTGGCATGGAGCGTGGGCTATTCCGGCCCAGCCGTACCCGGTAATTGCCCTTTCACGGGTGCCGGGCCCGGTACATCCCCATTCCCAAATGGGGGATGTGGTAGCAACGGTACCATTACTAACGGTACCGGTGCTAACATCATGTTCTGCTCGTGGGTGCCGGTACGAGCAGAACTCCTAGTATGGCCTTACGGTAGCAACGGTGCCGGTAGCGATACCAGCTCCAGTTTTGCCGTACCGCCATACTTGTAATGAGCCCCATTGTATCACCACACCATTGCATCAGGTGATCTGCTTGCATGTGCTCTCACATACCAGCAGTAGTGTTTCCACCTTGTTCCTAAGGTTGGCAGGGGGCTGGGCAGCTGATGTGTATACTTAGCGGGACAAGAGATTTAACCACATGCTTGCTACAAAACACCTAATTTGATTTCACCTGCACGGGATAGAGAGGTTTTGCCGCAGCAGATTTTGGCGAATTCAATTTCATCGAATTTATTTTAACAAATTCTGCCACAAATATATGTCGTAGGTGGGTTTAGGGGAATAAACAATGTATTGCGGTTAAGGGTGGGAGTGCAGGAGTCTCCCCCCACATATTTTTGCAGCAAAGTATCACACACACAAAAAATCCATGATGTCGAATTCAATAAAATCTTTTCGACAAAATCACATAGAACCGCCTGCATGCAGGGATGTAATTGAGGACACATTGTTGCAATAGGATCTTGACACTTGAGAAGGAATGCATAAAGACAGTAAGTGCATGTTCGATTGGTTCACCAGGTTTTGACGTGATGCACATTTATTTGGCAGACATTCTGTCAGTGCTCCATTGTCATACTCCTTGCAATGCTCCAGGTGGCACCTAGCCAGTTGTATTGCTGAGTTAACACCCGCCTGGATGCTCCAGGCAAGTCTCCATGGCCCTGAAACACCTTGATAAGAGAGTTTAGAGCAATCCTTTTTGAATAGGAGAAAGGAGAGTCTGGTGTCTTTTTCATGCTTTTCTTGGACTATTTGATGTTGCAAGGCTCGCTGGGACGGTGGTAAAGGAAAAGGAGAGAGAGAGGGCTGTGTGTGTGCCACCAAAGCAGTGGAGTTTGTGGGACACTTTTATATCTTGGACCGCTGCATTCTCACCTTAGGATACAATTGTTATGCACAGTTTTAAAAACTAGGGGCATGCTTTCGATTAGCCGTGTCTCCCCTCTCTGATTACATTAGCTGGGGACAAGACTGAGGTTGTCATAATATTGCAGCTAGTTTGAGTGCTATGGCAGCAGACCTAACATACCATTTTGCAAATGGTGGAGGAGAGAAGAAACAATGTGTATGTGAGGTGTGTCATTTCTGAAATATTAATGTGATGCTGTTTTTGTATACATTATGGACCGTTGATGCTTTTTCAAATTCTTGTTTATGTTTGCTTGGTTGGCAATACTCCAAATGTATTACTATTTGTTTTGTAACTCTTAGAACGTGTGCAGGCCCGAGAGCCAGGCAAGATGGCCGCTTACCTCTAACCTCTATGAGTAGCCATTCAATCAACAAACTCGTTGGAAGGCTCTGTGGGTAAAGAGAATTGCCTTACCCTGAGCACAGGTGATACTGCAGTCAGGAGCTTGGGGTGAGCAGTGCAGCTTCTCAGATCATGTCAGAGGGAGGGATGCAGCTTTCACTCTGGTCTCCAAGAGTCTCACACTCGGTGCTAAAAACATCAATACCATGATTGAAAACTGGCCCAGGTTTACATTTAAAAACTGTCAACTAATCAGTGGACTGCAGCTAAGCTTTCGGGACCATTCTAACGTCCTCACCATGGTCAGAGTAACTGTGCTCTAGGATGCAGGAAGTCCTTCGAGCTCTAGTGGTGCGCAATTCCACTTATTCAGCTGCACGATGCCCTCGCCTAGAGATGGCAAGACTGTGAATCAGTTGCCTTTTTGAATGCAGCCTGGGGCGGTCAGACAACCACTTTGTGAGGTATTTCTCAGGTACAAACATTCTATTTGCCCCATATCAGCTGAGGAGTACAACGGCCATCTTGCAGCTGAGCACAATGGCCATCATAGGTGGACTAAGGATTGTGAGAATGTAAGGGTTGGGCTCTACCCAACAATGAAATCGAGTTGCATTGCTGTTAAGATACACTACTGGGTTTGCATTACCACTGAAATGACTCGTCGCACAGCACAATTGGCTTCCAGGGACCAGCACTGTGTGTTTATCGTGAGTTGTTGCCACACGATAGCAAGTTACTACCACTCTCTCTGTGGTGTGCCTATTCATTCCCCCACCCCATGGTATATTGACTGCTGATTCCACTGTTTACTGGTTGAATCACACAGTCCCGGCCCAGTCACATGTGCTGTGCCTGCATCATAGGATGACTGATAATGAAGATTGCCCATGCTAGCTGCACTGGTCTGTCTTGATTCTACTAAAGACAAGGAGACGAGCATTATGCTTTACTCTTTAATTTGCCACCAACGCAGCTATTCAACACATTTTAACAAACTTTAAAAGAAATGTTTCTGTTTGAGTTTAGCAAAAGAAATCATTTAGTTTAAAAGTTTCTCCACGTATCTTTGCTAAGGTATTAGCCACCAGACTCCTGCCATATATGCCGATCCTTGTCCACCTGGACCAGGCTGGCTTCATAACAGCCCGATCTACGGCTCTCAACTTGCGACGCCTATTTAACGTAATGGCGCAAATAGACCCAGATGCTAAGGCGGCCGTGGTAGCATTAGATGGCGAGATGGCTTTTGATTCTGTATCCTGGATGTATCTCTTCTTGGTGCTAGAGCGGTTTGGTTTCGGTCAATATTACATTAACTGTGTACAGCTACTATACACCCAGCCGACTGCTAAGGTCTTGACCAATACCACTCTATCTGCAACAGTCCATCTTCACAGGGGGACCAGGCAGGAATGTCCCTTTTCACCTATACTTTTTGCGCTTACCATAGAACCAATGGCGGAATTTGTACGTCAGAACCACTCACACAAAGGTCTTAGAATGACCGGTCCTCCTCAGATTATATCACTATGTGCAGACGACACCCTGATTTACGTCCGTGACCCGAGGGAAAATGTACAACACATCATGTCAGACATACATGAGTTTTCAGAATATTCAGGATATAGGATCAATGTACCAAAGTCCGAAATATTTCCCCTGACTAGCGGTACGGGTGATCTTTCTGAGATAGAAGGGTTCAGGCCCGCTCCCACCTGGGTTCGTTACTTGGGGATCATGGTTGCTAGAGACAAACAACTGTTATACACACATAATCATGGGGAAATGTTGCTAAACCTGTCGACCAAGTTCCAGTTGTGGGCTAACCTTCCACTATCCCTATATGGCAGAGTGGCGTTACTCAAGATGGTGGTCCTCCCCAAACTCCTATATTATTTCAATAATATTCCGATCTGGCCCGGTAGGCCCTTTTTTTCGAAACTCAAATCACTTACCTCCTCGTTTATTTGGAACGAGAAGACAGCCAGGATGGGATTGGATAAAATGGTTGAACCCTTTGCACAGGGTGGTATTGCTTCACCAGACTTTGAGCTATATTACTTGTGTGCGCAAGCACAATTTGTGAAACATTGGTTTGACCCAGAGGACACAGCCCCACACATACTAATTGAAAAACACTCTGTCCGCCCCAATGACATTCGTTCAGTCCTTCTCAATCCTAGGTACGGGGACATCTGCCCTTTTGACCCGGTTTACACAACCACTCACGCTTGGGCCAGGCTTTATAAGAGAATGGGTCTGGACTCCCCCTACAACCCGGAAGTCCCCCTGTGGAAATTCTCCGGTATCTCCCCCACATTTGATCAGGCCCTTCAACAGTCATGGGTTCCGAATGGGCTTTTCATGTTGGGGGTCATGTTCCCAGATGGCAAGTTTTGTGACCTCACGGACTTCATTGGAGCGGTGGGGGGGGCAGCTTAAACGCTTTCAATACCACCCAATGAGAACTGCATTTGCAGCAAGATGGCCAACATTTCCGCTAGAACCCCAGACACATGAATGCATCAGGGCGATTGTGTCCACAAACAGCCACAGCAAGGGGGTCTCGATGCTATATTCTCTAATGCAAACCCACTCCCCTTCACGTAACACGATGAGAGAGGTCTGGGAGCGGGACGTGGGCACCCAGATAGATGATACCCGCTGGGCCCGCTACTGTCTACTTACTCGATCTGTTTCCATGAATTCTGGGCTCCGACTAATTGAATTCAAAGTCTTAAACCAACTCGATTACTCCCCTGCCAGATTGGCCAAATTTGTGGACAATTTCACAGGTGTCTGCCCCAAATGTAATGCCTCGGATGCAGGGCCTTATCATATGTATTGGTTGTGCCCATTGATTGTGGAATTCTGGGGTGAGGTCGCAGAACTTCTTGAAGACATAACATTGATCCCGCCGACTCTCTCTCTCCTCTGAAATACTTATTTGGTGACATTGGTAAAGTGAAGGAGACCACAAGACGATTGTTTAATATTTCATGTATTGTTGCCAAGCGTTGTATTTGTAAGTGTTGGAAGTCTGTGGCTGCCCCGACCAGGGCCAATTTCTTAAAGGATCTATGTATGGTAAATGACGATGAGGAACTCTTTGTACCGTCGGTCCCGTCTTCTTGCCGCCCTATTTGTTGCGCCTTTACCTGTGTGATTTGGGATCGGATACGGAAGCAACGCCGACATCCTCACCTTGAGGCTCATTGTTTACTTTCCTTTGTACTTGCCGCTCCATCACCCAATGCATGTACCTATGTGTGATGTAAGCAAGTCGAACTATGTTATGATGTTTATGTGCTTTGTCGTGCTGTAAACCTGCTCTCTTAATAAAAATATGTTTAAAAAAATAAAAAAGTTTCTCCATGTTTCTAGAGGCTCCACACTGCTTCCCACTACATGTCCCATGAGCCTCTTCCTACTAGTAGTCCTTTCTCCAACACTCCGGTGTCTATCTATCCTATAAGAACTCCCAGCACAAGGTTCCTTCCTCTTTCTGTGTCTGCAGATAGCCCAACTTTTCAACTTTTAAGTCCTCAGCGAGGCAACTGTGATCACGGTTAGGCCCAACGGGACAACGGGACAACTGGTTCCACTATCACATCAAATTGCTGCGGCTTCATGCAGGTTTCTGCTCATCCCCTAAGAGAGAGACAAAACATATCATGAGGGTGGGAATGGGACGCCTTTGGCACAAATCAGAAGGCACAATTTCCACACCACTTTGTAATCCCCTTTTCTCGCATTCCGTTGGGTGGGATATAATGCTTGCCTCCTTGTCTTTAATAGAATCAAGATTGACCAGTGCAGCTAGCATGGGCAATCTTCATTCTATGGCAAGACGGAGGCGAGCATCATGCTTGTTCAAAGCTTGCTACCACCCTATTAGCCACGTCTGAAACTGGCTTAAAATAGAAAGTCTTAAATGTGGATTCTGAGGACCAATCAGCAGCTCTCATGATGTCCTGCAAAGACACTCCTGCTGAAAAGGCTCTAGAAGCCATTATGCCCCTGACAGAATGCGCGCCAAACAGGGCTAAATCTATGCCTCCCCACTGCATGACTTCTCTCACCCACCTAGCTATTGTCGCTGTGGCAGTCACATGATGGGGCTTCCTACGCGCAAGTAGTAGCTGAGTAACGCCTTGTGGCCTGATAAGTGCTGTTGCAGTCTCGTAGTCTTTAATGCATTGCGCCACACACAGTTTTTCGTTTTCGGGGAAGTAGGGATAAAAAATTACTTTGGAATCAGATTTAGTTCTCTGCACAAAAGTGAACGCTACTCCCTCTGGATAGAAGATATTTCTGTCTATCTCTAGTGCTTTCACATCTGAAACTCTCTGACATGCTGTCAGGCAGAGCAGCATTGCTAGTTTACATGAAAGTTGTGATCTAGATAGATGTTCATTCTCTGGCCATCTCAAGAACAATTGGAGAACGTCACGGACATCCCAGAAGGAAGAATACTTGGGTTCCGGTGGCCTCTTCAGTTTAATCCCTCTTAATAACCTATGCACCGCCGGGTGCTCTCCTAAGGTAGCTCCTTCCACCTTGTCATGCCCGGCTGAGAGGGCAGACCTATATACTCCTAAGGTCCTATATGCGCAGCCTCCGTGGAATCTGTCTGCCAGAAAGTTAAGAACGTGTACTATAGGTGCTGAAACAGGATCCAGCTGCAGATTTGTGCACCATCGTGTCCAAGCATCCCATGCTGAACTATAGCTCCTAAAGGTGGAAGGTGCTCAGTAATCTCTGATACAGTCTGTAGCGATCTGCAAAATTCCTGTCAGTTCCCATCTCCTCCTGAAATTCTGCAAGCTATTAGGTGCAGTGAGCCCGCCTCCACCAGCGGGTAATATAGGCCGGAAGGGCTGAGGAGGAGGTCTAGGAGATGTGGGATCATCCTCGGGAAATCCGAGGAAAGTTCCATCACTACTGGAGACCAGGGCTGTGATTTCCAGAGGGGGACCACTAACACTAGCTCTGCTTGGTCCCTGCAAACTTTTGCTAGAAGTCTTGTGATCATTCTGAAAGGCGGAAACACGTAGTGTACTGCTCCTGCCCACGACTGTAGGACCGCATCTGTTCTCGCTGCCCCCGGGCCCATCCTCTTGCTGAAGTATTTGGTAGTCTGCGGATTCAGTCTGGATGCAAATAGATCTGTATCTAGAGGGCCCAACACTTCCTTTAGTCTGTGAAAGACTTGGGGAAGCAGCTTCCAGTCGCTGGAATCTGTTAGGTATCGCGAGTTCCAGTCTGCCACGTCTTTCTGTGCTCCTGGAAGATACTCTGCTGCTACTGCTATCTGATGTTGTAGGCAATACTGCCAGAAATCCTTTGCTAGTTCCGCTAACATTCTCGATATGGTGCCTCCCAGTTTGTTTATGTAACATACTGCTGAGATGTTGTCAATCTTCAGCAGCACGGAGCACTTGGTTCTGCCTTTGGTGAAGGTCTGAACCGCAAAAGAGCCTGCTAGTAGCTCGAGGAAGTTTATGTGCATTTGTAATTCGTCTTCTGAACATTTTCCCCCTGTCTCTATCTGGCTGCATCTTGCTCCCCATCCTGCTCTGCTTGTGTCGGATTCTATTATAAGCTCTGGCACCTCGCCGAAGATGGCACATCCGTTGCAGGGTTCCATGTTCTGCAGCCACCAGTGGAGCTCTGTGGTTGCTTCGTCGTCTAAAGTTATCAGCTGGTGGTACCCTAAACTTCCTTGCATGTGTCTGGTCTTGAGCCTCTGAAGGGCTCTGTAATGCAAAGGACCTGGCAAAATGGCCTGAATGGAAGCTGCAAGCAGCCCTACTATCCTGGCCAGATACCGTAGCGAGATGATCCTCCTCGCTAGGGCTGTTCTAATCTCCTTCTTTATTGCTCTCACTTTCTGGTTCGGGAGCTCCAGAGTCGCTTTCACTGTGTCTATCGTAAAACCCAGAAATTCTATTCTCTGGACCGGCTGTAGCTACGACTTGTCGAGGTTCACAAGAAAACCTAGGGAAGACAGCAAGGTGAACACCCAATGTACGTCGTTGGCTAGGGAGATCTTGTTTGTGCCTAGGATCAGAATATCATCTAGATATATTATGATCCGAATGCCCCTTTCTCTTATGGCTGTCGCTACTGGCCTCATCAGTTTGGTGAAAGCCCATGGGGCAGAGGCGAGGCCGAAAGGTAGGCATTTGAAGCACCACATCTCCTTGTTCCAGCGAAAGCGTAGGTACCTGCGGTGGACTTCTGCTATTGACACTGTGAATTACGTGTCTTTTAGATCTAGACGCGCTAACCAATCTCCTGCACGTAGCAGGTCTCTGAGAAGATGGATTCCTTCCATCTTGAAGTGATTGTACCTCAGCCATTCGTTTAGGTTTTTTAGATTGATAACCGGCCGGACTTTTTCCTTTCTGTGTACGAGGAACATATTGTTTATAAACCCCGGAGAGGATTGTGTCTCATGCTCTATTGCACCTTTAAGATGAAGCTTCACTAACTCACTCTGTAGAAGTGCTACTTCCTGCTTTGACAGGTGGATCGTTTGAGGCTCTCGCCCTTGACTTAGGTCGCCTACAAAGTCTATGTGCAAGCCTGCCGCGGCGTGTAACACCCAAGCATCGCAGGATAATGCATGCCATGCGCTTAGAAACTGAAGGGTCCTGCCCCCCACTTGTGTATTCGAGTTACTCACCGCCAGCGGCTCCTGCTTGTCTGTAGGCTCCTCTTTGCCTGCGACCTCTCGGAAATCTCGCTCTGGCGGGGAAGAAGGCGTCCTGCTGCCTTCCCTCCCAATATTGTGCTCTATGGCCTTGGTGCCCGCGATGAAAGGAATATCGTCCGGACGCTAGGCCCCTTTGGCGTCCGGCCCAGCATAAACTTGCCAGGGAAAGAATCTTCTTATTGAGCTTTGAGCCTTCTCGAGGGCAGAATAAGTTCCCACGAATTGGGACATCTCCTTAGCAAAGGCCTCACCGAAAAGGAGTCCTTTCGCTCCCTGCCCTGCCTCGTATGAAGATAGTCCACTCAATTTTGAATCCATTTTTAGGAGCACTCCTCTTCTCCACTCTGATGAGAGGGCACAGTTGGCATTACCCAACAAGCACACGGCTTGCTGCGCCTAATTTGCTAAGACAAGGGAGTTCCAGTGTCTTTGGCTTTCTCAGCTAGATCCATGATCTTGGCCAGCGGGCCTGCTAAGTCGAGGACCTTGTCCTGGCACCGTCTCCATGCTCTATCCACGCCCTTACTGAAGTATCTGGAAACCTTTGTTACAAAGGTAACCATTTTTGGATCGAGAACGGGGTCTCCAATAGTTTTTTCTGGGAGGTCTGGGCGGGGGCATTCAGCTCTCATGCGAGATCGTACTTCCTTGTCAAGAGGTTTGCATATGTGCTGCGCCTTGTAGAGCGCCACCTTAGGGGAGGGGACCCACTGTGGATTTTGGGTGCCTGATGACCTCTGGGTCGAACATGTCATTTGTGTCTTCTTCCTCTACCACTTCTGCTGCAGGGTGCCCTGGGAGGTCTACTTCCTCCCACATTCATCATCGGGCAAGTAGCCCTCGTCTATGTCCCCTAAATTGTCCACCCCTGGGGCAGGGGGTCTGAACTGGTGTTCCGCTCACTCCGGAAGGCCATCTTAAGTCTTGCGACTGGGTCGTCTGCTTTTTGGGGGTCAGGGTCGCCCTTCCTTTCCTTGCTCGGGGGGGTCAAAGAGTTTCTGCTCTTCCGAGCTTTACAACCCTGATCAACCCCTCCTTGACAGACCTTCACCTGGGCTAAGTGCCCTCTTCTTTCTGGAGGATTTTTGGTCCCAATCTAACATCCATGCTTCTAGCATGTCCAGTCTCTGGGCGATCGGCTACACGCCTTCTGAAACTGCTAGGGACAGTGACTCTCCCAACACCTTCTTGAAGCTGAGCGAAAGCTCGGATTCCTGATGAGAGGGCTCCTCCTCCCACTCCTCTTCACTGTAATCCGGTGTTGTGGAGTGATCCCCTCCATTTTGGGCTATGATATCCCTGTGTTAGCTGAGCTAACCTTTTGTGTCGACTGTGAAATCTGGCCCACAGAATGTAGCAGCACCACTAGACGCTGCAGGCCTTCTGAAGACACAAACTGATTTATTGATATATATATATATATATATTTTTATACACTGCAGGCAGCAGATGTATCAGAATGTGCTCCGTTTCAAAATGTATATATTTTTATTTATTTTTTTTGTTTTGGATTTCTCTTAGGGCACACACACACGCACAGCTGACTTCTCTCTGTCTCCTAACCAGCTCTCAATACGAACACCGGAAGGGCCCGGGGAATGACGGGAAGGCTCACTGCTTCCCACTCCCTCAGGGTCCTAGTGCACGCCTTCTGTGCGACATGAGCGGGGCCGGCTGCCTTTCACAGGCGAGAGCGCCCGCGGCTACGGCCTCGCCGCCACATGCTCAGAACTCCGAGATAGGGTTTCTCATTGCGTGGCTTAAAAGAGCTGCTCGACAATGAAAGGGAGCGGGCGCGGGGGGCGCCGCGCTACTGAATAAATATAGGAATCGGATTGAGTATATTTAATAAAATATATATAAATATAATACTTTTTTTGTGTGTACATATAATAATAAACGCAGCGCTTAATAAGACTTATTCAATTAAAATGAAAGCAAAACTCTGAGAGAAATGCATGTTTCCAAAAGGAATAGTTGTACTTAGCTCGTATGTGGCAGCAAAAAGAAAGAGGAAGGAACCTGGTGCTGGGAGTTCTTATAGGATAGAAAGATACCGGATTGGTGGAGAAAGGACTACTGAATAGGAAGAGGCTCATGGGACTTGTAGTGGGAAGCAGTGTGGAGCCACTAGAAACGTGGAGAAACGTTTAAACTAAAAGATTTCTTTTGCTAAAGTCAAAGAGAAACAATTGTTTTAAAGTTTGCTAAAATGTGTTGAATAGCTGTGTTGGTAGCAAATCAAAGAGTAAAGCATAATGCTCGCCTCCGTCTTGCCATTGAAGTAAGCTTGCATTTACCTGCTTACACAGGTGCAGCTCCTTCTAAGATGGCACTGGGGAAGGTCATGATAGCATTGTTAGGAGCTACTCTAATAAGGGCAGAAAGTGTTTGTCCATTGCAATCATGAAATGATCCTGTGCTAGACCAACGTTTGGAGAAATTAATTTGTGGAAGCCATTTATTTTTTAAAAATATATATTTATAAGTTTTTGCATCAAAATACATTTCCAATGCACGTGGGTTATACTAACATATCTTAACTATGACCTATCAAAATATTAATAATCTGTGCTACCATGACAACATTACTATCTCCCTTTATTCTATAACTCTACATTAAACCAATAGGTATACAGCAGTAGCTCATCTCAAATCCCATGTAAGAAAAGAAGTGAGATACAGTAATTCACATACACACACGACACGCAACACATAGCACTAATTAATAGACAAGAGAAAAAGAAAAAAAACTCCTCATTCATTCATATAGAGTATTGAAAGGACTCGACAATGAAAGGTATATGTCCTCTCTACCTTTATCAGTTAAAGACACTTTCTCGTATTTTGACAGTATTTGCTTGGCCTGAATTCTGGTCTCTGTGTTTGGTATGGCTGTTCTTCATAGGCCTAGTACCCAAACATAAAGGAAAGCTGTTAACTAATGCCTGCCAACATGTTCATGCATCTATGATATGAAAGGTTATTTATAACGCGCTTAATACCCTGAGGTTTCTAACCTTGGACCCGGGGATCGAAACCCTTGTTTCTCTGTGTCGCCTTGCTTCCAAGGCGAGCACGTTGCCCCTGAGCTATCCTCGAGAGACATGGGGACTATCTGTGATTAGTACTGTAGCGCTGGTTTTTCATTTTCTTACAAAGAAACGGATTGGTACGTTTGCAAGCCTGACTTGATGGTAAGCGCGCTCATGCTTTTGCACGACCCTTGTGCAGTTTTTTTTCCCACTACGCCCGACCCTGTAACTATGGGCCGCGGGGCATTATCTTATGCGATGATTGCCCGCAGGCTTGGGCCTTATCGCTTAGTTCATTAATAGCTATTCATCACGGCTCATCCAATAGTTATCAAGTGTCACGCGTCTAAATTAACTGCAAATTGATTCACTGTTATTCTTTTATGGTACGTAAACATTTAGTTTATAATTGCTTCATGTGATTGGTGTTTAGGTTGGATTGCTTGCCCCCATCAGATTGGCAGGGGCTAGGGTGGTGGTGGGCGACTGGAGGCATTTGGGGTTGAGTCGCCATTCTATTGTGCACATCCAATACAGATGATGACCACGGTAGATTACCTTTGGAAAACTAGTTCACTGCTGCTCCTCAAAGTGTATGTTTTTTGGGGAGATCATGGTGATTGCAGTCCACATAACGATTCAGTGATGGATTGGAAGTCATCCATGTTAGTTTCTCAGAAAAGCACACAAAGCCATCATCCAACCAAGGAGTGTATCCATGATGTGCCGAGAGGTTGCTATCCAGCAGAAAGCAAAGACGGACACATATGTGTATGTAAATGCATGTTTCCAGCAATTTGAAGACATGGATGACCATGCCCCTGTATATCGTTCACTAGCTACAACACATATTGCCCCTCCCATCAACAACATTCCTATTGAATGTTTAAGGCTACAATTGACTGATGGATTGTCCTTTTCAATGTTGTGGAATGCTAACAAGCTCTCATAGAAGTTTCATAATAGGCAATGTATTGGGCAGAAATAAAAGATGAGAAATTGAACCCCTACAAGTTCTGCAGTGAACTAGAATAGCTCACTTAAAGCGCTTTCAGCTTCCCATCCAAGCTCCCCTTAATCAAGTGCTATGAATCCATCTCCACGGTGCCATTTGGGCCTTGTTTTCTATTCACAAAAGCCTATGGCCTATGGCCTTTCATGCTTCACTGTGCCAACAAACATGGCTGACGAAACAGGGCTAGATTCACATTTCTTCTCCTGGTTCACAAATCTATCCACAGTTAAGACACCGCTGTATCTATCCTCCTCTACCCACCTCTCCGCTCTGCCTCCTCGACTACCCTTGTGGCACCTCAACCTCCCTGCACTTCTTGCTTCCGCTCTTTCTCTCTTCTTGCTCAACTTGTATGAAATTCGCTTCCGCCGGACATCTGAGAAACAGTCCACACAGATTTGTTGAAAACCAAACTAAAACCCTCCCTCCTCGCTTCTGAGTTACCCTCTTAACATACCTGTCATCTGCCTGCTAATCCACATTTTTTCCTTGCCTCTTACCCGCCTCTGCCCCTCGCTTCCTCTGCCTCCACTCTAGCACTTCACTCATCATGGCCACATTCCGCGCACAGCTGGCCGTACCACCTAGCTGCACTTAAAAATGCCCAATGTTGGCTGTCTTTAATCTATGTATGTGCACTTGTGTATTGTTCCGAGTGACTGTTCCATTTACTCCCCATCACAACCTGGTCAGAATGACCCTCAAACTTACCCCATTGAAAGAAGATATGATATGATATGGCATTTATAATGCGCTTATGCGCAGGCGCTCACTGCTTCCAGTCAAATCTAATTTCTTATCTACTGTATGTTCTTTTTCAATCAAAAGAGCATTGTTTCTCAAATAAATAAATAAATAAATAAATAAATAAATAAATAAACAAATAAATACACTTTCTGACACTTTACTACACGGCAGCTCATGATTCCCTTTCTAACGGCCTCTTATGGCAGTTCATATGTGGAATCGGCACCAATGATTCCTAAATAAACCTTCACTTGATAAACTAAACTAACGCAATCAGTTAAAATGATGTGCAGCCCGTGGTATTTTACCTCTGGCCCGCTGGCTGGTGGCCATTGCCACCAGGTCAGAGGGGAACGTGTTTCTTGTACCACCACCCTCCCCACCTCCCACGCCAGTTGAAATGGAGAACGCATATTAGGCAACCTGCTATAGTAAACAGGATCTGTACAAGCAGATGGGCTACTCCCTGGATCCCTGTGTGCCCAGGTTCATGCAGCGCCCAGTCAAGTTGTATAGCCTCAAGGGGAATCTCTCTTAGGTCACAAGGATAACACGTAGCATGGTTAGCTCCTCCCATCTACGTCCCGACGGGGATTTGATGTAATGATATAGAGATTCTGGACATAAGACAATGTTGATGTGCAAGGTGTGTGCAACCAAACATTGTCATATGACCCAAAGCTGACCGAGGAGGCTGGATTCTGGGGACTCAGTTGTTCCCTCCAGATAGGGCATCACTCGACACTAATTCCCACTTTGGGTCTCCATTATGGCACTGTGTCTTCATCCAGGTCGCAACCTCCGCCAGGCAGCCCGGGGCTGGAGCCACTCAGCCTTGGCCTGTGGCCCTGATCGCGATTGTCCGGTACATAGATCTGCTTCCTTCCTTCACCACTCACACGGCGTTGCACGCCCACGTGACATTCCAGAGCGTTGCTCCCACACCCGGCGGGACATTACTAGGATCACATCTGTTTTTGCTTTCAAACCTCTTCACCAAGACCACTTTCCTCACCACGGAGGCCCACGGTTTAGGACAACGCAATGTCCTGCTGAGTAGTGCCACCGTGCACATCCATCGCAGTACTCAACCCTCCCACCATGGGTGGTTGCCCAAGGCAGCAGCCCCTCCTCCTTCCCAGAGGTCACATGATTGCTGCTCCCACCTTGATTGAATATAATTGGGAACACAGAAATATTTAAGGTGCCTTTTGTTTACTAAATCAAGAGTTACCCTCACTGGAGGACTGAGGTTGAGTACATTATTGCTTGCCATGTCAGTGGTCTCGATTTGAGACACGTGCGCATGTATCTGTGATGCATGTCATTCGAGTCTCTCCTTCTTTTTCATGTTTTTCTTCCCTTTGAATCTGTGTGCCTTAAATACCTGATTCCACTGCTAACATCTAGAGGCGGGGTCGGTAAGCTACCCCTCTCCAGATGTTTTGTACGTACACTGTGGGCTTGGGCTGACAGTTGTCCACATCTGGAGAGTTGAAGGATCTAGAGCAGAGGTCTGCAACCTTTGGCTCTCCAGATGTTTGGGACTACATCTCCCATGAGCACTTGCCAGAATAGTCAATGGCAGAGGTGTTGCTAGGTCTGGAAGAGTTCAGGGGCTAAGCTAATGTTGGGACTGTCGGGACTGGGGCTAGCTATAGCCTTTTGGTTGTAGCACCTGAGCTTCTATCGGGGGCTACAACCAAATGACCCAGTGCTATAGCCCACTCAGCTCCTCCCCACCCCCGCCACCTAGCAACACCTCTATTCAATGGTAAGGGGAGTTGGAGTCCACACACATCTGATGAGGCAGAGGTTACAGACCCCTGATCGAGAGGGTTCAAGCAATGTCAAAAAAGTGCCCATTTCCGATGTTTCTTGCCCACCGTGCCAGTGTCCTAAAGCCCCAGACATCGTTTTCATTCAAGACACACGCTCTGTAGGAGCTCGTTTTCAATGTAAAGACACAATATTGGCGTCAGCAATGGAAACATGCAAGTTAAGCAGCTAATTATTTTCAGCATGAATGCCAAAAAATCAGCAAATATATGCTGCAATATATCCTTTTTTTCTGAATGTAAAATTCTGAACTTGAAGTCAATTTATTTTTGTTTTATTGATTTAATGTAAATTATGTAGTGCTTCTATCCAAAGCGCTTTACAAATCATGAACAGCAGCACAATGGAATTCAGAAAACAATTCAAACTAACACCCACAGTCCAGAGAAGCCTTCTCGAGCCTCAGATCATAAAAAGACACACCCCTTAATGGGCATTGAGATCATTACATGAACATTTCAGGTATAATAATGTTCTTGTAATTATCATGGCCTTCAGATTACGTAGCCTA
The DNA here is from genome assembly GCF_040938575.1 of Ambystoma mexicanum. Taxonomy (NCBI): domain Eukaryota; kingdom Metazoa; phylum Chordata; class Amphibia; order Caudata; family Ambystomatidae; genus Ambystoma; species Ambystoma mexicanum. The sequence goes on along the minus strand of NC_090934.1, from coordinate 1,435,922,757 downwards.
GGAGATGCCCGGGTTACCTGGGTGCTTATCTTCGCTCTGCTGTGCTTCTGTTAATAATTGCCATGGCCCCGCGCTATTGCTGTGTGATTGCTGTGTGATTGTATCGAACCTGGCCCATGACTCTTCTACATCCCGAAATTAAACCGAAATTGAATTCCGTTGAACTGATGCAGTGTGAAGATCGTTTTTTAATAGCACTTTCGCGACGCATTCCTTGTTTCACTGCTGCCAGGTCCCACAATTTATTTTCTTTCAATAGCGTGCTGTTTTATTAATGAGCGAGCAGCATATCAAGCGCAAGAAAGAATCCAGAAACACGAGACAGTCTACAGCCCCGGGTCTCACTGTCCTGCGAATGAAAACCAACCCGCCTGCCCTTCCCCTGCCCCCCACCAACCCCCACCAGCCCACAGCTGAAGCAGAGGTGCGCAAACAGAACTGCTGTCACGAAGGAAAGCAGCGAGGGGGCGTGCCTACTAGGAGAGCTGCCTTTGCGAACGTTCCAGAACTTCCGCACTCAGCATTGAAACCCTGCTGGTGACGTAGCGTGGGAGTCACAAGCTCTCCTGCCGAGAAATGCTCTTGCCCGAGCTCTGCCCGTCAGACTCTGGAACAATGGTCAGTCCTATAGGTTTGCCAGAATGCAATGGCACACCCAAATTGTCACTAGCCTTTTGGAAGACACTATCAATGTGCATGTTTGCTACTGCCAGATTGGGCTGGTTGGAAGGGTGGACCATTAACTTGGTTTGTATCGTCCTTCGAGCAGTTGCAAGATGGGAATACCCCCTTTGATAAAGGCATCTATTACAACGGCCATTATGTGTGGGACGGGGGCCATTTCATGTCTGGGAGACAAGACATGCATGGTCGCACTGGGCCATAACATTGTCTCGGGCACCAATGGCCCACAGTTGCAAATGGCTATTCCTTCCTTTTGTGACACTGTTTGAAAAGTACCCAAAGAAGGATTTTTTTTAAAATAAAATGTGATGCAAATTGTGCATTTTAAAGAATATGTATTCATCAACACTGGTCAAAACTACTAGCCGCATAGTGAAGTAACTGTTGGGTATTTTGTGGATGTTTGGGGCTTTGCAGTATTTTCTTACCGCCAAAATATCTTTAGCAATAATCACTCTCTGTACTAATATTGGGTCACACATGACAATAATACATTGCATTATTTCAGAATTCAGACCTATTTAGATGGTATGTGCGGTAGTTTGCGTGGTTGGTTGGTATAGTGGTTGGTTTATTTGTGGCCCCAATATCCAACATCCCTTGTTTTTTTATCTAGATTGTTCTTGATCACTAGAGAGACCTCAGGCCTACATTTTAGGGATACCACATTTTCAGTGTTAGTGTTGTGTGCCACCATGAGCAATTGTGGTATTTTTGTGGTAATTTCCACTACCTCATATACGGTAGGGAACTATGTCCAGAGAGTCTCTCTTCCCGTTGACACATGTACCTCCAACAGGCTATGCTACAAACAGTCACTCACAACTGTCCATACTGAATAGAATCATGCACACATCTGCTTTAAAATGACAATTGCACTGTTTAAAAATCTACCCACGTTTAAACCTTTCCCCATGCAAAATGAAAGAGAAAAATAATACACACTAGCTATCTGTTTTCAAATATTTTTGTATTATAGAAATTTCATTTAAACACAGTTTAACTTTTTTTACAGAAATAAATAAAATGGTACAACATTATTTGTGATAAAATGAACAGAGAGCTGCGAGAATATATCCAATTGGTAACATTAAATATGCTGATAAGAGACTGAGACTCCCTCTAATACACTGACTGAACAGCTTTGCGCACTTTCGCACAGCTCCCACTCGCTTCTGTAATTACCTTATCTGTTCAGCATGAGTTTTCTCCGGCTATTCTCTTTCTGAATTTGGCTGCCTTGAAGATCAACCCCAGTGAGAACAGGCATCTGCCGTTCTCAAACCGGGGTTATTGCCTGGAGCTCTCCGCTTTTGCAGCAGGAATGCCCCAGCCAGGAAAGAGCTCCTTCTCCCGGGCTCTGCAAGATGTCAACTGTCTTCCCCCTCCTCTCAAGCTTCTCCAGCAAAGTTCTAATCACAGCCTCTAGCATGATACTTGCTATGACGCTGCTCCAATCAGAATCAATCATGTCATCTCCTCCCTCACTACACAATGGCTCACTTCTACAGTGGCAATTGTAACAAACTGATTTCCTGCTCCTTCGAGCTCTTTGCTTCCTGTAGTTATGTGGACAGAGCAGCAGAGAAAAAAATGAATGTGCGTTTAAAAGTTCACTTTCAGAGTAGGCCTAATTCTGCAGTGGAGACACATTTTTATTAGTGGGTTATGTTAAATGAAGTTTTATTAGTCAGGTTAGTTGTTATTAAGGTTAGTTGTTAATTTTCAAATGTGTCTCTTGCAACATAGGCATTTCAGGTGAAAAATAGTGTGCATTTTGAATGTGCAGATGTGTGCTTTTAACTGTAAAAATGGATTTGCATTTTATATGTAAAAATCGTTTTTGACTGAATAGCCTGTCTTTACTTATATGTCCATGTTACTCTGGCAATACATATAGCAATGCACCACACCCATGTAGTGGTGCTGCATAAAAATGCTACCTGTGCAGTAGTGCTGTACTCTGTGCTGTAACACACCAAATATCCTTACATAACCCACCAAACAGGCCCACATTTGCCAAATAAGGGGCCCACTCTGACCCACAAAACTGGCCCACACCCGCATTTTGTGTTTTTGGTTCTGCCATGGACCTATATCCCTATGGGCCAGTCCAAGCCACAGACATTCCCTGTTAGATGGGATCACAAGAATAGTGGCTTAACTGTGCCTGTATGCTGGTTTCATCCCAGTGTGCACAGATAAACAGGTGTGTTGAATGAATCCTCCTCGTTCATGGTGAAAACTTGTGTGGTGCACTGTAGCAAAAACAGATAGGCTTTAAGACAGATGAGGCAAGCAGTTGATTAGTGACAGCTGCTGGGACGATGAAGACACCATGCAATAATTTGGTGCTGACAGACCAGGCCGCTTCAGCCGATAGAGCCCAGTCATGTCTCAGAAAAAAAGGAAATTAGGGAAGTTAACTGGCCCACCTGGGCCACTGCACTGGACAGTCATTGGTAGAGGTCACAACAGGGAGTAGGCCTGACCTGAGACATGAGCACTGGTCATCTAACTGGGTTAGAATCTTTGCAGCCCTCATGATGGAGGCAATGGACAAGACGCAATAAGGATCCTATGGCGATGGTCCCTCCATAGAAGGGGTGTAGAAAGTGTTTGATGGGCCGTATAAAAAAGATTCCTTCTGCCAATCTGATTTAGGACAGGGACATTCTGTTGGTGCCTGGGCTGCAATCACTGCCACACATGGATTGCATTAGAAGGAGCTTGTGAAGAAGCGTGCTATAGGTGACACCCATTATTCAGGAAACCATGTTGGAATAAGCAGATGAGCAAAGTGGTTCCACAATGACCACACAGGTCAAGAAATTTACTGGGATAGGTGAAGCCACCTGGAAGAAGAAAAAGGGGAGCTGCTTAGTGCACCATACTTCACTCAAATAAGGTATACAGTTGTGATGAAAACACTTTTCAACAAAAGAAGCCACAAAGTATCTGTTTATTGGGATCAGAGAACAGTTCATCAAACAATGCAAAGGTCAAAGCTAGACTATAGTAGCCAAAAACCTGATATCCATCAGGCTGCTGCCAGAAATACTACAAGAGTGGTTTCTGAAGAGTACACTTGGGAAGGTGGCGGTACCGGTTCAACCCCTCTGCTTAGAGAATTGCATGGCTAATAGGCTAATAGGGTGCCTGTGGGAGGCTGGGGGGAACACTGGGGCACTTAGGGGAACTCTGGGTGCCAGGCGGGAGCCAGGGGAGGCGGCTGCCCCCCACCGCCAACCACTGGTTCCTAGCACCTCCTCGTTTGCCAGCCATGTCATTGTTCACAGCCCTCTGCCCGGTCACAGCAGAACCTTGCTTGCTTGTGCTGAGATGTCAATGCTGTGGCCAGGCCAGCCTGAGGAAGGAGTGTACCCTGAAGCACCTCTTTCCCAGAGGTATTGGACGCCAAAAAACTCTAACAGAGGGTAAAATGTGTCCTATCACGCACCGACTGCCCAGTGTACGAGAGATGTGTTCCTGCAGCGCTAGTTACCTGTTTAGTGAGCTGCATCCAAGTCAACCACGCAACCAGAAATCGTAGCCAGTTCAAGTCAGAACAATCAGGCCTACCCTTCGCCCCCAAAGAGGGCTTCATGATCTTCAGGTCTGCATCGTCTGCTGGTACTGTGAGCATGGCTCACTGCAGACAAGGACAGGATAGGATTGAAAACAGTTAGATAATGGGGTGCGACTAAAGATCATATATTCATGGGAGTGCCATAATAAGGATAACTAAAGCTAAATTAGAAGATCTTTTGGGCTCATGATAACAGGAATCTGATTCTGAAATCTTCGGTAGTCTTGTGGGAGAAGGAGATGGAGCTGCAGGGAGATCGGTCATCGGATCATGCAAGCCTGCGACCTACATTACAGGCAGATCTCTGCGTCAGTAAAAGAAGCCTACTGATCCCCCTTAGCAAAACAGAGCCTGCCTGATTAGGAGCTAGGAATCTCACCACGTGTTGGGTTGGGAGAGACTAATAGTAGGTCATGACAGTGTGCAACTAGTATTACCAAACTTCAGAGGATCATAGAGTGAGTCAGTCCTGCCTATGAACTTCTGAAAAACAGGTTCTCAATGACCCTCTGCAGAGAACACACTTTAACTGCGCTGGTCTACCAGGATTGTAACCTGTCTCCTGCAACAATCTCATCTCTGAAGCTGATCAACCCACAGATCTTTTTCACTGTATTTATTTATTTATTCATTCATACGAGCACACAAATCCATGGGCACCCAGGTGCTGGAATGGCGCTGACCCACAATGTGGCGTGTTTCAAGAAGAACTCAATCCCAGGTCTAGCTTGGCATGCCATTCTACCCAGGAACTAGCCTCGCATGCACCACTATAGAGGTGAATGCATATTTGGAATTTTGGCATGACAGATGTAGGTCCTGCATTAAGGAGAATGAATATAGGGGTTGGGAAAGTGATGCAGCATTCTCTTCCACCTGGGAGTGCGTACTGCGGCCCACGGGGCAGAGTGTAGGCACTTGCTGTGGACAACCACTGGAAGAGAAAGAGGGCCCCATGGGGACATTAGGAGATGAAGGGGAGGGGAAAATGCGGTGATGCACGGCACTGACCTGCCCTGATTGGCTAGTGGGCCGGTGTCATGCAAAGAAAGGAAAGTAAATTCAATTCGAGCAGCAAGGAGGCAGCAATGGCGGCACGAGCAGCACCTCCCTTAGGAAAGGAGATTGCGGGCGCCATTAGGTTTTTAAAATATCCAGGTTGAATGTGTGGGTGAGAAGAGTGAGATAGAGGTAAAAAGGGGAACATGGAAATAAATAGGGAGGAAGGCGTAAAAGAAGGACTACGTTGGCGGGGGTGGCAGCCGACATTCAGACTTGCGGTAGCCCCAAGAAGAGAATTAGTGTGGGGGACACTGTCCTTGCGGGGCAAGAGAATGAATGAGAAAGGGGGCAAGTAAGTCAGCAGGAAATAAAAATGAGAGCATGCCAGAAAAATGGACCAGGTCAGAGGGGGCACAAGAAAAGAAAAGAGGGAGGGAATGTAGGGTAGTAGGGTCGAAAGCAGGGAATAAAAAGACAGGGACAAGAGGACAAATGAAAAAAAAGGCGGGGTTGAGAAAAGGTGTGAGTGCAGAAGAGAGGGTGACAAGAAAAGTAGTCATGGAAAGGGACAGCAGGTGGGGAACGAAAGAAGGAAATAAGAAGGAAAGAGTGATACACTGAAGGAAACGGAAGCATAGTGCAAGACCAGGGGCACAGATAGAAGCAGAGGTACAAGTCCTCTGTGTGGATCAGCGTCGAGGCAGGGCTGTGCAAGAGAGTGAGGAGAAGAAGAGTGTAAGCAATTGGCCGACACGGATATAGAACTTTTCAGGTTGGCCAAGAGGACATCCCGACAGTGGGACCAGTAAGAGTATGATAGGGAAAATGGCCCAATGAGAAAGGAGGTAAAACAAATAAATAAGTGAACATGGTAAAGATAATTCCTGCAAAATGGATAGAAGCAGTGAGAGTGGCATGGGAAGTAATGCGTCAAGGGTTGGAGGATGAAGAACAAGCTAGTACGAGTAAGGAGGACCTGTGCGGAAAGGAAAGGGAGGCATCAAACGAAGAGGGAGTGGTGATCTGTAGAGACAGCAGAGAAGGAGGGTGAAGGAAGAGCATGGTGGTGCATGCTGGGAAATGGACAACATACGTACAGGAACGGAGAGAGCAGAGCGAGATCTGCGCGCAGTGAAGAACGTGACAGAAGAAAAGGTTATGGTTGAGATGTGGATAATAATATACTTAAGTAAGACACACTTTATTGAACTTATTTTTATTTTGATGCCTTTTTCTTTTTTTTAATTTAAAACTTCATATAAAAAATGCCAAACATCTGCACTGAAATGGGATCTAGAAAGAATAGAAAAGGAAAAAGGAAAATTTGGCATAATTTGATTAGAGGACAAATGCCCTGTCTTAAGAGTTTAGGTTCCAATTCTGATATATTCAGTAGGAAGGAGGACAAGGGTGGAGCAATTGATACACAGAACACCCAGGACTATGTGAAAGAGCGTCAATGAGTTCTTGGTGACCCTGTGAGCTATACAAAAAACACCAAGTGGACCCCAAAAATGAACACAGAATATTGATAGTAGAGAAATGTGCAAAAGTGCAGGAAGAGAGCTAGATTTGTCAGCAAGAAAGTGAATTTCTAGTACAGACTAAACCATCTATCCCCACATTCTACACACTCTGCCAGAAATACATAAGACTCTTACCAATCCGCCTGGACGACCTATAGTCAGTGGTGTTTCTTCAATATTAGAACCATTGTCTTGATATGTGGCTCATGTTTTGAACCCTTTTGTTCAGAAGAGGAAATCCTATATTAAAGACTACTCCGCTGTTATTAATAAACTTGAGAATGGGGAGTTTCATTAATCGAAAGAACCTTTGATTTGTATTGATACTGAATCATTATACACTAAGATTCTACAAGCTGCCACATTAGAAATGGTTGAGGAGAGGTTGCGAGAATGGGATGATGATTTAGAAGTTTGTGAAGACCTAAACAAGAGCGAGGCAGGACCAGCTGGGCAAGAACCAGCACAGAGCACCACGGCAATGAAAGGGTGTACAGCCGGCTGCAGGAGGAAGCACAAGGAGAATGATTTATGAACAGCAGGAAGAATCAGGGAAGTGATGGGATATGAAGATATACGAGTGGGCGTACTGAGGAAGATTTTTAGTTGTGTGATGCAGTGAGAATGTTGTTGAGCATCGGCCCACGTTGGGGCCAAGGTACCAATAAAAACTGGGGAAGTTTTAATTGCTCAATGAGAGCGCGGTTGAGTCTGCCCACCTTCAGGGCTGAGTGATAGACACTGAAGGAGCCGGTGATTGCGCAACTGTGCCCCAGTCTGACAGAGGACCGGTAAAGGGCTTCGGGTAGGGGAGGGAAAAAAGGAAAAGGCCAAAACAAATGTCTGCTCCCACATTGTGACGCACACACGAGGGACAATGAGAGTTGGAGAGTCGTTATCCTGTCAGTCCCCTCAGAACTATAATAGACATGAACTGACAGGAGGCACAGAGGAGACAGCAGGAGTCAGATGTCTTGTGGAATTTTGTCACTGCAATCCTGGGACCTTTACAAACCTGCCCAGTGGTGGAGAATCTTTGGAGACTGTTTAATAAAGGAATGCGTATTCATAGAATCGAATCAACTGAGAGTCTGTCCTTATCCCCACACCGCGCTGTGACACAGTTCCCAACTCATTCCTCCAATGGTGCACCACCATAGCATTGACCCATCATTTTTTTCAATTTGATAATGTCTTCTTCCAAAATAAAGAGGGAACTGCCATGGGTTTGGCCATGACACTGAGTTTGGCTAATTTATATGTTCAATGGTTCAAAACATGATAGATCTATGCAGCCTCTAATTCATATTCTAGACAGATAAGAACATGTATCAGGTATATAGATGACATTCTGGTAATCTGGACAGGAAGTAAAGCTCAGGCCATGGAGTTTATACCATGGCTGAATCAGATAAATACTTTTTTAAACCTACACACAAAATCAGCAATATGGAAGTATATGTTCAAGACCTGAAAATATATGCAGAGGACAATGTTCTTAAAATGAGACCTTACGACAAATCCACTGACAGAAATGCTTTACTTCACTACCAAAGTCATCATGACAGGCACACCAACATGAATATTGCATTCGGTCAGCTTTTGAGATTAAAAACAAACAGCACAGAAATCGAGAAATACAGACAAGTACCCGAGGTGCGGAAACTAAAACTGTTTAGAAGAGGATACCCTAAAAATATAGTTAAAGATTCAGCAAAACGGGCATTGCGTTATGATTGGGAGGCCATCATTACACCAAAGTGAAGACAAACATATTACCAGAAGTGGGTTTGAGGTGCCACGATCACAGAGCTATCATTCAAAATAAAGAGTAAGATTGAATGAGATGTATATAAAACACAAAACGGGGCACAGTCCAAGAACTGCAGCTACTAGCAATGTAAATAGAATAATACAAGGGAGTCAGGGTGAAGGGACAGAGTGAAAAGAAATAATGGTTCTTACATGAAAAAAGGGGTAACAGAAAGGAGCAGAAATAAAACGAGTACTGAATGGAAGAAAAAATAAAATTGATGGGGCTTCCCTTTCACCCTGACAGCCACTCTGAGCCTCTGCTCCACCCCCTAAGAAGTGGGGGGTTGATATGGTGCTGATCTGCTTTGAGGACCTGGCAGACAAACCATCTTGAAAGTTATTATTGAGCTTTCGAAGACCTGGCACACTGCAGAATGGGGCTCCCTGCTTGATGTGGATGTGTATCCTGGTACAAGGGGAACAAAGGGTACAGGCTGCACTGGAAATGGATTCAGTTTACTGGAGGAGCGCCCCGCTACTTTGTTGGGGGTGCAGATTGTGAGAGCAGTGTGGGCAGGGCTGAGAGGCAGAGCTAGGTCTTGAATAATGTGTGTGCCCTTAATGTTGGATGCTGGCTGCTTTGCATAAAATCAAAGTGCATTTTGGGAACAAATTAAAAACCACCAAATTGACAAGCGTGTCTGTAATATTAATACAAGCATGCAATCCTTTTGATCATGCAATGTACTCTGGGTTTCATCTGTCAGAATAATCAACGTGATAGTAAAATAAGTGTGAAGTGTGAGACATATAAGGAGCATTGGGCCATTTCTCTGTTGGGGCTTCCCTTCTTAGCAGAGGAGGACTTTCAACTGCAGCTTATAAATCTGTTGCACAGGTGAGTCTCTCGAAACATGTGTTTCAGGAGACTCGGGGCAGTCAGTAGCAGGGAGCTTCCTCAACATGGTGGGTTTGGGCTTTGAGTCTCAACAGAACATCGCTCTGACCCTCCATTGTGTTCCGGTCCAATTCCTCCCCTGGGATGAGGGCTCTCTGCAGAGAGGGCTCAATGCAGACAGTAGCCCATGGCGCATCCAAGATAGGCCAGACAAAAGACATGAGTCTCTGCAAACGGGGCCTAGAGCACAATGCAGAGAGGAGTTAGGAATTAGGTAGTGCTGCAGAGACACTGCTGAGCGACAGAGAACGTGTCATCTTTAAAACTCTGCCCCTTACTCATAAATGCATGAACCACGCCGCTCCTCAATACCTAACACAAAGATTTATTAGATCATCCTCAACTAGACCAACCAGAACTCTCTATGCCAACTTACTCACAGTGCCCAAGCTCAAGCGAGCTAGGGCTGGAAGATCCAGCTTCCCATTCATCGCCGCCACTCCTTGCCCCCTCACCTTAGAGGAGTATCATCCCACATAGCCTTCCACAAACCGATCAAAACCTTGTTATTTATATGAACCTGCCGGAGCCTAGCCTTCACACACAACATGTCATACAAAGCACTACCTGTTTATACCCAATGCCTAGTAATTTCTATCATGTAACACTCGTATGCTTCTTGTAACTAAGTCATCTTCATGTAACAGCGCCTCGATGCCCTCGGGCTCTCAACGTGCTTTAAAAATGCAAAAAAAAAATAATAATAATAATAATAATTGTTCTTATTGGGAATGGATCCCTCAAGTAGCATCTCCCAGTAAAGCTACTACTATTCACTGCACTCAAGATCCTTTTGCAGACAAGACTTGGGGCTCATAGCTCGGCAGTTGAGATAGCTCAGTGAGTCAAGCACTCATCACGGACATCACTGATCAACCTACTAAAGATAGTTTTCAAACACAGCCAGGCCAGCTCAGTGCTTTAAACTGCCATGGGAGATACAGTGAATGCAATGGATGTGGGTAAAATTAAAACCTACTACGTCAGTGCTTAGAAGTAGGAAGGATCCAGCATGAAGCACTATTTAAGGTCACTATAAAAACTCCTTTTTACTTTTGTCTGCTGGGTGTCGTTTTAGGTGCACTTGAAGGTTACCCAGGCAAGTTACCCAGAAGAGAAGGCTTTGGGTTGTCTCCTCTACTCTTCGTCGCCCTGGGCATTACTCAAGAAACACTAGGTGGCCAATTCATCTTGGGGGTTTTCATGAAAGAGGTAGGGGCGAAATTCCTTTATTGAGCAAAACAACTGCATGTCCCTTTTGCCGGAATACTAGGGATAGGCACAGTACTTGCATGGCAGCATGTCTATGGAAGTGGGAATGACAGTGGGGAATGGAGACAGAATTAAAGCCAGGGCTGGGGATACAGTGGAACATTTCTATGGGACAACCTAGGATATGATGAGATGGCAATAGTTGTCATCTGATGAGAGATGGATATCTGCTGGCAGGCCTGGCACCAAAAGAAATGTTCCAATTCAAAAGCCAATATTGCAGCCTTTGCTTGTTTTGAATAGATGTGCTGCTTGCCCCATTCTCAAAGCATCCAGCAGAGCCTTGATTAATCATCCACTGAGTGGAAAAAGGTCAAACTGGAATTCATGAATTTGTCTGATAAAGGGTAGGTGTCGCTTCGCAGTGTGAGCAATGTTTGGCCATGCTGAAAATATGGAAAAATAGACCTTTAACTGTATTTCATCATAAGCTATTGGAGTTACAATGGAAATGTAGGGAATGCAGCTGTATATTTGGATTATTTTATCAGTGGCAAACATTACTCATGTTTGGTAGGTCAGACTAGGGAATGCCCAGGAGAAGCACATGTATTTTGCGTACATAGCAAAACTACCTTAAGGGACAGCAGGTACTCTTTTTGCCCAGAGTACTTGGGAAACCTTGTATCAGTGTGATAGACCCCAAACTTCAGCACACCACTTGCCATTGTGTTGTATGGGACATAGGGTCGCGTGCTGTGTAACTATAGTTTACGATGAAGTAGCTTGGTTTCTCCAACAGCAGCTCCACTCTGTAATATTTGGGGCTGATGAGGGATTTTCCAGTGTAATATAAAGGACTTTCTAAATTGGGAGCTTACTGTGAATGTTAATCTGTTAGCTTAATAGAAATAACAAACTTGCTGGGAGCCTACTGGGACCTTACTGGAATTGTCAAACTTGGAACTCACTGGGAAAGTCAAGTTTACTAGAAAAGCCAACTGGGGGTGTACTGGAAATGACAATCCTGACAGTGATATTGAACTGTTAGCTTCCATGGAATGGCAAACTTTGAGATTACTGTACACATCCACTTGGAAACATAAGCAGAACATGGTCTGGAATATGCTGTGGGATGTTGTTCGTTGGTATGTGCTGTTGGTGTGTTGTGTGGATTGGTAGGTTGTTGTTCATGGTGTGTCTGATTGTGTTTGTGTTGTATCTTTTTGTGTTTGTGTTATGTCTGTGTTGCTTGATCTGTTACATCGAAAGACACTGAATATATAGTATATGGTGGAGATGGGGTAGTTTAGTTGCAATGTATATAGTTGATTGTGCATAATTCTAACGTGACTGTATTTTGGTTACTCCTTAAGTCTTTACATACATGGACTCAATGTTGATTGTTTATCTTATGTCACTTAAAAAAAAATGTGAAAATGAACAAATAATTGGGAGCTCCCATGGAATGTCTTCTGGGAATTTCAAGCTTAATTGTAATATCAAACCGGCAGCTTAAAGGAAATGTCAAACTGAAGAAAGACATGGATGCTGTTCAATGACCACTTTTTGTTTTCAACTATGTGACGCAGGGAATAAAGGGAATAAAGCGTTTGTTATTTAAATATCTAGATTATTTTTAGTGAGAGTACATTTTGTAAGCAAGTCATGCTCGGTTACATTGGAAATTGCATACCTATCATTAGCACCCTGGGAGGCGCCGTCAACCAAATAGAATGCTTGGGATGGGGGCTGTATTCACTAAGGAAAGCACTCGTTCCGAGTATTTATTTATTTATTTATTCATTAATTTACTTATTTATTTTAAAAGCTACCATAAACACCCGAGAAAGGATCTCCACGGGTGCTAATAGCCATTTGCGCCACAGTGGCGTGCCGACCATGTAGGTAAAGGCCCACCACCCAAGTTAAGGGCGCGAGCGCTGATAGGTCATGAAATATGTATGAAAGCTCCTATTAGGCGGACAGGCAAGGTGGTGGGAAAAGCCTTGGGAAATGGAGTGGTGACATTTTCAAAATCTGGTTTTGGGAAGATATTGGGAACTACCTGTCAAGATTCTTTACAATAATAATAATCTTTATAAGCTATTGCACTAGGTAGAGTAATGCAATGCTTACAACAAAAGCACTGCCCTTTTGGTAGCCTCTTTGCACATGTCTCTGTAAGTGATGTGGTTTGAGAAGTGCAGATTCATGGAAGGGGAGGTAGTCATGTGTGAATCCTGAGGCTCTGATTGATGCAGGGAAGAAATGTCAGATTCCTCATTAAAGGAATGCTTCAAAATGGATTATGGTGGTTGCCTTTGGGTAGCTGTCCATCACAAGGTGGGAGGGTGTCCAGCGATAAAGTTGCATGGGAAAAATGGCTGCCAGGGAGCGAAATTTCCCCAAAAAATTCACCCACAATAACGTCAAACACTTTCCCCAAATCTTCTAGGATTGGACTATATATATATATATATATATATATATATAATTATACACCTCTTTGAAAATTTGGGGAAAGTATTTTAGGGGTCAGGAAAAAGGACGCGTACCTGGTGACTTTTCCCAGGCAAAATGATCACATGGTACCAGGGAGAGGAATGAAAAACAATGAGCTGCCGGTACTGTTGAACAGGGAGAGCTGCTGGTCTTAAAGATGTAGTTTATGTGGTTCTGCAGTGGTAAGTTCAGCAATGGAGGTGCTGGCAGGTAGTAGAATGTGGTGTGCATGGATGGGGAGGGATCCTGGACTTAGAGCATTGAATAGGAGTGGCATCTTCTCTTTCTTTGGTTTCATTTTATATTGATCATTGGATAGTTGAAGTTTGGGAGTGTTTCGGTTTTCCCTTTTCCTAATTGTTGATTGCTTGTTGGGAGGTCATGAAGGTCCACTGTCTGTTGATGGGGTAGCTGCACCCTGTAGGGCTTTGGTTGATGGGTATATGTAGCAGTGAAGGTCCACTGTCTGTTGATGGGGTAGCTGCACCCTGTAGGGCTTTGGACGCTGTTTATATGTATCAGTGAAGGTCCAATGTTTGTTGATGGGGTAGATGCACCCAGTAGGGTTTTGGACGATGGGTATATGTAGCAGTGAAGGTCCAATGTATGTTGATGGGGTAGATGCACCCAGTAGGGTTTTGGACTATGGGTATATGTAGCAGTGAAGGTCCAATGTCTGTTGATGGGGTAGATGCACCCTGTAGGGTTTTGGTTGATGGGTATATGTAGCAGTGAAGGTCCACTGTCTGTTGATGGGGTAGCTGCACCCTGTAGGGCTTTGGACGCTGTTTATATGTATCAGTGAAGGTCCAATGTTTGTTGATGGGGTAGATGTGCCCAATAGGGCTTTGGACGCTGTTTATATGTATCAGTGAAGGTCCAATGTTTGTTGATGGGGTAGATGCACCCAGTAGGGTTTTGGACGATGGTTATATGTATCAGTGAAGGTCCACTGTCTGTTGATGGGGTAGCTGCACCCTGTAGGGTTTTGGACGCTGGGTATATGTATCATTGAAGGTCCAATGTCTGTTGATGGGGTAGCTGCACCCTGTAGGGCTGTGGACGCTGGGCACATGTATCAATGAAGGTGTCATGAACTACAGAACACGCCCCTTTTGGACTTCCTGGTCCTTGTCTCAACAGGGCTTACACTCCCTTGTACTCCCAACATGGCCATCCACTGTGAAACACCTTCCTCGCCCTACACCTTGGACGTAGCGTGTTCTATTAATAGACCACACCTCCCGCGGCTCTGCGCGTCTCAATGCTATTGCGAAGTAGCGACCAGACGTGTGCTCCTTAGCTCACGGTATTGTTTTCCTTGCTTCTTTCCAGCCAACCCCATTTCTAGTCCCTTTCCTTCCTTTCTTGATTCCTGGACTCATGTGCTAGTAGCGCACTCTGTACATTTCCCGGATTCCTGGATCTTTGCATCCCGGAACTTTGAACGCATGCTGGAGTCGGAAGAGACTCGTGCAGCCTTATATAAGACTCGATCCCTCCGCACGAAGGCATCGATCAAGAAATCCAGCAAAAATCAAACTCAGGTGAGAAGGGGGAAACTCCTTGACAGTTTGAGACGCCACCTGACCAAACTCGATATGGACATGGAAGCGGCCGTCCAGGACTTGATGCGTGGCATGCAAGAGCTATCAACCGAGGTGCAGAATCTAAAGGCAGAAAACGCCGCTCTCAAACACTTAGTTCTATCACGTGATTCTGCCACAAAAGAAAGTGTGTTGCTGGGCGGCATAGTGGACAAATACGATGGGTCGGCAAAAACCCTTTGCGGATTCCTGGATTCATGTTTGGTCCACTTTACTTTTAAGCCCTACTACTTTTCAACACCCAGGGCTAAGGTGGGGTTCATAATTTCCCACCTTTCAGGAAACACCTTAACCTGGGCTACGCCCCTCGTTAATTCCGGCAATGCTCTCCTAGATGACTATGATGGCTTCATACAAGCCCTTAAGACCATGTTTGACCGTCCAGAGCAGGTCTATAGTGCCCAGCAACGCCTGTTAGACTTTCAGCAAGGATCCCAGGATATGCTCACCTATGTTACCCGATTCAAGCAATTAGTCAAGGAAGCTGATTGGTCCCCTGAGGTGAGTTTTACTCTTTTCAGGAGAGAACTGAATGAGGACATTAAAGATGAGTTGGCCAGAGTGGCTCGCCCAAACTCATTCCAGGGACTAATGGAGCTTGGCATGCAAATAGATTTCCGCATCCAGGAAAGTAAGGCAGAGAAGAAGAAATCCAGAGGTAATCCTCTGAAGCTGTCCTTAGAGAGTACCACCAAGACGGACACAAACCCAGGTTCAGTCTCTGAACCAGAACCTATGCAGAGAGGAGCCTTCCGTGGACCTATATCCTCGCAAGAAAGGATGAGAAGGATTCATACAGGGTTGTGCATGTATTGTGCCTCAGACAAACACTTGGTTAGGGAGTGTCCTCTAGCCCCTCCTTGGCGTTCGGGAAACACCAGCTCCCGATCCTAGATGGAGCAGAGCTTCGAGAAAGAGATGTTTGCTCCACATCAATTCCATCCTTGAACTCTCCTGGACAAAACAATTTGGTGATAATACACGCCTTCCTGTCGCCCTCCAAGAATAAGACCTATCCCATTCTGGCATTGGTAGATTGCGGAGCTATGGGAATTTTCATTGATCATGACTGGGTTGTTAGTCATCATATTCTGTATGAGACATGAAGCACCATGCAGCTGGTGGAAGCAATCGACGGAAGACCCCTCACTTCAGGACCCATAAGCCTGCAGACAAAATAGATCCAGCTTTCCATAAACCATCACCAAGAGTGGATTACATTCGACATCATTAAGTCAGCTCATTACCCCATGGTACTGGGTATGCCCTGGTTACAGAAGCACAATCCGTATATCAATTGGACAGCAGGATCACTGTTCCTAGGCTCAGAGTTTTGTATATCCCACTGTCTATTCCTGGATCCCTCCATGACACCCCCTAAAGAACCACTAAGAGACCAGCAAACACCACTCATTGTTTCCAATATCATACAAGTCCCAAAGGCCTATCAGGGATATGCTGATGTATTTTCAACTGCCATAGTCCAGGCCTTACCCCCTCACACTGTGCCATAGATCCCTCAGCAGTGATTCCCTTCGGCAGAATGTTCATCCTTTCCGAATCTGAGAAAAAGGCCCTCCGAGAATACCTGGACACCAACCTTGAAATGGCACCATAAGACCCACAAAATCTCCAGCGGGTGCTTCATTGTTCTTTGTTCCCAATAAGGACACCAAGGAACTCAGACCTTGCCTCGACTATCGTGGCTTAAATCAATGCACCCTCAAAGATCGGTACCCACTGCCCCTGATCTCGGATATCCTGGAAGCTGTGAGAGGTGCCGTAATATTCACGAAGTTGGATCTCCGGGGTGCCTATCATTTGATCCGTGTCCGGGAAGGAGACAAATGGAAAACAGCCTTTAGAACACCCTTTTGTCACTACGAATATCTAGTCATGCCCTTTGGACTAGCTAATGCCCCTGCAGTTTTTCAACGTTTTATGGATAGGGTGTTTTCTGACATGTTATTCCTCTTCATCATTGTTTATCTAGATGACATATTGATCTTTTCCAAGGATCCTCTAAAGCATGAAGAACATGTAAAGGCAGTATTACAACGACTCTGTGAACACAAACTTTTAGCCAAACCCGAAAAATGCTTGTTTCACGTTACTTCTGTTCACTACCTAGGATTCATCCTTAGCCCAGAAGGAATTGGTATGGACCCTTCAAAGGTAAAGGCCATACTGGCATGGCCCGCTCCCACGTCCGTGAAACAAGTTTAATCCTTCCTGGGGCTTGCCAACTTCTACCGGAAGTTCATTTCTACCTTTTCCGAGATCGTTCAGCCGATCGTTGCCCTCTTGAAGAAAGAAACCTCCTTTATCTGGTCTACACCGCAAGATAAGGCATTCCAACATTTAAAGACAGAGTTCACGCAAGCCTCCATCTTGGCCCAACCCGACATAAATTGGCCATTCCTAGTGGAAACGGATGTCTCTAGCTAAGCCATAGGAGCGGTCTTGAAGCAGGAACTTGAGGATAAACTGGAACACCCCATTGCTTACCTGTCACAAACCCTGACTCCCAGTGAGACACATTCCTCCGTCCTGGAAAAGGAACTGTTAGCCATCCGCCAAGCCTTCACTGAATGGCGACATCTACTTCTGGGTGCTAGATATCCAGTTCAGGTCCGCACGGGCCATCGGAATCTTCAAATTCTACAGTCGTTGGAGTGCAGGAACAGTCGTCAGCCGCGTTGGGCCTACTTCTTTGCCCAGTACCAAAATTCCAAATCACTCATGTTCCTGGATCACAAAACCTGATTGCTGACACCTTATCTCAACATCCTGACTATGTAACTACAGAAGACAGGGCCTATACTAAGATGTTTCCCCACACGATATTTGTAGCTCAAGCAGTCAACCTCCTGGAAGAAATTTGAGTGCAAACCCAATCCTCTGACCTCTGGAAGGATATTTCAAGGAAGAATCCATGGAACCTAAGAGTTAAGGAAGGATATTTATTCAAGGACAATGCACTGGTCATTCCTACACAGAAATAACAACAAAGAATAATAAACCTCTATCATGATACCCTTCACTCCGGACATCGTGGCATAACCAACACCCACCGTCTCATACAAAGACAGTTTTGGTGGCCTGGAATGAAGACCAACGTACAGCAGTACATCAAAGCTTGCACTATCTGCAGTCAAAATAAACATGATAACAAGAGACCGGCGTGTCTTCTACTGCAACCTACACTGCCAACAAGGCCATGGGAATTCATTGCTACAGACTTCATTGTGGAATTACCACCTTCCCAGGGATACACGACCATCATGGTTACCATAGACTTGTTCACCCATATGGCTCATTTTACACCCCTGTGTAAGCTACCATCCTCGTCCGAGCTTGCTGGAATCTTCCTGGAACACATATTCCGTTTACATGGACTTCCTTCCAAGATCATATCTGATCGAGGACCTCAATACGTCTCTCAATTCTGGAAACATCTCTGTCGCATTTTGGGAATCCAACGCGCCCTCTCATCTGGTTATCATCCCCAAACCAATGGGGCCACAGAACGTGCTAATCAGACCCTGGAGCAGTATCTTCGATGGTTCGCCACCAAGGTTCAGGATGACTGGTCGCTCCTGATACCCGTGGCTGAATTCACCTACAACAATTCCGATCATTCAGAACTCAAGACCAGTCCCTTTTATTGCAGCCAAGGTTTCCATCCATCAGTTCTACCCTCTGTTCTCCCTCATCCTACACCAGTACCTACTGTTGACTCCTGGATAGAAACCCTCATCAACGTACACCAGGAGGCCAAAGAAAACTTAGAGAGGGCCAGAACACAGACTCTGAGCCTCTGCTCCACCTCCTAAGAAGTGGAGGGTTGTTATGGTGCTGATCTGCGTTGAGGACCTGGCAGACAAACCATCTTGAAAGTTATTTTTGAGCTTTCGAAGACCTGGCACACTGCAGAATGGGGCACCCTGCTTTATGTGGGTGTGTATCCTGGTACAAGGGGAACAAATGGTACAGGCTGCACTGGAAATGGATTCAGTTTACTGGAGGAGCGCCCCGCTACTTTGTTGGGGGTGCAGATTGTGAGAGCAGTGTGGGCAGGGCTGAGGGGCAGAGATAGGTCTTGAATAATGTGTGTGCCCTTAAAGTTGGATGTTGGCTGCTTTGCATAAAATTAAAGTGCATTTTGGGAACAAATTAAAAACCACCAAATTGACAAGCGTGTCTGTAATATTAATACAAGCATGCAATCCTTTTGATCTTTTGATCATGCAATGTACTCTGGGTTTCATCTGTCAGAATAATCACTGTGATAGTAAAATAAGTGTGAAGTGTGAGACATATAAGGAGCATTGGGCCATTTCTCTGTTGGGGCTTCCCTTCTTAGCAGAGGAGGACTTTCAACTGCAGCTTATAAATCTGTTGCACAGGTGAGTCTCTCGAAACATGTGGTTCAGGAGACTCGGGGCAGTCAGTAGCAGGGAGCTTCCTCAACATGGTGGGTTTGGGCTTTGAGTCTCAACAGAACATCACTCTGACCCTCCATTGTGTTCCGGTCCAATTCCTCCCCTCCGATCAGAACTCTCTGCAGACAGGGCTCAATGCAGACAGTAGCCCATGGCCCATCCCAGATAGGCCAGACAAAAGACATGAGTCTCTGCAAACGGGGCCTAGAGCACAATGCAGAGAGGAGCTAGGATTTAGGGAGTGCTGCAGAGACACTGCTGAGCGACAGAGAATGTGTCATCTTTAAAACTCTGCCCCTTACTCATAAATGCATGAACCACGCCGCCCCTCAATACCTAACACAAAGAATTATCAGATCATCCTCAACTAGGCCAACCAGAACTCCCTACGCCAACTTACTCACAGTGCCCAAGGTCAAGCGAGCTGGGCTGGAAGATCCAGCTTCCCATTCATCGCCGCCACTCAGTGGAACTCCTTGCCACCTCACCTTAGAGGAGTATCATCCCACATAGCCTTCCACAAACCGATCAAAACCGTGTTATTTATATGAACCTGCCGGAGCCTAGCCTTCACACACAACATGTCATACAAAGCGCTACCTGTTTATACCCAATGCCTAGTAATTTCTATCATGAATTTCTATCAGAATTTCATTCTACGGTATCTGCTCACTGAAAGGGTGAGAGGGCTGGAGCCCCCCTGTCCCCACAAGCAGCCCATTCCAGAAGCACCAAGCCGCTGAATTCACTCATGCTGCCTGACCTTCCAGATGCAGCAACAATGGATTCCTCAGCAGTGGTGAGCTGATCATCTGCCCAAACAGGCCACTTTCACCTCCACTTGGGCCACCATCAGGGACCTGCTGGCCACCATAGCCCCACCAGTGCAGTTGCACTGATCTGCAGTGGCGATCCACCATCTTGTCTCGACCACGCGGCCTGACCCCAAAATGGCGGGCGCAGCGCGGCCCGAAAACGAGGCTGCATACCGTCACTAAGGAACCTGATTTCCTTTTGCCCAATCCCCGGCACCGGTAGGCGGGAGCCGGCATTCGGGAGAAGGCCCAAGGGAAATGGCCCTGTTCCTCCCCTGTTCGCCCCGGGACGCTGCGGCTAGGCGACGCCATGATGCCCGACACCTACATCCTCAAACACTAACGCAGATACAACTGGCACTGCCTGTACTGTGATTCAGACATGCAAAGCGTCTGCCCGGACCCCTGCCCGTCTCCTATGCAGTGCTAGCGCCGCCTTGCAGCACACCACAGGTACTATTTCATCTGACCTATTCGCCACACTGGTGACAGACATTTTGTAGATTACCGCATTGCGCAGCTTCACTGGTCCCGGCGCCCTGACATTTGCTTGATCACACCGCTCGAAACGCAATACCTCACATTTGTTACTAGCTTATGCAAACTGCAAGCACTATCTGTGTTTATGTGCTCCGATAACCAGTTCATTTTGTATTTTGTATATAGCATGCTTACGCTATGACGGTGCAGCCCATGCTAGTTAACCTGAACTGCCTACTGAATAGCATAGTCACTGCCCTACTTTGGCCAGCTGCCACTCTATGTCTGCCGCATTTGTGCCCTGCCAGCCATATTGAACTGTATTGACTGTGCCACTATTGGTCGCTTGCCATCCCCTTGCCTGCTGCATATTGCCCATGCTAGTCAATTAGCCTATCTGAATTGCCTCTTGTTTTGCCTGGTCACCGGGATTCCTGTTCGGTTTATACTCTAGGCCTGTTGCCCATGTGCCCGCCCAACCAAACTGATCTGTATCTACTGTGACCTACAAATCATCTGATTCGGATATTGCATAGCCTACTAACTGCACATCTCCTGGCCGCCTCTTTATGCTGGCACTTGTACCTACCTGACAGCCTATCTTACCTCTTATTGCTCTCCTGCCCAATTGGTACTGACCCACCGTCTAGGTAGATAACTTCGGTTCCTCCCCTACCTCACTCTACCTTGACCTAGCCCGTAAAATGCATTGCACCTTTGACACTCACCATCACCACCTACCCTCGCTTGCTCATGCACCAAAGCATGCACCCCAGTCCACTCGACATCTGATCACGTACTTATTGTTCACCTTTCAGATCCTAATCTGGTCACCCCTTCTCACCTTCACCACACAGCTCTACGCCTCGCCCACTCCCACAATTAGTATAACAGCATCTCCTGAACTACCTCTCACTCTCATCATGACAGGTCCTAATCCCTATTTAAACGCGCCAGCCCTCTGGCTACTACATTTCGCCACCAAACCTACCCCTAATCAACCATGTCCCACTATCATTAGAAATTCCAGGCTCGGCTCGCGCCTGCGCCACCTACCTCACCACCATCCCACAACCATCAACAACCTGGTTACATCCGCCAGACACCACACTAGGCCTGACATAGGCACAGTCAATCCGGTTGCGAGTTCCTCTCTATCACAGGCACACACTGTTGCCAATTGTCCTCCATTGCCTCATCATGCCATATCAACCTCACCCAACCATTCCAGTCAACCATGTGCCTCATCAGTTAGAAACCAAAGATTAGCTTCCAGATGTCTTCACTGGTCCTACCACCTGAACAATCCCACGCTCGTCAATATCTCAAACTCCAGCGATAACAAAACCACAGCCCACTCGGCTCCTAAAATTGACTCGCCTCCTCCTGTTCACATTTCCATCACTGCCCCTAAACTCAAAGGCGCGCTCATTAACACACGCTCCATCCCTGCACACGCCCTAGATATTGCAGATTTCATAGTCACAGAAAACCTCGACTTTCTCGCAATCACGGAAACTTGGCTGCATGCAGCATCCGGCCCTTCTCTGACCCTGGCCATCCCAGACAACTATTCCATTACCAGGTGTGACAGGGACACCAATCAAACTAAGGGAGGTGGACTAGCCTTCATATTTAAGAGTTCGCTTAACCTCAGAGCTGCCAACAGCCTGCAGCTGCCATCAGCAGAATTACTGTCTATTAAACTGCCGATCTCTCCTAATCACACGGCCACTATACATCTCATTTACAGACCCCCTGGCCCGACCTCTTCATTCGCAGAGGACATTTCATCTATCCTAGCTACCAGTACTAAGCCCAACTCGCAACTCATTATATTGGGAGACTTCAATCTAGGCTACCAAGATACAAATGACACCAAAGCCTTTGACCTAGAAAGAGTCCTGGCCGACTTCGGTCTCACTCAACATGTCAATGAGCCCACCCACATCAAGGGTCGCACTCTTGACTGGGTCTCTGACTTGAACTGTGCGCTTAACATCACCTCTGTGTCGCCATGTGCATGGTCTGATCACCACAAAATATCATTCTCCAATAATTCCACTCCACCCACAGATAAACCCAACCTTGCCCCTCCCACTTCCACACGCAACAAAAAGGATATTACGGTTGAGAAATTACTCCCACTTATCCTTCCTCTTTTGAACTCGGCGTCCACCACGTGCTCGGATTCCACAGTGCTAGTAGACACCTACAACCGCGTCATGCTAAAAGCCCTCAATACCATTGCCCCCCTCAAACTGCGCAACCAAAAACCGCGGCTCCACCTTAATTCCTGGTTTACCCCGCACTTACGCGACCTGCGCAAAGAAAAAAGAAAAGCTGAGGCCCATTGGAAAAGCTCACCTTCTCTAGTCAACAAAAACAACCTCACCACAGCCTCCCTTACCTACAAAGAAGCCATCCTGCTGCTAAAAAGGAAGTATATAACAAAAGGATCACTCAAGCCCAATCAAATACCAAGGAACTCTTCAAGATCCTTAAGGAATTGTAGTCCCCTGTTGCCCCGCTTGATACATGCACCCCGGACACTGAATGGTACTCCAATACTTGCTCCAAGATAAGATTAACACTAAAAAAAACTACCTCGCCGACTCAACGGGTAACGCCCCATCATACAAAACCCTTTCTCCTAAACACTCCATCAAACCTTTCAGCTTCTCACCCCTCATAATGAAGCTTAAGCCTTCCAATTGCCAAGGTGACGCCTGCCCTGCACCGACCATAAAGGAAGCTGCACATGATCTTGCCCCTTTCATTACCTCTTTCATTAATGCCTCTTTCAAATCAGGCATTGTACCTGACAACCTTAAGGATGCTTGGGTCATCCCATTAATCAAAAAACCTAATCTTGATCCCAGTAATCCCTGTAACTACAGGCCCATCACCACGGTGCCTTACCTTCTCAAAATTCTGGACCGTGCAGCCTATCTCCAAATCCAGGACTATCTTGAAACCAACAATCTTCTAGGGCTTAGACAATCTGGCTTCCGTCCCAGACACGGTACTGAGACAGCCTTAATCGACTTTAAAACCCAAATTGAGGAGCTGAAAGACAAGGGCAAACTGGCACTCCTGCTCCTCCTTGATCTTTCAGCTGCCTTTGATTTGTCGATCACCAAATCCTCTGCCACCACCTCAAAATTGCAGCCCACTTCTCTGACGCAGCCACATCTTGGATTAGCTCTTTTCTGGCAAACAGAACCATGAGGGTCTTCTCTCCCATAGCCGCAGCTGATCCAGCCCACGTCCTGTGCGGAGTTCCACAAGGATCTTGTGTATCTCCCACACTTTACAACATATTTACTAAACCGCTCTTTGATATACTTAACTATCTAGTTGTCTCCTACACTAATTATGCGGATGACACCCAGATACTCATCCCTATCACTGGCGATTATGTAACAGATGCCAAAGCTCTCAATACAGTCTACACTGTCATTCAAGCCTGGATGGCTCATCATGGGCTTTGCCTTAATGATGGAAAGACGGAATTAATCATTCTTGGATCTCAATACAAACTCACTAAACTTGACCCCAAGTTCAATTCCTTCATTATTGACGGGAACGATATTAAAGTCTCCAACGTCACTAAAACACTTGGAATATATGTCGACTCGACTCTATCCCTCAATCGGCAAACCAAGGCAGTTGTCTCAGCATCATCCTATACTTGCAAATTGATTACAGCATGTCGCCCCTTCTTGACAATGGAGAACTGTCTGATTCTCGCCAGAACCCTCATCATGTCCAAAATCGATTACTGCAACGCCCTCTACCTAGGGACTAGTCAAAGAAACATTGATAAACTTCAGGTCATGCAGAACAACGCCATAAGGGCAGCTCTCAACGTTCCTAGGCGTTCCCACATATCTAACATGAGACGCAACTTGCACTGGCTACCCATCACTCACCGCATATCCCTCAAAGCACTTGTTCTAACACACAAGGCCCAGAACAGCGCAGCCCCGGCTTACCTTTCCACGCGCTTCATACAACACACAGCAACTAGACCACTAAGATCTTCTCAGGCTCATACGCTGACTATTCCCAGTTTCAAGCTACAGACAGCCGGAGGCTCGAGCTTCCCTGTCCTCACGGCTAAGCTCTGGAACACTCTTCCCAAATGCTCTCAGAAACGTTCCTCACATCTATGCCTTCAAAGCTAAAACTAACTGTGGTTACATGAACGGGATGCCCTAGCCTCCTCTTTATAAGCCTTACATATGTCAATCTCATTACCGACTGCTCATTGTACATAGACTGTTTTATACTGTATTCTTAGATTCGCTCCTCTCCTCTCTTTTGATGCTCTGAACTTTATGTAAATATGTGCAAAAATGTATAGAGTATCTATTTTCTGTAACTTGTAATCACCTCTTTAAACATGCGCCCAGATGCCCCGGGGCAAGGTGCGCACTATAAATAAACAAAATACAAAATACAAATACAAATGTAGCACTCGTATGCTTCTTGTAACTAAGTAATCTTTACGTAACACCTGTGTGCTCCATGTAACTAAAGAAAAAAACAACAGGGTAAATTAAAGCTCGAAGAGCCAGAGTGGCAATTGCCTTCCCAAACCGTAGGGAAATACTGATACACAGGGAACGGTTTTCTGGGGAAAAAGATTCATCAACTTGCCGGTGAGGGCAAGACCAAACAACTAATGATATTTTTGTTAACCATGGTCCTGTTCACTTAGGCACAGGTGAAAAAGCTGGTCTGATGCAGGGAAGGAGGGAGGGAAGGGCAACCAGCACAATGATGTGGGGGAGTGCGAGAGGGGAATTAAATCTCGGATTCTTAAATCTAAGCAGCTAGCCGTCACAAGTGCAGAGATTGAGGCATCGGAATAGTCATGTAATTTTTATTTTAGCATTGATAACTGGAAAGTTCCTTGCAAAAGGGTGGTTGCCCAGAGGGTGGGTGAGGTGATATCAAAATATCACTAAAAAATGCACTGTCCCACTTGTTATGGGATGGGAAAACCCATGTTGTTGTGGGGTTTTCTCTCAATTACATGCAGTAACCCCTGTTGGTGTTGGGGGTATCATAAAATGTTGTGGTGAGGCCACAACAGGTGAGGTCGACCGGTTTCGATGGTTCAAGGGTGATTAACGACCATCTTCTTCAGGACAAGATCGATTTTCATATGCTGCTGAGTAGCGACTGTCCTCTTCGTAGGGCAGCAATAACAGGCTGCAGAGGGATCCTACTCAAACCATAACTCATTGGCCGTGAGTCAGCATCACGGCAACGCGCTGCCTGAAATTCCCTCTGTGTCAGGGCATTTCAGGCAGCGCGTTGCCGTGATGCTGACTCACGGCCAATGAGTTATGGTTTGAGTAGGATCCCTCTGCAGCCTGTTATTGCTGCCCTACGAAGAGGACAGTCGCTACTCAGCAGCATATGAAAATCGATCTTGTTCTGAAGAAGATGGTCGTTAATCACCCTTGAACCATCGAAACCGGTCGACCTCACCTGTTGTGGCCTCACCACAACATTTTATGATACCCCCAATACCAACAGGGGTTACTGCATGTAATTGAGAGAAAACCCCACAACAACATGGGTTTTCCCATCCCATAACAAGTGGGACAGTGCATTTTTTAGTGATATTTTGATATCACCTCACCCACCCTCTGGGCAACCACCCTTTTGCAAGGAACTTTCCAGTTATCAATGCTAAAATAAAAATTACATGACTATTCCGATGCCTCAATCTCTGCACTTGTGACGGCTAGCTGCTTAGATTTAAGAATCCGAGATTTAATTCCCCTCTCGCACTCCCCCACATCATTGTGCTGGTTGCCCTTCCCTCCCTCCTTCCCTGCATCAGACCAGCTTTTTCACCTGTGCCTAAGTGAACAGGACCATGGTTAACAAAAATATCATTAGTTGTTTGGTCTTGCCCTCACCGGCAAGTTGATGAATCTTTTTCCCCAGAAAACCGTTCCCTGTGTACCTCCATGTAACTAAGCCATCTTCATGTAACAGCGCCTCGATGCCCTGGGGCTCTAAACGTGCTTTAAAAATGCAAAAAAATAAATAAAAAAATAAAAATTGTTCTGATTGGGAATGGATCCCTCAAGTAGGATCTCCCAGTAAAGCTAATACTATTCACTGCACTCAAGATCCTTTTGCAGACAAGACTTGGGGCTCATAGCTCAGCAGTTGAGATAGCTCAGTGAGTGAAGCACTCATCACGGACATCACTGATCAACCTACTAAAGATAGTTTTCAAACACGGCCAGGCCAGCTCAGTGCTTTAAACTGCCAAGAGAGATACAGTGAATGCAATGGATGCGGGTAACATTAAAACCTACTACGTCAGTGCTTAGAAGTAGGAAGGATCCAGCATGAAGCACTATTTAAGGTCGACTATAAAAACTCCTTTTTACTTTTGTCTGCTGGGTGTCATTTTAGGTGCACTTGAAGGTTACCCAGGCAGGTTACCCAGAAGAGAAGGCTTTGGGTTGTCTCCTCTACCCTTCATCGTCCTGGGCATTACTGAAGAAACACTACGTGGCCCATTCATCTTGGGGGTTTTCATGAAGGAGGTAGGGGCGAAATTCTTTTATTGAGCAAAACAACTGCATGTCCCTTTTGCCGATGACGATACTCGTGGAATACTAGGGATAGGCACAGTACTTGCATGGCAGCAGGTCTATGGAAGTGGGAATGCCAGTGGAGAATGGAGACAGAATTAAAGCCAGGGCTGGGGAGACAGTGGAACATTTCTATGGGACAACCTAGGATATGATGAGATGGCAATAGTTGTCATCTGATGAGAGATGGATATCTGCTGGCAGGCCTGGCACCAAAAGAAATGTTCCAATTCAAAAGCCAATATTGCAGCTTTTGCTTGTTTTGAATAGATGTGCTGTTTGCCCCATTCTCAAAGCATCCAGCAGAGCCTTGATTAATCATCCACTGAGTGGAAAAAGGTCAAACTGGAATTCATGAATTTGTCTGATAAAGGGTAGGTGTCGCTTCGCAGTGTGAGCAATGTTTGGCCATGCTGAAAATATGGAAAAATAGACCTTTAACTGTATTTCATCATAAGCTATTGGAGTTACAATGGAAATGTAGGGAATGCAGCTGTATATTTGGATTATTTTATCAGTGGCAAACATTACTCATGTTTGGTAGGTCAGACTAGGGAATGCCCAGGAGAAGCACATGTATTTTGCGTACATAGCAAAACTACCTTAAGGGACAGCAGGTACTCTTTTTGCCCAGAGTATTTGGAAACCTTGTATCAGTGTGATAGACCCCAAACTTCAGCACACCACTTGCCATTGTGTTGTATGGGACATAGGGGTGCGTGCTGTGTAACTATAGTTTACGATGAAGTAGCTTGGTTTCTCCAACAGCAGCTCCACTCTGTCATATTTGGGGCTGATGAGGGATTTTCCAGTGTAATATAAAGGACTTTCTAAATTGGGAGCTTACTGTGAATGTTAATCTGTTAGCTTAATAGAAATAACAAACTTGCTGGGAGCCTACTGGGACCTTACTGGAATTGTCAAACTTGGAACTCACTGGGAAAGTCAAGTTTACTAGAAAAGCCAACTGGGGGTGTACTGGAAATGACAATCCTGACAGTGATATTGAACTGTTAGCTTCCATGGAATGGCAAACTGTGAGATTACTGTGCACATCCACTTGGAGACATAAGCAGAACATGGTCTGGAATATGCTGTGGGATGTTGTTCGTTGGTATGTGCTGTTGGTGTGTTGTGTGGATTGGTAGGTTGTTGTTCATGGTGTGTCTGATTGTGTTTGTGTTGTATCTTTTTGTGTTTGTGTTATGTCTGTGTTGCTTGACTTGTTACATCGAAAGACACTGACTATATAGTATTTGGTGGAGATGGGGTAGTTTAGTTGCAATGTATATAGTTGATTGTGCATAATTCTAACGTGACTGTATTTTGGTTACTCCTTAAGTCTTTACATACATGGACTCAATGTTGATTGTTTATCTTATGTCACTTAAAAAAAAATGTGAAAATGAACAAATATTTGGGAGCTCCCATGGAATGTCTTCTGGGAATTTCAAGCTTAATTGTAATATCAAACCGGCAGCTTAAAGGAAATGTCAAACTGAAGAAAGACATGGATGCTGTTCAATGACCACTTTTTGTTTTCAACTATGTGACGCAGGGAATAAAGGGAATAAAGCGTTTGTTATTTAAATATCTAGATTATTTTTAGTGAGAGTACATTTTGTAAGCAAGTCATGCTCTGTTACATTGGAAATTGCATACCTATCATTAGCACCCTGGGAGGCGCCGTCAACCAAAGAGAATGCTTGGAATGGGGGCTGTATTTACTAAGGAAAGCAAGCGTTCCGAGTATTTATTTATTAATTAATTTACTTATTTATTTTAAAAGCTACCATAAGCACCGAGAAAGGATCTCCAGGGGTGCCAATAGCCATTTGCGCCACAGTGGCGTGCCGACCATGTAGGTAAAGGCCCACCACCCAAGTTAAGGGCCCGAGCGCTGATAGGTCATGAAATAAGTATGAAAGCTCCTATTAGGCGGACAGGCAAGGTGGTGGGAAAAGCCTTGGGAAATGGAGTGGTGACATTTTCAAAATCTGGTTTTGGGAAGATATTGGGAACTACATGTCAAGATTATTTACAATAATAATCACCTTTATAAGCTATTGTACTAGGTAGAGTAATGCAATGCTTACAACAAAGGCACTGTCCTTTTGGTAGCCTATTTGCACATGTCTCTGTAAGTGATGTGGTTTGAGGAGTGCAGATTCATGGAAGGGGAGGTAGTCATGTGTGAATCCTGAGGCTCTGATTGATGCAGGGAAGAAATGTCAGATTCCTCATTAAAGGAATGTTTCAAAATGGATTATGGTGGTTGCCTTTGGGTAGCTGTCCATCACAAGGTGGGAGGGTGTCCAGCGATAAAGTTGCATGGGAAAAATGGCTGCCAGGGAGCGAAATTTCCCCAAAAAATTCACCCAGAATAACATCAAACACTTTCCCCAAATCTTCTAGGATTGGACTGTATATAAATATATATAATTATGCACCTCTTTGAAAATTTGGGGAAAGTATTTTAGGGGTCAGGAAAAAAGGACGCCTACCTGGTGACTTTTCCCAGGCAAAATGATCACATGGTACCAGGGAGAGGAATGAAAAACAATGAGCTGCCGGTACTGCTGAACAGGGAGAGCTGCTGGTCTTAAAGATGTAGTGTATGTGGTTCTGCAGTGGTAAGTGCAGCAATGGAGGTGCTGGCAGGTAGTAGAATGTGGTGTGCATGGATGGGGAGGGATCCTGGACTTAGAGCATTGAATAGGAGTGGCATCTTCTCTTTCTTTGGTTTCATTTTATATTGATCATTGGATAGTTGAAGTTTGGGAGTGTTTCGGTTTTCCCTTTTCCTAATTGTTGATTGCTTGTTGGGAGGTCATGAAGGTCCACTGTCTGTGGATGGGGTAGCTGCACCCTGTAGGGTTTTGGTTGATGGGTATATGTAGCAGTGAAGGTCCACTGTCTGTTGATGGGGTAGCTGCACCCTGTAGGGCTTTGGACGCTGTTTATATGTATCAGTGAAGGTCCAATGTTTGTTGATGGGGTAGATGCACCCAGTAGGGTTTTGGACGATGGGTATATGTAGCAGTGAAGGTCCAATGTATGTTGATGGGTTAGATGCACCCAGTAGGGTTTTGGACGATGGGTATATGTAGCAGTGAAGGTCCAATGTATGTTGACGGGGTAGATGCACCCAGTAGGGTTTTGGACTATGGGTATATGTAGCAGTGAAGGTCCAATGTCTGTTGATGGGGTAGATGCACCCAATAGGGCTTTGGACGCTGTTCATATGTATCAGTGAAGGTCCAATGTTTGTTGATGGGGTAGATGCACCCAGTAGGGTTTTGGACGATGGTTATATGTATCAGTGAAGGTCCACTGTCTGTTGATGGGGTAGCTGCACCCAGTAGGGTTTTGGACACTGGGTATATGTATCATTGAAAGTCCAATGTCTGTTGATGGGGTAGCTGCACCCTGTAGGGTTTTGGACGCTAGGTATATGTATCAGTGAAGGTGTCATGAACTACAGAACATGCCCCATTTGGACTTCCTGGTCCTTGTCTCAACGGGGCTTACACTCCCTTGTACTCCCAACATGGCCGTCCACTGTGAAACACCTTCCTCGCTCTACACCTTGGACATAGCGTGTTCTATTAATAGACCACGTCTCCCGCGGCTCCGCGTGTCTAAATGCTATTGCGAAGTAGCGACCAGATGTGTGCTCCGTAGCTCGCCGTATTGTTTTCCTTGTTTATTTTCAGCCAACCCCATTCCTAGTCCCTTTCCTTCCTTTCTTGATTCCTGGACTCATGTGCTAGTAGTGCACTCTGTAAATTTCCCGGATTTCTGGATCTTTGCATCCTGGAACTTTGAACGCACGCTGGAGTCGGAAGAGACTTGTGCAGCCTTATTCAAGACGCGATCTGTCCGCAAGAAGGCATCGATCAAGAAATCCAGCAAAGATCGAACTCAGGTGAGAAGGAGGGAACTCCTTGACAGAACGTCCAATGTCTGTTGGCAGGGTAGCTGCAACCTGTAGGGTTTTGGACGCTGGGTATATATATCAGTGAAGGTCCAATGTCTGTTGATGGGGTAGCTGCATCCTGTAGGCTTTTGGACGCTGGGTATATGTATCAGTGAAGGGCCAATGTCTGTTGATGGGGTAGCTGAACCCTGTAGGGTTTTGGACGCTGGGTATATGTATCAGTGAAGGCCCAATGTCTGTTGATGGGGTAGCTGCACCCTGTAGGATTTTGGACGCTGGGTATATGTAGCAGTGAAGGTCCAATGTCTGTTGATGGGGTAGATGCACCCAGTAGTGTTTTGGACACTGGGTATATGTAGCAGTGAAGGTCCAATGTCTGTTGATGGGGTACATGCACCCAGTAGGGTTTTGGACAATGGGTATATGTAGCATTGAAGGTCCAATATATGTTGATGGAGTAGATGCACCCAGTAGGGTTTTGGACGCTGGGTATATGTATCAGTGAAGGTCCAATGTCTGTTGATGGGGTAGATGCACCCAGTAGGGTTTTGGACAATGGGTATATGTAGCATTGAAGGTCCAATATATGTTGATGGAGTAGATGCACCCAGTAGGGTTTTGGACGCTGGGTATAAGTATCAGTGAAGGTCCAATGTCTGTTGATGGGGTAGATGCACACCGTAGGGTTTTGGATGATGGGTATATGTAGCAGTAAAGGTCGAATGTCTGTTGATGGGGTAGATGCACCCAGTAGGGTTTTGGACAATGGGTATATTTAGCAGTGAAGGTCCAATGTCTGTTGATGGGGTAGATGCACCCAGTAGGGTTTTGGACGATGGGTATATGTAGCAGTGATATTGAGACCTAAGAGAAGAATTGCTATGTCTTCTTTGGGGGACGCTTGAAAGAGGGAAAGCAGATTGCAACAGTCTCTATATTGTACTTGTCTTAGTTCTTGCATTGGTATGTACTTGCATGCATTGTTGGGTGGTATTGATGTTTTGTGTCTGGTATGGAAGATGTGTGTGTGTGTGTGTGAGAGAGACCAAACCCAATCAGCCTGGCCTCATGAGTTTTCATGTTTGCAGGGTGTCTTAAAGTTCTGAGTCCATAATGGTTAATGTGTGCAGTACTGACCCAGTCCTACCTGGTCATTGGAGAAAGCAAATCCCTGAGAAAGAGGACATTCCCTGCAAATTCTTTATGAAACATGAGACCTGTAGAGCACAATTCCTGGATCAGAGCATTCTGGCAGGTGCATAAATGATCAATGTCTTCCTAGTGGTGTCTTGGCCCTTGCCATGGAAGGCACTGTGGCTGATCACCAGGTGTTGTACTGACTCCTGTGTTTGGATGGAAACCAGCTGAGAGTCCAGGATATAGTATTGATTTATTCTGATCATTCTGGTTTTAGGAGGAATCTCGCTGCTGAGTTTTGCACTCTTTGTAGGTGCATATTTTGGAAGTTCAAAGTAAAGGCTGTTGTCATAATCCACTCCTGAGAGCGCTCGGGCTGGGACTGCCACCATTCCATGTGAGTACAATAGGTCTGGTATCATGCAACGGATGTCTCATAGTCAAAAGAAGAATTGTGTCACTGTGGTTTCAACTTGGGATTTGAGGACAAGGGTTTTGTCCATGAGGAATCATAGGTTTGGACTGTTGGCATGTCCTCATTTCCTCTGGCCAAGACATATTTGCCAGATAGAAAGATGTTGACCTGCAAGTCTTAGGTTTTGGTTTGGTTGGGTTTCAGGCAAATGGTTGGTATTCATGTGTTTAGGTGTACATTGCTGAGGTCCGGGTGATTTAAAGTAAAGGCTTCCGTAGTTATAGCAGGTGCGATCTGAGTTGCTGAGTATTTCAAGAACGGGCGATCTAGAATTTGAATGGTAGTTGCGTGTTTCTGGGGGTACTCGCAAGTGATGTTCATGTAGAATATTTGATATGGAAGTTCTCTCGATTCCAGAGGAATGATGTCATCCAGTGTAGTGAGGTTCCCTCTGTCAATGTCTGTCTAGATCTTCATAATGAAGAGTGTGATTTGTGTATCTGTGTCCACGTTATTTATTTTGTGGTGTCCCATACAGAGAAAGCCTTTCCCTCATTGATCAGCATCCAGGCTGTGCTCGTGCACATTACTATTGGCCTCTGTGTGATACTAATCCTGATGTGGTTGGTAGGTTAACTTTCCCAGGGTTCTTGCTGGGATGCAGACGCTTGTGGTAACTTGAATGGTCACGGGTGTTCAAAGTGTCTCCTTTTAACAAAGCTTGACATGTGTGGTTTTGAAGGCTTGCAAATTGACAGATTGATCAATCGAGGAATTGGAGAAACTAGAATTGGGGCCCAGATGTGTGGGTTATTTCTTTGCAGATGTTTAGTGGGCACGTATCTTAGGATGATTCAGTTGGCTTGCTACTGTTCACTGTGCTTGTGAATTCCTTCATGGAGAATGGGCTGACGTTTTTCATTGTCCATGTGTGCTGGTTCCTTTAAACAGGTGCACCACATTGCAGCCTGTGTATCTTGATTGGGGTTATGTCAGCATTAAAATCATCCATTACTTACACCTCAGACTGGAGGATCAGAGCACCATATGGCCCGATTTTCCTACCAAACAGCTCACCAGTTTAGACCCTTTTTTTAGGTAATCCAACAATAAATATCTATTAAATCCAGAGACTAAATACACTTTTGGGGTGTTTGAAAACAGTAAATCAATTTTACTATGTGCTGCTTCAGAGAGCCAAGCCCTGGAGGTCAGAAATCTTCTGATTAGCAAGGACAATCATGTTGGGGGTGAAGAGGTCAAACGAGGACCTTCAGATCAGGTCACTCTTACTAAGCTATGAAAAGTGACTTTAATCTATCCATCACTCTTCATAGATGGTTTCTCTTACTTTTTCTATTATTTAGATGTTATATGGCTAATGTAAGGATGTGGGACAAGGTGGCTGAAACACAGGTGGCATGCTTGTTGATGTAAACTTTTCTTTGCCTTAAAAATCACAAGAAGACCTATCTTGCGCTAACTCTAAGAAGGGTTTCCCGGACTCAACTTAATGCTAAGGATTCAGTCAGGATGTCTGACGAACTCAAAAATACACCATCCTTTGTCAAAACCCTACCTCTGGCCCTTAGACTAATAAGTAAACTAAAGAGGAAGAGGATCTTCTCGATCCCATGAAATGACTCCTTTCTTCTGGACAATGGATCACGTTCCACTTGTAGACAGGACCTTGGCCTGAGGAATTGGTTTCTTTCCCCAGGTTTCAATCCCTTTCAAAGGTACAAAACAAAGTTCCAGGTTGAAGAGTCAATAAGTAGCTAGGTTCTCAGTTCAACGCAAAAGGATAAAGTTCCAACTCTAACATCACTCCTTGGTGTCTATAGTTTTCTTCACTTTTAGTTTCCTGGAGAATGCCTACCATCTCCAGGTATCTTAATGTCAGTAATTTCACGCAGTCAGGGGAATGATCCCTGGACTCTTTTTTTTTGATTGGCTTCACATTTTCACAAGGCCAGGGAAATGACTCCCTTCCTCTAGTCTTTTTGGTGGTTGTTGTTGTCACCCTCTCTGGGTTTTTACCCTCACAGTTAACCACACCTTTATAAGGCTTCTTATTATGATTCTTAACAGCCGGGGGAATGCCTCCCTTTGTGTGGCCCTTTTCAGGTGTTCACAGCCTTAGGGGGAATTTCTCCCTTCCCCTGGCCTTCTTCAAGCTTCCCATTACAGTTTATATCATTAGGGGGAATGCCTCCCTTCCCCTGGCCTTTCTCAGCCCTCTAGTTACAGTTCACAAGTTTCGGGGGAATGTCTCACTACCTCTGGCCTTTCTTATCACCTCTCAGGGCCTTAGGGTATTTTCCCTTTTCCCCAAATTTAACCCACTTGGTTTACCAGCCTGCCAAGTATTGTTATCCCTGAATGAATGTTTCTCGTCACGTTATGACAGCAACATTCATATAACACAGGTCACATAATCCAAGGGAATCTTCACTTCCTTCTGGCTTCCCTTTTTCTTCTCACAATCAAGGAGTAGTTCTACTTCTCCAAGTTCCACCAACTTGGTTTACTCTCCTGCCAAGTATGGTTGGTTTCTCTTAGTTGCTTTTCTCTGGGATGACCTCTCACCCAGTAAACCGGAAAGATAGCTCAGCGGGTTGAGCGTTTGCTTCTGCGATCTGAGCATGATCTTCAGGTCGTAGTAGTGAACCCGGCAAGGCCAAGTCAGCCTTTCATCCTTCTGAGGTCAACAAATGAGTACCAATTTCGGTTATGTGATAGTGTATGTAAATATGTGCTCTGTAAAGCGCTTTGGATTAAGATTATATATAAATAACACATCATTATCTTTTGTTCTTCAGGATTTGGTTTGCCGCACTGGGATGAGAAAGAGCTCTCAACTCTTCCTCGGTTGACCATAGCCCTCAGGGATCCCAGTGCCTTTCCAGGCACCCTTCACGTTCCTTGTTGCTTGGTCTACAACCCTCAGGTAAGTCTCTCTTACTTCCTTCTTCTTTGGACGCCAAGTGCCTGCCACACGTGTCCTGGTCTGCAGCGCCTCCTGTCAACGCTGCTCCGCTTCCCTGCTCGAAGCTCCTCCAGGGCCAGACCGACCCTAGTGGTTGTCCGTCCTTGACTTTTATCTTGTGATTTGCGCAGGATTTCTGTTTCCGATTAAACCGCTCACTGTAGTTGTTTCCCACTCTGATCTTCAGGGCTGCGTGCTTCTAACCCTTCTCAGTATTACCATTGTGTTCATCTACTGAGTCACTTGAATTCTTCTTTGTCCCAGTCTTTGAGTCAGTGTCAAGTGCGAAGTCCCTATTCTTCCTAGTGCTCCTCAGTGCTCTGCCCCTCGTCCTCGTTTCAGCACTTTCAGCTGTTGCTATCGCAGTAGTCTGTCTTCCTTTCTTGCTTTTTCTTCCTTTGCTGTTAACACAAAAGCTAGAATTTCAGGCCTGGTTTAGGTTCTTTAGCAGCATCAGAAATAGCAGACCTAGACAAGAGGATGCGACAACTATATGCATTAGTATCTTCATGACCACTTTTCACAAGGGGTTTCAAGGGTGAAAGTTTAAAGAAGACTCTCTCCCCTCTGAATGGTTTGACACTTTTATGGCCCCACAGGATTGAGAGTTAGGTGGGGAGGTTTGATCAGAAGTATACCTCATTCCCCCCTGTATATCATCCCTAGTCCCACAAGGGTATCCCTGCACATGAGATCCACCCGCTGAGTACCACCCACAGGCAAACTATTGGGTCGCAGCCTCACCTCCCTGGATTCATGGGAAGGAGCTCCCCCCCGAGCCCCCTGGGAGAAGTGACAACATCCACAGATTCATCACACCAATAACATTTTAGTCTTAAACACCTTATATAATAAAGAAGAATTGCAATAGATTACATGAATACATATACAGAATAAGAAATTGTATGTACAAATAGAACCATGTTAAAATAATATTTTTTTTTTACGTATCAGTATATTAAAGCAAATTACATTACTGTGTCTAAAGTAATAAAACGTTTCCACAGAGGTAGCAATAATTTCTCTTACAATCAATTAGCCCCTCATGCAGGCTTGGATTGTGGCTTAATTTCAGTGTTATAAACCTGTACGCTGCGCAAGCTGCTGCTCACTCGTGCTCACTCCCCCACTCTCTGCATTCCTCTGTCACCTCTATCTCCAGAGCTTATTAAGAGAAAAATAATGTTTTCCTTTTCCTGCTGCATCCTTAGATATTTTTTCCCACATTCCCACTACAGTTATCACCCACCGCCCACAATAGAAATAGAAAAGGGTATTTTAAGAGAGGTTCCATTCCTATTTCACTGGCAGCCATCTTGGTTGCAATTTTTATTTTTATGAAAAATATTATGTGCGGCGTGTGTGATTCATTTTTCTAAAAAATGACCCATAGCACCCGATGTTTTGCTGGGGTGCCAATAGCAATGATGACATAAGTGGTGGGTTGTACTGGGCAGTAACGTCCTGACACCTTTGTTAAAGGCCGTCCTTTCACTCAGACCTGTCAGCTCAGTTGGTGGGTAATTACCGCACGATACAGCCCAACACTCATGGCATTAGTGCATAACCCTAGAGGCAATTTAATATGCAAAGGCACTTAATAAATGTAGTCATACACCTGTCAGAAAATAAATAAGAGCTGTTTATAACTTTTTTAAGTTCACAAAAGATTTATTATCAGCAGCTGCCTTGAAACATTGTTTCAGTTGGATACGAGTTTAAAGGCTTTGAAATTCTACTAAATTACTCAGGCTTCCAATTTATCCGTAAGTAGGGGATGCCAAGCGCAGTGTTCCAAAAGGCTAAGGAATTCAACAGTGAAATGTCAATTGGGACTGAAAGAGATGCAGGAACAGTAAAAAAGAGCATCACTGATTTGCATAATCATGAAACCATGGGAGCATGGAAATGGAAATAATGTAATGGAGCAAAGAATGGCAATTAGAAGACATTAACTCAGTGGGGCAGAGGAGGTGTGCTAATATTGTGTAATCAGGAGTGATTGCCCTGAGGCTGGGCAAGGAATAGCAAGTCAGAGGAGAGAGAGAGAAAGAACTAAAGTCGCTCCATAATTGACAGCAAACCAAAGCTCAGTCTGTACCATATGTAACACCAAAACCTTCTGGGCATGTGACTGGCTCCTGGGGAGGTAGACTGTGGGGCGACTAGTGCGCCTTATTCAATGTAAACAAACCTTTGCAACATCAAACAAACTAAATGGGCCTTTGAAAATGCCATGATTCGCACACACACACACACACACACACACACACACACACACACACACACACACACACACACACACACACACACACACACACACACACACACACACACACACACACACACACACACACACACACACACACACACACACACACACACACACACACACACACACACACACACACACACACACACACACACACACACACACACACACACACACACACACACACACACACACACACACACACACACACACACACACACACACACACTACAAATTACCCGGTGGTTGGAAATTAATATGGCAAAGGTTCTGTTAATGCTTAACGGATCACGCAGGAGGCATCATACATTGCAGACAACCTGGTTTGTGCACATCTACGCGGTCTGCTCGGCACTGCACACCATTGCAATGCATAGGAACCTCCTTGCCCACATGAGGCATGATTGACATTCACATGGACACTAATCACACACCCAACTGTTAATGCTGGCAGGGATGAGGACTCAGGGGTTCTCCGATCACAACATGTAAAACTCATACTCTAAAAAGGAGCACACATCGGGCTAGAAGCAACGGTGCTTATTACAGCTCGATGAGCACTAATCAAACAGAAAAGTGGGCTGGAACTAATTGATGAGAGCTGACATCTGGGTGTATAACAAACCTTAGTTCCATACAATAAAATAAAATGGTCAAGACACTTAGAAACACTTGCAATTTAGTATGTGCATTTTTTCAATGCTTCCAAAGAATCTCATTGTCTAGGCTACGTCATATCCTTAGTGCTGGGTGTATGTTAGTGAGGCGTGATTGGAGCAACCAGTTCAACAGTATCCCAACTCATCGCCTCCCGATGTGGCGCCACATCGCTTCTCACCCCTCCCTGGGACAATTTGCAAATAGAAAAATAGCATTTGTGCGGATCGCCGGAACTTTATTATACTGCCATTGGCCAGCACCATTGAGAACCGAACACGAGATACTGTGCTCTGGTGGGAAGGGAGACATTCACATGGTATCTGCTGATTTAAAAGAAAATCTGGATAGTTAAATTACATGGCGTTGAAAACCTTTATATTGAATAAATACATATGGGACATCCAACATGAATCTTGTACATTTAATTTTGCTGGTTTCTTCCACTGGGGTGGGGCGGAGGCAGCGGTTTTAGGGGAGTGACTGTGCAGCTGATCGGCAGTTGTCCCATGACCAATTTCTAATCCTGATGCACTTGTCTTGGCTGGAGTGCAATGCCAACAGTACTGTGTGATTTATTTGGGAAAGAGGGAACCCTGACCGTGATTCCAAACCTGTAGCCTCAGTCTTGCCCATTGACATGGCTTCTTCTTATTGACACATTAGTGAGGTCATACACTTGTTTTACATATGGAGCACACTAAGATACATTTGACAAATGGCACAAACCATAGACACCAAGGACAAACTACTTGTGAAGAATAAGTGGGTGTTATGGACCTATTTTATGCAGCTATGTCTTTGTGGTCCCTCCTTCCTCATTAATTCCTCCTTTCCTGTACATCCTTCTGTCCTTTGGCTCCTTCAGATTCACATTGCAGGTACACCTCAATTATGTGGGCATGTTTTTTTTTAGCATCTGCAATGAAGGGAGGCCATCAGGAAACCAAAAATGGAGTTATACAATAGCAGAATATCATGGCCTCAAAGATATGCATAACCACTTAACTAATGTGACGAAAGAGCTTCACAGATCTAGTAGTTAATGGACAATGCTTGTGTAACTACACAGACATGGGCCCTCATTACGTGTTCGGCGGTAACCATGCCGCTATTGGCGGCATGGCTGCCGCCGAAATCGCGTCGGGGTCCGCGTCCTCGGAATGAGGACTTACAGGGCCACTCTGAGTTCGGAAGGCCCGGTAATTCCTCCCTCCAAGGACCTGGACCCGGTCCTTCCCCATTCCCATTTCAGCCCCCATAGGGTTGAAAGGGAATGGGGGAGGGAGCAAACAACGGGCCATTACGAGATGGCCCGTTGTTTGCTCCCTCTTCCCCTCGCGGGACCCAGTAAGCACGCCTGGTTTTCTCAGGCGTGCTTACCGTGTCCCGCGAGGGGAACTCGTAATGTGCCGGTACAGAGTGAACGTTGCCGGCACCTTTTACGGCGCCGTTCACTCCGTACCGCCAGGGTCGTAATGAGGCCCATTCTGTTTCAAAAACTCAATTAAAAAGAAGTTAAAAAAGGCAATACTCGGAATCGCAAGCGCGCGATGATGTGATGGGTGTGATGATGCCGTTGTGCAAGTGTCCAGTACAGGCACAGCATTTAATCTGTATGAGTGCAAATACAAATAAGAAATTGGTTAAAAACAATAAGGCTCAACACCACCTGCTGTCTGAGTGCTTGTGCAATTAAATACTCACACCTGTCACGTCATAATGCATTTGCACCTCCATGCAGGGCATTTTTTAACATCTGTTTAATGTAGTTTCTAACAGTAAAACAGAAGAGAACTATTGGAAAGAAGCAAACACCAACCATAGTATAACACCCAGCACATCAGAAGCAAACGACCCACCTTTATCAGGAAGACGCACAAAAGAAAAACAACCCACAGTTCACAGTGGAAAATGACATGGTAAACTACCCCAAACAAGGCAATACAACAGACTTTAGTAGTCAATTCATCCAATAGGAATTTAACAACTGGGGAATTGGAAACATTACAAAAATGGCTTACCTGTGTGTCCACTTACATTTCCTCCCGTTTTGAGAACAAAAAAGACCTACACAAATGTGTTAGAAAACTGAAACTTAGAGTATTACTTCTTGAAATAGACATGGGGCCTCATTACGAGGTTGCCAGTCCTGTAACAACAGTACAGGTATGCTTGCCGGTATCGTTGTTACCGGACTGGCAAACTCTCAGTTGTGCCGCAGGTGCCTTTAATTCCGCCAGATTGACAGGCACCCGCTGGCACAGCATGCCTGTTTAAAGGGCACCGTTATGAACCGTGCCGGTGCTACAGGCATCCCCATTCCCGTTGAGCCCTATGGGGCTCAAATGGGAATGGGGATATACCGGCACCGGCACCCGCGATAGGGCAATTACCGGGTCCGGCAGAGTCATAAAACCCCAGCCATTGCCCATTCGTGGGTGCCCGACTTTCATGCTGGTATAGAGGTAGGCTTACTAGGGCGTAAAGACCCCCCGCATATGGAAACTAAGACACAATCACCATATGCTAGTGATACGACAGACACAAGGTTTGATTTTCCACCAAGTACTATGGTTTATTGCAAAGTATGCTCAGTCGGCCTACTGGGTCTAAAGTCTCGCAACGTGTGTCACCCAGACCTCGTGAGATGCAAGAGAGCGAGCATTGCTCAAGCAGCAACATATATACAAACATACAATCTTTGAGGGCACACCAAACCTATGACAAGTTTCTTATTCAATCTAATTATACTTATTTTAGCAACAGTTGCAGAGACAGTTCGTTGTTAAGGAGAACATAAAGCACTTGTTCAGCAAGGATATCGTGTTCGCGAGAGAGATACATTCCATAGCACGTTATCTACCCGTTTCTATTCGTGAACTAGGGGTCAGCCTGTTCTGAGGCAGATCCGCGAAGTAGGACCGCTAGAAGAGTATTATTCATGGTTTAACTGCCTATTGCTACAGCTTTAGTGAGACAGGCTGGCACCTGGGCCTCTGATTAAATGCTGTTTCTGCTTGCCTCCAAGGACTTTGTGACGGAGGAAAACAATAGATTTCTGTACTGTTTGGCATTCCTGTCTGGGTTGATCTTTCAACATGCAGGCGTGTATGAGCTTTCAGAATAAAATAAATTTTTCAAATGACAGAAAGGAAAAAAGAAAATGGTGGATGTTACACAAAATGAACGCCCTGTGGTTATACTGTTTATACTGGTCATACTGACGATTCAATGTTTACGATGTTTGTAATATGATGCGATTGGTTTCTGGCCAACATAATATACATGCTATACTTGCTTAGGGTTGTTTCTGGACTAACAAACGCTCCTTTTGGCCGTAAACCAGGAGCATCATCCATACATCTCATCTTCATCTGACCATGTATCTAATTCTGAACTATGCATGCTGCTTTAATCGTCATATTCAACATTAATTGACATGAATTCCTTGATTGTTTCAATTTCGTGATTTGCACCTTTATCTAACATGTGTGGGGGTTTCACCTTCATCGCGTGTACACATTCATTTGTAATTTCGGAACAAAAGATTGCCAGGCAGTGTATGCAACAACAGCAGAACATGAGGATCCCAAGTATTGTGACTAAAATTGCAATTAGTTTCCATCCCCATTAACGCAGTAGTTCCCAAAACCATGTGCTTATGTTCAGTTGGTACTCTACTCAATTAGGTCCGTAATGGTTTAGATAGAAATTGCAATACAGGAGTTTTTGGTGGTGATATTGTCAAATACACCCCATCAGGAAAACAATGAATAACCACATTCAATTTCTTCAATAAATTTTAACCCAACACATTTTCACCACAATTTTTTGTTAAAAGAGATGGGCAAGACTCAGTGAATGGACCTAGTGTTATAGGAACTGACTGTGACACTGGATTAATTACTGGTGTACCTGTGAACCCTACTGAGACATTATTTTGCCATGACAGTGGTATATCTGGAACCTGCTGAAGGTCAATTGAACATTTCTGTGTACCTGTGTCCACTAGAAAAGTGTGTTCCCTATTCCAAACCTTCATTTCTACGTAGGGCCCTTTCTGGTCTACGGGAATAGATACTGGTTCCAACCCCTGTCTTGGGCTGTCCTAATAAAACAATACATCATCAGATGCAAAGTCGCCAGAGTAATAATGCTTGGACTGATTATCAAAAACATTTCCATCCCCCATGCTATTCTGCTGTTGCTGGTTTTGGTTCTGAGTCTGGTTGTGATTACCCTGGTTGTTCTGAACTTGTGGCGGTCTTGGGTTTCTATTCTGTCCTTGTGTTCCCGGGCGACCTCTATTCTGCCTTCTCGGGAAAGTCCCATTCCGATTCTGTATCTGCGGGCACTATGCTTGCCAATTAACTTTTTGTCTACAATAGGCACATTGATTAATCCCAATTGGACCACCTTGCATGTTGGAAAAATTAGCTCTTGTTTGTGCATTCCCACCACTTCTGTTATTGTTTGCTACTTGATGCATTAATACCCTTGTTTTTAAATTCCCATTGTCCCTTATCTCTTTCTCCTTCTCTGCATTTACTCTATTCTCATAATATTGGGCCATGTGTAATACTTCACTCTGTGATTTTGCTTGCCATGCACTTTCAGATGTCATTATTAAATTTAGAATTTTCGGTAACAACCCTCGCACAAGCTTATCAACAAACAACCTCTTCCCAGTTTCAGTACTCAAATCTTGGCCAATGAAATCTGCAAATACTTCTTCAAATCGATTAAAATAATCTGTCTCAGCTTCATCTTTGCCCTGTGAGCAAGCCGTTAATTTATCCCAAACAGTTCTTTTCTCAGGTATCAAAATTTTCAATTTCTGTACTATTCGCGCTGGTAAGGCCAACATGACCGGCGATGGTTTTTCGCCAGTTTTTCACTCTGTATCAATTCTAGCTAAATTCTCCCATGTATCCCGCAACATATCTATGTCATTTATATTCCTAACCTGTGTCCATATGTCTACAGGAAGAATCACAGGGAACAATAGATCAATATCACTCATTGTAAAACAGAGGAACTGAAAACAGACTCAATTTCCTTATAGAATCCCGCCAGATTTTTCCTAAGGTCAGGGATCGTCTGCTTAATATTATTTACCTCCTGTCTAGAAAAAGGGACATGCACAAATTGCGCCGTATAATGGGCTTCTATCGTGTGTGCGTCAGTCGTTGCAGTGGCAGCAATCTCTACTTTCGGGACAAACGTGGGGGGCACTTCTCTCATAGGCAATTGCAAACTAGGTGATTCTACATCTGTTCATTTGCTAAGCAATAAAGCTAAATCGAGAGAAAAGGCAGTAATTCAGTTTCAGACGAAAATGCTTTTTTTATATCGTCATCAAATCAGCAGGACAACATACTTTCTTCTTCAAACACTCATCTTGCAAATACTCGACCATTACCTGTAATACCTTTCTCTGCATCTCTAGTGTATACTGACTAAATGTATCATGCACTTCTATTGGGAAAATGGTGGCATCCATAATCCATCTAAGCGCCTCCCACGTACACATTTTCATCTCTTCACTAACAGGTTTTAACGGCGGCAAGAATCGTTGCTGGACATATGGCACTACTTGCTATTTACCTCTTTTCATTATTTCTTCATTCAATTGATCAAGCTCATTTCTAAACACAAATAGCCGGCATACATGTTCTCGTACTTCCGACGCATTATCCCGCAAACAAGAAAAAACATTTAGATCACGCAACTCTTGCGGTGCCAATGTACCAGTCAACCTTTTCCATAT
This sequence comes from Ambystoma mexicanum, assembly GCF_040938575.1. Lineage (NCBI taxonomy): Eukaryota > Metazoa > Chordata > Amphibia > Caudata > Ambystomatidae > Ambystoma > Ambystoma mexicanum. The sequence goes on along the minus strand of NC_090934.1, from coordinate 1,435,878,364 downwards.
CTCCACAAGATACTCCCCCATGCATTCTAACAATACCTGCTGTTCGCCAAGCCTCTTATAGTCACACATGGAACTCTACACGGCTCCCTCATTGTTACCTTCAATATACGTTTCTGCCCAGTCTCTTAGCTGCTCTTTCCTGTATTTACTAACCGTACTTTGAGTTACTCTAGTACTTCCTTGTGGCACAGGCCCCACCTCTACAGAACTGCCTGTTAAGGCAGCTGTTAATTCACGCTGTGTCGGCAGTGGAGGAAATTATGTCACAGGCACAGGGGGAGATGGTTCAGATGGAACAACAGGAGTGGGGGTTGGGAAATGGGGTGGAAAAACAATGAGGACAATACTACTTTGAGGATGTTCATTTCTTCGTTCATTCATGATTTTGTTTATTAGCTCATCTGATGTATGCAAATCTTGTTGTGGATATATTTTTTGTACGCCTAATTGAAAAGCCCTGTCCATTCTTATAAGATCCTCTGTCTGTTTATGCTCATCAAGTTCTAGCGCTTTCTCTGCATTTGATTTATGTCTGCACACATGTTTCACTCTACTTCTCAGACAGAGGTTCGCTTCTTTCCTCCAGTCTCTCACGACATCGAATGCCGCTGGGTGTACTTTCTTGCATAGCAATACTGATTCTACGTGTTCTATACATGCCAATTCAAAACTAACATCAATAGGACACTGCAAGTCCGTGACATGTCTGGTCTGCTTATGCCAAAACCCGTTAAACATTATTGCCCCTACTCCATACTTCACATGCATTTCAAATGATGGTGACCCTGCGGGTGGCGCGACCTGGCCAGTTTCCAAAGATTGTCTACCGAAGTGGAAAAATCCCACTAGACAGGAAGACAATCTCCCAGGCGTGATTAATCCTTACTCATTTCTTACCCTGGGCGTTTGATCTTACAAGAGCAACTCTCAATCAATATCAGGGCAATTAAGAATTGGGGCACGACTCACCTGATCAATCAATTCGCCACTCAAGACGCAATTTGTCCATATACAGACGCAACCAAGAATCATCGTGACTGTGTATCTGGCTCAATCTGCCTTGTTTCAGGACCCTCGCCTCGATGCTGTCTGGACTCTGCTCATCGATCAGGGACCAGCTGTGTACAGATCAGCAAAGGAGTCTCTCATCACTTTTACAGGGGTGCCCCGAACACCTTTCGATCCCGGCTCGACAGCTTCGTGTTCGATTCATTTTTGCCTTCTTCTAACTTAATATATACAATGGAGCAAAAGGGGGGGGTCCCTATTTGGGTGCCATTTTTGTTAGGGTGTAAAGACCCCCCGGATATAGAAAATAAGGCACAATCACCATATACTAGTGATACGACAGACACAAGGTTTAATTTTCCAAGTACTATTGTTTATTGCAAAGTATGTTCAGTCGGCCGACTGGGTCTAACGTCTCACAACGTGTGTCACCCAGACCTCCTGAGACACAAGAGAGTGAACATCACTCAAGCGGCAACATATATACAAACATACAATCTTTGAAGGCACATCAAACTGCCCAGAATGTGTCTTCTAGAGCTAGGGTTCGTTGATTGACAATCATGACAAATATAACACATTATGACAAGTTTCTTATTCAATCTAATTATACTTATCTTAGCAACAATTGCAGAGACAGTTCTTTGTTATGGAGAACATAAAGCACTTGTTGAGCAAGGATATCGTGTTCACGAGAGAGATACATTCCATAGCACATTATCTACCTGTTTCTATTTCTGAACTAGGGGTCAGCCTGTTCTGAGGCAGATCCGCGAAGGAGGACCGCTAGACGTGTATAATTCATGCTTTAACTGCCTATTGCTATAGCTTTAGTGAGACAGGCCGGCACCTGGGCAACTGATTAAATGCCGTTTCTGCTTGCCTCCAAGGACTTTGTGACGGAGGAAAACAATGTATTTCTGTACTGTTTGGCATTCCTGTCTGGGTTGATCTTTCAACATGCAGGCTGTGGCCTCTCACCGTGTATGAGCTTTCAGATTAAAATACATTTTTCAAAGCATTTGACAGACAGGAAAAAAGCAAATGGCGGATGGTACACAAAATGGACACCCTGTGGTTATACTGGTTATACTGACGATTCTATGTTTGCAATGTTTGTCATATGATGCGATTGGTTTCCGGCCAACATAATATACATACTATACTTGCTTACGGTCGTTTCTAGACTAACAGCTTTGCCACTCTTACTGGCAAGGCTACCTCCTTCAAATGCGTAATGAGGCCCAAGATCTCTAAAACTACACAGAAAAAGGAACCTGAGTTTGTAGGGTGTAAACCCAAGAGCACCATTGTTCCCCAAATACAGAATCCAACTATTGACCTGTCTTACATATTTGTACTCAAAGATTCAAGCACCCTGCGCGTGTACCTCAAAGTACTCGGAAGTACTGTTTGCTTTTCGCAGTGTGCAGGAAGGGCTGAGAACTGTTTACAGTCTAAAAGGGAGGAGAGATCCCCACCGAAGGTGAGGAAGGCAAAATGTGGATGATTGCAGGCTACGGTCTGGAACATAGTCTGTTTGATGGAGCGTCTCACCCTAACATGTTGTACGACTAGATTGTGATAAGGAGTGAAAGGCTATGGAATTAAGGTCAAATAATTGTAAAGGCAATGCAGAGAAGAGGATGTTTGAGAAATGCAGAGACCAAATAGATCCTGTAAACGCAAGATCATATGTAAACAAGGTCTATTACCAGAGGCTAAGTTAGCCAAAATGATGACATTTTTTGACAAAATTGAGATGCTAAAGTCTAGAAAGGCAACACTGTCAGATAGCATAAGAAAGGAAATTAGATCAGATTTGGTAGAAGTTCTTATGATAAGATTGCCATGTATTGGTGCTAAACTGCTCACTACGCTGTTTGCTGCCCCAAGTAGTGTGCACAAAGATGCAAACTCTCTGTGGAAAGTTGAATTTAGAAGTGTGCCCAAGAGCCTCTCTGTGAAAAGTAGAATTTAGAAGTACATTTAGAAAGTTGCATTTAGAAGTGTAGCCAATAGCTTCTCTGTGAAAAGTTGAATTTAGAAGTACATTTAGAAAGTTGAATTCAGAAGTGCACCCAATAGCTGTGAAATGTTGCATTTAGAATTGTGCTCAATAGCCTCTCTGTGAAAGTTAAATTTAGAAATGTGCCCAATAGCCTCTCCCTGAAAGTTGATTTTAGAAATGTGCCCAATAGCCTCTCTATGAAGTTGAATTTAGAAGTGTCCCCAATAACCTCCCTGTGAAGTAGAAGTCTCTGAAAGGGCATGAAACCCATCATATCTCACCAACACGCTTACTCTCTCCTTACATCACCACTCAACTAGAACACAGAGATACTATGACACCATTCGGTATAACTGTTCTCATATCAACATTCGCCGCTCTCTCCACATCATTCTAAATAATCACTGCTGGTTACACACCCCCCAGCGAGGCGTTCTCCTCAGGCCTAACGCAGCCACATCCGATCTGGATTAATCCTGCCAGAACGAACACATACTCCTGACCTCTCAACCACCACACCTACCGCTAGAAAGCAGCTATTACATTGATACTGCACGAGCTGTACACATACCCGGTGCTCACACGCACCTTTTTGACTCTCTCTACTCTCTCTACTGATATGAACTTCGGTTCCCAAGGGCGTTCAACCTACCAGCGCCTTCAGACCATACCAATGGTATATAAGGCGCTATATAAATGCAAAATAACAATAACAATAACAATATGAGGAATGAGTCAAAGATGACGAATACTAAAGACTCACATAATGAGTGCACTGATATTGCCGTCTGGGGAGGACAAGAGCCAATCCATCCCCATATGGTAGTTATCAGTAGTAGGATAAATCAAAGATGCAAACTCACAGAGGAGGAAAGCAAAACACCAAATTGGAGTGAGACAGCGTCAACAGAGCCTCAAATAGCAAGTGAAATCACGTATCAAGAAGGTGTGGATGTATATTATTATAGCCTCAGCATAGAACAGCAGAGCAAAATAGATAATGCAGCTAATGAAAGGGTCATGGTTGACCCGGTCTCCGGGTTAATAATCTATACAGATGAGTCCAGCACGGAGAAGAATATACAAGAGTCTGCTAAATCCAAGTTTGAACATCAGCAATATCTCAATTAATAGTGTACAGACGTTGGAAAATTAGAGCTTTGCTCCCCTAAAAAATGAAGAACTATGGGAAGCATTGGAGCGAGCGCTAACTGAGGTAGTGGACAGATTTGAAAAATCTAAAACGAAGGCTGGACATTCACTAAATCCTGCTACATAAGAGCATAAATAAAGGGCATAAGATCTACAGGGAAGCAGGAACTAATACTGATGTGTCTCAATATGCGGCTGATGCAGTGGACTTAAAATCAGAGTCTCCTATGGTAAATACTGACAATATCCAGAATGATAAGGCAGTAGGATACACCATTGAAAGTGAAGCTGAAGTATGTAGACATAGGAAAAAGCAGAGAAAAGGGAAAAGGACTAGGAACCTGGGAAAGAAAAAATTGTTTCAAACGGTACTGCCTAATGAGAAAAAAGGGGGAGAGAGTAAAAATGGGTGCATAATAAGAGTTGAAGCTGTATCTAACATAGTAGAAGAATTTATACCCAGGCGAGTAATAGAAGCAATGGCGGAAACAGTGAGATCTAAATCAATCAACATGACTAAAGAACCAAATTACTCGGGAACACATATAGTGGCAATCCACACCCCAGTAGAAAAGTTGAGAACTAAAATCCAGCCAAAGAAGTTGACTAAAGTGCCAAAGGAGACAAAGACAATTGACCTACCACATAAATCAGCAGATCCGACCCTTGATGAGTGGGTAGTGCCCATTAAGAAAAAGGGGAAGAATGAAAAAAGGATGAATAAAGGCCAAGAGATTACGACTAAGGTGTTAAAAGCCATAAAGACCCTATTTATTGAAGAGAGCTCTGTGAACGAATACAAGCAAGTTCCCCTGACTGAGCCTGGACTGCCCTTAGGTGGTGAGAAGCAAGGAACACATGATATAAAAGCTGTGTGATTTAGAGTAAACCCCAGAGTAGAGGATAATGAGCCCACCTATAACAAAGACTCGCTAAACTTTGTTAGGGCACTTCAGTTTCAAGCAATAAATAAATCGGATACAATTGAAGTCCTAAATAGACAACGGATAGTTGAGTTATGTGTGAACCTGGTCCCGTTGTGGATGGTAAGATCGAGTGATTTCAAGATTGTTGACCAATTAGTGACCCCTAAATTAGTGACCACTAATGTGTGGTGCATGGATGACACAATTCTTGAGTTTATATTAAGTCTTCATGATCTCTTTACCAAATTAGGATATACATGCACAGAAACCTCTATGCGAAAGGTAAAGAATCAGATGTTAGCAATAGGGATCAATAGGAATGATAATCAAAGAATAGCAAGTACTGGCGGAAGGCCAACAGAATTTGAACCTCCATCACAGCGAACCAGCGAGAGAGAGATGACGGGACTGGCTGCCGCTAACAATAGAACAAAAACACTGACACACTCCAATACAGGGGAGCAAGATGAGATAAACAGTGAACCTGAGAAGGTAGACTACTGGCAATGGCTACCAATAGAATTCAACCCAAGACTAGAACAATTTTCCTGATGATGTAAATATGATGATATCATGGAATACCCATGGTAATCGGCACTATGAAAAAGAAGAAGGGCCCCGAGCGCACATTGATAGTTTTTGCATGGTCACATTGAAGGAGACTTGGTTATATGAATCATGTGATATAGATGGATGGTGCTGTATACAAAGCTTGGTGTCTAAAGGACCTAGAGGACGCCCAAAAGGTGGCCTATTAACAGCTATTATACATCCATGGACCGGTGTTAAATCTGGATGGTCCAATGAGATGGTGCTAGTGGTGACCGTAAAAACCAATACACCTCGAGTCCCGAGTGTATTGTTAATAAATATATATAACCCCCCTAATGGGATGCAGAACAAAGTAATTGTAGAAGACTAGCTAAAATACTGGAGGACTGTAATGTAGAACTCCCTATTATAATGGCTGGAGACTTCAATGCGCAGATAGTGCTCCCAGACGATTACAAGATCGAGGAGAGAGGCTCTGGACCAATTGAAAAGGGATTCTCTAACAAATATGCAAATCTTGGAGCAAGCTGATTTTGAGTCACCAACAGACTATGCTAAATGGCTATACCAAAGGTGATGCCAAGCATGGTGCAACACGAGTAGGAGGGGGTAGTTTAACAACGATTGACTCAATCATTGTAAATTAAAAGGCCAATAGTGAGGCAAGTGACCATCTACCACTATATGTGATGCTGGAATACCCGCAAGTGGAGGCTGAATATCACATGGGCGGTAATGTAGAGGTAAATAATGCTGCAAATCGGATTATTTGGAATCCCACTAAATTGGAAAAATTAAATGCTATCGCGGTTAAAGAACTAAAAAGGTTTGGGTACTTGACTGATAATGGACAAGATGTTGCCTATAGTGACATCAGAGGGAAATATGAGAATGTAGTGAATAAGATCAAAATAGCTTCCACTCAGAAACAGAAGTATTGCAGCAATGATGAAAGATGGAATCTTTCTCATGGCAAGCCCAATTCCTATGACGCGGAAATCAATAAAGCCAAAAGTGCACTTAGGAAAGTAATTAAACAAATAGCAATTTCCAAGAGGAATGATGCCACGAAACAGAGTAAATGGTTAAAAAAACAACATAGAAAGTGGCTACGAACTCAAAAATAAATAAAACAATGGAAACATGGTTAAATATTGCCGCCCAGGCCAGGAGCAATAACCACCAGGGCATGTAAGGCAATAAATGGGGCAAAAAAAGAACACTCCCGATTAATAGTGTGGCTGAAAAGGATTGGATAATACATGTAAAAAACACCCTGGGAACTGATGTAGCTAAAAAGGAAGAATGGAAGGTCTGTCAGGCCCAACGGCTAGGGAACTTTTCTGAAAGCTCCTTAGAAAGCATGATTGAGAAATTACATACCACCAGGTCCACTGGCACTGATGGGACATGCAATGCTCTGCTACGCCTGTCACCTAAAGCATGGGCAAAATCACTCAATATCCTATTCATATGGATAGTGAAAAAGGGATGTTCCCAGAAACGTGGCACGACAGCATCATTCTGACGATTCACGAAAAGGGTGAATGGAAAGATCATAAAAATTACAGAATTCTGGCAATGCTGGACATTCCGGCAAAAATATTTGCAAAAGCCTTATTGGAAGACCTGAATGTATGGCTAGAGGAGAATAAAATCTTGCCAATGTACCAAGCTGGGTTTCGTGCAAAATCTTCGACAACTCATAATATAATAAATCTACTGTCAGCGGTGGAGTATACCTGGGAAGTTCGAAATGTACCAGTGTGTGCAGTGTTTATTGATTACTCAGTGGCGTTTGACACTGTGATAAGAGAGAAACTATGGACCAAACGTGTGAATTGGGGGATATCGCCAGTGTTACTATACATGATTCTATTGTTGTATACAGATACATATGTCAGAGTTCGTTTGGATGGAGAAGGACGTTTATCAGAGGCAATTCCCACAGTATGTGGGGTGAAACAAGGCTGTAGTCTAGCAGCCACATTATTTAATCTGTACTTGGATGACTGCATGAATGAGATGGATAAGAGCATGGTTGATGGGGTGAAGATGGGTAAGATATATCTCCCATCGTTAGGATATGCAGATGATCTGGTCCTGTTGGACTACACACCAGTAGGGCTATAAAACAGGCTAAATTGTCTGACCAAATTCTCTGAAAAGAACGGGCTAGTAATAAATATAGCAAAAACTAAGGTGATGGACTTTTTAGGCACCACGAAACAATCCTGGTCTAACAATTTTAAATGGATGGTGAACTCACAGGTGATTGAAAAGATCGAATGCTACAGATACCTTGGAGTAAAAATTGACTTGAAGCTGTCGTTGAGACAGCACTGGAGCTCAATCAAACTTCCGTGTTTATAAAATGCAGGTGCTAATGGTCAATTTATTAGCAGACAAGGTGGATTTTCTGTGAACACAATTATGTTGCTATATTGCAGTAAAATAATATCTAGTCTACTTTATGAGGAAGAGATATGGGCGAGTAAGTTTGTAAATGAAATATTTAAGTTGGAAGGAAAAATGTTAAAATGGCTTATTAGATTACCGACGGTAGTTTCTTGTGAATATATTTTATTGGAATGTGATTTTAGATATGCTAAAGATATATTAGAGTACAAATCTGCAATCTGCAATGTTATATGTGAAGCTGTGCACGCTGACCACCAATACATTTGTGATGGAATTGATGAAATATTTTAATAATGAAGAACAAAATATGCGCGGAGTCTGCTGCAGAGTCTTTTGGTTGCGGTTGTGAGAGGACTTTACAGCTTTTTGCTCCTGAACCCAGTGAGGACCTGCTTCTTGTCCTACCTTTGTTTTGCCTACTTCCACCTGGTGACTTTAAAATACCCAGAACACCGCGGAGCGGCCGCGGAGTCTGCTGCAGAGTCTTTTGGTCTTTAGGCTCTGCAGGCTCCGCGGCGCCTCCCCCAGAAAAATCCACCTACTGAATCACCCAAAGACAGCCAAAATAGTGTAAGTGACCTACTTCTCATCACGCTACATACACCTAAAGCATCGCTCCCCGTCCTGCAGGATCTCAAACCCGTTACATGCTCCTCGCCTACCACCCATCCACGCCCTGCATCACTGACCCTGAACTTGCTGATCGCCTTGAGCCCAGTTGCGACCGCTGACAGCCCTGCTGTCCCTTCGTGTGCTCGCACCAGCTGGCCTGTAACCAAGCGATTCATCTTTGACGCCGGAGCCTGCCTGTGCCTACTGTACACGCGTCTTCACCCCACCTCACACCGAATAGAATCCTCTACCGCCCGCGCTTTTGCGGCCTCGCCCCTGCTACTTAACGTTCTAACTTCTGGCATCTCCAGTTACCCTCGTCGATCAGGAGACGGAAAGGGCTTCGCCCTTGGATCCTAATCCTCCAACCCCAACCGCTCCAGAGAAACAAAACAACCATACATCCTCGTTCCATTCGTTGATCAAGAAACTGAAAGGGGTCCGCCCTTAGATCCTGAAAGCGTACCTGACTTTCTACAATAAATCGAAACGAAGATTCACCAGTGCAGCCTCGCTGACCGGGAGACCGAAAGGGCTTGCCCCTTGGATCCTGAAAGCGCAACTCGCGCCACTACAAAAGGACGAATCAAACACTCACCTGCGCAAAATAACTGATCAGGAGACCGAAAGGGTTCGACCCTTGGATTCTGAAACCACAATTTGATCCACCAGAGAAAACCGAAACAAGGATACACCTACGCAGCCCCTGCTGACCAGGAGACCGAAAGGGCTTGCCCCTTGGATCCTGAAAGCGCAACTCGCGCCACTACAGAAGGACGAATCAAACACTCACCTGCGCGAAATAACCGATCAGGAGACCGAAAGGGTTCGACCCTTGGATCCTGAAAGCGCAATTTGATCCACCAGAGAAAACCGAAACAAGGATACATCTTCGCAGCCACTGCTAACCAGGAGACCGAAAGGGTTAGTCCCTTGGATCCTAAAAGCGAACCCGATAAAAAAGAAAAAAAAAAAGGAGACCAGCACTCTGACAAACCAAACAGAAATCTTGCAAAACCTAAGCCTAGCATTCTACAATCGGGAAACAATGGCCACAACTCGCACTAATAAACAAAACCCAACTCAACGTCCAAAAACAAGACAAACAACTAAGAACGCGACCGATAACACCACGGAGAGAGACCAACTACAGCTAACATTGGAACAATCCTTCAAGAAAGTGACACTGTACAAAGAAATTCCAAAGTCCCTGACACAGTGTTCAGACTATAAACAGAACTTAGAAGACTCCAGAGCCCAAACCCTAGAAACTGCCAATCCAACTGCATGGCTGAAAACCAACAACTTCGTTAAATCCGTTGGCACAGTGGAACTCCAACTATCAGTAGACTCACACAGTACAGTAGAAAATCACCAAATAATCTCATCTGAACTAAACAGCTCAGACACTACCAAACCTGGACAACCTATTATGTCCGCGCCATCATTACTGCCTTCCCAACTCGAATTAGAACAACAACTGACCAACTCATCAACTGATCCGAACGCAAACCACCAGCTCGCAAAACAAGACCCCTTAAACAACGGGATACAAGACACCTTGACAAACCTTGCAACCAGCAACGAAGAACCCATCGAACTTACAACCAAACAGATGCAGACGACCACAAAACAGGACTTAATATCAGACAAACAAATCCAGAATCAACAATCCATGAAATCGGAGAAACTACACGAAATACACAGTAACCCTCAGGAAATAACTAATAATCAAGAACCAAAACTCACAGCTGACCCTGTCGCCTCCAAGCTAACCGCAACCAGCCAACAAACAGAACGAACACAAGACCTAACCACAAAACCAGCAATCCCAACACCAGACCAACTGAAGCAAAAAGAAAAAGCAAGATTAGCCCGCCTTGCATGGCTTAAAACTCACAATTCCGCCAAATCCGCCAGCACTGTGGAACCAACAACATCCAAAACAAGAAATAAACTACCAAAACTATCACTGGACACCACCGAAATAGAATTCATCATGTCTACTGCAGAAAAAACAAAAGAAGTTCTTGGAGAACGAACAGAAATAAATCAAATACAATCAACCTCAACCCCTTGCATCCCCTATGGAAACCAAAACAAACAGATGAAAAAGGAACGACAACCAGAATTGGATGAACGTAAAACTGTCCCATCACGATTCAACTATGACTCGGATGAATCCTACTATACCCCAGACCCAATAATCAAGAACCAAAAACCAAAAGACCCACAACAGAAAAACGACAATCATGTACAAGATGAAGAAGATATGCACCCAAGAATCCCAACAACAATGTTGGACTTACAAAATATGCTCATCGCATTACTCTCCCAATCAATGATCCCCTTCTTGAAACTACAAGAAGACCTGAAAGATTCAATAAAAGATCAAGCGACCCTTTTAGCACTAATCCATTCAAAACAGATACACATCGAACACTTTGTCTCGACAGTGGAATCAAGACTGACAATAGAAGCAGACGAGACATACCGGTGGCAACAAAGATTAGCAGAGATCGCAAGAGGAGACCGACAAGAAAAAACAAAACTTACAGGAGAATTACTACAGATGCTTAAAGAACACCATCAGCAACAAGCAACCAGACCCAACGACCAACGACTACAAACCTCGCCGCTTTCAAAACCATCACAACCTCCAACTCAGATACAACCACTACCTGAAACAATTACAGATTTTGCCCAACAAACACTGAAAGAACCACCTCAAAATAATACTAACAAAAAAACAGAAACCATTATCTCAAGCAACATAACAAAGAATCCAAAGGAAAACTTTCAAATCTTCGAAAAAGAAAAAACAACGAACGAAATAAAAGGAACCCAACAGAAAAATAACAAAAAACGACAAACGGGCTCGCGAGCATTTCTAAGAAATATAACCCAGAATACCCAAATCGCGCATCAACCAAAGAAGAAACAAACAGCTGTCAACACACAAAGCATTCAAGTTCAGCTAACCCAGATAAAACCCAAACTAGCGCAACCTACCCTGCCACAATCGCTGATTGACGAGGACTTGCTCGACATCACCACCCATGAAGAACAACCACTAGAAAACAATCAACAATCTTCACAACCACTAATTCAGACAAGCTACATAATAATCGACGAATACGCCTCAATACTTGAACAACAATCGAACCAAAATCAAGACAATTCTACTGAAATCTCCCTAGAAGAAATCTCAATGATCTCGATGGAAAACATCTCAACACTCACAACCAGAGATGAACCGTATGATTCAATCTCGTCGACCTCGATAACAACACCACCACAAGATCACAGTCAACACAGACAGACCAGACCAATATTCGTCAATCCACTACGACAAAATGAAACATATGAAATCCATATTGAAAATGCAAATAAAAACCAAGAACCGGTAATTCTAAATAGAACAAACCTACTACGCCTCTTTGGCGTAATACCTCGCCTGAACAAACTCACAACAAAAGATATTGCTCTGATAACCTTCAAAGACGACCGGAACCTGGATAAGATCGTCATAGAGCTCCCAGACCAAAATAACCAAGAACTCATCATATCAACAAGAAAACAACTACACAAATTAGGCTTCTCATGCTGGGCATCAACATCCTCAAGAATACCAAGCAAACCAAAAGACAAAGCAACCACAAGGTATGAAGAACTACACATTGAACAGAGGAATCAAAAACAGACAACTGACGATAGATACTCAAATCGTGCCTCAAAAGAAGCAGACTCAGATAGAATTAACAAACCCAACAGAACTAGCTTTGAAACTCCCTCATCAGACACTGCATCTACAGAATACTCTATAAGAAGCCAACATCCAGACAGATATGCCGATGCAATCAGAAGAATCTATGACTACGAAAACACCCTCTCAGATACAGAATCTACAGAATACTCAATGAGCTCAAACTCATAACAATTAATGAACCATAGATTCAATTGGTCATTGTGCTCGTGGAACACCAGAGGCAATTTACATCTATTCACGGACACAACCGCTGAATTAGAGCAATATCATTTCATATGCCTTCAAGAAACCTGGCTCAGCGACCCACCGGCATGCGATGGCTTTATCACATTCCTAAACCCAGCTATCGTACAAAAACAAGGAAGACCTGCTTCAGGCTTACTTACCCTGATCAAGATAAACCCATACATCAGAGTAATACTCTCCGAGAATATAAACCCTTGGACGCAACTGACCATAATAACATCCACAAAACACCAGCAAAAGCGAGAAGACAAAAACAACTCAACAATCCTAATTCTAAACCTCTACTGGAACCCGCTAGCAATATCTACAAACACGTTCCTAGATGGAGTCTTCATTTCGATTGACGAGGCCTTAGCTAAATACCCGTTATCAGAAACAATAATCTGTGGCGATCTGAACATCAAGTTATACGATAAAAACGGTAGCCTCTTAAAGCACTCACAATTATCACCAAATGCAAAGAGATGGATAAAAGAAACCACAACGCGGAACCTACTCCTTCTAAGCCAAGGGAACACTTTGAATTCCTATACACCCACATGGAGCAGAGGTTCGTCCCATGCAATCATCGATTATATATTCCTATCTGAAAACCTTCACCATTCAGTTACAAACGCACAGACGATATCAACGGACAAGAGCGATCACAACCAACTTACCGCACACTCAGAAGCGAAACCAGAAAAAACAGTGACAGCACTACCACCTCCTCCATTAGAACTAAATGGAACAACTACAAGACTGAGAATCCCGCAAGCCTCCTCAACCTCATTGCCGGAACAATTCCATCAGGCAAGACTGGCAAATGATATAAAAATCGACTATGAATGGATACTAATCCCATTCCAACAAACCAGAAAAAATCGTCCGCAGAAAGACCACCGACATTTCTACAACCAGGAAATTGCCGAAAGGAAAAAAGACCTAAACCGAATAATACGACAGCTAAAGAAAACTCCAGCTCCCGACACTTCACACCAGATCAAAACCCTGAAAAACAATCATCGAAACTGGATCAAATCGCAAAAAAGTCTCATTCAACAAGCGGATGCTGAACAAATACTGAAAAGCCACAAATCCCACAATACCAAAGAACTTTGGAACCTACTCAATGACAATCAACAAAAACAGCATAAACTCATAGCTAATGTAACCCAAGAAAAATGGATAACGCATTTTACTACCATTTACGCACTACGAGAAACAGCTCATCAGAATACACAAACTACAGCAGACTCAACATGGAAAGTACAAGCAGAATTTGAAGACTTCATCTGCCTGATTAACAAACTCAACACTTCTAGAGCACCAGGCCCAGATGGACTATCTAATGCCATGATCAAGGAAGATCCAACCGCTTGGGCAACCCTTCTATGCCATATTACAACCCTGATCAATAAACTGCATAGAATACCTAACTCCTGGAGAACAGCAGTAATCGTACCAATCCACAAACAAGGCCCTAAAGAAGACCCTCAAAACTTCCGTCCGATCGCCCTGCTCGATCCGCTAGGAAAACTATTTGCAACAATATTATTAAACCAACTCACTGCGTGGGCCACAAAAAACAACAAATTCTCGACCAGACAAACAGGATTTACAGCCAATGTTGGAACAAACCTCAACCTGGTATTACTCCAAGTAATCAAACATGAAGCTATCAACTCCAACTCGGCAATCTACGCAGCATTCATTGACCTAAAAATGGCCTTTGACTCAATCTCGCGAGAAAAATTATGGTCGAAACTTAGAACATGGAACTGCCCAACCGACATCCTAGAACCGATCATTCTACTATATTCAAAAACCACGATAAAAGTCAGATTGTCGAGACAAGGAACTACAACACCCGCCATACCAACAGAAAACGGACTCAAACAAGGCTGTCCACTTGCAGCGACACTCTACAACCTCTACACTGCTGACATTGAAGACCATCTAAAATCAGACAAAACTAATCCCCCCAAAATCAACTCGATCCCAGTCCCAGTCATGGCATACGCCGATGACATCGTGATACTAGACAAAACACCGACTGGGTTACAAACAACACTGGCAGACTTAAGCCAGTACATGAAAAAAAATGAATTAATGATCAATACGGGAAAAACAAAGATAATGACCCTAACCAAATCACTAAAAAAAAAAAGAATAAACCAACGTACATTCATGATAGACAACGTCGAACTAGAAAATGTTACTGAGTTTAAATACCTTGGGATCACAATAAACCAGTCTAAATCAGAAGAGCAGTGGCTGGACAAAATCGAACAAACATCCCAAACGCTATCAAGACAAGGCTGTCTCCTTCACAGAAAATACGGCAAATTCTCCTTCAAGCCAATTATCTCCTACTACAGACACAAATACATCCCGATTCTCACCTATGGTACCGAAGCAATGCTAAACGCTCAGAGAGTCAACTGGACAAAATATGAAGCGACTTTCTGGCGCAAAGTCCTTCGCCTCCCACAAACATTTCCAATGCCAAGAATACGTTATGAATTGGCAACTCAATCAATTGAATCAGTCGTACAGTGGAAAAGACTAGACATCTTTCGCAAAATATTGACAGACGGGAAAACCCCAGCAATTCAAATACTGCGACATAAAGAAAATACCTTCAACACGACAATACTGCAAAAATGGAAAGCCACAATGAGAAAAGAAATGGTTAGTGAAAATATCACAGAAGAATTACTTACACTTCGTCCACAACACGCAAAAACAAAACTGCTACATAATGATTGGATAAAGACCATTCAACAAAAAAATACCTACAAACAGAACTTACACTGTACAAAAGACAACAGGAGAATCCATGAACCACCGGCCTACCTGCAAACCTTTCCAGACCCAACCATTCGAACAACATTTTTGAAAATCCGCCTAAACATTCTCCCTACAAAAGCACACCTAGCTACAAGAAGACAAATCAAAAAGGAAGACAACTACTGCAGGTTCTGCAAAGACCAAAAAATCGAGGAAACCATATTCCACCTCGTCATGGAATGTAATGCACTCGCGCCACAACGCAAAGAATTTGGTGCCTTTTATCAACTCTCATCGATACAAATGTGTACGCAAGAAAGATGGACCGCTCTACTCAGCGGCCACAACAACAAGTACACTTACACAATTGCCCTCTTTTTATCTTCTATACTCGAACTGGACAAACAATTTTTTAAAAAAAAGGATCCAACTTAACTATACGATGAAAAAGTTTTCAAATAAACTACAGCATCAAAAAAAAAAAAAAAAAAAAAAAAAAAAAATATGCACTTTAAAACTTTGAATGCGTTGTACACGGTATATGTGAAATGGGCCAAGGGTAATGCCAAGAGTTGGCTACTTCTAACACATGCAAAGACTAAAAAGATATTACAGGGTTTGATATGCAGCTGTGCCAAGGAACGTGATATGATTTCTTTGGCCACAAAATCTACAAGTGGCTTATTTTTAGAATTTTGGACCCTGGAAACTGTGAAACCCAAATACCAGTATGCCTTTCCTAATCAGTCCATAGTAAGACTGTACCTGATGTTCAAGTTTAATAGATGTGATACTATGGAGATTTTAGGTGCAAAAATGGGCTTTGAGAAAAGTTTATGGCTATGCAGACTATGTGGCATGGAACAAATTGAGACTGCCAAACATTTGATATGTTACTGTGAAAGCCTTTGGAAACTGCGTGCTAAATATTGCCTAAGATATATGAACTCATGTCTATCTGAGGAGATAGAAAAAATATGGCAAAGACTGATGGAAGGGAATAATATGAATTTGATTTTCCATATGATGAAATTTTATGAGTTAATTTTAATAATTCTAAAGGAATTATCAGAGGATATAATTATATGCAAATTTTAAATTGATGAATGAAGAGTGTTAAATGAAGATTTTGTAAACATATGTTTGTATACGTAAAGCCAGTGTTGGCTGTGAACATATTATTTATAAATAAATAAATAGGAACTTTATATATTTAAACATGCAAAAAGGCCTGATTTCATCTTCAAAGACTCACATTTAAATTGCATATTTTTAATAACTGGCTGATCAGTATGAGACAACATGCAGCAAAATCCATATTAAAGTTGGGACCAAAGTCCAGATCTTTGGAATGTATTTGCATCCAAAATAATTCAGCAGGCCTCAAAATGCTTGAGCAATCAATGAACAAGCCCGAGATTTCATAAGTGTTATGTTCTTTGATCAGAAAGATGGAAGAAAAATCCACTTGTGTATTATAAGAACCTTTATTTGTTTTAATTGTTTATTTATTTTTCATTTATAGAGCGCACCGGGCCGTTATGCATATGGGCGCTTGCAAAAATGTAGGTTACAGTTACAGAAGAAAAAAAGATAAAAATACAGGATAAGACAATATACAGAGACAATTTACAGGCATATATGAATGTGCGACTAAGTACAATAATATACCTTTATACGTTTCATGGATGAGTACATCAATGGTTTAAATGATTGTATTTTTCTGTGCATTTGGTTTGACTAAAATAATGTCAAGTGCAATGTAGAAATAATGCATTACTCAAAGTCCCATTATATTTTCATGCCTTTCTTCCATTATGATTAAAACTGTATATTATTTAACTCATAATTAGATGTGCCTGAGCACATAACTATGTAGATTGATGTTGACTTGATTTGATCTAAGATTCACCTCACTACACCCCAGTCACATCACAAGATATGAGACCACATTAAAGTCCAGATTCATTGTGTTAAACCTAGTTCTGAAGGCTAGGCCAATAAACCATTGCCAAATGGCTGGCAACTGCACCTGGACCTCTGAAGTACAAAGCGACCTGTCAAATATATCAAATGTAGGCTCTTCCTTTAGCTAAGGTCATTCAACAGCTTATCTGATGTTGATCTGATGTCCTTGCAGAGCAAAACAAATATCATCGACATGTTTTCGATATCATGAAGGAGACTGCACCTGGAAAGTATCAATAGGGATGGACCTCTGTTGGCCGAATTTAGCATTTCTTCACTTATAAAATGAATAGGAACGTTGCATGTGTGCACTTTAACTCAAAATATATTCATTACAACATCACTTTTATGGCAGCAGGTCCTACTAACTTAAAACAAATTGCAAGTCAGAGGTAAAAATGATATCTTGCAACCAAGGTAAAATCCCCCACGGCCATGATAAAAAATGTAAGAACATGGCACAAATTATTATCTCTGCAAGTAACAATGAACAGGAATGTTTAACCACTTGATTTGCTGCTTCTGATCTACAAATTAGAACAACCTTTATTTTGTTAAGCTTGCAGTGTTCACATCCAAAGTTACATTACAATAAAGGAAAGGCCACTTCATAAGTTTAGGAGTGACTTTTCCCCTTCGTTCTGTGTCATGGAACTGGTGAAAGCTGCAGCTGACTCTCATGATGTGGGGAGGAGCTGATGATTATACAATAGCTTTAATTAGAATTAGGACATTAAATTGGGAGATTAACATGAAGAATATTGCTGAATACAACTGAAAGGCACTGGAAGGCACTGGCAGGGGAGCACATCTGAAACCATCTGGCTGACTGATTCCTATACAGGCTGGAGGCAGAAGCACTTTTAGATATAGGTGACCTGCCTATATTGAAAACTGCATTGCTGTCACCCACAGGCGTTCCGACTGGCGGGTTCTTCCGCGCTGGGCTTTGGGACATAGGTACGGGAGGTACTAGTCCCTCCTTTGTGTCCGTTACTTTTTCCTCCTTGTAGCGCGGGGTCGCTGGGAGTATATCTACTCTCCCGGCCCAGCGGTCCCTGCGTTGCAACTTTCCTTTGGAAGCTCTCGCTCTTCCGGGTTTCTTCGCTCCTGCCTCGCTCTGTCCAGGCTCCAGCCACTCGCGCCCTACAGCGAGTGTTCTTCTTACTTCCCTTCCCTCCAGTTTTCTCTGCTGCCGCCGTGCCTCGGCGGTTTCTGTTTTCTCTGTTCTTGCGGCCCCATCCCCGCGGATAGGCGCCGCCCCTTTTCCCTGCGCTTTTCTTTTCTTTTCTCTCTATTCTCTCTCCGCTACCTGCCTGGCGCTTTTCTCCTTTATTTATCTCTCTCCTCTCCTACGGTCATGACCCCCCTTGCAGGCCTTGGCTGGTGGGAGTTCCGGCTCCCACGACAGGATTCCTCTGTTCCACTGCTGTGTTACCTTCAGTTACACATACGGATCCAGTCTACTGTCTACTTTTCGGCTGGAACTACGTCTTCCGGGCTACAGACCAGAGGAGTCCAAGGGTTTTTCCCCATTCGGGTTTTTTTTCCCCTATTTCGGCTTGGTTCCGGAAGGGAGGTCCTCGGACAGCTGTTCTCTCCAGCGGTCACGGTGGCCTCCCTCCGTGACAAGCAAGCTCATTGGAAAAAGGAGAAGGATTATCTACTCCGACGGCGTCTGCAGGACCCCGACAGCGATTCCAGCGGTTCAGGTGAGGAGAGTTCGACAGAAGGGGGAGAAAAGGGAGACCAGGCACTTAAACTGTCACAGTTTGCAACGCCAAAGAAAGACACCATGTCAGCCGAAGTGCAAGTGCAAGAACTTTGTAAGGCAATTCAAGCTATGTCTCAGGAACTTCAGGGAGTCAAACCTGAGAACGCCCTTCTTAGACAAATGGTATCCGCCCGGGAACCTCCTCCTCCAGAATTACCGCCTACAACACTATCCTCGGGAAAATTTGATGGTGCCCCCAAGAAGGTGAAGGAATTCTTAGAGGCGTGTACCGTCTACTTTACTTTCCGACCCCGCACTTTCTCTACAGACCAAGCGAAGGTCGGCTTCCTAATCTCGAACATGACAGGCAACGCTCTGACCTGGACCACTCCCCTAGTCACAAACAACAATGCCATTCTCCAAGATTACGCTGCGTTCCAAAGTTCTCTGAGACAGACTTTCGAACGCCCAGAGTGTCATTTACTGCTTCTGAAGAGTTGTTGGATGTAAAGCAAGGTTCTTTGGACGTCCTGTCGTATATCTCTGCTTTCAAAACAGTAGCCTCTGGCGCAGGCTGGCCAGAACCGGCACAGTATGCCATTTTCAGGAGGGGTCTCAAAGAGGAGATTAAGGATGAGTTAGCCAGATCTACTCGCTCACCTACTTTCTCGGACCTGCTAACTGCGGCACTACATATCGAGTATCGCCTACAGGAAAGGAAGATGGAAAGACGCAAACAACGAGGCTCAGGATTCTTCCCAGATTCTCGGACATTCTCTCCCCCCAGTCGTTCTCCCGCTGCCGCTTCAGAGGAACCGATGCAGATTGGCTTCACAAGAGCACCTCTGACTGCTGCCGAAAGACGGCGAAGAAGAGAAAAAGGACTTTGCGCTTACTGTGGGTCAGATCAACACCTTCTAAAGGACTGCACAGAACTGCCTAACAAGAGGCAGGGAAACGAGCACCCTCGGCATCAATAGGGACTAGTGTCCGGGGGTTTCCAGTTCTGTCTACTCGTCCCTATGTTTCTCTAACTGTTTCTTCTTCCAACTCAAATGAAGATTCCAGACTCATGGTAGTTTCAGCTATCATCATGATAGAAGGCGAGAAGGTGGAGACTCTCGCGTTATTGGACTGCGGAGCAGCAGGAAACTTCGTTGATACCCTATGGGCCGATAAGGTCGGTCTACGCAGGATACCCCGGAAGGAAGGTCAGAAGATAGAAGGAGTTGACGGCTCTCCACTATCATCCGGCCTCATCACCCATACCACTGAAGAGCTATCCTTAACAGTTTTTCAGCACTCGGAAGTGATAAGGTTCGACATCATTCGGGCTGCACATTTTCCAATTATTTTGGGGATCACATGGCTTCGCAGACACAATCCTCAAATCAATTGGACTAATAACCAGCTGAGTTTCTGTTCTACATACTGCACTGAACACTGTCTTCCACCGAAGAGTCAGAAGGCCCCTCAATCTATTACGGCTCACACCTCCAACTGTGTGGGGGTTTTTGCACTACCCAGTTTTTGTTTGAAATACTCCGAAGTATTCCAAGAAAGCCTTCACTCCAAACTACCACCCCACCGGCCCGAGGACTGTACCATAGATCTGAAACCCAATGCACTAGTTCCCTTCGGCAGAATGTTCTCTCTAACACTTACGGAGAAGCTTGTGTTACGTAACTATTTGGACACGAATATGGCGAATGGGCTGATTCAGCCTTCGAAATCCCCTGCAGGGGCTCCCTTATTTTTCATCAAGAAAAGGGATTCCACTGAACTTAGACCCTGTATAGACTACAGAGGCCTAAATAAGGTAACTATCCGAGATCGCTATCCCATGCCATTGATCTCCGATATCATCGAGGCTGTACAAGGAGCCAGAATTTTTACCAAACTCGACCTCAGAAACGCATACCATCTGCTCAGAATCTCCAAGGGTGACGAATGGAAGACGGCATTCCGCACTCCATTCGGCCTGTACGAGTATAAGGTGATGCCATTTGGACTGGTTAACGCTCCTGCAGTGTTCCAAAGATTTATGGACAGAATGTTTTCCGACATGCTTTCCACTTCTGTCATCATCTATTTGGATGATATCTTGGTCTACTCCTCAAACTTACAGGAACACATCGTTCATGTCACTCAAGTTCTTGAACGTCTACAGAAAAACGAGCTATTGGTTAAAGCCGAGAAGTGCAAATTTGCGGTACCTTCTGTGCAGTATCTGGGTTACAAGTTATCAGAAGAGGGAATAGACATGGATCAAAGGAAGGTGCAGGCCATTCTTGAATGGCCCGCCCCCACTTCTGTCCGAGAGGTGCAGAGGTTCCTGGGACTCTCCAACTATTACCGAAGGTTCATCCCCAACTTCTCGGAAGTGGTGTACCCCATCACTCGCCTACTCAAGAAGGAGGCCTTGCCGTTCCGCTGGTCAACTGATACCGAGAACAGTTTCAAGTTGCTCAAACATCTCTTCTGCTCAGCTCCGATACTCCGACACCCGGACCAAACTCAGCCCTTCATCCTGGAGACCGATGCCTCTGCAGTTGCCATCGGAGCGGTACTACTTCAGGCTGTCGGTGGAGTGGAACATCCGGTAGCTTACTTATCTAAGACACTCTCACCCAGTCAATTGAATTATTCTGTCCTAGAAAAGGAGCTGTTGGCAATGAAATTGGCTTGCGATGAATGGCGCCATCTGCTCATGGGGGCCCGACATCCCTTCCTTATCAGGACAGACCACAAGAACCTGAAAGCCCTCCAGGAAATGGAGTGTTCTAATTCCAGGCAAGCACATTGGGCCTATCTTTTCTCACAGTGTGATTACCAGATTTCTTACATTCCTGGGTCACTAAACCGTCTGGCAGACGCCCTATCCCGCAAGGACTCCAGCAAGGAAAGGGCTTTGTTATCCGCTGAACCAATGTTTCCTCGCAACCCGATATTGGCCCTCGTTAGCTCTTTCCTACAAGAGGTTAAAGCCGCTGTGGTTCAGGAACTTCCCAAATTACCGCTACACTCCGACTCTCATTACCAGGAGAAGGACGGCTGGCTATTCTTCAAGAAACGACTGTATGTTCCGGAAGGAATGCTGCGAAAGAAGATTCTGGATTGGTGTCACACTTCTCGCCTTGCAGGTCACCGTGGGGGAATCAACACCCTGGAGCTCATCTCGAGGAATTTTTCCTGGCCCACTGTGAGAAGAGATGCCCTGAACTTTGTGAAGACCTGTCCTAGAAAAGGAGCTGTTGGCAATGAAATTGGCTTGCGATGAATGGCGCCATCTGCTCATGGGGGCCCGACATCCCTTCCTTATCAGGACAGACCACAAGAACCTGAAAGCCCTCCAGGAAATGGAGTGTTCTAATTCCAGGCAAGCACATTGGGCCTATCTTTTCTCGCAGTGTGATTACCAGATTTCTTACATTCCTGGGTCACTAAACCGTCTGGCAGACGCCCTATCCCGCAAGGACTCCAGCAAGGAAAGGGCTTTGTTATCCGCTGAACCAATGTTTCCTCGCAACCCGATATTGGCCCTCGTTAGCTCTTTCCTACAAGAGGTTAAAGCCGCTGTGGTTCAGGAACTTCCCAAATTACCGCTACACTCCGACTCTCATTACCAGGAGAAAGACGGCTGGCTATTCTTCAAGAAACGACTGTATGTTCCGGAAGGAATGCTGCGAAAGAAGATTCTGGATTGGTGTCACACTTCTCGCCTTGCAGGTCACCGTGGGGGAATCAACACCCTGGAGCTCATCTCGAGGAATTTTTCCTGGCCCACTGTGAGAAGAGATGCCCTGAACTTTGTGAAGACCTGTCCTACTTGTGCTCGGTCTAAATATCCTACAGGGAAACCGTTGGGATTACTCACCCAAGTTGAGATGCCTACTCGCCCCTGGGGGTTGGTTTCTACGGATTTCATTGTAGACCTACCGGTATCCGAATCCTGTACCTGCATCATGGTCACGGTGGATGCGTTCTCCAGGATGGCACACTTCTCTCCTCTTTCTGGTGTTCCTACAGCCACCAGGATGGCTGAGGTGTTTACACGAGATATTTTCAGACTTCACGGTTTACCTGACAAGATCATCTCTGATCGGGGTAGTCAGTACACCTCGAGATTCTGGACAGCCCTGTGTACCCGATTGGGGATTGAGAGAGCACTCTCTTCGGGATTCCATCCCCAATCCAACGGGATGACGGAACGTCTGAACGCTACTCTCGAACTATATCTGAGATGTTACGTCACTCAGCATCAAGACAATTGGGTTTCTCTACTGCCTACTACAGAATTCTCGTATAACAATACCAGGCACACTGCCATTGGTCTCTCGCCATTCTTTTGTACTTATGGGGTCCACCCTAAGTCCATTCTTCCTGAGGTTCCAAAGTTCACCAACTCCCCAGCGGCCGAAGAAGTATTGGGTCAGATCAAAGATGCCCATGCCACGGCATTGCGGAGCCTAGAGAACAGCAGGAGACGATCGAAGATCGGAGCAGATAAACACCGCAAAGAATGTCCAGACTGGAAGCCAGGCGACAAGGTGTGGTTGTCCACTCGGTTTTTACCCAGATGGACAAGGCCCTCTAAACTCTCCCCTCGCTTTCTGGGTCCCTTTCCCATTCTTCTCAGGATCAATCCTGTGGCTTACCGTCTTCGGCTGCCTCCTTCTCTAAATCGCATTCACCCTGTATTTCATTCGTCTCTCTTAAAACCTTTCTATCCCGATTCTCATCACAGACCAGTGCTCAGACACATTCCCTCACAGACACCCAATCAAGCAGAATTTGAGGTCTCCAACATTAGAGACTCTAGGTTCTACCGAGGAAGGTTGGAATACCTTTTGTCCTGGAAGGGTTACCCGGAGTCGGAGGACTCTTGGGAACCTGCTTCTCAGGTGCATGCTCCTCGCTTGCTTGCCAGGTTCCACCGCCTGCATCCGGGGAAACCTGGGGTGGTGCGGACTGGAAGGGGGCATACTGTCACCCGCAGGCGTTCCGACTGGTGGTTTCTTCCGCGCTGGGCTTTGGGACATAGGTACGGGAGGTACTAGTCCCTCCTTTGTGTCCGTTACTTTTTCCTCCTTGTAGCGCGGGGCCGCTGGGAGTATATCTACTCTCCCGGCCCAGCGGTCCCTGCGTTGCAACTTTCCTTTGGAAGCTCTCGCTCTTCCGGGTTTCTTCGCTCCTGCCTCGCTCTGTCCAGGCTCCAGCCACTCGCGCCCTACAGCGAGTGTTCTTCTTACTTCCCTTCCCTCCAGTTTTCTCTGCTGCCGCCGTGCCTCGGCGGTTTCTGTTTTCTCTGTTCTTGCGGCCCCATCCCCGTGGATAGGCGCCGCCCCTTTTCCCTGCGCTTTTCTTTTCTTTTCTCTCTATTCTCTCTCCGCTACCTGCCTGGCGCTTTTCTCCTTTATTTATCTCTCTCCTCTCCTACGGTCCTGACCCCCCTTGCAGGCCTTGGCTGGTGGGAGTTCCGGCTCCCACGACAGGATTCCTCTGCTCCACTGCTGTGTTACCTTCAGTTACACATACGGATCCAGTCTACTGTCTACTTTTCGGCTGGAACTACGTCTTCCGGGCTACAGACCAGAGGAGTCCAAGGGTTTTTCCCCATTCGAGGTTTTTTTCCCCTATTTCGGCTTGGTTCCGGAAGGGAGGTCCTCGGACAGCTGTTCTCTCCAGCGGTCACGGTGGCCTCCCTCCGTGACAAGCAAGCTCATCGGAAAAAGGAGAAGGATTATCTACTCTGACGGCGTCTGCAGGACCCCGACAGCGATTCCAGCAGTTCAGGTGAGGAGAGTTCGACAGAAGGGGGAGAAAAGGGAGACCAGGCACTTAAACTGTCACAATTGCAGACATGTAGCTGAAAAGGACCTTGTTGTGGCAATAAGTCCAAATTGAGGGTCCCTGCTAATTCACCAAAAATAAGCCACATTTAAAATGTAAGTATAGACATCTAAATATAACTCCCAATTGTCCATAGCATTGTTTGTGGTAAATCTGGGGAATAGAGGGCTGGGAGCCAAGGACAATGGGCCTCATTACGACCCTGGCGGAAATCGAAAAACGATGGCGGAAATGCAATACCGCCATCGAATAGCGCTCGGTGCGATTATGACCCGTCACCACAAAGTACGATGCCATTAGCGACACCGTAGTGAACGCCAACGCTAACTGCACCAAGTACGCACGCGCGCGCCATGCCAAACCGTAATTACCACCATGGCGCAATGGTACGCGAATTCTGACCCTAGCGGACATGCACCTAACGCCATCAAGCACCGCGGAAAGTACCATTCCGCCATGGTGAGAAGTACGGCATCGCGAACCAACCGTAAACGGCCCCACTGAGTGCCTGTACACCGCTCCCTGGCCACATTGTACAACTCCCCGTAGGTGCAATGAAGTCACACAATGCAACCAGTGAAATGTACTAGTCATCCATGCCTGCCAACGAACAAATGAATCTCAAGAGGGGCCAATGGGAGCTGTAGGGCACAGATGGCACGAATACATAAGCCATACAAATGGACATGACCTCAGTCTCCCACCAAGAAACGCACGCAAACACAGGCACCTGTGACCAGCAATATTCCGATAATCACATCATTCCACCAATCCAACTGGCTGACCGGCATCTGTTACACAAAAGCTAATCCCCCGCCCCTGAGCATGACATCATCAAAACAGTCATATTGGCAGCCCTTATCCCTGACCTCACTGGGCTTCGTAGTCAAACGCGCCCAGCACAGTACCACGCAACTATACTCCGAAGCTGGAACCCAATGCAGATCTCCTCACAATACATCGCTCCCCAAATAGGAATATGCCACATCACTTGCAAAGAAGAACGCTACACGGTTCATATCAGAATAGAAATTTAATGCACAACAAATTCACCAAGCCCATACAGCCATTAGGCCATGAACTCCAAAACACATTTCACCATTGTGGGCTGCATCCGCATTAAATGACCAGCTACTTCTTGTGTGACGCCCTGTTCCTTCATGGTACACAGGGGCTACATTCTCGTACGAAAAGGCAACATGGAAGCGCCTAGAACCGCAGGGCCGTCCCAATAGGGAGGCACTAGTCCAGCTGAAAGGCCGAAATGTTGCTCCTAGCCACTAGTACTGCGTAAGGGCATGTGGCCCACTGGCGATCGTCCCATAAGATGGTAATGCTGCTCCACTGATTAACACGAAGCAGCAGGTGTCGGGAGTAAAATCCATCTGCAGGAGTGGCATACAGATGGCAGTGGCAAAAGGGGAGGAGATACCTGTCAACCAAATGAAATGAAAAAGAATAGTATGGCCATCAGAACTACATTTGAATTACTCACTTCAATGATCACACCAAATCCACAGCCATATGCATGCTAGCCCACTCCAAAGGATCATCACCACCCAAAAACCACTTGCGAATCATAACTATCTATATCGAGGTGAAAACACCATCACAAACGAGTGTACCTGTGCATGCGTCTGTTAAAACAGAATCCATCAGATGGGATTGGTAACGTGCATAGACACAAGTGTCTGAAGGCGCGTCGAGACAGGGAGGGCTCAACAAGGCCAGATAGACGATGGTCCCACTATGGCAGCCCTGCATCACATAGCGCAGGGGAGGCGGATAGATACCAAGAAGCCCTGTACATGGCAAACTCTGTATCAAATCATCTGTCCATGCATCCATACATCATTCCCTCATCCCGTAATGAAAACGCCTGTTTCCATACTCACATAACATGTGAAATTTCCATTGAGTCTGTGCGTTATGCAGCCTGCAAAATCCACTGTGCCCCAGCCCGTAATTCCAGTGTTGTGAAGTAACATGTATTTGGGAACGTCCGGCCTCATCGCCCACTTCGCTATTGCGCATCCCAAACTATTCATATCAATCATTGGGCCTCATTACGACCCTGGCGGTAATCCGCCGTCATTACCGCCATGGCGTAATGAGCGTTAACGCCGTGGGACGATGGCGTAAAGTGCGCCACATTACGACCCATCGCGCATGAGCATTACGCCATGGCGGTAATGTAAACTGCGCCATGGCGGTAATGCCCCCAAAACGGCACCTACCGGCATCGTATGCGGCGCAAGGTGCACCACCGCCACCCCGACCACCGTACATAGCGGTGTCCGTAGTTAGCGGTCACTGCAATTAGCGTTGACCGTAGATAAGCGGAACCGGAAGTAGCGTCACTGCGGCGGAACGGGAAAGAGCACGGCGGCCATCTTTAAAAACACAATCCATTGCCATCCTCCCCAACCACTGGACATCCGAGCCTGAGACCCCACAAATACCAGCTTCAACCTTCTACCTGCAGGAAAATGCCTAAAGTGGTGAAAAAAGCCTGTGACCGCCAGCGGCAAGACCGCTTCTCCAGAGAGGAGCTTACCATGCTAGCGGAGACCCTCCAGGAGAACGCCGCAGTGGTATTCTCCAACCAAATGACAAGACCGGCCATATCCAAGAAGAAGGCCATGTGGGCACTGGTAGCTCAGCGGGTCAGTGCCGTGGGAACAACACCCCGCAATGTCACACAGTGCCGCAAGCGGTGGGACGATCTCCGGCTCAGAGTCAGGAGCATACTATCAGCAAACATGAACCAGGCAATGGCAACTGGGGGAGGATCGGAGTCCCCTATTAAATTGCAGCCATGGGAGGAAATCTGTGCCTCCACAATCGGAATGCAGAGCATTGAAGGAGTAGGAGGAATGGAGAGAGGAGCCCCGACATCAGGCGATGCAGGTAGGTGGCTCAAATCAAGGCATGCAAATCTCACCTAAGTCCATTCATGTGAAGTACAATGTTGGCCCATAGTGTAAATGCAACACATCAGCAGGAGACTGCCCACAGATACATCCGATCTGCACCCTGTACACATGCAGTATGCACACCCTAACTGCAGGCACCCACATACCTCCATGCTACTTCCACACAAAAGGGAGACAACTATTTTTCCCCTGCATGAAATGTGCCACATGTACTAACTGATAAGATGCCAGTCGCCACAATGCCCGGCCAATGTCCGCAGACCCATCAATAACACTCTCCCTCCTTTGTCCCACCACAGGCTCAAATTCCGACCTTGAGGAAGAGGACACCACTGCCTCCACACCCACCAAGAGGGCCAGGACAACTGTGCCAACACCACAACCCTCCACCTCTGCCGTCCCGAGGAAAACCCCACAGCAGCCAAAATCCATGCAAGGAAAACAGGACAGGGCACAGACAGCCACCCCAGCAGGCAGTACAGAAGCAGCAGCAGCAGCAGCAGCAGACATCACACAAATCATGCACACAGAAGGCACAGCCTCTGCTGCAAGCAGCACTATAGGGGAAACTGCTGCCATTGCAGCCTCCTCCGATAGCGAAGCAGGGATCTTTGAGGAGAGTGATGTCAGAAGCCCCACAGCCCACCCTCATTCCCCCTACCTGTCCCTAAGCAGCCCGCATGCGGATGCCACACAGGGTCAGCCAGAGGATGACGATTGGCCAGCCACTCCATCCCCGCTGCAGGGGGTGATCAGACCAATGGGTATACCACTGCCATTAGCCATGGGCCAGAATACCAACCATTCCCTGGAGGCGATTGTCACCCGGCAGCAGCAACTTTCCTCGCTGCTCGAAGAACATGTTGCAGAATGTGGGGGGTCAAGTGCAGCAATGGAGAAATGTGCTGAGACTGTGAAGGGCGCTATAGAGTGCTCCACAAAGGACATCTGCGCGGAACTTGCTGCTGTGCGGCACGCCATCACTGACCTTGTGCAGACAATTCGGGACATGCGTCCAAATGAGCAGGCAGGATCCTCCTCGGTTGCCAGCTCGACACCGAGCAGCCCCATCCGCCGATCGGGGAGGAACCTCCGCAGCACAGGCAGGGGTGCCCCGGGGGCCAGTGGAGGGGGCTGCCAATAGTGGCCGGACAGTGTAGGAATCCTACTTCAGACACTGCTGCACAGACTAACTCACACCTTTGTTGGGATTCCAGGGGGGGGGAGGGTGGAGGGGGGAGTGGGTGTGTTGGGGTGTGCAGGGGGGTGGCGGGGAGGTGTGTTGGGGAGTTAAGGGGGGAGTTGGGGGGGGGTGTGTGCAGGGGGGAGGTGGGAGGTGGTGGGTCACGACGTTCCATGGCTTGAATACACTTTTACCTTGAAAAAAAACCCAGAGTGTGTTGAATTTTTCTTTGCGCATGTGTGCTTTATTGGTGTACAGTCCACAGTGTGCATGTCCCGGTGCCACACAGTGCCCCAAGTGCAGTCACCATGTGACACACACCAGCCATGTGTGCTAGAAGCAGTGGTCGATGATAGTTTGGCGCATTGTACGCCCCTCCTGTGCATCGCCTCCTCCATGGGGTGCCGCCCCATCTGCTCCCTCCTCATCCTCATCGTCAGGTGGTTGTAGTTCTGCGTCAGGGGGCAGGGGCACATTCTGCCTGACGCACATATTGTGTAGCATTACACATGCCATGACGATCTTTGCCACCTTCTCATGGCCATACAGGAGTGCCCCACCAGACCTACTGAGGCTTCGGAACCGTGCCTTCAATAGGCCGAATGTCTGCTCTATGACCACACGAGTACGTGTATGTGCACGGTTGAAGTCCTCCTCGTGCTGGTTCTGCGGGTTCCGGACTGGTGTAAGGAGCCAACTCTTCAGGGGATAGCCTGCATCACCTGTATGTAGGCGAGAATGTATGTGTCAGTCATGTTGTCTGATCAAGAACATGATGTTCCATCATGGCTTGCATCCAACTGTTAATTTGGCTCACATCTACATGACCTAATTTATTCACACAATGCTACCTGTATATGCTCATGGCTTCCATGGCCTGTTTTGCATGCCATCACCCAATGTATGCAGAGGGGTTGTGTGCATTGTGAGTGCCCATCCTCTGTCTCCGTTCTCCGTGTTACTCACAGCCAGGTGGAGTATGCATCCCCCCCCCTTTCAGCCAGGTGGAGTATGCATCCCCCCCCCTTTCAGCCAGGTGGAGTATGCATCCCCCCCCTTTCAGCCAGGTGGAGTATGCATCCCCCCCCCCCTTTCAGCCAGGTGGAGTATGCATCCCCCCCCTTTCAGCCAGGTGGAGTATGCATCCCCCCCCTTTCAGCCAGGTGGAGTATGCATCCCCCCCCCCTTTCAGCCAGGTGGAGTATGCATCCCCCCCTTTCAGCCAGGTGGAGTATGCATCCCCCCCCCTTTCAGCCAGGTGGAGTATGCATCCCCCCCCCTTTCAGCCAGGTGGAGTATGCATCCCCCCCCCTTTTCAGCCAGGTGGAGTATGCATCGGTACGTCATTCACCTGCCCACTTCCATTACATTGGACTCACCGAGTAGCCAGGATCTTGGGCCTGCATGTCGCTCCATGTAGCGTGGTATTGTGGAGTTCCTCAGGACCATGGAATCATGGGTTGATCCGGGGAATCGGGCACAACAATGTGTGATGATCTTGTTGGAGTCACAGACCATTTGCACGTTGATTGAGTGGAACTGTTTCCGGTTGCGGTACGGTACCTCCACGGCACGTGGAACCACCAATTCCACATGGGTGCAGTCGATGGCACCAATGCAACCGGGTATGCCGGCTAGTGCATGGAAACCCACTTTGGTGTTAGCTATCTCCTGGCCAGTCCGTGGTAATGAGATGTGGTTGTCTGTGTGCTTGAGGAGGGCATCGAGCACTTGGATGAGTGTTTGCGAGAATAATGGTTGTGAAATGCCATGCAGGTGCCCCACTGTGTGCTGGTAGCTGCCTGTGGCCAGGAAGTGGAGTACAGCCACTACCTTCAGTAGGGGGGGATGGCGGTTGGACTTTCTATCATGCTGACGATGTCGTTGTGTGTCATGTCTACGATGGCGGTGATGGTGTCCCGGTCCAAACGGTACAGGGTGTGGATCTGCTCAGCAGTGAGGTTGAATGGATTGGCTCTGATGCGTGGTATTGGGGGCTGCCTGCGTGGTGGCACTGGCTGTGCAGGTGGGGCTTGCTGGGCCTGCCTTGCCCTCCTTCTCCTCCTGCGTCTCCTCTGTGCTGCCTGTTGTTGTTGTTGTTGTTGTTGTTGTAGTTGTTGTTGTTGTAGTAGTTGTTGTTGTTGTTGCTGTTGTAGCACATGCATTGCTATCAGGTCCTCCAGCCCCAACATTGCCATTCGAATTGGTATCATTGTGGTGTGTGTCTGGGTGTGGGAAGGGGTGGGGTGGGCTCTTTTTGTACTTCCTGAGTCTGTATTGCCTTCACCTGTGCTGTTTCAGTGCACCTGTGGCAGCTGCATTCACTTAACATGGCCCTTTACGGTTGGTTCGCGATGGCGTTGTTAGCACCATGGTGGTAAGGTACTTAACGGGCTGGGTGATGGCGTTAGGTGCATGTCCGCTTGGGTCGGCATTTGCGTACCTTTCCGGCATGGCGCTAAGTACGGTGTGGGCGGACGCGGGCGCGCACCCTTGGCGCAGTTAGCGGCAGCGTTGACTACGATGCCGCTAATGGCATCGTAGTTAACGGTCACAGGTCATGATCGGACCTGGCGGAAAAAGATGGCGGTAACCATTTACCGCCATCGTTTTTCACTTAGCGCCAGGGTCGTGATGAGGCCCATTGCATCCTCGCCATGGCCCCTGTCCCAAGGACATTGAACAATAGAACGTTATATTTGCAGTCAGACCTGTGGGCATCTCCTCGCCGCTAGCTGAAAACCGAAAGCGCCGCCCTTCGAATTCCTCATTTGCAACATCACGTCGAAAAGGCATCTGTGGCCGCTTGAAATCACAAATTAATCCATCTAGTGCGGCTGTGTGTGAAAATGGCAACTGCCTTCACTCACAAATGGGACGCCCCGCCCGTCGGTGAACCTCGGTACAGTGTTGCATGAGGGTCCACCGTTACTCGAGTACTACGTTCCACTGACCCTTCACAAGTCTGTTCGCGACTGCAAAGATAGTATGTGAAACAATGGGACCATAGCCGAATGAACATATCAACCAATGTTACACTGCCATCGGGTACAAATACATGATTGTAATAGCAAGATGCCATTCGTCGAATTGCAGCGTTGTGTGCGGGACGTGCTCGCCCAAAGGGGAGAGCAGCTTGCACAGGTGGAATGAATCACCACAGGTGGAGGCCATACAGCCTGAAAACACATAAATTGCACACCCAGTCTCCTCCCACAACCACACCCACTCCGAAATGCTACCGGCAGGACTAGCTATGTTGGCCCTGGGGGACCTGATAGCACTGCAAGTACTCCAACTTCAAGAAGAAGACGAACACCAACTACAACCGGCCGCACGGAGGAGACGCAGGAGGAGGAGGAGGGCAAGGCAGGGCCAGC
The DNA here is from genome assembly GCF_040938575.1 of Ambystoma mexicanum. Taxonomy (NCBI): domain Eukaryota; kingdom Metazoa; phylum Chordata; class Amphibia; order Caudata; family Ambystomatidae; genus Ambystoma; species Ambystoma mexicanum. The sequence continues at coordinate 1,435,845,861 of NC_090934.1, read as the reverse complement.
AAGGGCCGCCAGCACAGCCACTACCACCACGCAGGCAGCCCGCAATCCCACGCCTCCGAGCACATCCGTTCAACCTCACGGATGAGCAGATCCACACCCTCTACCGTTTGGACCGGGACACCATAACCGCCATTGTGGACATGACACAGGCTGACCTTGTCAGCATGATAGATAGCCCAACCGCCATCCCACCCCTACTGAAGGTGGTGTCTGTACTCCACTTCCTGGCCACAGGCACCTACCAGCACACAGTCGGACAGTTGCATGGCATATCACAGCCACTGTTCTCACGGACACTATTGCAAGTGCTCGATGCCCTCCTGCAGCACGCAGACGACTACATCTCTCTACCACGCTCGGAGCAGGAAATTACCAACACAAAAGTGGGATTCCATGCACTTGCCGGCATACCGGGTTGCATTGGTGCCATCGACTGCACCCATGTGGAATTGGTCGTCCCACATGCCATGGAGGCCCAGTACCGCAACCGAAAACAATTTCATTCTCTGAATGTACAAATGGTGTGTGACTCCAACAGGATCATTACACATTGTTGTGCCCGATTCCCTGGATCAACCCATGATTCTATGGTCTTGAGGAACTCTACAATACCACGCTACATGGAGCGACACGCAGGGAACAGATCCTGGCTACTCGGTGAGTCTCATTTCATGCATGATGATGTGGGGTATGTGATGCGGCAATGACCTGGCAGGAAGGGGGGGGCGTGCGTACGTAGCAATGGCATTCCTCAAAATTACTTTATTGTCCACATACAGGTGATGCCGGGTATCCTCTGAAGAGATGGCTCCTCACACCAGTCCGGAACCCACGGGACCAGCATGAGGAGGACTACAACCATGCCCACTCACGTACCCGTGTAGTCATAGAACAGGCATTCGGCCTACTGAAGACTCGTTTCCGCTGCCTCAGCAGGTCTGGCGGGGCACTCCTGTACCACCATGTGAAGGTTGCAAAGATGGTGATGGCATGTGTCATGCTACACAACATGTGCGTACGTAGAAATGTGCCCATGCCCCCTGACGCAGAACTGCAAGCACCTGAAGATGGTCATGATGAGGGTGGGGATGTGGCAGCACCTCAAGGAGTCTGCGAGGCACAGGAGGGCCGTGACATTCGTCAGCATCTCATAGATGCATGCTTCTAGCACTCACGCCTGGTGGCTGATACATGGACACGGGACTCGTGGCACTGTGTGTGTCTGGAACATGCACAATATGGACTATACGCCTATAATGGCCTCGTACACAAAGATCAATGTCCACACATCTCATTGGACGATCGTGCATTGTTTATGGCATATGTGATATCATGTTAAACACCCTATCGACCCGCCACCCAAGTGAGCCCAACACACCCCCTCCACCCTCCTACCTCCCCCCCGAACACCAGTGTCCAAAGATGCTCATTGTCAGTGGGCTGTCGCTATTGCAAGCCCCCTCTGCGGGTATCAGGGGCACCCCTGCCTGTGGAGCGCAGGTTCCTCCCAGATCTACGTTGGGGGCTGCCCTGGACGGAACTTGCAACGGATGATGTCTCTGCCTGCTCACGTCCATGCATGTCCCTAAGGGTTTGTGAGAGCTCAGTGAGCACACGGCGCACTGCGGCAAGTTCGGCACATACGTCTTTGGACGTCGCATGCAGTTCCCCCCTCAGGCTCTCGGTGCTTCTCTCCATTTGTACTCTCAGGCTCTCGGTGCTACTCTCCATTTGTGCCCTTAGTGTCTCTGTACTTCTCTCCATTTCTGCCCTAAGTGTCTCAGTTGATGTTTCTATGTCTGCCTTAGTGCCCCCACATTCATCGGCATGGTCCTTGAGGAGCGTGGCCAGTTGCTGCTGTTGCACGATTAACTGGTCGAGGGACTGTTGCCTCTGCTGGGCCATGGCCATTTGCGGTGGTGTCACAGAGTGGCTGTTCACCTCATGTTGCCTTGCCACAGGGCTTGTGGGGGATGGCCAGTCGTCGTCTTGTGGGTGCCCCTGCGTGGTATCCTCATGGTGTACGGGATGGAACAGACAGGGGGATTGGGACAGGTCATGGATGGATCTGACTTCGACATCCCCGTTTTCTGTGTCGGAGCATGCTGCCATTAATGCAGTGTCACCTATGGTGCTGCTGCCACCAGAAGCAGTGCCTACTGTGGCATCCATTGGGGGGACCTGTGGTGGTGGTGTTGTGGGCATGCTGGCTGCTGGGGTGCCTGTTGGAGTTCCCTCCTCTGTGCTGCCACTTGATTTGTGCTGCTTCCGTGTCTTGATGCGTGCAGCTGAGGTGGAGGGTCTTTGGCCGTTGGTCTTGGCCCTCTTTGCAGGTGTGCTGGTATGGGTGTCCTGGAGCTCGTCGTTTGGATCGGACCCTGTGGTGGAGTAAAGGAGGGCGAGCGTTATTAATGGGTCTGTGGGAATTGGAATGGCAATGTATCACATGCATTGGGGTGGTACCTGAGGGTGATTTGGGTCGGGGCCTTGGAGGTGGTTTCATTTGTGTGTGGAGTGGGGGTGCAGTTGTTTGGCAGCCTGCAGTTAGGGTGTGCCTGCTGCACGTGTAGAGGGTGTTTTTAGGATTTTTAATTATTTATGTATTTGATGTGAGTTTTAAAGTGTGCTATCAGGCCTATGTAAGTGGACGTTCTCCTGGACATGTGTTACTGTTGCACTATGTGGGCACGTGGTACTTCACATGATTGGACATTGTGGTTTTGGCATTGTTTTATTTGGGACACCTACCTGATTCTTCGGATGTCTGCACTCCTTTCTCCATCCCTCCGACTCCCTCTATTCTCTCCATTCCAATGGTGGAGGCACAGATTTCTTCCCAGGGGGTCAACTTGATGGGTGATTCCGATCCTCCCCCGGTGGCTGTGGCAATGTTGCGGTTGGCAGAAAGTATGCTACGGACGCGTATCCGCAGGTCGTCCCATCGCTTTCTGCATTGCTGTGGGTTGCGGGGTGCGGTCCCCACCGCACTTACCCGCTGTGCCACCAGGGCCCATATGGCCTTCTTGTTCGCAAGTGCCGTCCTGGTCATTTGCGTGGAGAAGACGGCGGCAGCATTCTCCTGGAGGGTCTCTGTGAGCACGGTGAGTTCCTCACGGGAGAAGTGGACCTGCCGCTTGCGGTCGCACGCTTTCTTCGCTACTTTTCCCATTTTTCTTGGTTTCACTAGGGTGGATGACGGGTTGGGATGTGTCTCAGGGTAGTATTTTTAATGGTTGTGTGGAATTTGTGGTTTTATAGGTGTACGGCGTGATGTTTCCCGTTCCGGGACCATGCTTTTACTTCCGTTTCCGTATATTTACGGTCACCGTACTTTCCGGTTGGCGCTCACTGCGGTGTCCGCTGAGATGGGTGGCGGTATTGCACCTAGGGCGCCGTACGGCGGCGGTGTGGGCCGTTTTGGGGTCATTTCCGCCATCGCGGACTTTGCACTTCCGCCATGGCGTGGTGCTCGTGCCCGATGGGTCGGAATGAGCCGCACTTTGCTCCATCGTGCAATGGCGGAAACGCTATTTACGCTATGGCGGTCCGGTCGGTTGATTTCCGCCAGGGTCGTAATGAGGGCCAATGCCAATGTTATAAAGATAGAGGTGCACTGTTAAATATGGTGCCCTTTGTCTCCCATTTCAATTGAGTGCTAAATGAGATGGCATTTCCTTAAAACCCAAAGCATTTTTGTATTGAGAGGCACAATTTAAAACTAGAACAAATAGAATGCACATTGTTTTTGTAGAATTATACCAAATTAAAATAGAATCCTTGGCTCATGCCAACATAGAATCACAAAGGCCCCACCTCTCCTAACAACTACAGGCCCATCACCACTATCCCATTCTTACTCAAGATATTGGACAAAGCAGCCTACCTGCAGGTGCAACACTTCATTGAGGAAAACAAGCTCTTAGGGCTACTCCAATCTGGTGTTCGCCCAAGGCATGGGACTGAAACTGCCCTACTGGACCTAAAAAACTAGATGGACGATGCCTGAGACCTAGGCAAACCAGCCGTACTCTTACTCCTTGACCTCTCCGCAGCATTTGACCTCGTAGACCACAACATCCTATGCTACCGCCTCTCCTCCATGGCCAGATTCTCCCCCGATGCCACGGCCAGGATCACCTCCTTCTTGTAAGCAGGACCATGCAAGTATTCTCTGACCTGGCCTCCGCCTCACCCACCACCATGCTATGTGAAGTACCTCAAGGATCCTGCCTCTCACCCACTCTCTACAACATCTTTACTCACCTACTCTTCCTCATCCTTGATGCTATGGGTATCTCCTACACCAACTACGTGGACGATACCCAGATCCTCCTCACCCTCACTGGCAACTATGACACAGACTCCACTACTCTCAACAACATCTACAACACCATCCAGGAATGGATGGCAGACAACGGACTATGCCTCAACTCTGACAAGACAGAACTCCTTCTGGTAGGTTCCCCTGACACACTTAAAAACCTTGACACACAGTTTAGCTACTTCACTATTGACTCCATTAAAATCCCAATTTCAGACTCAGTCAAGCCCCTCAGAGTCTACCTGAATGTTAACCTATCCATGAATAGACAAGTCAATGCAATCGCCGCCTCTGCAGCGTACCATGCTAAACTAATTAATGCAGCTAGGCATTTCTCTCCAAAGACAAATGCACCAACATAGCCAGAGCCATTACTGGCTCAAGGCTAAACTACTGTAACGTACTCTTCCTAGGGACTTCCACAAAAAACTTGAAAATACTTTAAGTCATCCAGAACAACGCGCTCCGCGCAGCTCAAGTCATCTCCAAAAGAGAGCACATTACGTCTGCCTGGAAATCAGCCCATTGACTCCCAATAAAAGAAAGGATCATATTCAAAGCTTTGACACTGACCCACTAGTGCATCCATCTCTTTGCACCTGAATACCTATCCACATACTCCATATGTTACTAGATGCAGAGAACAAATAGAACTCGGGACTCTGTGTTGGTACTAAAGGGGTTTTTAACCGAGACAGCTCGGTCATTTGCCGGTGGTGCCCCTGACTAGGTACAGGAAGTACCACCAGCACTTTTTCACCACTTATACTGTATGAATAAGGCAAAATAAAATTGACAATTTTCCACTTGTCATTACAGTATACACATGTTGCAATAATCACAATAGACACATGTGTTTTTAAATCTATTTTTCCTGCACATAAAAAACCTAAGTGCAAGGGTAACCTCGCCCCCATAGCATAACGTCCCTGTGTGCAGGATACATCAACACACCATTGGGTACAGGTAGCCACGTGGACCCTAAGAAACTCAACTAAGGGCAACACATATTAAAAATACATCCTTTGTTTATATTACTTGCTGTTTTATTTATTTATTTACATTTTTTAAGTGCTCACACAGCCTGTGGGCATCCAGGCGCTGTTACAGGAATTGTTTGTTTTTTAGTTGCATAATTGTCTTGTTTTCTTTTCTTAGTTGCGTATTTATAATGCACTTAAATGCCCAGAGGTTTCTAAGCGCGGACCCGGGGATCGAACCTGTGTTGCTTTGTGTCGTTTTGCTTCCAAGGCGAACACCTTGCCGCTGAGCAATGCTCCCGGGACAATTTGATTGCATTTCCTGAGACCTGAGATGTGTGAAAACATTGAATAGGGTACATCTCAGATGCCGTACCCGACACGGTCCAACACATATATATACAGTTGAATTCAGAACACAAGTAAATTAACAATGTATTCTAAAATAAAAACAGTCCACAACAATCTGTAAAATTGATTGGGTTTCCATCCTCCTAATACATTGCAATTCTTGCCATATAGCTACTTTGACTAAAAAGAATTGTATTTGATGAGTATAAATGCACAACACATTTAGATGACATCTCAACTAGTTATTTTCACAACATGGGTACTCTGAGGGAGACTTAACATGAGCTACAATTAGAGCAAATAAACAAAAAAGGGAAAACTGGGAAGACCTACTAAAGAAAACCAGTACTAAAGAACTACCATCTTGAGTATATGTTTCAAAATTCTCTGTAGAGTCATAGATTGAGAAATATCAGACATAAACACTGGACCATTTTGACCCAAGATAATAAACGTATACCGTTGCTTACTAATACACCAGTATTCGCATATATGAGGAGTAAGAATCCCAAGAATGTGCGGGTACACAATGATGTAATTAACCCATTTGAGTATTAAAAAAAGACTATAGATAACCATGTCTTCAATAGGTGAATTATGGAAATGTGACACATGGGAATATTGTGCATCATCCAAAAACAGGTGAAACAAATCAACTACATGATTTTGTTACATGTGACACACCAAATATTGTATATAGATCTAGTATAGATTATCCTTGTGTGAAATATGATGTGAGCTAGGCATAAAGGAAAACTAAGTCACACTGGAACGAATACCACTGGAATATGTGGACACACAATCTAAAATCTCCTGTTCGAGATTTCATTGGGCAAGGACATCCACTCTCACAGGTGAGATTCCAGATACTTGAAGTGGTACGGAGATGTCTTTGCAATACCAATGTTAATTGTCTAGTAAGTCAAGAGAGATTTTTTGGATAGACAGAATCAACTCTGTTTATCCGGGAGTCATGAACGAGGAATGTAACTTCAACCGTGTTTATAACTTATAGATATCATTAATATCAACCTTTTTTGATATTGTGACACGGGCCTCTTGTAGTATGGGTGTTTTCATTACTTATAAGTATGTTGTACAAGGCAAGCTTTTTGAGTGCCAAAAATACAAACATGTAAACCTTTTTTCAAAACATTACAATTGTCAGACAAAACACAAAATATGTTCAATACACATATGTACAATCTTTAGGCACAGATTGTTTTGGTTGATTTACATTGAATCTAAAAACAAGCATAATTGAATAAGGACACTTTCTTGTCCCTATTGCTTTCACTTTTGAGCCACCTTATTGTTTATTTCTACTTTCACACATGCCCAATACTTTGGCACAACATTATCAGACTGGCAACACAAATGTGTTATATATGTATGAGCAACGTTCACGTATAGACTGGTTGGTTAACTCACTTTGAAATGTATGTACAAGAATATTAGAAGAAGGGCACCTTATTGTTTTTATCTAATTCCTGCTTTTGGTTAATCTTTCTTTATTTACATACACACTTGTATTTGACATCACCTGCAGACTAGCACTTGCACAATGATGTCATCAAGCCTGTGAATTTATCAAGCATTCACTGTGACACAATGGATTCTGCACTGCAGGAGTATCACGATGAGCAGAGGCTAAATTGCTCACTCAGGCCTCACACTGCTACACAAAAGAGCCAACACAATCATAAAGGTAAACCAGGCACAGTTAAGAGATGTACCTTTTTTTGCCTTTTGTGGTAAAATAGGCAGAGTGAACGCTACTGTTTTTAGAGGGATGTGAATGTGATTCAGTAACGACCCAAACTCCAAAACATGTCAGTGAAAAATAAAGGGAATGACCAACCAAGGGTCTATGAAAAAGGATAGACCTAATAAAGCACCATCTGCAAAAATAATGAAAAAGAAAAACACTACACAAAACCCACCCATGAGGAAAGAACAAAGCATAAGTAAAAATAGCACACTGCAGCACTCTGAGTAATACATCAGGGGTGTAAGACAAGTAATAGCCACAATGTTCTTTAAAAGGATGTGTTTTGGATGAACAAGTTGCAAAAGACTTAACCAGTCTCTGGGGATTAGAATGGACCAAGGGGGTAGTTACTGGTGGATAGTACCTTATTTAGGGTCTTTGGGAGGTGGTCAGGCAGTGATGAGAGCTGAGCATGCTCAGTTCAGGTACATTAGATAATGTGTGCTCAGGAGAAAACGGGAGTCTAGCAGTTTTGAATGTGGTAGCTCTGTGCAGTTCGAAGGCGGCTTTCGGTGAAGCAGGTCAGGGCTTAACGCAATCTGTTTGAGGTCGAGCTGGGTTGTAGCTGCCGGGAGTGCTGATGAGTGATGTTTCAGTGCTCCGATGTGCATTTTGGCGAAGCAGCAGTTTGAGGGTGATTGGTAGGATAACCCCTGGTTTGAGTCAGCGGGTGACGCTCTAGCGGTTTGAGTCGGGTTCCGGGGTTTAGAGGTTGATTCAAGCTTAGCAGGGCTACATGCAGCACCAAGTGGGCTCAAGATGCAAGCATTCATTCAAAGGTTTGGAGAAGCACTGAAAAGCAGCACCAGCAGGGTCCCTTGACATCAGAAATAGTATGCAGTGATTATAACAAATGAACAAATAATGATAGTGTTGTTGATATTTTCATTCTTTTATTTAAATGCCTATTCCAACACTTTCCCCAAATATTCTAGGACTGGATTTATTATATACAATTACACCAGTCCTAAAATATATTGGGGATAGTGTTTGGTGCATTGAAATAAAATTATGAAAATATCGACAACACTGTAATTATTTTTTTAGTCATTACAAACACATGGATCCATCAGACATGAGTCAAAGTCAGTTCGGCTGGAATCAAGGTTTCAGAATGGGGAGCTTTGCTGATCTGGTCCTCCTGATGCAGTCAGAACCACTTCAGGGGCTGGGTATATGTTTAGATCCTTGTTCTCATTCTCCCAAGGACTAGGGAGGCTGGTCCACAACTGCAGGTGTCTTACAACACAGTGAGACCCTGGGTACCATTGGGGTAGACAGAGAGGCAGGTCTTATCCCAGCAGCAGGTCATCTCCAATGGTCCCCGGGGAAGGGTAGGGGAAAGAGCTTGCTTCAGCTTTGGACATTCAGTTTTCACCTCACTGGAGGAGGACTTTGGTCTGATCCACTCTTTCAAAAGATGTCCAATTAAATCTTCTTTAAAGGTTGATGTCCAAAAGATGATTCAGAGAAGTGTTGTGAATCCTCTTCTTTTAAAAGTAAAATTGCACAGGTGATTGGACTAAAGCAACCTTGCTTTAGGGGTTCAATCCCTGTTCTTGCAAGAAGTGCACTTTGTCCTTCTGACATAACACCCAAAGTGTATTGTGGTAGAGGAAGTGAAGGGGACTGGAAGGAGAGGCAGTGAGACACAAGATGGTTGAAAGCTCCATCAAATATAAGGAGCTCTCTGCATTTACACTAAATTCTGCCGCTTCCCTTCTCAATAGGACCAAAGGCCTTTATATAGGCAGCACCCTAGTGTGGGTCCAAGCATTTTGTGAATGGTCAAGTCTTGGAATAATCCCTGGTTCAAGTCAGCAAATGACTCTTCAGTGGTTCGAGTCGGGTTACAGTGTGGAGCAGTTAATTCGAGCCTAGCAGGTGATCGAGAAGGCTGAAGATGCAGGCATTCCTGTTCACAGGCCATCTCCCTCTTGAGTGGCTGTCCCTTGAAAAGGGTTTTACCTGCCCTTACAAAGGAACAAAGTGAGGCATGGCCATTCAGGTTCCTGTCCTGTTACCAGCATGGGCTACTTATGATCAACATAGTTTGGTACAGGAGTTCATATCATAAGTGCAGACCCTGCATTGCATAGACTTGGCTGTCACTGCAGCTGTCAAATGGGCAACTGTGACCTCTGAACCTGCTCTTTGCCACTGGTAGAGCAGACGCTGCAGATTAGGACACTGATGTGGCAAGACACAGGTGCACACTACGCTTTTCGCATGGAGCATATGGAAGGGGAATCTGTATACCACCATAAATGTGGAAGGCAATACATATCTTCAGTTAAAACAATGAATACAATTGCACACAGTCAAAACCCCATAATCATAAAACAAAATGAGTAACATTCATATAATCAATAAATAGATTAAGAACATCATAGGCATCATAAACAATGTTCTACAGATACGATATAATACCTTTAGCTGTGATTGTTCATAATTATCTCTCTCTCTCCTGTACCATGCTCTCCTAACATAGTTACAGAAATAATAGCATCAATGGAATTTGCCAATATATATAATTCTTCAGCAGTAACTAAAGATGTCATGCTAAGGGCACCAAATAGGGTTTTCAAGGTTTGCTCCTAATTTCAGCATTTATAGTACAATGCACGTGCCGGAGTGTTTCAACTATCACAGTGCAAGATGGACAGCAGTCAGTATAACCACTGTACCAACAAGCCTTTACAGAAGCAATAGGTAATATGCCCAGTCAGAGCAATATATTTTAAGCTCTCTGTTTTGGACAATCAATTAGATGTAGGTAATATTTCAATAAAGTACCCTGGTTAATCGTCAAGTAGGTGTAACCAGTTGATATGTGTTAGCACTGGCCTATGCATTGGCCTGTTATGAAATCTATGAATGCATCTAGGACGACTTGTATACTTGTTGGCAATACCATCTGGATTGGACCAAAGGTCTTCTAAATTTAACAGCCCCAAACAGTCCTAGATAAACTTGAACCATGGGATGGCAAGGACAGTCTTTTAAGGCAGTCCAGAAGAGGGATGATTTCGATCCCATCTTGTCATTAATGGATGTGAAGCCAACTATTTGGTGGGTTCTAGGGTGCCAAAGGAGTTTTCATTAAAATGCTTTTCAAGCATGGTCATGGACTGCATCTTGCAATGGCCCCATATTTCCACGCCATAAGTAACAGCTACAATCACCTGTGCTTGATAGAATTTTAGTGCTGGGGTTAAGTATTTTGCTACTAATTGCTTTTGAGAAATGTAAGAATTCCATTGAACTTCCTCTCTAACGATAAATTGGCTTTGTCAATATGTTTGAACCATTTCCCATCCGCTGAGATCCTAATCCCCAGGTAATCAAGTATGGGCCCACCTATATTAAGGTTTATTTGTGTACAAAGTTGCTTTGTTTTGACACAAATTATCGTATTTGTTTTATCTTTATTAATTTCAAGACCATGCCAATCACATTAGTTAACAAACTCCCCTATAAGGGCAAAAAGGACCGATGGTGTTCTAAAGATCAGCATCAGATCATCAGCAAGCATTAGCATGCTGATTATCTCACCTCGCAAGGAAGGGGCATCACAAATGCTTGCTGATAGTTGTGTGACCCCACAATAAAAAGCAAAAAGAGTGGGGATCAGTATGCATCCCCTCCTAACGCCATACTTCACAGGGAAAGACTTGGTGGGCTCCCCACCTGGGCTCCACATGACCAAAGCCATTGTGTTGTTACAAAGATCCATAATTGCTCTCAGGAGTTGAAGAGGACAGTTATTTTCATTTAAAGAACGCCAAAATTCACTTCTTGGGATGCTATCAAAAGTGACCTTAAGAATATCTGAGTAATATTTGTCCCCTTCTATGGTGGCACATTAATTCAGAATGAGTACAAGTCTGAACAACTGATCTACTGCACTGATTCCTTTAGAAAATCCATCCATCAAGTGATTCAGTGCATTAGTATCAGATTTCCAATTTTCCAGTTATTTTTACAATATTTTCCCAAATATTTCGCTATTGGCTTCAAGCAGCGAGATAGGACAATAATTCCCTGGTATGCCAGGGTCACTTTTTCATAAATTGGCACTTTCTCTGAACTTTTCCATGTTGCTGGTTTCGGCCCTGTTTTTAGGATAGAATTAAACAATCATAAAGGGTACAGTGCCTGCACCTCAGGTTCACTCAGATAAAGGTCACTGGAATAGAATCAGCAACCAGAGTCTTTTCTCTGGCTTGTTTATTAATCACAATACGTACCACTAATAAGGTAGGTTCAATTACACAACACTCTGTATTTCATGCATGCATTCTCTTGAGATGGTTACTGCAGCCCTCTTATTTCCTGATTACTCTTTTGCTGATGTTAAATTCTTGTATGTACCAGAGTGTTGACAGTTCTAGTTTGCAGGTGTGTTGTTTCAGCGCATTTGCTGGTCGGTGAAGGCTGAAAGGTCAGAGTTCAGTGCTTCTAGTAGAGAGTTGCAGTTCGGTTGGGGTGTTCGTTCCATGTAAGGTGGAGGTTGACAAGGTCTTCCGTGAGGGCTTCCACCGGGAAGTTCTTGAAGGAATTGAATGTTTGTGTGATGGGTTTCTCATGGGAGTGCTTGACTGGGGTGGTGTGCAGGATGTTGAAAGGCATGACTAGATGGTCAGACCAGTCAAGTGGGAAAGAAGATCTCTAGCAGAGGGAAGACAGTGTGTTGATGATTAGGTTGAGGATGTTATCTTTCTTGTGTGTCTGGTGCAGGGCCACGACTGCAAGGCCTCTGCCTGTCTTGTTTGGCCGGTCTCTGTGTTGGATGCTGTAGCCACAAGGGACAAGGGCAGCTAGGATGTGAGAAGGGGTGAGTGTCAGCCTGGTCTCGGTGATGAAGTTGGCATCAAGGTTGTGTGTAGTGTAAAGACCTCGTGGTGGCCACAGAAAAGACAGAAACAAGTGATCACAGTTCAACCGTGTTTATTAAACTGTACGCATTTGTGAGAAAAAACGCCTAATCTAAACCTAAAGCTAAGATGGGAGCAAGCTACGGCAATCAAATAATAATAAGGCAGTTCTATTAGTATATTGTCAAATAAAAAGGGCCCAAATTATAAACAGAAAATCAACTATTGCCCATCCTTACCACTAAATTACAAAAAGAGTGTGGGATAATGTTGACCAGAAAAGAAAGAAGTGTTCACAAAATTATAAGTCAGGATGGTATGACGGGATCTCCCTTCCCCGTGGAACTCCTGAGCACAGCACACTCCTGGGCCTCCCCAGCACGAGGTTCACAAGCCTATTTCCCATTACCAGAACCTTCATGGGTCAAGTCTATTTCCTCAAAGTCTCCTGCCTGAGAAGGCTTGCTGGATCAAAACAACAAACAACCAAAATTTCCTTCAGTGGTCTTGCACCTTTGGGTGATGGCTCTTTGCTCCTGGAACCTCCTTCCGCTGGGCTCAGATCCTCTTCACAAAATGGGCCTCCCTCCGTCGGGTTGACTACGGCATTTCAAATATCACTCATAACATTCAGGAGCTTTAATGTCTTTTTAAACAAACAACACTTTGGACAACCCTCAACCGGGTTCACTTTCATCGACACACTGTTCCCGGGTGTATTACTCTTCACCCCAACTCGTAGGCATCCCTCAGGTGGGTTCACGTTTGCCACATATACAGTTCACTCTACTTTATCTCAATGCAGGATTTACTTTCAGAAATGTTCCCCTTGGCATCCCTCTTTTGGGTTCACATAACCATCTTTAACACAGTTCATAAATTTCTAACACAGTTCATGATTTGCTAATTTTTATGAGAAAGCTAGCTTTCTTTTGGCATCCCTCTGTCGGGTTCACACTTGCCTTTTTCCACATTTAACGATCTTATCAGAAAGCCGGGTTCCCTTCCCCTAGCTTTCTCTCAGCAATGGGTCAGAGACTTTCGATTGTACAAGGGATTTGACAAGACCTTGTAGGACCACTCTGACTTCACATGCCGTCCTTTCCTAGAGCCTTCTGGTACTTACAGTTTTCAGCAGACAAAGGGGGCGATTGAGAGTGCTTTGAATGAGCACTCCTGCAGCGCCTGACCACTCTGCAACTGGCCCTTGTCTGGGCTTTTCCCAAAGGTTCAAACACACACACAAGTTCTTTCTTCTCAAATTCCCTGCATTCATATAATGTTGCCACTTAAAACCTGGGGCTCAACACAGTTTGGTTTGCTATCAGCTTCCTCCGACTCACCGGCTGATTGAATCTGTTGGCTTGTCTTACTTCTGGAGTCAAGGACAGTACCACGGTAGCCAGCGTGCCTCCCCGCCTGTGTTATCAATGCGGGAGGTACCCGGGCACCAGTGACATCTGTTCCTCCACACGCCAGCTGTGACTCCCGGTCTTATGAACTCCATTTCAGAGGCTTTGCAAGTCTGAGTTGAAAAGGGCAAGGGCAGTTCCCCCTTCGTCGTACCTCCAGGTCTTGCCGCCTTTCTCCTCCGTTTGAACTGCCAGTTCAGTACAGCTGCGTGCGCGTGCGCTTGCCCTTGCTTGTAGTATGCTCTCGTGCTCTGCCTTTTATTCCTGGTGGGAAAGTAAAGGGTCGTTGGTGTCCGTGGTTACTGTCAAATGCCTGACTCTGCCTGACCCTTGTGTTGGGAAATGTCAGGTGGCTTTGGTGTTAGTCTGTCAAGGTGTGAGAAAGTGTTTGTGTTGCGAAGGTACGATTTTTAGGGCTGGTTTAAAGAAAAGGGGGGACTGTGGGAATGGTAGTGTTCTGTCACGGCAGATTGGGAGTTTGGAAAAAAATAACCAGGAAGATGTAGAGAGCAATGATTGGGAGTGTTCAGGTAGGAAACAGGAAAGCAGGGATTCTGGGAGATGTGATCTCTGAATGCAATAGGGTTTGGGCCTCTAGGAGATGTATCAAATGTGGAGGGCTCGTTGGATACAGCTAAGGGAGATTCTTTGGGTGGAAGGGAGCTAGATGTAGAACAACCTACAAAGGCCTCAGGGACTTTGTCCTTCTCACCTTCCCCCCTGGTATAGTACTGCATCTTACCTGGGGTATTCGCCGTAACATAATCCCGGGTTGCCCTACCCAGGAGATCCTCCCTTGCTCGCCTACCCCCAGCGGTGGATCAGAGAGTATCAGCCTTTCACTGGTTACCTGAATAAGGGATTCTCAAGGTTTACTTGGGAGAATACCCACAGGTTTCTCGCAGTAGTGATGAGGTTGGCGATGTCTGCTGCATAGGTGACAGCTGATCGGACATTGGCAATATACAGTGGACACGGCTGAAAACCAGGGCTAGTGGCCTATTGAAGTTTTAAAAAATAAAGTGGGCATGGCTGAAGGCCTTGGCTAATGGCTTGTTTGTGTTCGGCTGTACCCATTGGACATGGGCAAAGGCCATAGCTAGTGGCATGTTTGTGTTTTCAAATATGCAGTGGGAGCGACCCGTTTGTGTTTTCAAAAACAAAGTGTTCATGGCCAAAGGCCATGGGCAATGGCGCGGAAAAAAACTATGGAATTAAAAAAACTCTAAATTCATGGAAAAATGTTTAGTTAAAGAACAGTTAAGGTGAGAAACTTAATGCAACAAAACCCCTGAAATTCAGCTAAAGGCACCTTAACTTTACTCCCCCTGTTGTGCAGCCTGTGACCACAATGATGACATCACAGATGACACCACTGATGACATCACTGGTGACATCACTAATGGCATCTTCTATGACAAACACAAAAGTTAATGGGCCTCATTACGGGTCCGGTGGTTACCCTGCCGGCACCTGACTTCCCGGTAAGCTTCCCGGCACCATTGTTTCCAGACCGGCACACCTATAATGAGGCCCGATGTATTAAAAAATGTTTATACTATTTAAGGATTACTCATACTTTGTACAGTATGGGCCTCATTATAAGGCTGGCGCTCCCAGAATGAAGGGGGCCGGCACGGGATCGTGCCCCTTCATTCCGGGAGAGCCGATTATGAGCTTCCCATCGCGGGACCCGGATCGCAAGCCTGGTAAAACCAGGCATGCTTTCCGGGTCCCGCGAGGGGAAGAGGGAGACAATAACGGGCCAGATGTAATCTGCATGTTATTACCTCCCTCCCCATTCCCATTGAGCCCTATGGGGGCTCAATGGGAATGGGGATGGGTTCCTGCAAGGAGGAATTACCAGGTCCTCCTATGTCGGAGTAACCCGGTAAGTCCCCATTGCAGGAACCCGGTAATGGAGCCCGGAACGGAGGTAGCCATGGAGCTAATAGCTCCATGGCTACCTCCATTCTCGTAATGAGGCCCTATGTGTTTTATTTCAGTGTTACCATGTTAATCATTAACAAAATACACACTTAAAGAAATATACATCTACACAGTTATTCCTTGTTTTAAATCACTTCTCATGCCATTTAGAAAATGAGACATGTACACATTTGTCTTACAATAATCAGTATTTACATATGTTATATACTTATTATATTATAGTGAACATGTCTTACATATATTTGGCACAAACAGGAACATTCCAAACATATTTGTAAAATATTACATATTTATAATGTCCACTCGCGGATGGATGCTCAGCCAATCAGATCGCTGGAACAGTGGGCGATAATACACAATCCCCGCCCACTGTCCCAGCCACCTGAGGCCTTTCCCCAGGTGTTGTTTTTTTTTTTCAATGCGGGGAGGCAACAGGGAGCTTCTCCTTCTCCCTGTTGCCTCCCCACCTCCAAAATGACCCGGTCCCCCCCCACACCCTCCACTTACCCACGGGACTGGCACAATGCTCCGGCCCCGTCTTGCCACTACCATAGACACGGAAAAGGGACTTAGCCCCTTTACTATATGGAGGCAGCCAACTTTTGTGTTGTTGTTTTTTATCGGGAGATCGGCTGCGCAAGCAGTGCGGAACTCCTGATGAAAAATTGTGAAAACCATTCACACCACAGATGAACCCCGGGGTGCGAATGGCTTTCATGCCCTGCCAGGAGGGCGGAAAGCCATATTCAGATATCTTTTAAAAAAGTACTACAAAGGAAAGCTTTGCAAGTAGTGATATGAACCATGCGGAGCTGTTTACTGTTTTAAACAATGTACTCATTGCTATGAACTATTCTAAAATGCTAATATGACATATGTAGAAACAAAAGGGTTGTCTAAATATGTGCAAATACCTAGAGTGATCTTATGTCTGATGCCATTAGTTAAATTATCATTGATGTCATATAAGATGTTATTGGTGATGTCACCAGTGATGCCATCAGTGATGCCAATAGTGATGTCATAGACAATGTAATTAGTGGTGTTACCAGTGATATCATCTGTGATATCGCTTCATTGTGGTCATAGGCTGTGCAACAGCTGGCCACGAAGTTAATGTGGCTTTAGTTGAATTTCAAGGGCTTTGTTTCTCACCTTAACTGTTTTTTAAGTAAAGTTTTTTTCATTGAATATATATATATACATACATTTTTTAAATATATGTATTGATTTTATTTATAGCATATTTATAATGCACCCATGCACAGTGTGTTTCCAGGTGCCACAAGACAAAAAACGGGGGGACAAGGTGAATAAAACAGGTATGGTCCTACTAGGCCTTGTGACAATAGGATAGTTCAAGTGCATCAGCAAGACGTGCAGGGTGTTAGACGGTGGTGGGGCGGGGGGAAGGAGGGCCCAGAGTTGGGCAAGTGCTTGGGGGAGCCCAGGAGCACAAGTGCCAGGGACCACCATCAGGTGTGGGGAAGAGGGTGGACTGGACTCAGGAGGGGATCCCAACCCTCCAAGCTGGCCACGAAGGGGGCCCAGAGGTGCAGTGCGAGGTTGGGTAGGGGCTGAGATAGACTGGGCAAGGAGGGATCTGGTGCCCTGTAAGACTTGTGAGGGACCAGGCCACCAATCAGAGCAGAGCGATGGGGGAACTACCAAGGGAGGGTGAGAGGGAAGGAAGTAGAGAAAAGCACAGCTGCTTGCAGAACTAAAGGAGATAAGGCTCAGGTCTGCGAGAGGCAGGGAGGCCATTCCAGAGGGAAGCTCCTGCCAAAGATAGAGATCTAGCCCCCACTCTCTGCTTGGAGAAACGTCAGATCTGCAGATAGGTAGAGGACCGAAATGCTCTAGGCGGGAGATATTTAGTGAGAGAGAGCTGACTGTAGCAGGGTCCCAGACCTCGGAAAGCCTTGTGGATGAGGCAGAGGGTCTTGAATTTGATACTTGCAAGCATCAGGAGCCAGTGGGAGATATTAGAGATGGAGCGATGCAGTCTCTGGGCTTGTGGCCAAGGATAAGTCTTGCAGTCCGTCCTATTCTGCAGTAGTTGGAGGGGGCGAAGAGAGGAAAGAGGCACAATGATGAAGAATGATAAAGAGACTATTTCAGTGTCAAAAGGTGCACATTGGAGTAAGGCTCTGAGCCCCATCCCTAAGGGTTCTCCCACCTGGAAAAGAAACAAAGAATGAGACTCCTTCACAGAATAATATGGTCACATAGATACATTTATTTTGCATCAAACAAAGCACTCGAAAGGAGAGAGGCAACAACATATGTTTGGCTACGGCTCTATGACTTAATTGAAGTCTTTAGTTCCTTAAATATGATTATTTTTCAGTTGCATTAACATAACTTGTAAATTACACAAGGTTCTTGAAAGGTAATTCACTGACATAGTGAAAACAGTTTCGATGAATAATTATAGTGAAATACAAATAGACTTGCAGGGGGAGGCTTGACATGTGTTCTTTTCTAGCCGTAGCCTGAGCTCAAGCTGAGTTTTTGTGCTATTTCCTAGCTTGCTGGCTATTTCCTAGCTTGCTGGCCTTTCAATGGGAAAAAGTAGTTCCTGCAGTTTGACAGACGAAGATCGGTTTGGGATTTCGCTGTTTAGTGGACCACAGGCAATAACTGTCGCGTGACATTTTAACTATGAGGAAAACTTGTGTTAATGTAACGTATATTTCCACAAAAGGCCCTTTGAGCATCATTTCTACTATATGTGGTATCCTATAAACACGAATTCCGATATACAGGTTGGGAAGGGAAAGGAGACTCAGAGCTAATGTCAATAGCCATTATTTCTTGTATTGCTACATCTTGCATTATCAATGCATTACTAATCGATACAGATGAAACAGGAGGTTTGAACAACTGGCTAAGTGCCTGGTAGAAAACAGGTAGATAATGTAGAAGAAAAGGGGCCACTAAGAAAAATAAGAGAACGATCATTAGGAATGCACCAATTATCCAGCCAAAAGAGCTGATGATGGACCAAAAGAAGCTAGTAAGGTCCCATGAAACACTTGAAACAGTTGTGTATAGGTGTGTGATAAATGCGAATTTCATATCATACCATGTCATGTGCCAGTGGGCACATGGGCTTGTTCAGCAATATCATGCAGCTTTGTTATTGCTTTGTGAACAGAAGTTGAGGTGTCAGGCACATAGACAGAGCAATTTACCTCAAGGATTTTGCATACACCTTCCTTTTCTGCAAGTATTGTATCTAAAACCAACCTATTTTGCAAGGCCACAAGGCATGCCACTTGTAATTGTACAGTGATAATACTCAATATTGGTCAATAGTGTGATTGTCTACTTTGCTTTTATTATATCTATGAGGTAATACTTGTATCATCTGTATTATATCATGTTATATGTGTAAAGTTTATTTTTAAACTATAACACATTAAATAAATAGATATTACTCAATATTTCAGTGGTGTCATTAATAGCTGCTTCTAACAATCTCGCCCGGCGACGGATATCCTTATAGTTTATGGCAGGGCCAGACGAGAGGATGTTTGCTTTAATGAGATCGCCAAATATGTGTGCACCATTATCGTCCTGAATAACAGTTCTGCAATGCCTTTTGGGGTTGTCAACAATAGGGGATATAATAGATATGGCTGGAAATACAAATCCTAAATGGCAATGGTGACTCCAATGTGGAGGTAGCCAAGTGTAAGCGTTAAGCCCACAAATGAAATACAGTGAGTCACCAACATAAAAGGGGACACCAGTGTCATCTCTAGGAATGGTGAGAGTCATGTTGCAGTTGGCGCTATATCCTAGAAATTTAGAACAATTTTTCTCAATACAAACAGCCCCCGTTATGTTGGGCCCCTGGAGATGCAGGGAAGGGATTGAAAATGAATGAGGGTTATTATCCAATAGCAGTGCAATAGGTAGAACGGGGCTGCCACAATCATAAGGCCAGCCTGGGAGGAAAAGGGATTAAACACATCCAACAAAGGGAAAGTAGCATTTGGGAGAATAACAAATCACAGGCTCCTTTGCGCAGCACCTGCTGTTTTAACTGAGCATGCAAAGAGGAGGAGGAAGAACGGAAGGTATAGCGGATATTAGCTATTCCCTTGGCTAATTCTTTAAATATAGTTATACATTCTATATGAAATATAGCCATGGTGTAAAGCATAACATAAAGCAAAGAGCAGGAGGGGCAATGGTTGCAGTGGGAGCCCTTCCTCTACAAAGGCAGGAAAATGTAATCATACATAGCAATTGCTGTGTTGAACCGTCTTGTGTGTATTATGGATAAGGGTAAGAAACACATTTCTGCTAATTAATTCACAGTGATAATGCTGGTCAGGGTGTAAAGTTGCCATAGTAACATTAGGAAAGGGTACAAGTGTAGGTTTTATCGAAATGGGCAACTACATATCACAAAATACACAAATGCAGGATCCAAAAACATAAAAACAGAAAACACAATCTCAAATGATACCGTTTCCTGTTAATGTGTGATACTTGATATTTGTAGGGCAATTGTCTTTTGTCGTGAGGAAAATAATGGAGCGGCATGGTCAGTATATTTGTGGAGGTGGCAAATATATTTTTGTAGTGTCCAAAATGCCTCACCCCCAGGTAGTCCTTTAAATATGGAGGTCTTGACCACCGGGGTAACTTCTCTCTCCTGAGAGTATTCAGATTGTTATTTGGCAGTTTCATTAAAGTTGTCTTGGTCTCAGATTATAGCGTGGACCCTCTGTTGGTTCTACAATGTCTTTGAGACACACTATAGTTGGAGAAAACAATCCAAGTTCCTTTATCCCAGCAGATGTTTCTGCAGAAGAAAAGACAAGTGGTGGAGCAACACAGCTGCCCTTAGGCTGTTCGTGTGGCAGGAAGGATAGAGGTGCTTTCTTCACATGGCTGCCATGAATCCAGTTTATGTGTCCGTCACACCTGACTGCCATTTGTGTTGCCAGGAGCACCTGCATCGGCCCTTTCCACCTAGGTTGCAGACCAGAGGTACGTTGAAAGTTCTTAGTCAGCACCCAGTCGCCAGACAAGATAGAGTGACCCTGACCCACCAATGGCTGGATAGACAGTCTTTCACCTGTTTATGACTAATGGACAATGCTTTAGTAAGCTCTTTACAATAGTCAATCAGCATAGGATAGGGCACATCAGACAGTTTCTTTGAGTGAGCCAAGCACCACACATTGGCTGGGCGGCCCATAACAAGACTCATAGGGGGACAAACCCACTCCAGAATGTGCAACAGTTATCATAGAGAATAAAGCTAAAGCTAAGGCAGCCATGAATCGTAAATTGCTACTTGCACAAACTTAGTTTATTTTTTAGTGTGGCATTACCACATTTTACTAAACCTGCCGCCTGTGCGTGATATATTGCATGAAACCTTTGTCTTATCCCCAATGCCTGACCTACCTAGTCCATTGTTTTATTTACAAAATGAACCCCATTTTCGCTCTATATTGAGCAGGGAAACCATATCTTGGAAAATATTCTTTGACAAGTGTTTTGGCTGAACTCAGTGCAGTGTTATCTCTCAAGGGAAATGTACCTACCCATGTACTGAACATACAGACAAAGGGCCTCATTATAAGTTTGCCAGTCTGGTAACAAGGGTAAGCTTGCCGGTACCGTTGTTACCAGACCGACAAACTAGGAGGTCTGCTCGCGGGTGCCTTTTTGCCTGCCAGGTCTGACCTGGCAGGCGGAACGGCACCCACTAGCAGACCATGTCGGGTGCACCGGCACCATTCACGAATGGTGCCGGTGCATCCAAACTCCCCATTCCCATTGAGCCCTATAGGACTCAATGGGAATGGGAAGTAATGCATTTCGGCGCCTGGCAATGGGGAAATACAGAGTCCGCCAGGGTTGCAATGGCCCTGTATTTCCCCATTGCCAGGCGCTGGAAAAATTCGCAAGTTCGACAGCAGCCTGACGGTTTTACCCGCAAGGCTACAGCTGAACTTGTAATGAGGCCCAATTACTAAAACATACGTGTACTTCTGACAAGGAGGCAACTCTATGAAGTCCATTTGTAGGGTTTCAAATGGTAAATCAGGGGGACTGAAAAATCACCCTTGCCGCTCCTTCTGCGGTGTGGTTAATCATTTAATCATACCATCTGCCCCTATGTAAGCCGCTCCCTGGGCGACTGATATCATCATGGGTACATATTTATTCAGCAAAAACAACCATCTCCCATTGTTACCCTGTCCAGCCATCACCCATCCTCGCAACCTGCATCAATCTGCCATTGTTTCAATTCCAGACAGGTTGCTTCTGCTTGGATACTGACAATTATGTCACGTGTATTCTCAAAAGGAGGATGGTATGTTGTGTGTGAACAGGAAGCATAAGTGAGAAAATATGGAGTTTGGGCAGTTGTCTTCACAATTGCATCCGCATTACCTTTGACCACGTGGTCAGTGATTTTCTTATGTGCACTGCATTTACTAATGGCAAGACGGTTTGACAAGGCCACTGAATTGAGCATTTTGTGAATAAGTTCACCATGTTGAATTCTGGTTCCATGGGAGGTATGAAAACCATGTTCCATGCAGGGCCTCCCAAAATTTTGGGCAACCCCAAATTCATACTGGCAAACAGTGTAAATGTTTACTGCTAGTCCAGAGCTGAGCGCACATGCTCTGCATAGCACTATAATTGTAGCCAATTGTGCT
Organism: Ambystoma mexicanum; assembly: GCF_040938575.1. Taxonomy (NCBI): domain Eukaryota; kingdom Metazoa; phylum Chordata; class Amphibia; order Caudata; family Ambystomatidae; genus Ambystoma; species Ambystoma mexicanum. The sequence goes on along the minus strand of NC_090934.1, from coordinate 1,435,823,498 downwards.
GAGTGTTGAACTATTTTACAGGTTTCTGCAACTGTTTTTAATTCAATCATGGCATAAGCTGCGGTGGACGAGCCATCGGGCAGTCTGAAACAAGAGACATCAACATATAAAATGCCATCAGGCTTTTCTAATGGAACATCTGTCAAATCAACCCGTCTCTTCGTCTCGTATGTTATTAGTATACAATCATGCAAGACATAAAGGTCATCAGAAGGGAGGGGCAACAAGGTGGCAGGGTTTAGGGTATTACATCTTTGCAAAGTAGTGTTGGATGTAAACAGGGCCAACTCATACCTGGTGAGCCCTGCATTAGTTAAATGTTGCATTTGTGTCTTGTTCAGGAGAATATCTATTGCATGGGGAATTACAACAGTTAAAGAATGTCTAAATACTATGGTTTCTGCTTATTTCACAGAAAGGACAGTAGCCTCTACCCGCGTTAGGGAATTTGGCAACCCTTTCGCCATTGGACCTGGGGTAGTTGAAAAATAGGCACATGGCCTATTTTTATCCCCTTGTGGTTCAGTTAGTACGGACAAGGCGCACACTTTTAGTTCATGCGCAAACAGAGAAAAGGGTTTAGTATAGCCCGGTATTCCAAATGCAGGAGAGTTATATAGCATGGACTTAAGTGCCTCAAAGTTTTCCTGATGAGACAGAGTCCAGGGGAGAGGTACAGCTGTAGTGTTAGTAGTAAGTTCCAGTACGGGCTTGGCTAACAAAGAAAAGTTCAGAATCCATTGTCTACAGAATGAAGTCATCTCCACAAATCTTCTAACCTCTTGCTGTGTGCTGGGTACTGGCATGTTAAGTATCATTACATTCGTTGAAGGTGCAATCTTTTCTCTCCTTTAGTTAGTAAATGACCTAGATAAGTAACCTGCTGCTGACAAAATTGTAGCTTATTTGGGGAAACCTTATGTCGCAAAGGAGCTAAAAACTCTAGCAGGTGCGTGGTGCAGTCCACACACGCTTCCTTGGTATTTGCCGCTATAAGTAGTTCATCAATGTACTGCAATAATCACAGTGCCTAGAGATGGGGTAAAAGGGTCCAATTGTGTTTTTAATGCCTGGCTGTAAATATCTGGACTTTCTGTGTATCCTTGGGGTAAACTACAAAATGTGTAAGAGTGAAAAAGGCAAAAAGGCAAAAAGGTACTCACTGTCTTCATGTATCAGAATTCTGAAAAATGCATTCTTTGAATCCACAACCGTAACAAATTGTGCGGAGGGGGGAACCATAGTAAAGGTGATGTCATATATGGAGCAACTGGGAACTAGGGCACCACAATTTTATTGATAGCGTGCAAATCTACCAACATTCTCCACTCAATAAGTGATCCTTCCTTGACATGCCTTTTTTTTCTGAACAGGTATAATTGGGCTGTTACATGGGCTCCCTGCTATATCTTTAACTATCCCTTTAGCTAGTAAATCTTTATTTACTCCCCTCATCCCTACTAATCCTTCCTGGGATATTTTGTATTGGGAATCCTTGGGAGTATGGCATTGGTCTTAAAGTTAATTTGAATTGGATCTCCTGACACACATCCTACATCATTTTTACTGGATGCCCACACCCTTTTATCCACTTTCTTACGTTCAGTTAGTAAAGTATTAGTGGTGGAAACATAACATTTAGCAAAGTATTCAGCAGAGCAAGTGAGGTAGACACCATCCAGCGAACAGTGCATGTTTGCATGCAAATGTTTCAATAAGTCCATGCCCAAAGGATTTAAAGCACATTTATCTGTTACAGCAAACGGAGACATGTAGGAAATGAGCCATATCTGAATGTGAATGGGCTCTGATACTGGTCTATGGACTGCATTCTTAGGAAATCCCACTGAGCTGTTAATTTACTCAGAGAGGGGTATTAAAGGCACTCATTCGTGGGAAATAGAAGTATTCTTAGCTCCTGTATCTAATGGGAACTTCTGCTTATGGACCTGTGAAGTCAACATGTATTTGTACTCTGCATTTCCCCTTTCCTGGGCAAGCCTATGTTGCATAATAATGCAGATATGGCTGGTCTTCATTATTGTCCCTGGCAGAATATTACTGTCCCCGCCTTGGATCAAATAAATTAGACTGTCCTTGGCCCTGGTTTTCCACATTATTACCATCAAACTGACTCTCACTGCCTCTTGTTATTCCTCGTCCTATAGACCTTCCTCTTCCCCTTGGACACGTGGGACATTCTGAAACAAATGGTATGGGTGTTTACAATAATGGCATCCATCATCCACTATTCCTCCTCTGTATGCTGGAGGAGCACTTCCCCCTCTTCCCCATTACATTCCTCTTGATATTCCTCTTCCTCATGACATACCTCTAACTCTGTCTCGTTCTGGAAATGCTTGTTCCATTAATACTTTTGTCTTCAAATCTTTAAATTGTCTTTCCTTTTCTCCCCTTCTCTTTTGTATGCCTATTCACATATCAGGCCATACAAAGTTTGAGTCGCAGTATGCATGTGCCATTTTGATTGCTATGTTTGCATGTCATTTTTCAAGTGTGGGAGCAAACCTTCTGCCCTCCTGGCATGCCATGAAAGCCGTATTCACAGTTTCTACAAACGAACTTCCAGATATTGCCAAGCAAACATTGCAGTGTTATGGGTGGTCATAGCAATATGCTGATTCTGAAGATGCTCCAGGGATATATAAGTGTACAAGAGGCACAAAAAAACAATAAATGAAATTAAGCTCAAAGTAAGAGGCAAAAAGAGGCAAAGAAATCCAAGGTTGGTGCTGTTCATGTGAATGTAATGACTGTGCAAAGAAGATTTCAATGTAGTTTCTAAATTTGAGAGTTTTTCTCCCAGTCTTAGTTCTGTGTGGGGTATATTGTGTCACATCCAGGGTCACATGATAGTTTGAATCTAATTTCCATGTTTGACTTATGAGCAAACATTGATTGCAGTTTGTTTAAGGATGATCTTATGATTTGAGAGACCTTACTGTATTGGTTGTTCAGGCTCCCAACTCCATGTATACCTTGTCTCCAAAATTCAGGAACCAGGCTAAGTGAAATTCCAGTAAACCTACTGATGCAATGGATTAACAAAGCTGGCCTCCTCCTTCCAAGAAGTCTTTGGCCCCGATTCATGAAATTATTTGCATGTAAAAACGGGGATTTGCATGCCAGTCTGCCCGCAAATCCCTGTTCGTCAATCAGGGATTTGTGGGCAGAATGGAATTGTTCACTTCTTCCATCCACATCCACAGATCTCTATCTTCAGATTCAGAGTGGTCCTAGTGCTCTATGAACCCTGCAAGTCAGGAAAGGTTGTGCTAGCACTGCCCTGTGCTTTCTATGTAGAAGAACAGTATCAATCCAATTAAGAGGGGAACACATGAGTCCCTGCCCTAGAGCCCGTGCTTTGTCCACACTTACACTACAGAATATTGACCATTCCATTGCGTTTTTGGGGGCATGGCAAGAGAAGGAGTGTGCAACAACATTTACCATTTTCATGACTGACATACAACATGCACTTGTAAAATCTTTGATTGTACTCAAGAATATTTTGTCGAATACTACAAGCGCTCCAAGCTAAAAATATTTACTTTTCCAAATCAGTTCATGTAGCTGTTCATCCAAGCTTCTCCAATTCGTATCACATTTTACATTCCATCTGCACCCACTCATTTGCCCAGTTTCAACACTTCCATTGTACATCTGATTTCCTATGTTAATTGGGACCAGGCAGCACCTTTTCATTCAGTGGGACATTTCCGCCATTTTCATAACAATTTTCAAGATAATTCTGAAATATTATGTTAAGGCCTCTCCTATGTAAGGAAAGCATGGCATCAACAGTAAGGCAGACACAAGTGACCACAGTTCAAGGGTGTTCAAGGGTGAGATAGACGCCTATCTAAACCTAAATCTGCAGATGGGAGCAAGCGACGACCATCAAATAATAATAATGCAGTCCTAGTGGAGTCTTGTCAAGTTAAAAAGGGCCTATACTTAAAAACCTATTACCAATCCTTACCACTAATTTACAAAATAAGGTGGGGTGACGTTCATGAAAAAAAAAGAAGCGTTCGCAAATAATATGTCAGAATGGTGGGACGTTGTCCTCCCTTCCCCACATTTTCGGCACGGGACAAGGCAGTTCACTCAAGCAAAGCACACACTCTGGCTTCTGCGGCACGAGGACACAGTTCCATTTTCACAGTTCAAAACCTTCAGTGTTCAAGCCTCTTTACTTCTTGCAAGTCTCTTGACTCAGAGGGCCCGGTATACAAAAAAACACAAAAACGTTCTTTTCCTTTTGCAGCACTCAATTTGGGTGTTCACCCTGGATCCCTCTCAGCTGGGCTCAGATCCTTTTCAAGCCAAAAAGTTAAATGTTGGATCCCCCTCTTCTGGGCTCAGTTCCCTTTCAAACTATGTTCAGACCGTTCTTTCTTGGGAGATTCACCATTCACTCCGGATCCCCCTCAGCTGGGCTCAAATCCCCTTCTTTCCCTTAATTAGTCTCCATCAGCCAGACTCGAACCAATTGTGATGTACTTTAAACTATCAAAGACTTTCTAATGTGCACAGGGTTTAGCTTGACCCGTTGTATGACTACTTCAATCTCAATATTCCTTTTTCTCACACTCAGCATCTGTTGGATAACTAACAGAGACTTTTGAATGAGCACCCTCGTGGCGCTGGAGCAGTCTGTGTATGGTATCTTTTCTTGGCCTCCCAAAGTTCAATTATAAAGTTCAACTACTCCTTTGCAAAGGCCTCACACACTGTTCTCTGTGTACAATGTTGCCGCTGGTTTGGTATCAGCCTCTCCGTCTCACCGGCTGTGTTGCAGGAGCCGTGGACAGTACCACGGCAGCAATCGCACCTCCACATGTTGGGTATCAACGCAAGAGTGCCCCAGGTACCCAGACACACTGCGCAGGTTTGATCAGCCTTAGTTCATGGTATTCGGTTTATTACTTTCCAAGGCTCACAAAAATAATGGTCTTTTGAGGACACGTGTACTTCCCTTCTATCAACGCTTTCTGGTCTGGTCCATCTTTCACCTTGTATTAAACTGCAATCTTGAAACTGCTGTTTCCTCATGTGTTTTGCCTCGCTCAGAGTGTGCTTTCATGCTCTGCCTTTTATCTGTGTGGGGAAGTGCAATGGAAGTCAGGTGTGTGTAATGATCCGTAATTGCCTGACCTTGCCTGTCCATGGTGTTTGACATGTCAGCTCTGGTGTTAGTCTGTTGTCGTTCACGGTGGACTGTCAGTGAAAAAGTGTTTGTGTCAGAAAGGGGCGGGGAGTTGAATTCCATGTTATCTTACCTGGTAGGATTGGGAAAAGGTGTTATCAGGAAGGGGATACAGTGTCTCTGGTGTCCCACTTCCAATCCCCAAAGACCCCTCCACTAGGTGATACTCCCAAACTGGTCCACCCGAGGAACTGGATCTAAAAGTGATGGCCGTGTCCTGGCCACCTGGGTGACAGATCCTCAGTGACTAGCGGATGAGACACCTTCAGGTTTCTCACACCTGTCTTGCATCACATAGCTGTAGTATTCTGTACCATCCTTGACTTTTATTACCCTAAGGGATGTCTCCAAGTATTTAAATCTATACTCCAGAACTTTACTTGCTTTCCAACTACTTGAAGCAATTGTGTTTAGCCTTCCTTAGAGCAAATTCTGATTACTTATATAAGAGAATATTTAAATCCAGGCAGGTGTTGTTAAACTGCTTTAAGCCTTCCCCATTTCTACTTTATCCAGATTAATTCAAATTCACTGTGCTTCACAGCAGATGTGGTGTCATAAATTAGAAAGGCGATATTATTGCTCTGACTCAGAGTGAATTACTGTGAATTTCCAAAAAGCGCAGAGCAATAGAGGAGGCAGAGGGCGAGTGTGGAATTTGAGGGACTATCAGAAATAGAGCATGTGAAATAATTTACAGCACTGAATGTGACCTTCTGTTTATCCGCTGTGATCAGGGAGACATCCTTCCATGTGTGCGCAGTAAAGGTAAAGGATCATTCATCTAATGCTTGCTCATGGGAATTTGAGGATTGAGTGTTTGAGGAAGACGACAAGATCTTAGAGATCCTACATAGTGTATTTATAGGCAAACTTGAAGGGTTCATTTGTGTAGAATAACTTGTATAAGAGGTCTACATAATTTAAGGTGGGGTATGATTTTAGGAGTACGCCTAGAAGCTCTTGTAGGGCTTCATAATTTGTACCTATAGTCTTGATATTCAGTTCTTGACAAACAGAAGATGCCTCGCTCCTTTATTCACACATATGTGGGTCTACCGTATGATACAGACAGTAGGGATTTTATTACAGTTGTGTTGAGCTGTTATAATAGCATTTGCTCCTGCATTCATTGATGTTGTCCCTAACGTACAGTATTTGGTATAGACTTGGGGGACTTGGGGATGGTTTACTTTACTGACTCTGGAGTTACTAAGACACAAGTCCAGAGGGCTTTTATGTTGATGGTACCTTGTGACCTTTGTACTGCATCACAGGGTAGCATATTATTGCCTAGTGTGGGCCGCATTGTGAATGGAACAAAAGTGAGGGAACACAGTATCCTGGGTAATTCTACATGCTGGGGTGAGGAGAAGGGTCAGAGTTTGAATTACCCCCTAAACCCCCGCCCCCCATGATGATCCCATGTCTCATATCAGCTAACATAGAGCGGACAGGAGCACCATGATCCGGGTTGTCAATGCTTTCAGATCAGAATGTCAAATCACATGTTGAACTGAAGTATGTGTACTTTGGGATTGTTATGATATGATATGATAGGTTATTTATAATGCGCTTAATACCCAGAGGTTTCTAAGCGCAGACCCGGGGATCGAACCTGTGTTGCTCTGTTTCGTCTTGCTTCCAAGGCAAGCACGTTGCCCCTGACCTGTCCTCCCGAGACAAGTTTAATTACAGTACTGAGCAATAGGGTAGCAATAGAGTGAAGGAAGGCCACAAAGCAGACAGGTGGCGTATATATATAATGACAACTGTGATAACAATGACAGGGGGCATGAAGGTTTAAAGGTGCATGCTTTTTTAAGATTATATAGAAAACATGATTAGACCACCATGCATTACTTATGGCCTACAACTTTCAAACTTTTAAGATCATGTCAATAATAAATTGACATGTAACATCATGTAGCTACTTTCATACAAACATTACAGGGCTCAAAGCTCATGATTTTGGATGGTACACAAAACATTTGCATGCCACTTTTCTTTGTTCATGTGCTTCAAAATATAACTGGCAGCAGGAGCATTACAGCAGCATTACAGACCAACTTTCTCTGCACATAAGCAATGTAACTGAGTTCTCTGTTAATCATATTCATCAGACGTTTCACTGAAATCCTCTGGTTGATCCCCATAGGTTGAGCTATGCAACCATCTCATAGGATGATATAATTTAGAGTAGCTGGGCAGCCCGTCATGGGCCTAATCCTTCCTAATCAAGCATAATATGGAGGAGACAAGGGTTCCTGGCCTAGCAGTAGCAGACTTATCCTACGTGGACTCATGCGGACTGGCAATTGGGAAGCTATGCATTGCTTGTATATTAGCGGTGCCTGGGGGGATGCAATGTGTCGAGAAATTAGGCATGGGTGCAGGCAAGCACAACGTGGAGGAGACTGGGGTTCCTGACATGGTAGAACGTCCTTTCATTGTGGGATGTTTTTTCGCTGTTTTTTTTACCGCAATTCTTTTTTTTTTTTTAAAAAACCCATCTCATTTTTTAGAAAATGGGGGTCTTTGGGGGGAGCCCCCCAACAAAAAAAAAAGGTGATGGGTTTTTTCAAGAAAAAATTTTGCGGTAAAAAACCCTGCGAAAAGATTTCCGCGATGAAATGACATGGAACCCCTGAAAGGAGGAGGCTCCTCCTAAGTGGGTTCACGCTGCCTGGCAATTGGGAAGCTATGCATTGCTTGTATAATAGCAGTGCCTGGGGGGATGCAATGTGTCGAAGAATTAGGTGTGGCTGCAGCTCTAAGGTACTGTGACGCCCAATGCAACGCAATGGGTCCAACAGAAATGGGCTGCATGCCTGTTTTTCAGACATCTAGAGTGCCCATACTGACAATAGTGCGGTTTAGTGGTGAAAATACACAAAGGGCCTCATTACAACCCTGGAGTTGGACCATTGTGCTATTAGCACCATGGTCCATGCCGGATTCCGCCATGGTGGATGGCTGATTTACCGCCCCATTCCAAGGTTGGCGGGGTGGTAAATCCCCATTCACCATGGCCCCTTCCCCATCCCCATTTTTGGCCCATAGGGCTCAATGGGAATGGGGAAGGCGCTAATTACGGCACCGTAACAAGCGTTAAAGTGTGAATCTGACGTTAAGGGTTTAACGGCGCCGCAGCCTTTTACGGCGCTGTTAACCCCTTAACGCCAGGGTTGTAATGAGGCCCAAAGAAATGAAAACAAATCCTGTCTCCAAAGGACGCCAATGCCGAACAAAACCATTCATCGGTAAATGTAATAGGTTGTCCATGATTTGACCGAAGCTCAACATTTTGAATTTGAAATTGCCCAATAATGCAATGCCAAAATTCAAAATGTTTTCGCCTGGGTCAAATAACGATCCCCTCCCCGTCTCCTACTTACCTAATGGCGGCACACCTCGATGTGTGCCATCGATTCCTCCATCCTTCTGCGACTTCACTTACGCGGATGGGAACTGCCGCTGCAGGGTCCTCTTTTCTCTTTTTATATTTTTTATCTCCCCTAGCTTTATTCTATCGGGAGCCGGGGACACCCCCGCAATCCCTGATGCCATTATAGTGAACAAGGGCGTGGGGGACACCCCCGCAAACCCTGCTCCCCTTGTTCACTATAATGGCACTGAATGGGAGATTTGTTCGAAATTTTGAGTTGTGTGAAATTCGAACAAATCTCCCATTTGTTTTTTTAATTCGACCATTTATACGGATACCAACGTAATGTACTTTACAACTTAGCCTGGAAGCAGAGATTTCAACCGGAATATTGAAGGCAAAAAATACAACATACTTCCTCCATAAATTGACTGCAGATATGTAAGTCAGTCAGGTTTCCTTACGCCAAGAATTGCTATAGCCTTGTTTAAATGATTGCTGTTAAAGATCTTTATAAAGCACGTTTTTCCGAAAGAAAATGCCAAGACACGCTAGACAGAAGATTAACGATCACATGCGAAATGTCCAAGGAAAACAGGTGCAGTACCACTACCGGAAACCAGGCCCAGGGCGGAAGTGCAGGTAACTCAGTAAAGTGTCAGCGGATAATGGACACCACTGTAATTCATTTCATGAGACCGCTGAGGTTTAGTTTAACTACTCTCGAAAGACCTCGTCTTGATCTATTTCAAGGCATGTTTTAAACAAACTTCTTTTTTTTTTTACCAAAGATACGAACAGAGGTAGGTCCAGACGAAGCTGTCTGGCGTTAGTAGTGCATTGCACTAGAACTGTTCCATTTAGCAGAACCTCTCATGCTTTTCTCACATGATGCCTGTGTGGATGGGGAACTGATGGCTAAAAGGTGGAAATGAGTCATTGCAGGTGGCTCCACGTCCATCGGCACCCACCGTGGTATTAGACCAGGGCTGGCTTAAGGTGAGCAGGGGCCCATTTCAAAGGTCTGTGTGGGGGCCCACTGCCAGTGAAGTAACTTTGCTGAACATTTTTGCAGGGACATGATATCTGAAGGAAAGGGGCCCTCGTATCACTATCCCTAAGATACTCGGGGCTCGCCAGGGACGTCATTTAGGGTTCACCAGAGGTCACAACTGCTATCCCTGAGGTCTCCCTTGCCACCACTCTGGGCTCCCTAGCTACCTCTAAAGAAAAAAAGAAAAAAACGTTGTTTTTTTTAATGCAAGCTCCTGGTCTATGGCCAGTGCCATGTGGCTCTTTGCGTCTGGAGAGGATAGCTTTCTTTTCCAGGCCTCTTTAAAAAATCATAATAAAGAACAGGGGTTTCACAAGTCTAACACTTTCAGCAGTGACCCTAAATAAGAAAGAAGAGGAATACCAAATCATTCGTCTTTCGGGAATTTTATGCACTAATTGCTAGACTCATTAAAGGTTTATTTCAAGCACACTTCGAGGAGTAAGTCACTGATTTAGTCTGTTCTTAAACACCTCAACTCAGCCTTTCATCCTTCTGAGGTCGCTAAATGAGTACCAACACAGGTTGGGTGATCTTGTATGCATATTGTTTCTATATAAAGGCGCTTAAGCATAAGTGCTATATAATAACATCATTATCATTTGGCCATGGACGTCTGCTTGCATTCACAGTAATTTGGTAATTTGGTAATATGGCGATCCATTCTTTTATGAAATGTATATCACATTATAGTGATATTGTGACCATATTTTACATAGTGTACTTAGGAACAATGCTATGTGATGACACTTCCTGTTTTGTCAAGGGGTGAATGGTTGTGTTCCATCGCTTCCCGCGATATCACTTCGGGAGGGATTAAATAACATCACTTCCTGTGATGTCATCAGAGGTCAAGCATCATGTGATGTCACTTCCACTACCCCTGGCATTTTGGTGAAATTATGTCCCTGGGCCCCTGCCAAATGAGGGGGAAAAATACTGTGTCATGAAAGTTGGGGGGGCAAACCCACCCCTAAAATTATGCCCACCTGACTAGACCGGGAATCAGTACTGGGTGAAGAGGGTTATTGGCTTGTGGGAGCCCATTCCCACTTGCTGTATGGATCCTTCCATGCTTAGAGCAGGAGAAAACTGTTTGAAGCATTGTGACAAAGAAATGGATTATCTCCAGGCAACCACCCAGCAGGCATCTGAACTTTCCACTCAAAAGCTACTAATACTTCTTTGTCAGCAAGGAGTGGATGCAGAGAAACTGGAGAAAAAGGGCAACAAATTGATAAACCCACTTCTGTATTCCCTGAGGGAAGAGATGCAGCCTGTAAGAGGTATGCTGCAAAGCACACATTTAAAGCCATAATGAAAAGAATATGTTGCTGTGTCAGAAAACTACTGCCTGCCAACATGGGGGCAGTTGCTGGGGGCCCAATGAGGCTCAGGGTCCCTTTCATTTGAAAATGTTGAAAGGTCCTGACTCTGTCCCTTAATAACACTATTCACTACAGGATTCAGCATCTCTAAGCTGGAAAGAAAATGGAAATCCTCAAGAATTTTAGGCAGTCTGGACAAGCCAAAAGCAACTGGCAAACATGATAAAAACTGATATTTGGCTAGCAACAGAACCCTAAAATAGCCAGCAATTCTTGGAGTCTTCAAACAAATCTTTTTCTTTTTAGTTGTGTCACCCGATGTATAAGAATCAAACACAGGCCATACTCAAAAGACCTCTCTAGACACTTCATCAATAGGGCATTTTATAGGATGAAACTTTATAACTTTATCAGTGTCAGGAACAGTGATCACTAATATGTGATCAGTTTCCAGGGCAACGTCTAGAATAACTGTATCTCAACGAGGTTGAAAAGGACTAACACAAAGGTTCTTCAACCATCATAAAGCCAGGGCTTTGGTCTCTGCTGGGAGCTTACTGCAACCAAACAGCCATGGGTGATAAATACAGGTTAACCCAAATAAAACAAACTATGTCAAGCAAAATGTCATGCCAGTCATGCTTCCTCTTGCAGTTTCTCTGGGATACTCTCCAACAGCCTCAGTATTCTCTGGTGCTTCAAACTTTCTTAATGACATTCTTCGGTAGCTGGAGTAGAGCGGGGAGACCGCCTCACTAGTCTCAGGTCCAGGGTTGTGCTTGTTGGCTGGCTTTGCACCCAACATAGAGTTGGTGCCAGTCTTCTACTGAAGCCCAGATATGTAAGCTAACAGAGGTCCCCCTGGGACTTCTTTTTGTTCTTTACTAGACTCTTCACCACCTTTCTGTCTCAGAGTCCTAGCTCTATGGGGGCCCACAATCCCACTTCTGCTTTCCTACTCAATGTCTCGCCACACAAGCTTGCACCTGGAGGACCTTCTCTTATTCCCTTTTCCCCTGCGCCTCTGCCCTCATGCTTCAACTACACCTGCGTGATGCTTTCCCACATGGCCATTCCCCAACCTTCCCCAAACTCCTCTTTTTCAAACTCAGGGTTTTCCTCACTGCACACGTCTTTCAGGAAGTGGTCTACCCTGTCCTCTATTACCAGCCTGCTTTTTCCCCCCTCATTTCGCGACCAGATCTTCCTCCTCTCTACTACTTTTGGTATCATACTCTTCCTCTCTCCAACTCCTAGAATTCCAACTCCCTATTTCTCATCTCACCCTCCCCCGAACCTGTAATTTCTCCTCCCCACCACTCCTCTCTTTTCATCCTAATCCTTAACTGCCTTCTTACATTTCACCATCTCTCCGCAGGCACCATGGCGCTAACCATTGCCTCCAACCTCCTCTCCTGCTTATCCTCCACCGGCTCAAACTACTCACATAATCTTGCCTACCGCTACCCTCCAAAAGTCCCCAAATTAGCTTATTCTCAAAAGTTCCCATGCCTCTTACTTTTTAAAATATATTGGCCCACCCCTAGGAATGGATCCATCACACATACTTTCAGGTGTCAGCAATTTGGGGTTCAGGTCGAGGATTGGTGGTTCTCTGTCCCTTTCCAGTATAAGAGGTCTTGGACCCACCTTTAACGCTTCTCTTTGCTTACAGGGTTTCAGGTATATATTTTTGTAGACCTTATCAGCTGATTGGCTAACTGCTCATATTTCCTGTTGTTAGTCCCACCTTTTTCCCAGCTGATAACCGCTTAACTCTACTTTTCGATTCCTGCACCCGCGCTAGGAGAGCCGAGTGCTGATACAGGAGGACCTTCTCCGACGCATCCTTGGGATCTCCATCACTGATACCCCTCTCCCACCTTGCTTGTCATTTTCTGCTGACTTGGGGATTTGGGTTTTGCCGGTTGGTAACAACACTACAAAAGGAATCCCAAAAAAACAGTTCTTTCAAAGGGACAATGAGCCCTGGCCCTTCCATGTCGCATTCTCCTGTCTCCTATTCGTGGAACGGTAAACCTTCCCATGGTATCCTCCGCATGCACATCTGGGCCCAGCACAATGCCTTGTGGCAGCACTTGGCTCCTTGTGAACCTCTGTATCCACCTATGAGATCAGGCTTTCCAACTTTGGCAAATAAGGTCGACCATTGTGACTTAAAGGTACTCATTAAACTCCTCCAGCAACAGCTGTGCACCGTGAACAGTTGTTTTCAGGGAAAGTTAAAAAACATGAATAGGAGGCAGTCGAATTACGATAATAGTTGCCTTTCTTGTGTCTGCAACGCACAGCTTCTTTATGTGGCTTGACTTCCTCCCTCTTACAGTGGCTGAGAATTCTGAGATAATGGGGAAATTGTAAGCTGCTTTCTCTTGTTACATTTGTGTTCCAGCAACTGTTAAAGACGTATTTGCTCTTTATTTTTGCATTAGACGAGACAGAATAAATAATTCCTGCAGACAGGGCAGGATTCCTCAGAGTCTCAAACTAGGTTTGGTTAGCTCGCTGTTAAAAGATGTGCTTGGTAATATTCCTCCTATAACAAGGTCAGCCTTCCTGGGCCAGATGATGGAGGCCCGGGAGATTGTCCGCCTTTGCAGGTCCCTGGCAGACATGGATGTGCTTTGGTCAGAACAGTCTGGCTTCCATCACGGCTGCAGTATGAGACTCCTTCACTTGGGGTGTTGAAGAATTCCTCATTCATGCTGGAGGACAGAGATGCAAGCTTGCTTGTCTTTCTACCTCTAAATGACTTTCGATAGCATCGACCATGGATCGGTCATTGCCATTCTGAGAGACTAAATGAGTTTCCAGGTCTTAGATTGGTTTTGTTTTTCTCTTGCTCCTCCCCGATGTCCTTGTAAACATGCAGGTGCAACGTCACAAACTTAAAAGGAGATACAAACTACATGAACAATATTGAAGTGGGCATCTCCGCCATTTTAATTAAGTTGGGTTTGGGCGTTGCCATTTGTGAACTGCATTTCTGCTCGTCTTCAGAGTATAGTCAGAAAATAATACTGGACCTCCCCTTTCAAGGCTGTGCTTGGTTGCCACTGTTTGAAAAGCTGTCGCTTAAGACTGTTTGCCTTGCTCACCAACTCTTGCACATGGGCAGGGTTCCTTGCCCAAAGGTCTTGCCCAAAGCTTAGTTCTGTCTGGTGGCTTCTGAGCAAGTAGGAGGAATAGTCTTCTGATAATGAACATCTCGTTCTTCAAAGAAAGTAGGACACCCTTGGGCCAGGCGCGCTGTACAAATAAATAAATAAATAAACACAACACTAGGAGTCCTTTACAGGCCTAGCTACAGACGCCTTGAATGGTCTTGAAGTGGGAAGATGCCTCTAGTACTGTCCTGTAAAGGTATTCAGGGGTGGATGCTTACTTCTGCGGCTGGGATCTGTGTGCCAATCCTGCAAATGTATATGGTGATGTTGGCCTTTGAGTGGGTTATTCTGCTCTATCTGTCTTTTGTGTATTTTTTATAACTATATTTTGATGTGGGTTGCAGATTTCTGGATCTATGTCCTGTTTTTATATCAGAATGTTAATGTTTAGATTTCTGTTCACACATGTCTACAGCACTGCAATGCGTTTGAGCTACGAGGTACTTTAGAAGATGTTAAAATAAATATATATACATCGCTGAATAATCCTGTATACTCGCAGGGTAGGAATCTTTGTCAAATGGAATTTCATTCTCTCAAAACATAGGTTTCTAGGACCAGAGGCATTTTATCAGGGCCAGGGTTAGTCGTTTTGCTAAGAAACGAGCTGGGGTAGATCTTTGTCCTCGGCTGGGGCCTCCCTTTGGAACAGCCTCCAGGCCACCTTGAAACTTGAGGAGAACCATCTCTTTTTTCGGAAGAACCTCAAGATAGACCTTCCTCATTGCCTCTGCCTTGGCCCCCTTTCTCTCCTGTTGATCTGTTTCTTCTCTTGGCATTGTGCACCTGGCCACCCTTTGTCATCCTGGCCCAGATACCTGCTCACCCTGCCACCCCCCTGCACTGCCTCCAGGCCACCCTCTGCACTAGGGTTTCTGTATGTGTACCCATACAGCCCCCCCTTCCACTTTTCTTCTGCACTTATCAGATATACCCTATCTGACTAAACTTTCACCTGCCACTTGCTGGCTGCACTACCATGTTTATCCCCGTTTATTTATTTTATTTTAGTATTTATTCTGTTCCCTCCTCTGTTCCGCAGTTTTCACTTCCCCGCCCCCTTCCATGAACTTTCCCCCTTTTCCATGCACTTGCACTTTCTTAAATGTCACTGGGCCTAGTAAGATCGCTGTTTTCTTTTTTTGTTCTCCCTTCCCCTCCCTTTTGCCTGGTCGCGCTCTGAAACACTTGTTTACGAGCACGATATAAATAAAATATCATATCAATATCATGTCATGTCAGACATTTATTCCAAACTAATTTCAAAGCAGGTTTCTTTGTCAGGTTGTATTTCCTGGAACAAAACAAAACTTTTGGATGAGTGTGGGATTTTATTTAATATGACCTTTCTAATTTTGTTTCTGGGAAATCTTGACTTCGGGTTAATTATCCTGCTGAGATACAAGTATAAGAAGACTCTAGACAAGTTAAGTCAGTTGTATTTATTCATACAAAAGAAAACATACCGTACCTACATATGTTATCAATGAAGATATGCATTTAGCAAATGTTCTGGTTATATAGAGCCCTTCTTTTAGCCAAAAAGCATATTCTCGAATTTTGGAAAAGTGACACTTCTCCCGGTACTGAGGAATGGTTGCAAAGTTTGTCCCTTCTGTCCAGGAGAGAGAGGGTATTCTTTAAAGCAAAGGACTAGCTTGACAAATATGAAAGGATTTGGGGCGTATTTAATGATCTCTATGTTTAGTTATTTATTATAGTCTAAGAGAGGTTAAATAATTTTTTTAACATTTATTTTAATTTTGTATTTGTTTTCTTCTCTTTCTCACACCTTAATTTCAATCGTTAGTGTTCTTTACTGATGAAGTTAATATGTTGTATTAGTATAGGTATTCTCTGAGCATTGTATTATTGTGCTATATGTTATTGTCGATGTAAAATATTAAATGTATACATTTAATGTTTTTTTAAAAAAAGATGAATTCGCCTGTCTATATCACGACGAACAAGAGTCATTATTGATGAGGGAAAGGAAGGGTGAAAATCGAAAACTCAAATGAAAGCCAGATATGTTAAAGAGAAGGGGGAGGAAGCTATTACAGCGCTTCGTGGGGGTTCCTCAATTTATGCAGTAATATGCAGATCTGTGATCACAAATCATATTAATCCCCCGTGGTCCACAAAGAACTTTAACAAACATTGTGACAGAGGGAAGCACGCTTTCCTGCCTGGTGGGAACCGCTGAAATTGTATAAATCACTATAACACGATCACCCATAACTCATTCACTTGCACGTGGCTTCTGCTGACCCCTTCAGAGACACGAAATAAAAGGGATTGAACAGAAACCTAACATTGAAACGGCGGTTGCGTACTGCTTAATTACTCCACAGCGTGACCAAGACTGTGCAAGGCTGGCATATCCAAACCCGCAAATCCGCCAACCTCCGTGTTCACATGAACAACGTGCACAGCACAAAAGGCAAAAAGGCGGGCCTGCACAAGATCACATTAATGGGAGTGCATTTGAAAATTGCAAATGACGTCAGAGTTTTATTGTGCCCATTCTGGTATTTGTACTTATGCTAGCTACTTGCACCTGAGTTTGAAGGAGCGTGTTCTGAAATTTATAACGCTCCCATTTATTGCCTGCATTTGACTTCCTTTGACTTCCTTTGGCACAGCACTGCGAGCGGAGCTCTTGCTGTGCGATTTGCTTCCTGAAGGGGGCGGGCCCCGTCGTGGACACGTGAAGGCTCACGTGACTTGCCTCCAAGTCAAATTGCCGGCCCAACCGCCCGAGCTGGTTGTATTGCCTGTGTTTGAAGGAGCGTGTTCTGAAATTTATAACGCTCCCATTTATTGCCTGCATTTGACTTCCTTTGACTTCCTTTGGCACAGCACTGCGAGCGGAGCTCTTGCTGTGCGATTTGCTTCCTGAAGGGGGCGGGCCCCGTCGTGGACACGTGAAGGCTCACGTGACTTGCCTCCAAGTCAAATTGCCGGCCCAACCACCCTTGCGGCGTTAAGCCCTGGAGGCAGTAAGGGCTGGTGCTGTTTGGCTGTTCGGCGTGGTCGGCTGTTGGCTGCGGTAAGATAGGTACTGATTAACTACCGCCAGCGGACAAGTATCTGCCACTTATTGTCCCAATTCGGATCAACTACGGTCTGTTCAACAGCCTTAAGAGTACTAATTCATTGATCTGTTTAGCCGGTCTTTGGGGAGGAGAGACGGATTAAGGCTGCTCCTCAAGCCATCGGGCGTTCCCTAGACGGCGAAGAATTTTATGTGTAAAAACAGCACAAGCAAATAACTAAGGTACTGTTTGGCGCATTTGCAAGAAATCAGTTCCACTCTCCATTTTTTAATTTTTTTTTATCCTACTTTTGGATCCTCTCTTTTAAGCAGCATTTATCTATCCTGTTTTAGTATCTATTTGTCTAATCATAATTCTTATCTATTTGTATTTATACTCTGTGATAGTATTACTATAAGGTGACATGCGTACCCTAAGAAGTGCAATTTTGAATGGGCCAATCTTGGTTCAGGATAATGCTAAAACACACAAGCGAAAACAAATGGGCAGTACGCCCCGGAGGCATCCCCCTGCTAGTGCCTCGAACAACAATAGACATACATCTCCAGCTGATATAAAACGTTTCTTTTTTGAGTCTAAACCCTTATCCTGTGACTTCACTGGTAAACCAATTGACCCTTGTTTTAAGTTCACCACGAGCGCCCAAGGCTCGAATGTAAAAAACTTTATGGGAGTTTCTGATAACACTCTTATTAAAGAGGGCGTAATCCCTCTTTTAAAAGAGCTTCACCCTATGCCTGTAATATGTGAAGCACCTGGATCCCCACGGTCCAACACCAATTCCAACAGAAATCTAGAGCCTCAAACACTATGTCAGAATTCTTCAGGTCCTGCTGGTGGGGGTAGTCCATTATTACATGACTGTCATGCTCCCCCACCACTCCCCCTGATCGAAAGCTGCTGCGGTTCATCGGATCCTCAGCCTGCAGTAATTGAATTAAGCTCGAACTCTTCCTTTTTGGAAGGGGAAGATTGTCAGAATTCATTAGAGCTACCTGAAGTTTCTTTCATATATTCAGACACAGCACATAGTTTGGTCGCTTCATTTGCTGCCCCCACTCCCAGACGCGTGCCTGACATCTCGGCTAGACCACCTGATGACCCTATTTTGCCTTCAGTCATTTCTCCGTCCATTTTGATTGAGACCACGTTGCATGCCATGAATTTGGCCATTTCTTCTCTTTTTAAGCTGTTTGAAACGCTTGACCGAAAACTACAGGCACATGATAAACAGATTGAGAAATTATTACATTGGCAAGCAACGCTTAAACATAGTATTGAAACGAATATCCGAAAAAAACTAAATCCAAACCTTGACAAATCACTAATTTTTGACAAGCCGCCTAGCGACCCTATTACACAATCACAAGCTATAAAGTTTAAGACCTTACCTGCTTTTCCGAATGTAATTCACAACGATTTTTCTCTGCCCCAAGGCATTGAAAATCCGAAGGACAGGTCTTTGTCGGACCCTGTAGTTCCTGGAGACAAACAAGTGTTTAACATATTCTCACTTAATGGATCTAAGCCACGCGAAATAATACTTAAGCCAAAAAAGAACATGGTTTGTAAAAAAACAAAAAATGCTAAAGATATAACAAAAACGGCAACCTCAGCAACTAAAGCCTTCATTAAAGCCCTATCCTTGCCCAGGAAGAACACCACCATGGCTGCGGAAGCAGTACAAAAAAAATATAGCGCCTTGGCTAATGCTAAGAAAGCTAGTAGCAAGCCGACGGCTTGCCCTGGCGACATAATAGCTTATGAACCACTAGACGCGCTGGTTGAGGCTGCCGAACATGATAGGTCGGTGAATACACAAGCTTCATTTCCCTTACTACCCCAATTTGCGGTGGTACAAGTAAAAGAGGGTGCTACCCTTGCAGCTTCATCACCTTGTTCTCCTGAGAGTATCTCAGATAAGAAGGTTGAAGCCAGACGGAATGAAATCAGAAAGGAGATCGACTACTATATGACTAAACAAAGACCCTTGAATGCCCAAGCAGAGATGCTGAAGGATCCTAATATTCGGGAGATACCCCATATAACAGTCCATACAGAAAAGAATCATGTGGCACAGTCACTCATTACGCCCCTGATCCCTGAGCTTTCTTCTTTAAAGAAAATGTCTGCTCCCCTTAAAATTCCTACTAATTCTGCTAATACACCCACCACCAAGCAACTCACATTTGGTGCATCTGAAATGCCAATACAACAAGTAATAAAAACTGCGGTGGAAGAATATATGACCAATTTGAACAAAAATGCTACATTACATACGAAGTTAGAGGCTGACCAGCATACTATGCATTCACAAATAACTGATCTGAGCCGTTATCCAGCTGGTCCTGTTGCAAGGGCTGATACACTTCCTCAACAACAAAACCACTCACTGGGTACAAGCTGGTTGCACTCTAATAGGTTTTCGTCTTTACCACCAAAGAACTCGAAAATATCATCCAAACAAACGCTATATCCATTGATCATCCGATGCAGAGATATACCTTATGCGAAGTATGATTTAAATCGCTCTAGTATACTTGCAATACTAGCTGCAATTCCTGCGTTAGACGATCTGCAATCCTCCGATATTGATTTGGTGGAATTTATCTTCGATAATGATCTCTCTGTTTCACGGTTTTGGGTGTCCTCACGAGTTGTGTTAAACACTTTGTGGCTTGCTAAACGAGAAATATATAAATTAGAGTTCGAGCTTCTCACTGCTATGACAACTCAAGCTCCTATTTCTGCGGTGCAAAATCCATCAACGCAGACATATGTCTCCAATCAGAGACAGGGTTTATGTGTTCAGTCGATTAACCAAAATTATCATCCAATATCTCAATCTGTATCAAAGCAGTCGTAACTTACTTTTCAATATCCTCTGCCATCTTTGTCTATGATAAGTTGGAACACTCGAGGCCACGGGCACTTATTGAGGAATGGTTCCAATAAGTTATCGCAGCATGATATTATTTTATTTCAAGAAACTTGGCTCACAGAGCAGCCAGTGTGGGACAACTTTGAAATAGTTTTTAACCCTGCAATACGATCTATGAAAGGTCGGCCCATGTCCGGTCTCCTTATGGCCTTAAACAAGTCCTCAGAAATTGTTCTAGAACACCAGTCTGCGCCAAATCGATATACTCAATTGATAATTATCACAATAAGAGAACAAAGATATGCAATAGTAAATATATATTGGAATCCAGCTGCAATGTCCACCAAAACATTTCTTAAAGATCTGGAAGAGTTATGGTTAGAGATTATTAAACTCCCTATACACCCGCATGTTATTCTGGCGGGCGATTTAAATTTGCACTGTCTGGATGCCCCCCATAAACGTATGGATAGCAGACTGGTCTCCTGGAACACTTTTATTGAGACAAAAAACTTGGTTATGTTAAAAGGTTCATGCTCGGCCGATAGCCTGCCACAGAACACATGGAAAAAAGGACACTCCAGTGCAATTATTGATTTCATTTATGTTAATCGTGAATTATTCTCTGATATTAAGTTGTTTGTTGTGATCTCCACTGAGGACAGTGATCATAACATATTGAATGTGAAATGGCACTGTATGGCTTCACAGGGAAAAAAGGAGATATATAATACATACCACCCCTTATTAGTAAACAAAGGTATGAATAGATTACACTGGACTGAATACAATTTGGCGAAATTCGCCAGGGTATTTGAACAGACAATTGTGTATGAGAGGATCTCAGGCACCAATAAGTCACTCGAGTATAGTGACTTATTGCCTACATTCGGTACAACAAACAAGGCGAAGACAAAGTACTTTCCCTTGCATTCTTTTGACAGGGAAGTACAGCGTCAAAAGTCCTGGTTTAGAAGGGAAAAAAAGGTAGTTTTGGCTTTGCCTATCCAAGTGAAATGCAAGCCCTTAAATCATTGAAAACAAAACATAAAAATTGGATGAAGGCCCATCGATCTATTCTTTATCAAACTGATGGAGAATGTATGCTCCAAAAGATGGGATCAAAAAACTCTGCGCAAATATGGGCACTAATTAATAAGACCAACCCTAATACGCAGATTGCATTACAAATCAATGATGTAGCAGAGGCTCAATGGGTCGAACATTACACAAATTTGTATGCCTGTCCTGAGACTATAATTTCACACTTAGTCAGTGTGATCCAGGAGTTTTTACTTTGCAATTCTCAGTAGCAGACATTTTATTTTATATTAATAAATCTAGTAGATCGCGTGCCCCTGGTCCAGACGGGATCTCTAATTACATGATGAAGCAAGATCCGAACCTATGGGCAAAGATTTTATATCAACGCTACTCCACAATCATGCGCACTCAACAATTGCCTAAATCATGGTCTCTTTCTATTATTGTCCCGGTGTTCAAGAAGGGTAATAGACAAGACCCCTCAAATTATATACCGATTGCCCTTCTTGATACACCGGGCAAGATCTTTGCCCGGTTGATTCTCAGAGACTTGCGTGCTTGGATAGAAACCTCTGGTAATGCTGATGTATTCCAAACCGGATTTGTTGCAGGTAAAGGCACGGCAATAAATATCACAGCAATCAATGCGATCAAAGCTAAGTGTGAACGCCTTAATCAGCTCTTGTTTTTAGCTTTTGTGGATTTTAAAGAGGCCTTTGATTCAATCGATAGACATCTTTTAATTAGTAAATTGATTAAAATGGGCTGCCCCGGTTCACTAATTAAACTGATTGCGCTTCTCCATACAAATAGTGCAATTCAGATAAGAACTACTTTAGCTGGGCATCTAACCACTAAAATCTCGACAGCAAGAGGTCTGAAACAGGGCTGTATTCTGGCAGCCACTATTTTTAACCTGTTTATACTGGACATGGGCAAGAATTTTATTGATATCAACTCAGATGCCCCAAAACTCGGGTCTAATCAAATTGCATGGTTATTATATGTGGATGATCTTATTTTAATCTCTAAGACGCCGTCAGGTCTACAGCGGCTGATAAAAGGCCTTTCACTGTATGTTCAAAGCAATCATATGGCTATTAATTTAAGCAAAACACAGATCATGCAATGTCATAACAAAAAATGTCGCCCCTTAAAATCGTCCATCTGGACTTTCCAAGAAGAGCTCATCTCTATTACCCCATAATACAAATATTTAGGAGTGATTATTAACAATCTGAAGTGTGATATTCCCTATGTCCAGGATATAAAACAAAAGCTGCAAACACTAATATGCCAAGCTAAAGTCCTCTTGCATAAATTTGGTAAATTTACATGTTCTCAGATACTTTTATATTATGCCCAAAAAGTTTTACCGATAATAACATACGGCTCTGAAACTAAATTACCAAGAGACCGTGTGTTTTGGGATCGACTCGAGGGAAAATTTTGGCGAGCAGTGTTTAATTTACCGAATTCAACTCCAGGGCCTTTGATACGTTATGAGCTAGGAGTCCTTTCAATGATTGTGTTTTATGCGTGGAAATTGTGTTCGTTAATGTGGAAATTTTTGCTGTGTATAAATTGTTCAGATTTATCTTATATATTGGCTACATACATGCTGAAATCCACACATTTTTTTCCCAATAAGTGGAGAAATTTTGTTACCAATCTTTTAGTAGAAGCCGACATTACTATTGAATTGCTTTTAATCAATCCCAATCGTGCCCAGAGAAAACTATATCAGCATGACTGGATTTGCACTTTAGAGTTTTGCTCGCGGTATAAAGATTATAGCGGTCTGCCTTTCGGTACGAAAAGAATGAGAACTGCAGCCTCTTATTTACTTAAATTCCCCTCGCCCCACTTCAGAAACAACTACCTCCGATTTAGACTCAATCTATGGCCCACCAGAGAAATTTTATCTCGAAGAGGTCAAATAACAAAACAAGAAAATATTTGTCGGTTTTGTCAATTACCAGAGTGTGAGGAAACTTTAAAACACTTGATAGTAGGTTGCTCCTCATTAAAAGAATTACGCTGGACATTCTTTAAAAAACTGTATGAAAATTATAACTGCTTAACTAAAGATGTACTTTGGTTTAGAATATTCTCCTCACCTCTGCGAGCTGTCCGTATAGCTACTGTCCAATTTATGTTAGCACTAAATCTTGAGATAACTGAAAGTACAGCTTAAATATGTGTGTTATGTAATTAACGTCCTCTTCCCTTGTGGTTTACTAATGGTTTTAACAATGTGGCAATTCGAACCTATTTTAGATTGTTTTTTTAAATGATAATTCAGATGATGTACATATATGAGTTGTGATTTTACCACCTTTTGCTGTTGTTGTAAAATGATGAAATGCTGAAGTAGAGGGGTTGTAGGGTTTTGTTGGGTATTGATTTGAGCTTGATTTTATTTTGAATTCATTTTAATGTTCAATGTGATTAATTTGTGTTATATAATTAATTGAAAGATTGATTAACAACCAACCAATTAATAAAAATAAAAGAAATAAAGCAATGGGTCGCCAACCACCTAACAGAATGGATAAGGCTGGAGTTTCAAGGCCACCTTCAGTGGACACAGCTAATGTGTGAATACGGTCTTGTCTGCACCTTAACTCTAGGGCAGGGGTCTGTAACCTGTGGCTCTATAGATGTTTTGGACTACTGCTCCCATGACTCTTAACCATTGACTATCCTGGCTAGGGGTGATGGGATTTGTAGTGTCAAACATCTGGAAAACCCAAGGTTGCAGACACCTGTTCCAGGGAAGGGTTGAGTCTTGGGGAAAGAGATCAAGCAGCACAACTCCAATGCAAGGGCCGATGTGTCCTCTGACGACCTTGGGAACGATATTGCATGCAGTGCAGGTAGTCATGTGACAGCTGTGCAGGCAAACACGCTGTCTCTAAGAAGCAGCATGGCGGTTTCAATGTGTCAACATGTACCTTCCTGTCAATTTGTAAAATGCCACCATTTATTTATTTGTTTGTTTTTTATAAGGTGCCTAATACCATACCCGAGTTTGGTTTCTAAGCACGGATCCGGGATTCGAACCGTGGTCTTGCTTCTAAGACCAGCACATTGCCCCTGTGCTATCCTGCGTTCACTCCATCATCACAAAAGTATATTTAACACAATGCAATAAGCAATATTTTCCAATTTCCTGAAGTCTGCAGTGAGTTAATGAGTGGTCATCTTTAAGCGGTGTAAAAATGTCTCTTTGGGAATGTCTCATGGTAAATAATACACGCGCAGGACACAGCATAAACATCTCAGCCCTTGCCACCTGCCATGTGGCATTAGCATGTTTCATCACTAATGCAGAAATACACGAGGAGATTGTTACGAGACTGGCATTGCAGAGGAAATGGCCATATGCAGTTATTATCATCAGTGCATGCGCTAATCTGGGGAGTAACACTTCCTCCGAAATGTACTGCTGTAATACACGAAGCAACACCGTTTCGATCCCCGGGTCCGTGCTTAGAAACCTCCAGGCTTTTAAGCATGTTATAAAAACCCAATTAAGAGACATATTCCTGTAACAGTGCCTCGATGCCCCCGGGCTGTGTGAACGCTTTAAAAATACAAATAAATAAATAAAGTTGTTTTTACTATGCAATTGCCGAATTGCAATGATCAATTCAGCTGGAACACCCCGATTCATGTTAATGTTAAAGGACATTTGTACCGCGCACTATCACCACCGGAGTGGTCCCCTAGTGCTCTGGCGGCTCTGAAAGAGGAAGGAAGGCCGAGTTAGTGGGAGGGAGCTGGAAAAGTGCAAGAGAGCAGTAATGTGCTGTTGGCGGCCTCAGCCCGGTGCGTCAGTTGGCTGGGCCTGGGGTGTTTGCGGCCGGTAGTCGTCGTGTACTGTTGTGCGAGTCTATGTGTGTTTTTGTTTTGTTGTTGCCATGTAGTGAGGTTTGTGCGGTTTGTTGTGCTGTAGGTTTGTGGTTGTGTTTGGTTTGGTGTTTGAGAGATATATGCAGAGGGGGAAATTGTTAGTACAATTGGTTAGTTGGCATCTCTATCCTGACTTGAGGCGGTGGGCTTCTGAAATCTCCCCAGATGGGTTTCGGTAGCACCTCTATGCCTCTGTACTGGTCTGGGTCCATCTGGCCTTCAAGGCCCCTTTAACATCTGGCCACCTGCTCCCCCAGCCTGCCTCGCAGCCCTACCTATCTCCTCTTCCCACTCATATGGCCAGTGTACCTGCCAATGTCCACAGCTCAACTATTGTGGTGATTGCCAATATCCCGACAATTCCACAACACTGTGGTGCCTGGTGGAAAATAAGTGGCGAGTGGGGGTGTTGGGTGGGATTAGGGTGGGGTTGTTGAATCAGTCTCCATGGGTGTTGCCTGTGTTGCACTCTACCCAGCGTCACTCGTCCGGGTGCTGTGGGAGCTTCCCAGTCGGTTCTGGAAGTTGTCTGTGTCTAGTCTAGTTTGGTCATCCCTTTTCCTTTCGGTTTCAGTTCATCAACACCTGCCAGAGCTGGCTCTTGGGACCGAATCAAAAGCAGTCTGCAGGTCCACGAACACAGCATAGACCTGCATCCTCTTTAGCACTGTATATTTCTGAATAACTAGAGAAAGACGAAAGCGCTGATCTACATTGCCAATCCCCTAACGAAAGCCTGCCTTTAAATGGGAATCCAAATCATTTGAATACTACCCAGTCCTGCAGTTGGTTTAAAATTCCCTTAGTATACAATTTTCCAGTTCCATTTAACAATTAAATAGGACTGTATTTACTTTGGGTTCCTTTGTCACCTTTTTTATGGATAGGCACTATCCATGCTTTCCACCAGGAATCCGGAACTTGGTTCCATTTGGCAATTGACGTGAACAGTTTCAACAGAACCGCCACCCAAACATCCGGCTCGTCCTTCCACATATCCACAGGAATCCCATCAGTGACAGGTGCTTTATGGCTTTTACCAATAAGGATTGCACCTTTCATATCCGCCAAAGAAAAGGCAACTGTGGGAGTGGCAATCGCAAAACCTTCTGCCAGATCCCCCACTTCGATCACATCCCCATTATCTTAGTCACATTTATAGAACCCAGAAAACTAATTCAGCCTATCTTCTGGAGGAATGTGGAAGTGAAACCTATTGTCCTTGGACCCCTTTTTGTCCGAAACCATAGATCAAAATGTCTTAGAGTCTCCCCTGATAGCTGCCTCCTGGAGTTCTTCCCACTTAAGTTTGTAATAGCCTTCTTTTTTTCTGTACTGTTTTCTTATAAGAGGTTCTGCAAGAACTCAATTCGTCCTTGTTTAATTTGACATCAATGACAAGGCAAAGGAGCAGGGCTCTCTTAAACGTCCTGCACTCATTGTCGAACCAAGTACATCTTTCCTTCTCCTTCCCTTTGAATGTTTTTGATGGTTTTGGAAAGAACAGTGCCAAACCCCCTACTAGGTGTTTGTATGATGACATGATCTCCTCCTCACCAGTTCTGGCTTCCCAGATGTGGGTAATATCATTGAACGCTACGTCGTAAATAGAAAGCTTTAGACCTGCCATCACAATGTTCACCTACTTAACCACCCATCTGGCATTTCCCGAGATTACTAGTGGTACAGTTGATCCGCGCTTAGCAGCCAGTTTACATCCTTGTCTTGCCACCAAACGGAGTGGTTTGTGATCACTATCGCTTCGATCAATAATGGTGAACTCCTCTATGAGTTTCCCAATCACAGACTGAAACCAGAATGCAATCAATCCAAGAGGAACAACCAATTCCAAAGAACGTACAACCTCCTGGGCAATTACTGGTGCTCCTACCATTAAACGCCCTCAAATTTTTGGACCATATAGAATTCGAGCTGTCTCCATGGCATATTTGTGGGCCTGTTTTGGGGTACTTGAATATAGAACTGGGATACCATCCCCAGAGCCAGGGCTTCGTTCCTCAGTGTTTGTTGGATATAGTCACCCTGGCCGTATGGCATAGTGCCTCTGATACAGTTGACAATATTTTCCCTTATGAAGGAGGTACACCCTCTGACTTACCCGAATCAATGGATACTCTTATTCGTCAGAGTGGCCTTGGTCTCAGAAGATCCTGTCCTCAGTTGCGGAGCATTACACATATACACGGCTACCCTCCTGTCAATCACTGCACGTTCTTTTTAGGGTCATTACTTGAATCAAAATGCTTAGTTATTGGTGGCAGACTTTGCCCACTATTGAAATGACCATGTGGGATGCGTGGATGTGGGTAACAAGTGTCAAGGTCAGCTTTTGACTTTATCCAATTGGTGTCTTCCATGCTTCTCACATTCTCAGTTGGCAACCACTTGGGATTCCCTTCTCTATCATTAACACACTCATTGGTCTTATGCTGGGGAGGACCAAGTCCTCCACCAATGCCCTTTTCTCACCCAATCCAGAAGGATTGCTGGCCTGATTAATAATAATGGGCTCTTTTTGAACCTTAGATAACTGGAGCCCTTGCTCCATAACTACATTAACCAGGTAGACCACAACATCTTTCAATTTGACCACCTCCCCTAATATTGTCTTTAATATGAGATTTAGAGTATGTTTCATGCAGTTCTTCCATTGGACCATCGGGACTGGCTACTGATTCCACTGCCCCATCCCTAGGTGAATTTCCTCCGGCACAGAGGCCTCCCACTAACTTTGCAGCCACTTCCCCCCTATCAGTGGTAGTAGTGTCACGACCCTCGCCCAAAACCCCCTCTGGTGAACCCATTGGCCAGGTGGAGTCAGGCTCGGGTCTCTAGAGCCTGGCATCCTCTTCAAAAGCCCTCATGGGGCCAGTCCTGGCACCTATGGCAACAGGCTCATACACCATGAAACCAATGTGCCTGGGAACTACTTTATTGTACTGTCAGCCAACATGGAGGCATCCACATAGCTTGGTTTCTAAGAACCAAGCTATGCAGTCTAGTGTTTTGGGTGTGGTAGCCTAGGGACTACTTTACCTGGACTATTTTGTTGGGGCTATTTAAACCACACCCGAGCAAGACAGCACATTTGCGTTATTTTGCAGCTTGCAACGTGACGCTCACCGTGTCCAGCTATTCCCTCGAACCTCGGAGAAGCGGAACCTGCAAGGAGACAAAAGGAACATCATTAGCAGCAGCATCTTACCTGCAGTCTTCATCTTTAAACACTCGCAGCTACTGAGAACAGCTTCCTCGAATCTGCACGCCTCCCGGACAGAACGACCTGAAAGAGGAAGATAGAGGCAGGCAACATTAAAGAAAGCAGTAGAGACATTTACAAATTACGAACTGCTCAAAAGGCTTACCTGGCTGGTCGCCTCTCGGCTGGCACCACTCCGGACATTCCACTCGTGCTGAAGAACACTGCGACCTACAAGGAAGGAAAACACAGGTTAGCAAAGGCAAGACTTTGCAGCGCTGCGCATAGCGCTTACTTACTGCATCATAGCGCTCTTAATGAGCCATCATTTACCAGCGGGGCTCAACCAAGCCAGTTCGCCGCGCTGAAGCTCTGCATACCTAAGGGAGAAAAAAAGAGACATTTTAAACAAAGAAAGGCATGCAGGATAGCAACAAAACCAAAGAACAGCATTAAGACCTACCTGAACAATATCAAACGGGCCGGCGTCAGTGAAGTAACTGGACCGCACTCGCCCATGAAAGACAACGCGCCCCTGCAAAGAAGGCAGGACGGAGAGTACTCCTAATTCTACCACAAGTTGAGGAGAGGGCTCCAAAGGGACTGAAATCATATGGGGGTGGAGGGAGGATACTTACCCCAGTCGGTCAGTCTTGAACACAGTCCTCCTGTATTTTCAGGCAGAACCTGCCCCGCAGACCACAACAGGGCAAAAGCTGAGAAGCATACCAGCGAGTAACCTGGCTAGGTGGCGTCCCTGTGGATACCAGGTGAGCGTAACAAGTAGCTGTTTGCAATTTAACTATACTGACAATCATGGCCTCCTTGTCTATTTCACTAATATCCTCACCCCGTTCCACCATGGGGGACAATCTGTTATGAAGGCTTACAACAGCTGCCACTTTATTTTTATTTATTTTATTTATTTCATTTGTTACATGCCCAGACCCTGGGGTATCACTGCATGGTTACAGACAACTAGGGTAATAGTCATACATTTGTACAGCGTACAGCAAATATTAACAGGAGACAAATTCAACATTATTTACAATTTCAACTGGGGGGATTGCATTAATATTGCTAAGAGGAGCTGTAGTACTAATATTGGACAAATAAGCAGGTTTTTAGCAGTTTTTTAAAGCCGGTGATAGAGGATTCTTTTTTGATAATGATGGGAAGGGAGTTCCAATTAGGACTTGGAAGCTGCTACCCCCTGCTCTGGTATTTTTGTAACGGGTTTTTGTAAGTAGGTTGTCATTGTGCCTCAGTGTTCTTGTGGATTCTTTTTTCTGTAGGGCATTATTGAGGTAGATTGGGGCTTTTTTAGTAAGACATTTGTGCGTGATACAAAGTGTTTTGAAAATAATTCTCGCTTTGATGGGTAACCAATGGGCATCCTTCCTAATCTTAGAGATGTGATCAAACTTTTTTTATCCCTAGTGCTGCTCTTAGTGCTTTGTTTTGAATGAGTTGCAATTTACTGAGGTTGGTGTTGGAGGTCCCTAGTAGTAACACATTGCAGTAATACAACTTGGATTGTACCAAGGCCCTGGCAGGGTGAGGCACTTGCACAAGATCTAAGCTCTGATTGAAATGTATTAGATCTACACAGTCACCCCTGTCATTCTCTTTGTTGCTAGTGTCCAGTAAGCTGTAATAATACCCCAGTGATGAATGGATTTCAATAATTGTATCTATGTCAAGGCCAATTGATTTCAGATTGCACACCAGGATAAGGTAATTATTGCCCCCTCCTGGCCAATGTTGTTTGCTACTATGATTTTGAAGAGGGGGTCCTTAGTAGCCGATTTTCCTGCACATTTTAACACCATAGTTCTGTCACAATGAGTGCCAAGGCCACCCACATCCACTACTTCAATTGTATCCAAGTCAATATGACCCTTTTCTATGATAACACAGTTAGATGTACGATTGGTTGGTGGCCTGTCGTTTATATCAAACAACAAGTCCTTGATTTCAGATATTAATTCATTAACCTCCTGTATCAGCTTAAAATGTTTAAAAGCTCTTTTTGAGCCAAGTCCCGGCAAGGTAGTTAGATGTGCTTTGCGTTTCACTATGTTACCCTATAAAATCAAATACAATTAACAAGTGCAGATAAAATCTTAAAAAGAATACAAAAAGAACTAACAAGTTTATCAAAGGGGAATTATTTACTTCCTCAGGTCAGTTTGTGGAGTGAGCTGGGGATGTGTGATTGCTCAGGGGGCAGCCAAAGTCCGCCTCCCCCTCCCCGCTCCTCTCGAGACCTTTGATATTGAAAGGAGTTTGTACGACTTTGTATGAGTTTTTCTCAAAACAGACAGTTAGCCCCCTTAGTAAAATACCTGGCATTGCTTCTTCTGTTGGGCTAATCCCCCACAGTAGAACAACAGCTTAGCTTCTAGATGTAGCTCAAGGAGCCGCTCTCCCCAAGGTCACGAAACTCCCAGCGAGAGCGCAATTCCCTCGCCCTGGATCCCTGCGGGCTTCTGTCCTGCGGGATCGATGTGAAGCTCTTAAGAGCAAGGCTTTGTGGCCACAGGCAGCAACAGCAAAAGGAGGTCCTCCAGGGCTAAAACAGATGACATTCAAAGCGCCACTCCTGTTCCCTTGA
Organism: Ambystoma mexicanum; assembly: GCF_040938575.1. Classification (NCBI taxonomy): domain Eukaryota; kingdom Metazoa; phylum Chordata; class Amphibia; order Caudata; family Ambystomatidae; genus Ambystoma; species Ambystoma mexicanum. The sequence continues at coordinate 1,435,792,568 of NC_090934.1, read as the reverse complement.
TCCCAGCGGGCTTCGGCCCCGCAGGATCGATGTGAAGCTCTGTAGAGCACGGTGGCATGGCCACGACGGCATAGGTAGGCCTTCCAGGGCTAAAACAGATGAAATTTAAAGCGCCGCTCCCACGCCCTTGATCACCGCGGGATCAATGTGACGCTCTTAAGAGCAAGTAGGCATGGCCACAGGTAGCAACAGCATACAGAGGACATACACAGCTAAACAGATGAAATTCAAAGCACCACTCCCATGCCCTTGATCCCAGCAGACTTCCTATATTTCTAACGAAGGTGCTCGTCAGTCAGTCGTGCATGTCCAAAAGGAAATAGTCAGCTGTCCAATATCTATCTTAACTGACCCTAGCACTATAAAAACAAACCTATTAATGGAGAATTACTTTGTTCGCCATGAGGGTATTTTAATACCATTCTGTAGACTTGCTTAATGATTTCAAAATCTCAGATAGTCTCTTGTGACTTCTTTGATTAATCTCTGTAACTCTTTAATGAAGTTTGGAAATGTTCCGTTCTCCTTTGATCCCCTTTTGGGCTTCCTTTCTTCTCTCTAGGTGAATTAGAAGTAAATTTGCTTTTTCTCAATTGCTTATTTTGCTGGTTTTCAGGCATATACTCTGATTTAAAATGTCCTTTCTCCCTAGCCTTGCAGAGTGTGAGAGGGCTCCCCGTGTGCAGAGAAGGGACAAACACCTTTGATTCATCACATCAGGCACAAAAAATAAGTTCACCTTCAGGAAGGGTTTCAAAGGCATGCATTTCAAATGTAGTGGGAAGTTATAAATAAAACTGCCATACCACCCATCAGCCTGTGGGTTTATTACTTGATAACATTTTAAAATTAGCAGGAAGTAGGTCAGTTACAATTGGAGACGTATCATCTCCCATATAAGTTTCAGTTAAAAACAACATTCGGAGTTGTTATGAGAAGATGAAGTCTGCAATCTCTAAATGATGTTTAACTGTAAGTAGCATTTATTAGTGCAAAGGAGTAGTCAGTAGTGGTTATGTCTGGTTGTTCTCTCTTGCATATGTGAGGAAGGGAGGAAGGGCGTAAGGCTGGTTATAAAACGTATAACATTCCTATAGATGTGTTAAAGCACTTTCACAAATAGGAAAATTGTGTATCCATAGGGCCCAAAGAGGGTCTGAAAAGTGAGCAGAGAGACAAAAGACTTTTGGGGGGCAAGGTCCTGCCGAACCCAGTCATGCACTTGTGTGATGGGTTGGGCTTTTGCGCAACCTTGCACACTGCCAGCTCTTCTACTGTGAACCTGCACATCACTGTCTTCAGTACCTGCAAGAATCTGCCCACTAATGAGAGTAAAAGAAATACTAGATGTCAGCCAAAAAAAGAAAATAAATATTTGGCCCCTTGACCTTAATATCGCAAGAACTATTCTGGATTTGAAAATACTTAACAAGCGAATTAAACATCAATGAAGGTCAACCATGAAATGCTTGTTGAAGTGTCAAATCATTTTAATGTTAGATCCTGCAAAACCAGCACAGAGAGATTCCCCTGTGATGGGTCGAGCTGGGAATGAGCCCTCATTTGGTAACATAATGTGATTTGATACTCATTTGAGGTAGTGTTTTGGGCTATGATGCCATCAACACATGTTGGCTTTAGCTGTGCAAGAGAACTCCCATAGGTATATGATCTAAGGTATAAGGTTCTTCCGTTTTGTCCTGGACTTGGCGTAGTTTCCTGGGTCCCAAGCCCACCATAGCTGCAGCGCGGTGCCGCCACCAGCTAAGGCGGTCCTTCCATCCCTGTCTTTTACTTGGCTGTATCGCCTTTCTCAGTGCTGGCCTTCCGGGATCATTGCCTCCTCTCTGCCCCTCACAACGCAACCATTGACTATGCCATGTAGTGTGGCTCTGCCCCTCCAGGACATATGTATGTCAGAGGCGTGCCTGCATGTGGGATTATTCTCCTCCTTTCAAGGCTCCTCGTCGCTTTATTCTCACCGCTGTACTTCATAGGGGGGTGTTGATTTTCATCAGTTGGTGAGTTCAAGGGGAAGTATTACCTTGAGACAATGATGTAAGAGCAAGTCAGTATTTTTTGGGTGCAAAACAGAAGTAACTTGAGTCGTCTCTTCCATACCATATATGCAGACAGAGTATTCTTAATAGGGAGTTCCTTGTATGATGCTACTCCTGGGAAAGAACAGGTAAGAGTGGGGTTCTTATCACAATTCAAATTCATGTATGGAGCACATCCCATTCTCTTTTCTTCCTCTGTGAGTGGGTGGTCCAGTCTTCAACTCATGATTTTGGGTTGCAGGGGCCCGGTAACGGAAGCCCTCCCTCTTTTCTCTTTGGTTCCCTTCCAGGGTCCCAGGAGTCCTCTCCAGACTCCAATTATTCCAGTTTGCAGGCTGGAAGGAAGAGGAGTTATTGTTCTAAAGAGAGGAGTAAAAATAATTGTTTGAATCTTGTTTCCCTGGATAACATTTCAGAACAAACATTACTTTCTCAGTCGAAGACAATATTCACTGAAAATCACGAATCATAAATGATCACTTGAATTTAAATACTCACCTGTTATATATTCAGGGTTCTGATCTTACCTTTCATCCCTCAGATGGTTACTTCAGTGGGCTCCTCAATCACTCTTAAAGCTAGTCTGGGCTGACACCTTTTTAACTGATTGATATGGACCCATTTCTCTTCTGTCTGTTCTCCTCTTGGAATGCAGATCGTATAGGCAACAGGTGAGATTTTGCCCCCAATTTCAAAACTGGCATGCCAAGACAGAGGAAATGCCTATTCCTTGGTCTAGTTTATCTGGAAGTTGTACAGGTAAACCTTGTCACCTACCACGTATTCCTTTTTCGTGGTCTTCAAGTCGTAGTATGATTTCATCCCTTCAGTCGACTTTTCTAAATTGTGCTGAGAATAAGCAAAAGCATGCTGGAGGTGTTCCTTAGGTTCTCAATGTACTCATGAGTAGTGGAAGTGTTGATCAGTTTCTGCTCCTGAGTTCTATAGAGCAGATGCTGAGGTAACACAATTTTTCGTCTGGTCATGGAGACGTTTCTTGTTGCAGACGATGGTTTAGATATAATAACCTTCAGGACAAACGGTGAAATAAATGCCCCAACCGGGTCCAGAGTCTGCCACAAACTTCATGCTTACAATTGCTTTATTGTATCTCTCAAGCCCTCCACTCGATGCCTGGTGATAGGCAATGTGGAGGTTTCTCTTTACCCCTAGAATCTCCCACATCTTGGTCATCACCTCACGGGTAAAATGACGTCCTCTGTCTGACTCAATCCTTTGCGGGAGACCCAAACGAGAGAAGATGTGGTTGATCATTAGTATGGCAGCTGTCTCTTCCTTACAATTCGTGGCAGGAAGACATTCTAACCACTTTGTAAACAAGCATGTTACAATCTAGATGTACTTGTTTCCTCTAGAGGAGTGAATCACTGGCCCGATGAAATCAATTTGCAAATCTGGCCAAGGGAGTATCATTCCCCTTTTATGTAGGGAAGCTCTGTGTGTGGGGGAATTTGGCTACAATTGTGCAGACCGAGAAACCACAGATATATGTTGATGTCCTGGCCCATGTGTTGTGTGAAAACCCCTTTAACTGATAGTGGCCACGATTCAACATCAAGAAACGGAATGAGGTAGGTAGCACCCACTGGTCATAACCTGATAGGGATCTCCATACCAACAAACCGCACTGGATTCAAAACTTTTTGGAAAATGTCATCAACACCAAGAGATCCTCTTTACCACTATAATCTGATTTTGTTGGATGAAAACTCACGGGATCCTCAATGTGTCGGTAGAATTCTCCAATGATAGTGTCCCCTTTTTGTGCAGTGATTAATTCTGCATCTGGGGCATCTTTACTCCACTGAGCAATTGAGAGTTCCCTGTTGGCACGAGTTTGGGACGTGGTGACAGCAGTGACTTGGATTTTACCCAACAGGGATTCCGTATCTATGAAATCCCCCTGCAGAGGTCTGGTTTTAGCCTTCTGGTAAGCCAGGTCATTACCATTCTTATCCGGACCCTCTATTTTAGAATTACCTCTTTCTTTTTCCAAGATATGGTCATCCCAATCGGGGTCACCAGATCATCAACCGACTGGATTCGTTTTCCATGTTTTAATGGTATGTTGTTAGCACAAAGCATGCCTTTACTCTTCCAGTTTATCAGGTATTCTACAAATTAATGATTATCACCAGTTCTTATAGTTGGAAGTGCACCACGGTGAGGATGGCTTGATGAACGGCCATTGACTCTACCATCAGACTACTTCAGGGTCCTATTTTGTAACCAGCAGAAAGCTCTGGGGTATCATTCACCCAACCATTCTCAATGCCAGCCACTAGCTCCTTTTCCCCGTTATTGCCAACATGGTAGGAGCACCCGTCCGCCATAAGTTGTGGGTATCCCCTGGCAAGTGTCTTCTTCAGAGACCTTGTATGGGGAAGTTAGTTACGTCTCCATATTGTCTTTGGTCATTAGACTTTTGTCCTCAAGACAGTTTTCTTGAGCACAATCATGCAAGTTAGTCAATCCTTGCGCTACAGGCCTCTTCTTGTTTTTGCCATATCTGACCTCCACAGGAATGCCTTGCATGGACAGAATCCAATGAGTAATTCTGGAATTACTTACATTCCATGCCTGGATCCTGCCACTTTGTAAATACTGCAAGAATGCGTCTCTAAGATGATGTGTTCCCCCTGGATGAATGGACGGTAGTTTTTCAATGCCCACACTGTTGCCAGCAGTGTCTTTTCATAGTCGTTACATTTTTCCTCCAAAGAGGACAAAGTTTTCCTCACTTAAGAGATAGCTTTGTTTACCTTGTTGTGCTTTGGTACAATACCGCTGTTAGGTAGCTATCTGAAAGCCCTGTCTCCAAGAAGAACTCATTATTATTCATGGGGTAAGCCATACAAGGAACTTGAAAAAGACTTCTTTTCAGTTGTTTAACTACCTCCTATTGTTCCGAACCCCACTCCCACTTGACTTCAGCCTTTAATAAATGGACCATGGGTAGAGTGACCTCTGTATACTCTTCAATGAACTTTCGACTATAATTAGTAAGCCCAACGAGGCTTCTCAATTCTCACAGAGTAGGCAGGTCTTTTCATTTCAATAAGGTTTCCACTTTCTTCGTCTGGTGGTTGAGACCCTCAGGAGTGATTTTGTGCCATAAAAAGTTCACTCTGGTCTTACACCACTTTACCTTTTGAAAGGATAGTTTTGCTCCGGCTTGCTTGAGCTGGGCCAGAACATAGCGGATTTTGGCAATATTTGAGCTCTTGAACATACATATGTGCCAGGTTTCCCCTTTTGCCCAAATGGGCATGACCTGATTCAGGAAGATATTGAACTAACTTCTGGAGTCTATATATCCCAAGGGTATTTGGGTCCACGTGAAGGCAAGCTTGTATTGGCCTTCCCTACTAACAGGTACCATCCAGTAACTGTTGATCAAATCAATGGCTGTGAAGACTGTTGACCCTTGGGTCTGTGCTAGCCCTTGATTGAGGAAGGGAAATGGCCATCTTGACATGTGGACCCCTTTGTTTATCTCTCTCAGGTCTGCACATGGTCTCCATTGTTCATTAGGTTTTAGTATCCCCAGTAACAGGTTGATAAAGGTACTGGATCGGACAAATTATCCGACAGGATTCCAAATTCTTAATAACCTCTGTGAGTGGCTCCACGGACGAGAGAGGTAGCCAATATTGTTTAAAGAATATAAAAAAGGGCATGGAAGTGGCAGTGCAAGTGGCCTGCCATGTGGATTGGGTGGAGAATGAATAATTTATAGTATTTAATCTATTTCCTTTTGGAGGTGGACCCCCTGGGTAGAGCCGACCTGCAGATTCTATTTAACATCATTTGCTGCACGTAACGGCAGTGGAAGTGGTCTGCCGTGGTCCGCCATGTGCGTCGGGTGGAAGAGCCTTTTGGACTGTAGGCTGTCTCGTTCTCCTTTTGATGAGTAGCGCCACAACTTTTTCTCCTCAACTCAAACAACCTCTTTGTCAGTGATGGGGGCCTTCATATAGATTCACTGTTACTCGCTACAAAGTAAAACGAAGATCCGAAATGAAGGGATGTCTACTCTTCGACCAGCAAAGTCTTTTTCTGTCGCTGTGCGAGAGATGGTTGTGTGAGATTTTTGAGTGAGACAAGTCTGCAGAAATGCTGAGTTTTTTGTTAGCGGGTTTTATGAAGTTTAACATACTAACATTCAGAGCTCTGTCCGAGTGTGGCGCTCGCTATCCTCCCAATATCGTCAGGATGGGCGAAGGGATTATGCTTGGCAGTGTTTTGGGTTTGTGTGACGTGCTCCTTATGCTATTCTAACATGCTCTGTAAGTGTTCTAATTCTGATGGAGTAAATGTTGTGGATTGGGTTTTAGGTTGGAGTGACGCGCTCGCCTTTCTATTCTTGCAAGCTCTGTAAGTGTTCTAATTCTGATGGATTGATTAATGTGGGTTGGATGTCTATTCTCTTCCTTGGGTGTTGGAGCAGGTGTTGGGGTCTCCTCTTACAAACTTTCTATCTAAATGTGCTGCTGGGAGTTTGGAGGTTCCAAAATTCCAGAAAAGGGTTCCATATTACCCTTTCTTATACCAACCTGCAAACCAGTTGAAGATTTCCACTTAAGCGGCTTATCAGTTTATTCAGATTCAGAAACAGACTCACAGGTAACGGAATGTGTGCACCAAAGTTCATTTGAAGGGCTTAAATAGGTATCTACAGTACAGGGACCTGCTTGTCGGGATATTAATGCATCCATTTCAGACTCTTTGCCTCCAGCCCCATCTGGGTGTACGAGGATGAATCAGAATTTGGGGACTTCTGTATCAACGCAAAGGGTCATTGGACCCAATCTTTCTTTCTAGGCCCCGGCCATTATTTTCTGACAGGGCATCAGCACTGCCATCTAAACCGCCCACCGGGGTGGTCGCTAAGAGTCCCATATTTCAGGTTGACGATGAGGTGGCTCCCTTGGGGTTACAGGGTGGGTCAAAGGACCGCCTGATGATTGCAGTGGCAAGTGCTTCCACTGTTCATAGGTGAATTATGGAATTTCAGGGTAAAAAGGATTTCCCTTTTGTGACCCTTTAGGAGAAAAGAAAGAAACTTAGGTCACTGAAGGAAAAGATCTCACCGATTTGTATAAAGCAGTCTCAAGCATACTTTAAACACCTCTGTGGACATGGAAAAGGTCTATAGATTGGTGGCCAGAGAAGTTGGGAGCATGCACGTTCATGGACCAAACAAGTCCGTACAAAATAATTATACGTAGTTTTGTGAAGACCATATGCTATTTATTGAACTGACCTTTGTGGAGTCTTAAAGTGCTCCCTTAAATCGCTCTCATATATTAGAGCTATTTGCAAAGATTTCAACTCTCTGACTGATTAATTCAAAGGAAATAGTCCAGGTGAAATTTGTAAATAAAAGGTTTGATTTCATAAAGCTTTCCTTTTATTCTCACCTGATCAGAAATCTGTTTTTGCCAGAAACAGAGAAATTCATATCCCTGGGTTTTGATGTAATGCAATATGTTGTTCCAAGTGAGAGGTCTAACACAATGCCCCTGGGGGACACATCTTACACTTTCTCATAAACTGAGTTGGGTAATTCGCCAAATATGATAATTAGCATAATTTCCATTAGGTCTTCTACTTGACGGGTGCCAAATCAAGACTCAAGTTGTTCGCCAATCTTATTATTGGAATTCAATCTTAGGTACATTTACATGGGGATAAAACAAAGAGTGAAGTTCATCCATTAGGTCGGTTTCTACAAAAGGTTTCTACAAATAGCTTCTTGGCACAGCAGAGGCTCTTCGTTTTTGACCTCTCACTTTGACTCTGTAAGACATTTCTCTGTAATATGTCTCCAAGAAACTTGGTTGGTGGAAACGCCTGTGGTAGATGGATATGCCATCTGCTATGTTAAAAAGAAACAGGGACCTCACGGTTGCCCGTTTGGGGGCTTAATTTATGCTCTGAGACATAATGTGGGCATGCAGATGGTTTAATTTTAATGAAGTAGCGATGACATACAATTACTAAAGTTATCTTGGTTTGATGGGGGTTCAATCTACAAATGTGACATTATATTTAGAAGCTATATCTGTCTTACTTGCAAATTAATGGTGTGAGAATGCAAGTAGCACTATTGTTCTCGGAGATTTTAAGAGAGAATGTCTTGATCCTGAGTTTTATCAGGATGTTTGGTGGGGTGGCACTTTTTTATTGTTAAGAGAAAGGGGGCTGGTAATCAGAGAAGAATTTAATCTGTGGGGCCTAATGGGAACGTGATGGATGACATACCCTCTAAATGTATCTGGGCTGGTAAATTGTCTAAATCTACCCTAGATTATATGTTCATGTCCCAGGATCTTACTTTCAAAAGTTCAGCATTTTCAGCGATTGATACGGAAGTAAGTGATCACTGTCTTGTAGCCCTTTCACTAGATTTGGATTTTGCACAGGTGTCAAATATATGCCCAAATCTTATTGTGGAGGGTCGTCCTAGGTACCACATGCTGATATGGAAACCAGTGTGGCTGAAATGTTTAATAATTACATTTTATTAGGTGGTTATAACTCTAAGGATTTGCAAAGAAATACCACAAACACAACTTTGATTCGGTAGTGAGCGGAAAAAAGTGTCTTTTGCAAAAGTCACTAAAGAAACTAAATAAAAGTGATCCAAATTACTTAACAGATGCCCACATACTGAAAATCGGTTACATATACTGGATTTAGGGTTGCTGGCTGTCCTCGTTGCAGCTGCTGCTGAAGTTATGCTTGCAGCTGTAGTTCAAATATGCAGCAGCCTTTTGGCATCTGTTGAAGGCTCCTGACACACAAAGGTCCCTTCAGTCCCAACCAACTGCTGTGGTAGTTTGGGAAGCCCATTTCACTAATTTATGCGCAACAGTGGGGAAGCAGACCCCACCTCTGATTTTGAATAACAAATGGTCGAACTCTGTAGCAATGAACCATGAACGGATCAAATCAATAATTTTGAGGTCAAATGAATGTAATGCACAGGGCCCCGATGGGCTAGCTAATGCTATACTGAAATTAATGTTTTCCTATGTAAAGTAATTTTATGGGGCCTTTTACAAATATTTTATCGTTTAATAAAATGCAGTGTTCTTGGAAGCAAGCCCTTATAGTTTTAATATATAAGAGTGGTGATAGGATGTTGCCCAAAAACTATCACCCAATATCTCTTTTGGACTCATCAAGTAAAATCTTCTGTAGTCATATTCTTCAAGAACTGCAGGTTTCGGCTTATTCAGTAGGTTGTCTCAATGCCATCATTCTGGGTTTAGGGTTGGTACAGGCACCTCATTAAATTGTTTTTTAATCAATTGTGTTCAATTGCATTTCACATTGTAAAAAGAACCTTGTTTGTGTGCCTTTTTAGACATCCCACAGGGATTTGATTATTTAAATAGGGCCGTTTTACAGGCAAAACTGGAAAGGTTTTGGTTTCCCTAGGGCATCAATAGTATCCTAAGAGCATTACACTCGGAGACAAAAGTAAAGATCTCTTTGTATCAAATGGGACAGACAACAAAGTGGATTTATACCTGCCTGGGCCTTCGCCAAGGTTGTGTATTTGCACCCTTTCTTTTTAATTTTTATATTTGTGACCTTTGTGACATCTTCCAGAAGATTCAGTTATCCTCCTGATATTCGGTTAATTTATTTGGCATATGCAGATAATATTGTTCTTTTTAAATTGACCCTGATAGGTCTTCCGAATTCTTTGACGGCGATAAACATTTATTTTTCCAACTTGGACATGAAGTTAAACATTAAGAAATTGCAGGCTTTAACAATCAATTATACCAAGGGAGGTAAACCCTATCCGAGTTGGTTGTTAAATCAGTCTCGCTTGGAGACAGTGTCCTAATAACATGAACAAGCGCGCCGTGGCCAGTGCTACAGAACTGCCAATTCGATGGAAAATTGTTACGTTTTTCTGCAATTCTGATTCTTAAATATTATTATCAAAAAATGCTGCCACTCCTATTATATGGTGTGGAATCAGGTTTATTGCTGCGACATGGTTGAAGCGATCATATGGAGAAAGATTTTATCTCTACCCCAGAGTACCTCCATTTCCATACTAATGCGTGAACTGGGCTTAATTTCTTTACATGCCCGTGCTATGTGGAATTTTCTTAAATTGTTTAGAAAAGTGTTAGATCCTCCAAAAAATACTTTGTTCTGTGATTTGAACAAAGAAATGTTTAGGAATAGGTATAATGTTATAGGCCAGTAGAAGGAACAGAACCTCTGTACATTAAACATGTCTCAATGGATGAGTTTATTGTTTATCGGAACAAGGTAAAGAAGAAAGTGTTTGAGGATGACTGGATAGAGAATCTTAGTTTAGCTATGAATTATCATCTTTTCTACCACATCCGATATGAAGTTCAACCATAGAACGTTCTTCCATTTTACATACAAGAACATTATTAAAAAATGTATAGAGATATGTTGTTACGCTTCCAACTGAATGTATTGCCAATCAGAGAAGTTTTGGCTGCAAAAGAAAATCAGCACAGAGCACAAAGGACTTGTTGATATTGTGGGCTGAATGTAGAAACACTCATTTGATAATTGAATGCTATGTTTTACTAGCACTTTGTTTGGAATGTTTTTGCTAAGTTTGTGTCGCACTTTATTCTTTTTCTGTACTGAGTTGTTTTGGTTTAGGATTTTAAATAATCATGAATGTAATATGAATTTAGCGATTATACCACTCAAAGGCATTGCACTAACCTTCAAACATTTTATTTGGGATTGTCGATGGTAGGTGTGCAGTGGTATAGATATAAGTTGTTTTTCCCTGCGTGAGGCATATTGTATGACTGGCACTGTGTTCTCGACACTGATATTGTGAATTCAGAGTTCCCATGAGTGTTAATTAGAGTTGAGAAGCATTTTAACATCCTGTATTTTATTTTTAAATTGACATATTTGTTAAAGAATTATTATTACTGCCGTATCAGTGTACCTAAAAGGCTTATGCCGAATAAAGGTTTAAAGAAGATTATGACATTTTTACAGAAAATGTCACATGAAGTCTGGATGTCCTGTTTTATTGATGTTTTAGCACTTTTTTTGAAAAATGTTTTTTTACTAATTAGTACCCGGGGGGTTGGAGGTGTAGGGTTGGCATCCTTCCAGTCAATGAGAAGGCTCAGAATGGAAGAAGTATTGCATGGTAATCCCCTGGTCTGAAAGTCCTCCATGCTGGAGGCCACCATCTTCCCTGCCGGGGAATCTGGCAAGTACTCGGCTCCACTCCCCCTCCTCAGATTTCATTTGCTTGCCCCCCCCCACCCCCACTTACCTGCTTTCTTGCTCTTCTTTGGGAGCAGATGCGCTGGGAACACTTCTTTCCCCAGCATGTCCATCCTCGATCTGCGACAAACCGCCATGGAAAGGAAGAAGGGACTACATGTAGGCCTTCTCGCCTTTCTAGGGCAGCCATTTTCTTTTGTTTAGTTTTTTCATATTCTTTTAATTCCACCATGGAAAGGAAGAAGGGACTACATGCAGTCCCTTCTCCCATTTATATGGCGGCCACTTTTATGTCTACTTTTCTGTTTTATTATTTATAATGGTAAGCAATGAAAGGGAAAATTGACTTTGTTTGCCCATCCTTGGTGGACATTTTTTAAACTTTGTTTTCGGTTGCCAAACACCAGACCATTTTGCAACAGAAAAAAAATGAATTTAGTACCCCGGTTTTACGGGCCGGGGTACTAATAGCAATAAGCCCCTCAGTGGGGGCCATTACCACTTCAGGTATTGCCCCGGGGCCTTCGTTAAGGCCCTTGCATAAGGGCCTGTAACTATGGGCCCTGGGGCATTACCTGAAGTGGTAATGCCCCCTGCTCAGGGCTTATTGCTTAATTATGACATGTCTATAGAAAATTGTCAAATTATGGCATGCTCTTATTGTAATTCTTTTCTTTCTTTTATTCTTGTTTATGTTTTAGAGCGTAAAAAGTGTATACTGGAATACACTAATAAATAATAATAAGGAATACTGGAGCCATTTATGGGTCCATGAGCATGGTGGTTGAATGGATAGATGCATGTCCACAGCCATGTAAATCTACTGAAAAGATACCCTGGAGGTCTAGGACCACCTGTTTCAGTTTCAGTCTTTGTTCCTCAGTCTCACAGGCATCAGCGAGATTGATACCTTCCTCATCCATCTGCCTGAAACGTGCAAAGACCTCAGACTTGATCATTTCAGCGGTATCCTCCAGTTTTCTGGTGCCGTCTCTTTTTATGGTGTTCACCTGGACATGAGGTTCCATGGATTGGAGGTAGTTGTTGTTAACTCCAAATACTACCTTGTCCTTCCAGATGTCACAGGTTACCTCTTCCACCTCATAAGGCCATGAAGAGTACCCCAAAAAATTCCCTTCATGATGGTACAAATCTTTTCTGGAGGAATACTGTCACTGGCGTTGAAACAATGGCGAGGAATTGGTCCAATGATTTCATTCCCTAAATCAACAGAAGAGTGTTGGGCATCAACCGCCATTCCAATAGAGGTCTCTACGCCCAAAATGATATTTTGAGGGTCGCTGTTATCTACCATTATTCACATTATGTGGGTTTCCATATCCACTAAATGGGTTGGATGTAAATATAAACCTTGTTGTTAGTGGTAAGAGTTCAAGTTTTTATAGGCGTCCTTATAATTGAGATTCTCACCTCGCTTTATTTTTAGAGTAATGGTAAATTATCACACCTGTACTTGGATGGTGACCTCCTCTACCACCTGAACTTCTACGGCATAAGGGAGCAATTGAGCTGACCGGAATGCTATTTCAGGAATGTCAAAGCCCATGTGGATACCCACCGAGTCATGACCATACTTTGTTGTTGGACAAATCTAGAATAAGTTGCAAATGGATTTAGAATGTCACTGCCCAAATAAACGTCACAAGGGACATCTCTAACGACCCAGCAATGGTGTTCTATAATTTTGTTACCAATGGAAATGTTTAGCCTACATCTTTTAGGCAGGAAATGTTTCGAATTTGGTGTTTTCAGACCCACTTCCCATTGATCAATCAATTATTTTTGGAATGTTCTGATCTTTTTGGAGCTTTCTGAATAATCATTTGCTGATGAACCTTTTTCCATTATTCAGGCACACCGCTGCGAGAACTGGTTCTTCCTCCTCATTTGTCTAAATGGGGAAAGACAAATGATTGAACTTTTACTGAATGTCAGTTGGACTTTAAACTGGTTTTCACAATCCTCTTTCAAAGGATTCGGTGTCTCTACTTATTTTTTACTGGTATAGAATTTCAGAGTGTTCCCTTCCAGCGTGGAGTGTCACTTGCAAATGGGAGGAAGGTTGATTTTCAAGAGTTGAGAGAGGTTCCCAACACCAGTTTGTTCTCCTACAGAGATGGTGGTTATTTCTGGCACTTGATTGCTCTGGAAATGAAATTACAATTGATTGATACGTCGGTCAATAAGAAGCTGGTTAATCCAAGTTGGCGTCCGGGAGGTGAAGATTTATGAGTGGGAGCATCCTCTACAAGGCCTATAATTTCATGCTGGCAATTAAGACCACATCATAAAGCCATGCAGTGCTGCGCATATGAATGAAATTCTCTCCAGAGTGGTGAAGGACTTCAAGAGGCAACAGGTCCATTGGTGCCAAATACTTTAGCTGATTCGGAGCTGCGTATGACAACACGTGGAATCCCGCAGAGACGCAAAGTGGAGAAACAGTTGGGCGAGAACTAGCCAAGAGGCAGGTCCAGAGAGGCGAAGCGGGGAGTAGTTTGCTGAGCCAGCGCAAGAAGCCCTAAGAAAGAGTGACATAATTGGGTGATGCAGGGGTGCTGGGAAAGAGGCATGCAGCATCACTCAGACACTGCCTCAGCGATCTGGGTGCACCAGAACCAATCCCTCACTTACAGGGTTTAACGCACGAACCTGCTTGGCACAGCGGGGGCTAAGGCGTGAGGGGCCGCACACAATTTTTGTGGCCTAGCACTTGTACAGACTTCCCTGGCGCAAGTACTCTCGGAGGGTGGGTGGCCCATTAGCAGAGAAGTGACTCTAGACTTGCCCACCCTCGCCCCCTTGCTTAGTGGAACATAGCGAGCTTGGGTATACAGGAGGATCAAGGTGTACAGCCTGATGCCAAGGGGCAAGGGGAAACACACCCCTAACACGTGATCACAAATAGCGGCGCCCATGAGACAACTCTATACAATGCTGCTGGCCAAAGGAAAGCAACCCCAAACTCTGCCAGACTCCCCACGAGAACCTCAAGGTGCACAGAAGGGAGATCGCACAGTCCCTATAGGCAAGATGGCAGCCTCAAAAGCAGACATTGAAGCATGTTTGCTGGATTTACAAGTCAGACTCACCTCTACCTTTCAAGCAAAATTTGCGACTTTCACAGCAGAGGTGAAACAGACCTTGTCAGATCTTAAAAAAGACGTTACAGCACTGGAAAAATGAACAGACACAACAGAACGGGCTCTCCAGGACATTGTGGAAGACAGTAGCAAAAAGATTAGGCCCTCAAGGACCTGGCCACAATAGTCCACAATGTTGAATTACAGTGCAAAGACCTAGAGAACAGATCACGTAGATCAAATATTTGCATCAGGAACCTACCGGAATCCGTAGGAGATTTGGAGCTGAAGGAGACAGTGCTAAACATCTTTACAGATTTGTTGGGGTGCCAGGGGGGGAGAACATTCCCTTTGACAGGTTCCACAGTACGGGCCCAAAGAGACAGGATCCCGGAGCTTGCCAGGGGGACACATTAGTGGCACTGGCACGGTATCCCCAAAAAGAAACAATTCTTCGAGCGGCCCGGCTAGCAGAGCTGATTAGATATAATGGCATGGAAATCCAACTCTACCAAGATCTGGCCCAGTCTATCTACAGAAAAGGAGGGAACTAGAAGCTGTAGTAAAACACTAGCAATCTAAGCGGATCAAATACAAGTGGACCTTCCACTTGGGTCTCCTTTTTCAATGGTAAGGCCAACAACATAGGATTAGAACTAACGAAGAAGGTACACAGTTGCTACACATCAATGAAGAAGATGCCCACGCATCGGCTGGGGGAGAATCCGGTCTGTCGAAGGGAATGAAAATGTGTGAGTGGTCCAGACAGAAGCAAAAAGGGAGGCGGAACCGGAACCGAGGCTTGTCCCTTCAAGAAAGACTATGTACGGGCCCCCGAGATAAAGACACCAACTAAACTGTGCAAAGATACAGAACTTGTATGGACAACTGCAAGTACAGGTCTGAGGTCCAATGGGGTGGAGAAATCCTCACGATGGTGTGTCTTGGAATCATGGTTGAGGCTTTAAGATACCTCATAAATTGGACCTGGGCATATTGGCGAGCTGAAGCTTTGGGCTACAGGCCCAGGGGTATTTAGAATATTTGGCTCACACCAGGGTGGGGAGTGGGAGGGAGGTGGAGGGGTAGGGGATAGGGAAAGTTGGGGGATTCAGGGATTGTGGAGAGGGTGAACAGGGACAAGGTTACGTGGAAAACATGGGGGAACAGGGCAGTAGGGAAGGGGACTAGTGTGCAACAACAATGCAGGGAAAGTACCAAATATATACCCACAATATCACAAGTAACAGCGCTTCTACATCCCATTATTGTCACAATTCAAGGGACTGACTCTTAATATACGGGGACTTAATTCCCCTGTTTAAAGGAAAAAATTAGAACGGGTCCTTTCACAACATCAACCTGACCTTATAGCATTACAGGGAACTCACATTAGAAAACAGGATGACATAAAATTGAGACTGAGACAGTACGCTTAAATATTCTATGCAAGTTCTCACCAGAGAATGGTAGGGGTCCTTATTGCATTCCGGCGGGTTTTCGGGTTAATCTCCTGAATATGTGGGCAGACAAGGAAGGGAGATACGTATTTGTCACCTTCCAATCGGGGGAAGTCATTTTGACAGTAGCATCCATATCTGCCCCAAATACTGGACAAGATGGCTTCCTCAGCACAACTCTCACAGAATTGGAGGCCTTCGCCAAAGGGGAAATTCTCGTAATGGGAGACTTTAATCTAGCATGGGATTTCCAAAGAGATAGGAGTTCCAAAACCGTCTATGGCCAGCTATCCGCCTCATCCACTCTCAAGGGAAGAAGGAGAAGTTGGCCTTGAAGGATGTGTGGACGGAACTACAATTAGAAACTTTCCCCAAAATAAATCCTCCGATCCAAATGGCTTTCCAGCCCCATTTCTATGGAATATTCCAGTCGTTGCTGGTCCCCAAATTCACCCAATTATTTAATTAATTTGGTAAGGGAGGGCTCATTACCCTTTCAATGGAAGAAGCGCAACTAGTCCTATTCGCTAAAACCCGCTAAGCATCCAACAAAGTGTGGCTCATATCCCCCAAGTTGCCCTCATAAACATAGATGCAAAAATGTACGCGAAAATATTGGCAAATAGGCTAGTCAATATACTTCCGAAAATTAATTCACCTGGATCAGGCAGGATTTGTTCTGCAGCATCAGACTTATGATAACCCTAGGAGAGCTTGCTATCTCATAGAAAAGGTTTTATTGAAAAGGGTCCTGACTATTCTCCTCTCACTAGATGCTGAAAAAGCTTTGACAGAGTGGAAAGGTCCTTCTTATTTAACACTTTGGACAGGATGGGCTTCTGATCCACTTTCCTGAACAAGGTCCATGCAAATTACAACCCGATGGTCCGACTCTCTATAAACAGCCAATTGTCTCAAGCGATCCCGCTGACCTGAAACCCTTCTTAGCAAAAGGTCCATCCGAGGCATCTCCTTTGAAGGGAAGATCATAAAATACTGGCTTATGCAGACGATATGCTCCTTAGTCTGACAGCCCCTGAAGAATCACTACCAGTGGTTATCAGAGAACTTGATGCATTTGGCGCAGTAGCAGGTCTAAAAATCAATACCAACAAACCTGAAATATTAAATCTATCACTGGAAGGGGAGGACTTGAGATGGGCCAAGGCAGACACTTGATTTAGATGGGTCCAAGGTGATACGCTTACTGGAGATAAATCTAACAAGGACAATGACAGAACTATATAGCTCTACCTATGCACCTCTACTGACAGCACTTAATCAACATTGTGTTAGATGGAGACCACTCTAAGTCTACTGGCTGGGGCGAATCAACACAATTAAGATGGTGTTCTTGCCGAAAAATTCTCTATCACCTCTCCCAATCCCGGTCCTGCGTGCCTACATACATACGGACATTAAATAAAATGCTCACCTCCTTCATTTGGAATAATAAAGCCCCAAGAATAGCCTTAAGGGCACTAATGATTCCCACACGCAAGGGCAGATTAGGTCTCTCAAATGTCTTGAGTTATCATGCAACCCAACTCTGGGTTATCAAAGACTGGTTTGCCCAAAATTCGGATAAAAGGTGGATCCAAATGGATCGAGTAGTGGTAGGGACTTTGCTGGCAGATACTCTTGGCTACCTAAATCAGAACAACCACATAATATGCACAAAAGTATGATAACAAAATTGACAGAGGACACATGGGATAGGGCAGTCGTACATCAATGTATCACAACTTTCCCATCCCCTTTTACCCCGATATATGGAGAAACTGCAGTTCACCCCAGGGACTGAAAAAAGGCTCTTTCCCCTCTGAAAACTGGCAGGATGTGTAAAGCTGAGGGACATGTTCCAAGGGGAGGATATAAAGTCATTTGGACAATGTAAACGGGAACTGGGCCTAAGGGCGGAACACATATTGGCAATATTTCCAGGTTTGGCATTGGTTAATGGTCCCCCTAACAAACAGGTGCCCATGCAACCCCTTAAACACTTTAGCAATACTTGGTCTCTGATCCCGGGGACAAACATCTTATCTCTACCCTGTATAAATTACTGTTGGAGGACCCCCCCATGCAAAGATCTCACAACAGCAGCCTTTTAGGAAGCAGCTTAACAACTTTCTGTTTGACTAATCCCTCCCCATGCACCATCCCCCTCATGGTCACCTGCAGAATTATATGGCATCCTGTTTTTTGGTCTGTTGTGTCTGTGTATGTGATGCCTGCAGGCTTTTGGCGCTTAATAAACAAATAAATAAAAAAAAATTAGGGAATGTTGGTATAAACAAATGACCCAATGGCATTACACGCTGTGCCGCCTACATCGAATGAAAACTAACATTTCTCAGAAATGCTGGAGGGACTGTGGGGGCATGGGTGATTGGCTGTACACTTGGTGGAACTGCCCAAACCTAGAAAAGTTCTGGAGTCTGATCAACAAGGACATTAAAACTATATTTGGAGCTCAAACCAAAAGGGGAGCTAAAGAAAGCCTGTTATGCGTAAGGCTGACACAATCCTAAGGATCCTAAGCGTAGCCGTGCTGCTGATCATTGCCCAGAAATGGACATCTCCTGATCCCCCACACGAGACTGACTGGTATATCAAGGTCTGGAACTTGGTCTCTGTGGAGTGGGTTACATATGTGATAAAAGGAGACCAATCTAAATATACGCAGGAATGGGAAATGGTACTGACTTTCCTACATGATGACTACATGTAGGAAGGATAGCTCAGGGGCAATGTGCTCGCCTTGGAAGCAAGACGACACGGAGCACCATAGATTCTATCCCCTGGTCTGCGCTTAGAAACCTCTGAGTATTAAGCGTGTTATAAATAACCTATCATATCATATAGAGAATCTTTTTGGCTGCAGAAACTGCAAATTCTGGCGATAAACTAAACTAAACTGTGCTTTCTGATTACAGAATGGCCCCTCCGGGATGCACACAATGGGGTGGGGGAGGGTATGTCTGATTGGAGGGGTGGGTGGGGAGGTTAAATCAGGTGGGTGATTCGCCTATTTATTTGTGCTTTCTTAATGACTTTGTTGTTTTACCAAAATGCCAATAAAAAAAATATAAAAGATGGCAGGTGCTGTTCAGACTCACATAGTGTGTACTTTTCATGAATTTGATGAGCTGGTTACTCTTTGCTCAGAGGTCCCGATTCATGCAGTCAATCAGAGGTGAGAACATCCAAAGGAAATCGTTCCCCAGTAAACAAGGAGAGCCCTCTGGAGCCACAACTATTACTGAGTGTTTTAAACAATGTTGCCCAATTTGTATCTCTAGATCTGCAGTCCCTTTGATGGAAATCTAATTCCCATCAAATTTTTAGAGTTGGCCTGTAAGAGGTATGAGGGGAATCTGGTGACTCTCCCCCTTCCTAAATTCAGATGGTCAAAATCCTTTTTTTGGCAAGAACAGTAGCTTGGGATCCAATATCCACCAGAGCTGATCATTCACACTGACCCTGCTACCTTGGCCAAGGCTTAAAATCTACCCCCCTTTTCCCTCAATAGTACAAAGAAAGTGTAATTGTAATTGTAATTGTTTATTTGTAGAGCACTTATACACAAGTGAAGTGCTTCAAAGCGCTTCAAGGCATGAAGTAAACATGGGATTAGAGTTGTCATTCTTAGGCCTTGAAGATTCTGAATGATTTACAACATTAGCTGGCATGCTAGGCCAGGGGCATATATACTAGTGAAGTGCTTGAAACAGAGTGAGGGGGGAAGGGGGATCGGGGAGGAGCATACAGGTAATAGAACAGTGCCGACCTGGGCAACATTTCGGGATTGCTCGGTAGTTGGTAATCAACGCGCCTATGCATGGGTAATTCAAACAAGGCCCAGCTAGGGAGGGGAGACAGAGGGAGGACCGGACAGACAGACTTGAACAGCCTAGAACATTCAAGGTCAAGGAACGTGCAAGAGCACAAACAGGAAGTGCGAGAGAGAGGAAGGGGGACACGTGTGCCCCGTCTAGCAGGGGCCCGGGTTAAGTGAAAAGTAGGTGCCCCTCTCATGCAGCATATTGCAGTAGTGTGAGGGTTTTGCCAGCTCAGCAGTCATTTTCTTAATATTGAACTCCATCTCTGTGTGATCATGGGTGATTTTCTGTGTCGGAGATTGGGAATCTGTAGGAATGAAACAACATTTTGAAATCCTGATGGTGATCCCTTTTCCACTGATTCTTGGCTGTCCCTGGGTATTTGAAGACAATTCTATGAACTTGCTTGTGGGGAGGATACCTCTACGGTCATTGTATGATCTGGCTTGCACAGTTGGGGTCTAGGAATTTCTCGTTTTGGGTTGGTCTCCATACCTACCTTGTCTGACTCATGATCTGTTGGGACCCATCTTTCTATGGGAGGGATACCCCATTGAGAAAAGAGAAGATGTCCTTACCTGAATACTCAGGGATTCTTCTATTGCAAAGCAGATTATCTGGTTTTCCTTTTCCACAAAGTGGTTTTTTATCTGAATTCTCCTACTTACCCTCTGTTATTGGGTTCTAGTTTCCAGGGGGTAGAAAATGCACTATTTGGCTGAAGGTTTTCCAGGGGTTCTGTTCTGGTAAGAATGGAAGCTTCCTCAAAGGCTTGGCATCTCTCCCCCCCATCCACAGGAACCTGTAGATTGTTGGGATTTTCCTTCAGTCATTTCCCCCCGTGGCATCAGACCTGGGTGTTGGGGTAATTTGGGAAACAGGGTTCGATTGAGGTTTTGACGGAGTGCACAGCATGCGCCCCAGGTTGCCGGTGAATTGTTGAACCTGGCGCTCCAGTTGTGTAACATTCTCAGGGTTGTAGGGAGTTCTCTGCTCATACCTCTGCTGCTCCCTAAAAGGGTAACTGTCCCTTCTAGTGAAGTACCTTGGCTATTGGAAATGTACAAACTTTACTCCAAATGGTATCCCCACATAAGTAGATTATTGCACCCTCCTACTTCCTGGAGTATATACATAGTATAAGTATCATAAAGGAAGGGTAAATTCAAACAATTTCAACTTTCATCCCAGAAAAAAGTGGACACAAGGTTAGCAGGTCCTGAAAAAATGCACCTAACCTCCGGTACATATAAATGCAAATGTTAAATACTTTTATTATAGGGTTCATCTGCACATTATAAAAAAACTTATGCTGTATCAAAAACACTAATTCCAATATTTATACATGTATAATTTAATTAATTACATATATGTGTACGCGTATTGATACTCAAATAATACAGTTCTTGTTTTCACCTTTCAAACACTGAAATATCAGAGCTTTCCCAAATGGTAAAGGATTTCTCCATACCCTCCTTCAAAGCCCTACATGAACATGTTTCTGTCCTAGAGGCCTTAATATGCTGGACATTCCTCATGGGCTGTACAAGATTGTGTACACGTGTACAAGATGAACTAAAAATACATGTTTTATCTTTGTGTCCATAGGATTCTTCCAGGATTTTTCATGGATGAAACTTCTCTGGTCACCATCAACTTTTAATGTTGTCTAAAATCACCTTCATTACTTTATGTGATTCAAGTCTTCACTATACTGCTATTCTATTCAAGTTTCTAGGAGGTCGCTCATGTAACTATTGCGCCCATCTCTTGGATTTCCTTTCTATCTCTTGTTAGTCGCTGCCAATTATAGTTTATAATGACTGGCTCACAGGGCTCCTCTTGTGAAACTATGGAAGGACAACACCGTAGCTGTATCACCAAATCACTGTTAATATGATGCAGAGTAGCATGCATTTCTGCATGCTTTGCTTGGCTCAAAATCACTCTGACCATTAGGGTCAGCTCTGACATGTCAGGGTTTGAAAGTTGAAAACAAGAACTGTATTATTTGACTATCAATACACGTGCAACTTCCATTGTATGTGCAAATCAATTTACATTTTTTATGATTATGTGTTGTAATTAGTGCTTTTAATACATCTTAAGATTTTTTATGATGTTCAGATGAACTCTGTAATAAAAGTGTTTAACGTTTGAATTTTTATGTGCCTGAGGTTAGGTGCATTTCTTCAGGACCTGCTAACCTTGTGTCCACTTTCTTCTGGGTTGAAAGTTAAAGTTGTTTGTATTTAACCTTCTTTTATGATACTTACGCTATGTATTGGAAATTCCTCCCATCATTTTTAGTCCTGATTCTCCATTCTCCTTGGCTCAGGGATCTATTGTCCTGGAACTGGGGAGAAGGAGGAGTATTGTTTTGGAAGTTAGGATTTGTAGGGTATATTTTTGAAAAACCTAGACTGGGAGGTGGCGTGGTATTTATCTCCTCCTGGAAATCTGAAGGGAAGTTTCCTGTGGAAGTACTTACCTGATTTTGAACCTCCGTTTGTGCCAGGGGAGTGTACAAATACCCCAGGATTGATTTGGTACTTGTATATCAAAGATATAGGTGGCAGGGTCAGAGCGGTTATTTGGCTGATACCCTGCCTGACTACCACTCGATTGGGCCTAGGCGTAGGGTCTCCTGTGCCTCTCATTCTGCTTATCAGCTGGAGGAGTATTTTTAGGCCCCCCTGTCTTCAGGTCCAAAGGAGGGGTAGATTTCACCTCCGCCACATACGCAGCGGCAGGTGTGGTGGACGGCTTTGTTGTTTTAGAGTTGTTTTTACTGTCAGGGGGTTTCTGGACCTGACAGTTCCGGGTCGCTTGCTCTATTACCCAATCCAGCGTCCTGCACTCATGGAAATCACAAATTAGTTGGGTAATTATATATTTCGGAAAGGGTGAGGAAATATGTATTCACAAATTCCCTGCTATTCGTATTCACTGGCCTGGAAGTCTGCACAAATGCACATTTTAATTCTTGGGCAAACTTCCTGGGTGCCTTATCTTCCCCACATTTAAAATTATACGTAGCCCTGCGTACCTCTTGTGGGTTCCTGTGAGTGGAGAAGTGTTTTAAAATAGCCACCTTATAGGTGGACCATTTGCAGTTATTCTGATCTTCCAGTCCTGCAAAAACAGGCGTCTAATGCCCATTTCACCAACTTCATGCAATTGACATTTTGTTCATAAAGTTCAAAGTTCAAAGTGTTCCCACACTGAACAATTAGCATTCTTGTGGTATGAAGCTCTTTATGGCCTTAATCTGCCGGCTTGGGTCTTTAATAAAATCCCTTTCTTGGCTTGGTATTTCATTTCCGCCTCTGGACCTGAGTCTATTCACCCTTGGAATCAGTGCTGCCATTTGGACTTCAGCCCCTGTTTTTTAGGTGCTTCCTATCTCTATGTGATTGGGAAAACCTTGCAGAATCATGACATCTGGACTCATCATTTCGCCTGTGCCGACATGAACCCTCAGGGTTACATTTTGGACCAGGATATACCACAGTTTCTTTTCCAGACTGTTGCCAATGGGTACTAGACCACCTTCCAGGTAGTCTGGAAAAATCCACTCATTCACCTGAATACGTGGATGTTTTTTAAATGCCCTTGTTAGGCTGAAGTTTTGGCTTTTCTTTTCCAGGGAAGCAGGCTAGGTGTTCTCTTTGCACTAACCTTTTCTTTAAATCTAACTCTCTGATTTTCTCATCGTATGAGTTTTCAGGGTCAGAAGTACTCACATGACTATTTTTGGTCTTGCATGAAACACTAGTCTGGCCCCCTTCCATGTTGTTAGGTAGAGGTGAATATTCATCATTGTCAGATAAAGCCTGGCCTTCCTGATCAGTGTCGGCTAGGAATAGGTAAGGCCCACTGCCTGATGTTTCTCTATTCTCTATAAGTGCTATTCATGGGGTCAGTTCCAATCAGTACATGGGAGGTTATATGCAACTGGCATGAGGTCCTTGATGGGAGGGGCATCTATCCTCGATCATAGGGCCCTATGCCATACCATGATTGATAAGGGTATCTCTATGCCTGTTTATATTTTTGGATGTCAGTATTTTTAATTTCTCACATATGTTTCTCTCTGCCAGGATTTCCTACGTATCTTCAGAGAGCTAAACCTCCAACTCTGACACTAAAACCTGGCTGGCTTCAAGCACTGCTTGGGGCCACCAATCGTTCCTTTATGTTCTGTACTTCATCTTGAAGGATTTCATATTCTCTCTGAGAGTCTTGCATTATCCACACATGTTCATGGTACTTTTATTTTAAAATTACAAGCTCTCTCTTTTGAACATCTCTACTATGCGCTGTCTGTCAGCCTCTGCTTGTTTCAAACACTCAGTAAAATCTATATTTTCTTCCCGGAATCTGGCCAGTTCCTGAAAAAACGGCTGACCCTTCTCTTCCTCCATTTTCAACTTTGAAGCATCTTTGACTTTGAGCAGCTGTCATTTCTGTTGTTTATGAATATTTAAATTCCG
The DNA here is from genome assembly GCF_040938575.1 of Ambystoma mexicanum. Taxonomy (NCBI): domain Eukaryota; kingdom Metazoa; phylum Chordata; class Amphibia; order Caudata; family Ambystomatidae; genus Ambystoma; species Ambystoma mexicanum. The sequence goes on along the minus strand of NC_090934.1, from coordinate 1,435,768,315 downwards.
ATGCATTTTATCAAACACCTGTTGTGAGTAAATCTCTTTTACGTTGGACTGACTGTTTTCACATTTTAGTTAATTCATGGACTGTTTACAGGCCTCAATCTCCTCCAATAGTGCACTATTGTAAGTTGTTTGATCAGTCACCTTGTGTTGCAGTCTGCACAATTTTTCCACACATTCTTTATGTGTGTCCTGGAGTGTAGAGAACTCCTTTTCTCTCTCAACAATCTCTTGTTGATGTGTTTTTAGCTCATTTCTGAGTTGCTCAATGATGTTTTCATATTTGAGTTCTAAAATCTGGCTTTGCAGTACTTTATTTTCCAATTTCATGAGTGATTGGTGAGTCTGTTTCAGGTCCCCAGTCTGTTCTAGCATACTGCCCTCTATTTTGCAATCTCTCTTCGAGTAATTGCAAATGAAAATATAACTGAGCTGTGAGTGGAGCCATTTTAGTCTGCTCCTCATTCGCATTTTCTCCTCTAAAGCTTTATGTAAAATCCCATTATCTTGCCAAATATCAGTGCCCACTGGTGTAATTTCTTGTATTTTTCTAGCTTGCCAGCATCCAGCCTCTTTCTTTAGCCGTTCTCTTCGAATAAATAACTTGACTAGTAGATATTTCCTGGCATCTTCAATTTCAATGCTACTCATTTTAAAAATAGCTTTTTGCAATCTTCTACACTCTCTCTGGACAGGAGCAAAAACCTCACTCATTAGACCTGCTAAATGTCAACAATCAAAACCATATCAGATTACGTTTGCATAACTCGGCACAATCTTATTCCTCTGTACACTTTCCTGACTCTCAGGGTTCTAGGCCAACAGTGGTACCTTAACAATGCATGAACAACCTGCCACACAACCTACTGACTTTGCACTAGACTGAATAGCCTATTAAACAATGCATTTGTCATTAATCAAAAACATGATCCCGACCACAAGCCCCCATTTATATGTTGGAGGTATTTATGCGGCAACCATTGATGCAGGGAATTCTTTCCCTCCCCAATCGAAAGTACCACACCAATAATCTTTTTCGTTCAATCTATTCCTGTCTGTGATTCAAATAGTAGCATGTAGATCCCTCACCCCTCTGCCACAGATAAACCATGAACCAGGCCATTGTATAGAAAGAATATATATTACAGAAATTGGAAACTTAATATTTGCACAAAATCACAAATCATGCAACCTCTCTCCGTGCCCCAAATGCTTTTCTTTCCTATCAACCTCCATTACACAAATTGAAAGCACTAGTTGGTTCAGGATAACACAGATCACAATATCATTAGCCCCTCAACATGTCCTGTCAAAACACTTTGCCTGGGGTTCACCTTTAATAGCATGTAGCACCTTGAAACATGACAAGATCCTAAGCCTGACATTCTATTCTATATGAAGTTTAATTGAAATAATATGCAACACTTTTCTATTGGCAAAAAGGAATTCACACATGCATCTCTCTGCCTTTTTAATCTCCCCGTGCACTTGGAAATGCTTTACAGTATTGTTTAGCTTACTCAGATGTAAAATATTGTTTTACTTGTGCTGCGCTATTAGCAATGCTGGCAGTTTTATAATATAACAAACCTTTAAAAACAAACAGTTTTTATTTATTTTTGGAAACCTTTCTTCCTTCGCCACTATGCAATGCACAATCTCCCTTCTCTCAGGAGCCACTTTGCCACTTTCAGTAGAATGTGTGCTTTTAAATCAGTGACTCCACTCTGTTTCACTTTGGGAAGCCACTGTTCTTTCCCAGCAAAAACACCCAGGTAATCAGTTGATCATTTGAAATCCCTCTCCTTTAAGGCAGTGTTCAGGGGAATGGAAAGCAGTAGGGAATTTTGTTTGTAATGCATCCCTCCCTTTAGGGCATTTTAGGGTTGGCAAAAATAAATAGGAGCACAAAATTACTTTAAAGACTATATTTTATCCACAATGGGAGCAATGTTGTTAATTTCAAATTTCAACAAAATCATCCAGTGGAATTTGGCTATGTAGGAATTAATTCCATTATTGCTTAATACAAATGCTATGGATTTATTTTAACTGAACCGCCCAATCCGTAAAGGGAAAATTACATTGCACTGATTCCCACTAGACTTGGTTTGGTTGGAGAAGTTAACTTGCGTAAATATATCTGGGTTTGCACTCTGGAACATGGAAATCAAGGCTCAGGTCATCTCTCAGGTATAGGACAGGGACCATCAGAATCCAACATCAGTTATGGACATTCTCTAGGCTCAATCCCTCTCTTTTGCCTCTCCTTCATCATAAATCTCAGCCTCTGTCCCCTCTCCTGGTTTCCTCCAGCAATCGCATCAGCAGTTCCCACCCAGGTAATTTCAGGCAGTCTCTCCTGATTTCCATTTTGCGTTCCCTTATGAATATTTCACCACTCCCACAAAAATGTGCACATGATGACATCCCAGCTCATTGATCATTAGATTTGATTAGACAATGATTCTTCCATCCTCTTATTCAAGGTTAAAACTCTTTTCTTTGATTGGCATTTTCAGTTTACCAAGCTCAAATTCAGGAGGGGCAAATCCTCCCACTTGGAATGAACTTTTCTAGACATTTCAATTTGGCTCTCAAAACTATCAAAACTATGTGATGAAATTTTGTAATTTCATATATATATGCAAAACAAGGGGGGTTCTGGGAGTCCCTCTACTGACACACACATGGCCCATTGACCTGTTTGATGGCCCCCAGGAGAGTATCAATCAAGTCTTTATCTCACTTTCCCTTTCACAGAGGAGAAATATCCCTGCATATCAGTCTTTGTCCTGCACAGGAGCAATCCAGCACCTAGATGCCAGGCAATCCTATAAACAAGAGTACCAACAGCAACCCCAGACATGTGTTTCAAGCTAGTCGGGCCTCATCAGTGAGGTGGAGTGTGCCTCTCTAAGAACTGTGAGCAAGGGGTCAACGTCTGCATTCCCCTTGTAACTTAGAGTGAAACATAAAGTTACTTAATATGCTAAACAAATCAGGTTCTGGGAGTCCCTCTACCAGCACAAACACGGCCCATTGACCTGTTCTTGGGTAGATGGCCCCTGGAGCATCTCAACCAAGTCTTTAGCTCACTGTCACTTTCACAGAGGATAATTATCCCTGCATATCAGTCTTTGTCCTGCCCAGGGGCAGTCCAGCACCAAAATGCTAGGCAATTCTCCTCTGAACAAGAGTACCAACAGCAACCCGAGATATATGTTTCCACCTAGTCAGGCCTCATCAGTGAGGTGGAGCTGTGCCTCTCTAAGAACAGTGAGCAAGGGGTCCACATCTGGATTACCCTTGTAGCTTAGGATGAAACCCAATGTTACTTAACATGCAAAAAAGTGGGGGTTCTAGGAGCCCCTCTACTGGCTTGAACACAGCCCATTGACCTGTTCTTGGGTGGATGGCCCCCGCAAGAGTCTCAACCAAGTCTTTGGCTCAATGTCCCTTTCACAGAGGAGAAATATCCCTGCATATCAGCCTTTGCCAGCCCAGGGGCATTCTAACAACAAAATGCTAGGCAATTCTCCTCTGAACAAGAGTACCATCAGCAACCCCAGACACATGTTTTGGCCTAGTGAGGTGGAGCTGTGCCACTCTAAGAACAGTGAGTAAGGGGTCCACATCTGGATTACCCTTGTAACTTAGGGTGAAACCCAATGTTACTTAACATGCAACAAAAGGAGGGTTCTTTTTTTTTTATTTGCATTTGGTTCAAAATTCATGACAATTCATGTAGAACCTTTACAAAGTTTAAAATCTTACAGATAATCATTTAATCAATCAATACAGTTTAGAAAATAACTCTAATTCATTTTCAATGTACTTACAGAATTTTGCCACTTCATATATTAGGGGTTTATATGATCCCTGCATCATTCTGGACCACAAAACTTCAAGGCAGTCCTCGAATTCAATTTCCACAAATTTCCTCAATTTAAGTGTCCTAAAGTTCTTAAAATGCGGACAGTACAATATAAGATGTTTCAATGTTTCATAAGATTCGTTACATTCAGCAAATCGACATCCCACATAGTTATTTGATTTATTCATTTCCCAGTTCTTAGTTCTTTCCCTAGTATGGTATAGGTTTAGTCTAAAACGGATATATGCCTTTCGGATATTTTCACAGGGGAATAACAAGACATGATCGTAACGTGGAATGCGCTGTTTTACATGTCTACCATATTCTTTATAGAGCCCATAGGTCTTAATTGAATCAATTGTTATGCACCAATCCATTTCAAAAAGTTTTTTCTTAGCAAAACCAGGACGATATTGAATATCCTCAACAGTAATATTTGCATTGTCCAAGATTTGTTGCATTTTCAATTGATAGTTAGAAAAAGATTTTGGAGTTTGAGAACCCAACATTTTGTTTAGATCAATGTACAATGAATTAATTGGAGGATAATGAATCTTGACATAGTTGGACAGCTGTCTCCATTTCCAACGAGATGATAGTGCAACCAGCCCCAATTCATGCCGAATAATGGCATTTGGAATTGACATAGGGAGAAACATTGCAGATTTCAAAAGAGAGCCCTGTAAGCTGTCCAGCGCGCTTGCCATGTCACATAGACAAATATCTAATGTATACAATATAACACTCTCAATTTTTAATGTCATAAAATCTATTAGCGGGATTAAAGAGAATTTGCAATATTGGCTATAGATCCTTTTCATTTGGGACAATAGTGGTCGTGTTTTGTTTCTAATTATAATTGACGAAGCGTTAATGGAGTTGAGGGCTGATAAATGATACCCTAAGTAGAGAGCATTGTTCACACGACAAATTTGTGTGTTCAACATTTGCCATCTAAAATTCCCTCCTTTTGATTTAACTCCAAAGGTCATAATGGCAGTTTTCGCTGGGTTCGGTGTCAAATTATTAGCTTTTGCAAAAGTCTCAAATAATGAGAGTTTAGTTTGAAGTCCTACCGTAGTAGGGTCAAACAAGATGATATCATCAGCGAATGCAATCCATTTCAGATGAATACTCCCCACTTTACCCGAAAACAAATTCCCTTTTTCCCAATTTTCACCCATATCAGAAAGATATAATTTAAATAAGGTGGCCGCCAGATTACAACCCTGTTTTACACCAATTTTTGTACATATGGGGGGAGTAGTCCCACCTTCTGGAGAGATTCTTATTCTATAGGAAGTATTCGTGTGCAACCTAATGATCCAGTACATCAGCACAGTTGGAATCCCTATTTTCAACATTTTCTTCCACAATAAATTGCGGACCACCGTATCAAAAGCTGAACTCATATCGATCATTGCTATATAAACAGGATTGGAATTTTTTTGTTTTACTCCCGAGATGACATGCGACTTGGTAAAAGCATTTAAGGTTGTACTCATGCTCTTCCTAAATCCAGTTTGATATTTCGAGTACATGTCATTCGCCGCAATTACTTTCTCCAATTCGTTTAAGAGAAGGATAGAGAAAATCTTAGCCTCAGTATCAATTAAAGATATTGGACGATAATTTTCCGGGAGAGATGGATCACCCTTTTTAAATATGGGTACAATATTAGCAGTTAACCATGAGGGTGGAATTTCCCCAGACCTAATGATAAAGTTGAACTTATGGTTTATAATGCCAGACCATGGGGGGAGACCATCTGGTCCTGCAGCTTTTGAGTATGTCAACCTGGAGATTGCCCACATAATATCAATACAGTCCCACTTCAGCCTTGGGATTTCAGAGTATTCAAGAGAAACATCTGGGACAAAGCAAAAACTACAAGGCAGTTGGTATTTAGTCTTTATGAATGTTTGCCAAGTCTGCTCAGGAATACAGTTAAGCGAATACAATGCCACACATTTATTATTAGCTTTCAAGGTGCGCCAAATTACTCGTGTGTCATGAGCCAGAATGGCTCGAATTAATGTGCAATTTGCGTCATTGTATCTTGAAATATGAGCAGATTTCAAATTATGTTTGTAGGCTGATAATATCCTATTCCTCCTTGCCTTGCTGTCTTCGATGCCCAAGTTGCTTCTCTTTAAAGATCTCAACGCCCTATTCTTCTCCCTTTTTAATAATTTGCATGTATGATCATATAAGTGTGGATGTTGCACATTACTTTGTATTTTACCAAGTCGCTCGAGTGCTGTGGCAACTATATCAGGATAGTGCATGCGCAATATATATTCATAATTTCCCCCTGCACGTCTGATCCTCTCAATCACCGAGGAAATTTGTTTAACTACAAAATTGCAGATCGCTCGATTCCTTCTAATGGAATGCAGGGGACAATCAATTTCGACCACTGCCAAGGTAATATTTGGCATGAGCGAATGACATTTCAGTTGACAGAAGGTAGAAAGTTGAGCGTGATCTCCTATCTCAATCTGTCCTATTACTAGGGGAGCCATATGCATGATAAGATTGTGAGATACAAATATATAATCTATCATTGAGTGCAACGTGCCTCTTGCCCATGTATTTCGTAGATTCATGCCATTTCTTACCATTAAATCCATATCCCACTCTGTGAGGAGTTCTCTAAATTTAGCTCCTCTACTATAAGAAAGAGTGGATGATTTAAATTTGTGGGTTTCAGTCAAATCTCTACAATCGCAATTAAAGTCACCACCTATAATGATTTCACAAGTCTGGTATCTACCAGATATGTATAATAAGCATGCGTCCAATTCATCCAACATCTCGTCGACTGGTAAGACAGCTGGATTCCAATATAGGGTGATTATCATAAGTGAGGAATAACTAAATGAGGGTATTGAAAGATGAATCCCCAGAATACTGGCAGATACCCAAGCTAATTCTGCTTGAGCCTGCAAGGATATCTTAACTCCAACCAACAGACCCCCAGATGGACGTCCTAGCAAAGATCTTCTTGCAGGTGAGGTAAAAGTTAAATACCCAGGAATTACGAATGGCTCAGTTTTCATCGTTTCTTGTATCATTATTATTGTAGGTAGATCTACGGGAGTTAAAGCAGAGTGCCACTTCATTAAGTTCACATGTCCGCAAGAATTCCAAGATATAATTTGCATATTCGTATCATTGCATAGCTATTTAGCAGGGGAGGGCAATTTTGGACATAAAATTGACGAAAGCATAGGTTCCAGCCATGGTAGCCCTTTTGTATTGGCTGCAAATTTCAAAATTTCCAACATGCCACCATCCAACCCTGCTACAAATTGTGAATGAGGCCTACCTGCTTCTTCTATCTTTTCAATGCCCTTAGCCGGTGTTTCCAGAAATATTAAAGCCTCCGACTCAGAGTCAAACATAAACAGGGTCAAACCCTCCTTTTTTATTTCCTCATGGTTAGACCAGATAAATTTCATAATAGCCTCAGAGGTAAGATAACATATTGCCCTGTGATTATTTACACTTGCCAAGGAAACCCTTGTAATATCTTCGGATTTGCTTATTCTCAATTGAGGTATTTTTGAGAATACGGAGAATGTAAAGGATCGATTAATGCGATTATCCGCCAATATCCTTTCATCCCCCTCAAATCCAATAATGTACTGTGTTTCCAATCCCCTATCTTGATGCCTAGTTAGAGGTGTATTTTTTCGTGTATTTATTAATGTTGTAACCAGTGAAGATGCCATAGTAGCCACACGGGGATTCAACTCAAGTGAAGATGCGCTCTTGCTATCGGAGTGATTGTATTCTTTATTCATGTTAGTTTGTTTGTCAGATAAAGACCTTCTTAAAGGCAGACCATGAATAGATATGTAACTCGGTGCAAAGGGGGCATCCACATTATTTACTTCATTAATTGGTAAATTCCCAGGCTGGGTCCTGAGAGGTGTCTCAGCAATTCCCGCTTTTTTGCCTGGGCCATTTAGCATCACTACATTTCTCTTTTTATCGAATAAACAATTTTCACACCTTATTGAATCATCACGTGTTACATTCATTTTATTACTATTTCTATTTGCTACTTCTAATTGTGTTTCATTACTCACTGTGCACATATTGTTTACATGTGTACGATCATTCGGGACATTGCTACATATCTCGCTATAGGATTTCCTCATAGGAGTTTTTGGGGAGGTGCAGATTGCTTCATCTTGTTGTTTTGTTTGATTTTTTGAGGTACAGCATCTGCCTACTATAGGGAAATATTCACTTAGAGTGGCTTTTGCCGAGTTTTGAGTAATGAAAACTGTGTTAGACTTTACGGTTTCATTTTGCTGAGTTGAGTGATATTTTGTAATAATCATAGGTATTTTTTGATGTAACACAGTTTTGGAAATTGAGGTTTTTTGAGATTTTGATTTTGCCAATTGTGAAGTACTAGTTTTTATGATTCCCGTGTTGGTGTGTACGTCATCGTTCAGTAGTGAAGGGGTGCCTAAATCTCCTCCTCCTTTTTCCACTTCTACTTCAGTAGCAGATGCGAGGGCATACTGGCTCTCTTTCGACAACTCCTCCAAGTTGATATGCTCCTCATCTGCAAT